>NW_026606149.1:5322500-5987500 GCF_029834395.1 Sorex fumeus
CTCCCTCCCTCCCTCATTCCCTCCCTCCCTCCCTCCCTCCCTCCCTCCCTCCCTCCCTCCCTCCCTCCCTTCATCCCTCCCTTCCTTCCTTAGATTTTGGGCCACACCTGGCAGTGCTCAGGGGTTACTCCTGGCTCTACTCTCAGGAATCACTCCTGGCTGTGCACAGGGGATGTATGGGGTGCCAGGGATCGAACCTAGGTTGACCAGGTGTCTTGCCTGTTATACTATCACTCTGGTCCTCAAACCTGGCGTTTTCTGTCTAGATTCTCTTCCATGTTGCCCTCAGCTTTCCCTGAACTTGTGTTTCTGTGGGCTGGAGGAATAGCACAGCAGTAAGGTGTTTGCCTTGCGCGCAGCTGGCCCTGCTGAGTCAGGTCCGATTCCTCTACCACTCTCAGAGAGCCTAGTCTCGCCCGCATGGCAAAGCCTGGCAAGCTCCTCGTGGCGTATTCGATATGCCAAACACAGTAACAACAAGTGTCCCAATGGAGATGTTACTGGGCCCGCTCGAGCAAATCAATGAACAATGGAAGGACAGTGTGTTTCTGAATCAAGCCAAGTTTGATTCGTCCTAGAGTTATCATCCTGAGCTGTGTAGCTCCTTGTACATTCATTAGTTCTTCTCCTTTAGGTCCATCTGCTCTTCCAGGAAGTATGCACAGTCAGAAATGCCTCAGAAAATGAGAGAGAAAAAATATTGCTAGCCATGATAAAATATGAGGGGAGTCAGGGCATCATCCACACGGCCCCTTTAGGCCCAGATTTTTTTGGGACCCAAAACGATTCTATGCAGAGCACACACTTGTTTTGTATGTGTGTCCATTCCTTTATCTTTTTTTTAAATGAGTACACATGTGTTCAGTGCGGGACGTAACATTATATCCAGGATACGGAGACAACCTGAATGTTTAAAGACAGGTAAATGGAGAAAACATAGAGCTTATATTTCCTCAGTGGAATATGTTGTAGTTGTAAGATGAAATCATGCAGTTGGCTCCTATTTGGATGAACCCGGAGGGTATCAAGTTAAACTAAGTGAAAGGACAGGTACTGGGATGATCTCACTCACGTTACAATACTGAGAGAAAAAACAGTGGTGTAGACCATATATAGAACAACGGTAAACCCTTGACCTTGCCTTATAAAACTTATTACCAAGCAGTGGGAGAACAGAGAAAGAGGAAGTGGACTAGAAATAACACGAGAACAGGGGGGCGGTCATCTGCAGTGGTGGTGGGTGCTGTAACTTTGTACATCTCGATAATAAGCCTCTGGAATCATTCTATCAGGAATTTTGAAAAAAAAAAACAATTTTCTGAAGATACCAGGACTTGCAGTACTGTTAATGATTCTTTTCATGCAGATATCATTTCAACACCATACCCATCACCAGGGCACCCACATTCCTCCAGCTGTAACCCAGGACCACTCGCCACCACCCTTCCTTCCGTAAAGGCTTCATCCTCTACACAGAATTTCCAGTTCTGACTTTGGACATTTTTGTTCCCTTATTGTATTTCTTTATATCCCACATGCTAGAAGGACCCTTCAAAAAATTATTCTGGAGGTGCTTATGCCTATAAGCATATAGATTATTAATTCCTGAAAGTCCACAAATGACCACTCAATAAGTTGTTTAAAATGTTTTTACAAAAACTACATATATTTCTTTTTATGAGTATTTAAATTGAACTTGAAATTAAATTTAAATTAAAAAAACAGTGTGAATAATTCTATGCTGATACATTTAAGATTTATATGAAATAATTAAATCCTACAAATATACACTTTAGTAAGAGATAAATGAGAAGAAAAAATGTTTTGAGAGAAAAATCTGAAGAAGCCTATAAAAATATAAGTGTGTTTTATCCTTAAAAGGAAATTTGCTTTATGTTAGAAAATATTATTTCCTAGATAATGCTTACACATCTGCATCAGTAGGTAAACAATTGTAGTAAAAATCTTTATAGATAAAAATTCACCTGAATAGACACAGAACATTTAGTATAAATAAAATGTTATTTTTATTGAAAAGTATAAAATCTCTGAGCAAGCTAAGAGTAAATGGACCTTTCTTAATCTAGTAGAGAACAACCATAAGCACCATGAGTGAATGCCACGCTCAGCGCCATACTCACTGAAAATTTGTCTTGGTTTTAAAGAAGCTCCTTTAAGACTTGCAAAACTGGTTTCAGCATTATGAGTTCATTGCCTGTCCATGAATCTCCAGATTGTTCCAACAAATCTGAATGATAATCTGGCTGGATAGAGTATTCCTGGTGAAGTGTTCATTTCACTGCATTCTTCTTCCCACATCTCACCAACCATTCTCTTTTAGACCAAAGGGTCTTATTCTACTGATCCACTTGCTGTGACTCTCAGGGCTTCCCTTTGTATGGACATCCCATTTTTGATCTTGCTGCTTTCTATAGTCTGTCTCTGTCTTTGGTTTTTCTCATTTCGTTTATAATGTGCCTTGGAGTTTTTCTGTCTGTGTCTATTTTCACTGGCGTGAAATAGGACCATGGTCATGGATGTCAGTATGTGCACTACCCAACTCCGAGGAATTCTGATCTGCGATTCCTTGAACGTTTCTTCATCGAATTTTGCCTCTCTCTGTTCTTCAGTATCCCGATGATTTTTCTATCATCCCTCTTAAAGTCATACTCTCGCTTTTCGGCATGCTGTTCATTTATTCTGATTCTTTCCCGTCTTCTGTTATTTTCCGGCATCACAACGCATTGATCTTTTCTTTGTTGCTGGGGTCTTCTGTTGAGCTTGTATATCACCTGCCATGCTCTTCATTTCTGCTTGGAGTTTTCTAGTTTCATCTCTCCCACTTGTTCCTGTGTCATCCTTTCTTTGAGCTCAGTAAATACCTTCAATATGGTGATACTGGGGCTGGAGTGATAGCACAGCGGTAGGGCGTTTGCGTTGCACGCAGCCGGCCTGGCTGAGCCAGGTTCGATTCCGCCGCCCCTCATAGAGAACCTGGCAAGCTACCGAGGGTATTCAATATGCCAAACACAGTAACAAGAAGTCTCACAATGGAGACGTTACTGGGCCCGCTCACGCAAATCGATGAAAAACGGGAGGACAATGTTTCATGGTGATACTACCGGCATCCTAGAGAGGGTCCCTGGGGAATGTCTGAGGTTTTAGGCTGGGTGATGCTCTTCCCTCCGTATCTCCACCAAGGGATAGGAGGTGGGAGTGCCAGCTATGTGAGACTTGAGAGGTGGAGATGCTGAACTTTGTACTAGACTTTAGAACAGCTTCTTTCTTTGGGGGGATTCTGTCAACCCTCATTGGTGGAAATGGACTTCTTAGATCCATCCCAGCCCCCCAGATGGTTCTGTGGATGGCTGAGATTGCGCTGTCCCATTGGATCTGTCAGACCGAGCCAAAAGAATGATGGATCCGTAGGTTATACTCTGTGGAGAGCTTGCAGCGCTATGTGTCTGTTCAGACACATTATTTGGAAGCTTCTCTGTGCACAAAAAATCTTAAGATCTGAAGCTTCAGTGAATGAGTTCATTACTCCGTTCCTCTAAAACATTACTATTTGATTTATACTTGAATTAGACTAATCTGTTTGATTTTGAAACTCAGCGCTGACCTAATTCTTCTGTTTTCTGGGTAGCACATGGCAGTAATGAAATTTAAAAGAAAACATTTTGAACATAGATAAATTTGGAAGTGGTTTGGTACCTTCTGCTGCATGAATAATTTGCCTCTATCAACTTGATGGCTAAGATGCTAACCTACAAATTAGCATGCGCTTGACCTTCAAACTGTAATTTCATAGCTGCTCTGTTCTTTCTGTATGGTTTCAGCATAACTGTGAAAAAAATCACCAGTATTTAAAAACTGAATCTTAATTTCATTTGGAAAGAAATTGTCAGAAAATGTCTCTGTAGTGAATGCAAGTAAAAAGTATTATCACTAGCACAATGATCCATTTAATATTTCTTTCTCCATGTCTAGGAAATGTTTCTCTAATATTGCATCTAATTGAGCTTTCTACTCAGCATGCTGTCATAAATGCAATGTGATCGCTAATTCCCAAAGTGCACGGATACAGGTGTTTTACTCAGAACTTCCGTTAGCTCAGTGTGGTGGAAGAGAGAACAGGCTTTTTGAATCTGGGCCATTTCTGATGCTAGCTTTAACTATAGTTCTTGCATAATTAAAAAATTTGTGTGAGCAGTCTGATATTAACAGGAGACATTTGCTTGGGAAATCATCTTTTCCATCTTTATTTCAAAGAGGCTTTTCACTTTGAATATAACATCGCTGTATTAGGTTGTCAACCTCATTGGTCCTCCTCCAGAAAAAGCTTCTTCTCTTCCGACATTCTATTTTCCTTGTTAAAAAATCATATTTAGAAAGCAGCCACTTTGAACATTATTTTATTTTCAAATCTAAGTGTTGAGACAATAACTAATATTGTTGTTTCTTGATTACAGCATTCTGAATTAATGTCATTTTTTTCTTTGGGTCATAAATTTCTTATTTGCCATTAAAGTGGAGTGTTTGTGTTTTTAGATTTTACTAACACATATTTTTCAGTATGAATATAGCAGATGTCACCACCATTACTTTGTTTCCTTTATACCAATTATGTATCACGTTGGAAACATAATGATAGCATTGTTAATGAGAAAGTAGATTTTTAAAAATTTTTTGTTTGTTTTGACCACACCTACTGGTTCTCAGGGCTGATTCCTGGCTCTGTGTTCAGGAACCACTCCTGGTGAGCTCAGGGGATGCTATGGGGTGTTGGGGATCAAATCCAAGTTGGCTGTGTTCAAGTCAAATACCTTACCTGCTGTATTATATCTCCAATTGCATGCAAGATTTTATAGTTATTTCATATTTGAATTATTACTGGATTTTCAGAAAATATCTAAAATTTAAAGCATTACAATGCAGATTTAAATTAGGATATATGAGGATATATTCTTGTACATTTACATATGCATATATTTCCTAGTATGTATATTCTTGATATACCCAATGTGGGTAAGGTGTTTGCCTTGCAAGTGGCCAATATGGCCAACCCGAGTTCGATTTCTCCGCCCATCTCAGAAAGCCCGGCAAGCTAGGAAGAGTATCTCGCCTGCACGGCAAAGCCTGGCAAGCTACCCGTGAAGTATTCAATATGCCAAACACAGTATCAAAAAGTCTCACGATGGAGATGTTACTGGGCCCGCTCGAGCAAATCGATGAATAGTGGGAGGACCATGACCGTGACCCAATTTTGATATTTTAATCTGTTCTGGTTTTAGAAAGTTTTTTCTTCCCATTTAAAAAATGTTTTTATTGGGGAAAAAAAAGAAGATCATAACTGAAATTCGGTGTAAAGTGTTTATTTTGGTTCTATAAACAAAAAATAGAATAAATAGGAGCAAGAGTGAAATCTAGAGGACGAGTAGGGAAGACTGAGCTCACAGTGGGGATATATCAGTATATTCTGGGCCATAGTTTGGTTCAGAAGGTTTCCTCTTAAAAGTTTGAAACGTGAGGACGAAATCCAATGAAGTAACCAGAGAGGATAGATAACAAGTCGGTGTGAAATCCAGCCTCACATAATCCATTTGACAGAATGAGCTGGCATGATTATGGAGGGTGACCCTAACGTATTGCCCACAGTTTATAAAGGACATTGAGCATGTTGATCGGTGACAGTAAATACAGAAACAACTTCTGCTGGAATCAGAAGAATACAATATTTTTATCTACGTTTCTTTCGCTGCAGATGTGCTTCCTGTAATAGAATCACAGTAATCAATTTTTAAAGAATTGTGAGCTCTTTAGAACCAAAATGGTCCATTGATAAAAATGAATACTATGTAGCTGAAAACACTCTTCTCTGGATCCCTCAGTTTTCCCCTAGGGAGAAAAGTTTTATCGACTTCCTCAAGTAGAACTATAAAGACGATTTAAGCAAATCTTAAAATTCATTAACATTTTGAATGAAGGATGATAAATGATTAAACATTTCTTTTGCATCTGTTCAGTCTCCTGTGAGTATAAGGTAGTGACCTGATTTTAATTTAATTATCAAAATAACTAATAAGTTTAGACATAAATCAAGAGGGAGCGGGTCAACTTTGGGAGTTATTAATAAATTGACACACTCAAAACTCATTTAATTCTTTTGCATTGATATTAATGAGATGTTATAGTCTATTTGTTGGTATATTAGTATAGCTGAATGCATAGCTATTAATCAAGTATGCAACATTGGAATGGTAAAATAAATGTTTAATAGTTGAGATAATTTGCCTCAAAGTATTTTTAAGTAACTTTAAAATAAATTATGGAGCTCATATTTGAAATAATAATGTGTGTACTATATTATCCCTGTAAATATGCCCATTGATGTACAATTTGTTGAGTTCATGCTAATAAATGGTAAGTGTGGGAAACTCTTCCTCAAAATTTTATATTGCTTCTGTGATGGTAAAATAAGGGCCCAAGTCAGTAATATATTAACATAATAGCGACAAGATATTCGTCTATAATTCTGTTTACTAGTTATGCATCTTTGACTAAGTTATTTTTAAAGGAAAGGAGCTAGCTCATATAAAATGTCTCATATAGAGGCTTCTTCTATAATGCAGTTCACTGACTTTATGTCATCAAAATTTAAGTCTAGTAACATAACTTGTGTTAATTACCATATTACACATGCATGATCTCGGTGCATGTCATGAATTACATAGATGTGCTCTTTAACTTCAAGGGCTTTAGAATCTATAATATCAAACATTGATGCTTTTAAACTGGCAAATGACATCCTGGTAAATGCAGAACTCAATAAGCAACCTGTAAGGCAAAGACATGCTGGTATTTCACTGTTTGGACGGTTGGGGGCCTGACTCCCCTAAAAGCTGTTGGTCATGAACTGGACGGCACCTTTCAGTTGTGTTGTTTGGTTGCATCTGCTGGCGGGGACGCAGGCTGCACCCACAAGTCCATAGCAGGAGGAGGATCCACCTTTGATGTCTTTGAAGCCATGTGCACAGTGAGAATCTTTTTTTAAATTTTTATTAGTGAAACACCATGAGGTACAGTTGTAGACTTACAAATTTTTGTGCTTGGGCATCTTACCACAGACACTGGATTGCGGATGGGGACGGTAGTCACCCAGGGCTGTGATATACCTGCACACTTGAAATGCTGAGGCAGGGGAGCTGGCCTGACGCTGCCCTGGGTCACGGAACTGCGGGAGGCCCAGCAGGGCCTGAGTGTCAGGCTGTGTGAGGACTCTGATGCATACGCAGGAAGGCTGTATTTGGCAATTAGGCCTGGAAGGAAAGTCTGAACTATGACTACATAAACTTGGCCCACGAGACACACAGTTGAGCATGATAGATTTAGTCTCTGTCATAGGTGTGGTGTGCTATTGTCGATGTTGTCATGAAATAATGTTTGACTCCTGAGGCCCCACTCTTGAACTTTGTAGGTGGAGGTATCTCTCTCCTTTTCTCCCTCCTCCTCCCCCTTCCTTTCTCCCTCCCTCCATTCCTCTTTCCTTCCTTCCTCCTCCCTTTTCCTCCTTCCTTCCTTCCTTCCTTCCTTCCTTCCTTCCTTCCTTCCTCCCTCCCTTCCTCCCTCCCTCCCTCTTTCCCTCCCTCCTTCCCTCTCTCCCTCCCTTCCTTCTTTCCTTTCATCCTCCCTCCCTCCCTCCCTCCCTCCCTCCCTCCCTCCCTCCCTCCCTCCCTCCCTTCTTTCCTTCCTTCCTTCCTTCCTTCCTTCCTTCCTTCCTTCCTTCCTTCCTTCCTTCCTTCCTATTTCCCCTCTTTCCCTTCTCCCTTCATCTAAAGTTCAGCCCCAGTTGAGTGAGGGTTTCTGAAGGGCTGGATGAATTCAGCCCATGTCCAGGTGCTGCTCCGTGACCAAGTGCTAGACAAGAAAAAGGAGGTGTCTGGACATCCCCTCCTCAGCTCTCTGACAACTCCAGTGAGCAGGTGTGGAGGTGAGGTGGCCCTCTGCTGTGAGAGGAGGCTGTGAAACCATGTCAGAGCTGAAAAGCCCCTGAATCTCACCCTCCACCGGGGGGTGGAATAGACCAGGAGACTGTCACCAGAACCTCTGTGGGTAAGTCAAATTTGTTTTTCATCATATATCATGGAATATAGATGATCCCGTATCAGTGCCAGAGCACATTCGCTGTACAAGGTGAGCAGACTGCGGCATGGGCCTGAAAGAGCAGTATTTCAGAGCAGTATGAAAATAATCTGTTTCCAGTGTAGAAGAACTGAATAGACACTTCTTTCAGGATGGCCCACAAGTGGTCAGCAGAGTCAGGGGCGAAAAATGGGAACTTCTCATTAGGGAAATGGAAAGCAAGAAACAAGAGATTTTACCTCATACTGCTGAGGGTGGTCTGGTTCACAGAAATCAGAAACAGATATTGAAGAGGTTGTAGAGGAAGAGGAGTGTGACTGAGTTTGGGATGTAAGTGGCTCCAATCTCTGTGAAAACAGTGTGGAGATTTAAGACTCTAAGCTTCAACTTAGCCTGCTTTCCACAAATTCCATCTCAAAGTATCTGACTGAAGATGAACACACTACGGGCCAGAGTGATAGTACAATGGGGAGGGCATTTGCTTTTCCCACCTGGCTTCATTCCCCACCTGGCACTCCATGTGGTCCCCCAAGGCCTCCAGGAGTGATTCCTGAGCACAGATCCAGGAGTAAGCCCTGAGCACCACTGGACGTGGCCCCAAAGCAAATCAGACAAAAAGAACACGAACACACTAATCAAAAAGACCCATCATCTCCGTGTTTCTTACAGGACTCTTGACAGTAGCCATAGCCGGAAAGAACCGAAGTACCCAGCAAAAGATGAATGGATAAGAAGTTACACACACACACACACACAGACATACACACACACAAACAACTTCTTAGCTCTAAGGAAAGACCAAGTCTTGCCATTGGTCGTAGCATGGCTGGAGGTTGAAGAGGCTATTTGTCCTAAGCAGAATGAATCAGAAGGAGGAATGACACACCCTGAATAACCTCATTCACATATGGAATTAAGGGAAGTAAAGCAAGCAAAGACACAAGTGCAGTTCAAGGGACATCCCCAATTCAGATTCCAGAGCTCAGGCAAACAATATTAGCTCAACTACACAGAAAAAAAATTCATTTACAAAGTTTTGGTTTGCTTTGCATCTGCATCAGTCCCTACTAACTAGTGTCTTGATACTTTAAAACATAATCCTGGGGCTATGGAGACAGTTCAACTAGGGGGTCTTGGGTCCAGATCCTCAGCACTCTATGATCCTTCCAAGCACCCCTAGGGGTGGGCCAGAGAGTTATTCCAAAAGTTAAGGGATGGAGTGGGAATGCATGCACCCGCACATGTCACAGATAGCGTGGTGCCATTTCAAGAGCCCCTAGTGTCTCGTGAGCACCTTGGGGTAACAGGACACTCAAGGAGCCTCTCTAAGAAAGATTGATCTTCCCGTGAGGAGTGTTTCTCCATCCTCCCATATGCTGTGCTCTGGCCTGCTTGGTCCGTCTTTTGATGTCTGTGTTATTTGACTCTCCATGTCTTCCCAACTTGGACAACCCTACACTCCGGCCACTCCATTTTCCTCAGTGGCTCTAGGTGAATTCAACCCTCCAGAATCTCTTTCCTCCAAATGGCAAAAACCAATTGTGTGGGACAGACTTCTCGCCGAAATTCAGAGACTCTACCTTCCTCACTCCTGGGCAAATGGAAAGAAGAAGGACGCTAGAAAAACGCTGACCTTGGCCTTGGCCTTTCACTCTCCTGTTTGTGTGTCAGCCTCCATGTTGAAGTTCATTGCTATTGCTCTGATGATTAGCAATTTTTTTTCTGTCTAATAATCTGCATGCCAAATGGGGTCGGGTTTGTTGGCATATGTTACATCTTTGTTTTTTAAATTTTTAAATAATAATATTCAGCTACATAAGAATTAAGCCATAATGTTTTCCTCCTCTGTGATGCCCTAAACCATAAACAGAAAGGTTGAGGGGCCTTTTTGCTCTTTGGTGTCACACTGGGCTTTCATATATATTAAATTGTTGCCGTCTTAATTTATGAACCTTAAGGCCTGAGCTTTACCGCAAGGGATAAAATGCCCAGTAAATCTCTGAAAATGAAAACTGTTTAAAAATTATTCTTGCAAACATTTTGATGAGCTGATTTTTATATAGCATGTGTATATTATTTTTTTAAAAAAATCACAGCTCTATATGAGAAGCAAGCAAAGTATTTATTTTATAGAAGAAATCCAAATAGACAGCACCACTTCATAAGTATGCATAGAAATACTCAGTTGATTTATTTTTGGTGACAAGAACAAAGCCTAAATTTAGAAGCTATCTATCTTTTACAGTACAGCCCTAAAATACGTCCCGACATTTTCAGATTTTGTATATTTTCAATGGATTAAAGCCTTAATCGAGCAGAATCTAGAGGGATTTTAAGCTTTGTCTATGATCAGATAATAATCATTTTCAACCTTTTTTTTTCCTGTTTTTTACTGACCCGTGAAAAACTAAGTCTCTACAAAGTCTGCTACTAAAAAATACATGTGGAAACTGTTTCTAGGGTTACTTGGGGGAAAAAAAACGAACTGTCTCTATGAGACATTGAAGGGAAGAGTTGCAGATATGGCTAATCGCCAGGGCTCCTTGTAGCCACGAGACCACAGGGGCAGCGAACACTGCTGGAGGCCACTCAAAGGCTCTTAACATAGGGTTTTCTTTACACTAGCCCAAATATTGATATATTGCTGGGTCTGGAGGGATAGCACAGTGGGTAGGGCACTCGTCTTACATACAGTCAACCGAGGTTTGATCCCTGGCACCTCATATGGTCTCCCAACCCCTGGCAAGTGTAATCCTAGAATGCAGAATCAGTATGTGTGTATATATACATACATGCATATATATATATATATATATATACATCTATACACATACTGTTTTCTGATACACACACATACACAATACTGTTTTCTAATTCTCATTGCCCTTGTGTTCCTTGGAGGTCCTTCTCACCAAATCTGTGCCTCGGAACTGTTGACCCTGCTGACATTCTTTTGTACTGAGAACCTGTTGTAGGCGACTCGGGAGGCTAGTTGAATATCCGCTCATCCTCTTTGAACGTGGAGTGGAAATGCACTATGTAAGTTATGTCAACATTTTCCTGGCATAGTTCAAATGACCAGAGAAAATATTCTCTGCTTCTGCCGAAATTTTTAAATCCAAACACACATCATTTTATGCCCTGAACATAGTGACACCCAATTTGTTTTTTTCCTTTAATTTCATCACAAAAGAAAAATAATTCTAATATACAGTTTCTAGAATTATTGTCATGAAACCTCAGATCTACTATAATCTACTATATTCTTTTGATTTTATAATTGTGAAATTGTAATGCATGTAGATATGTGTATCAC
This sequence comes from Sorex fumeus, assembly GCF_029834395.1. Taxonomy (NCBI): domain Eukaryota; kingdom Metazoa; phylum Chordata; class Mammalia; order Eulipotyphla; family Soricidae; genus Sorex; species Sorex fumeus. Next base: position 5,333,959 of record NW_026606149.1, read on the forward strand.
GATACATTTACAAGTTGTTTAAGATCATCCTATAAGTACTACCTCTCATTAACTAAATTTATTGACACGGTCCAAGTTTCAGGAATTGTCCAGTATGTTATTGTTTAATGAGACAATGTTTATGAGAAACAGCCTTGCTCCTGACGCTCCATTTGCTCTCAATGGAATGACCATCTCCGAATACAACAGCTATGTGTACCTAGGTCGAGAAGTCAACATGACAAATGACCTGGCACCCGAGCTGCGCAGGAGGAAGAGAGCGGCTTGGAATGCCTTCAAGAGCGTCGAAGAAATAGCTAAGAGGACGAAGAACCTCCAGCTCTGAGCACATCTCTTTGATTCCACTGTTCTTCCTGCATTAACATACGCCTCAGAGACCTGGGCCCTATGAAAACAGGATGAGAACACTATTCGGGTCACCCAAAGAGGAATTGAAAGAGTTATGCTTGGAATATCACATTTCACTCAAATGAGAGAAAGAATCCGGAGTTCCGACATCCATCGAAGATCAAGAATCAGGGACGCTGTCTCTTTTGCCAAGGCGTCAAAAATCATATGGGCTCGTCACGTAATGAGATTTAGAGATGACCGCTGGACTAGAGCCGTTACCGACTGGATTCCACGGGATGTCAAAAGACCGCGTGGCCGCCCACCTACCAGATGGTCAGACTTCTTCATCAAGGTCATGAATGATCAGTTTGAGGCTCTTTGCGTTCCTAGAACGAACAGACGCCATTGGACTACACTAGCAGGCAACAGGGACAAATATAGACGTTACTGGTGCCCACTCGAGCAAATTGACGATTAACGGGAAGTCAAGTGATCAAGTGATCAAGTTATTGTTTAATCATTATGCTAATGAAATGTTGTTTTGCGTGTGTGTGTGTGGGGGGGATACTCCTGACTCTGCTCTGCAACTGTGAACCCTCCTGGTAGTGCTCAGGGAGCATGTGGTACAGGGACTCGAACTGGGGTCAGCTGCAATCAAACCAGGCTCCTTCACTCCTGGACTATCTCGTTGCCCCCCTGTTGCTTTTCAAATAAAAAAAATTCATCAGTGACTCAAATCACCTTATAAAATGTCTATTGAAAAACAGAGAAGTGGAAAAGCACCTAGAGAAGAAGCCAGAATGACTCCAGAGCACTCTTGGAAAGCTCTGCACTCAGGAATCACTCCTGGTGGTGCTCAAAGGGTGCTGAGAATCAAAGCCCGGTCAGGGGCCATGCGCATGGCAGGTACCTTCTCGCTGTACTATCTCTCCTACCCCTTTACAATTTTATTTATTTTATTTTTTGTTTGGGGGCCACATATGGCAGTGCTCAGGGAGGACTCCTGTTGTGTTCAGGGGACTGAATAGGATGCTGGGGATGAAACTCAGGTCTGCTTGCCATTGCACACACACACACCCTCCCACCACTTGCACCTGGCATTCTGACCTCACTTGACAACTTCAACAGTCTTAGAGACTGTGACTCTAAGCCACACTTTTTAGAAGGATCATTTCACTGTCATGCTGGATTCTTTTCTCTTTCCAAGGCCTAATGCAGTGCCACTGATTGAAGAGACATTTCTCTGGGGGAACTATTGTACTCAGGTCCAAACGTACCCATTGAGCTGTTTGCAGGCGATGGACAAGCATGAGTGACTTTCCTTTGATGCTTTTTTTGGCGTAAATTTACTGTTGGCTTTGTGAAATTTATTCATCTTGGTCCATGAGACTCACTAATTTTGCAGTTATTTTTTTTCAAATGGTGGACTTGGAATCTTAGATTCACAGATGCCTTTTCAGGACTGATTAGGAGCAAAGCAAGTGTTTGAGTGAATCGGTCAAGGACTGGCTCTAACCTACTTTCATTGAAGGGAAGCTTCCTGCTCTCTTTCACTCACTTCAAGTGTAAGAAAGTTTTTACTGAAATGCACCCCTCACCCCACCCCCACTCTATCAGTTTGGGCTACTGAAGAGTCATTTGAAAACTTACAATACATTCCAGAAAACCTTTCCATAATTAACTCTGAATGATTTTTGGATATATAGTATAAAACATGGGATTTGAAATTTTTTGAGGTTTTATTAATTTATTCTTTTTTAAAAATTTATTTATTTATTTTGAATACCTATCCCTCCACCAGTGACCATTTCCCACCACCACGGATCCCAGTATCCCTCCCACCCACTATCCCCCCCATCCCACCCTGCCTCTGTGGCAGGGTATTCCCTTTTGTTCTCTCTCTCTCTCCTATTGGGCGTTGTGGTTTGTAAAAGAGTTAAGCCTGATTTTCAGGGAGAAACATTGGATGATTTACTATCCATTGATCACTTTGTATATAGTGAGATGTCGCGCAGCCGGTTTGGAGTAAAAGTCCTGGTTCCCGCATGCTCGAGCTATGCTTGTCAAGGCTCATGGTCACCAGGGTTCCATCTGGAGGAGGCGGGATGTGGCACCTACCCCATCTGGGACTTCCCGGTGATCTCAGCTCTTTTTGGGGCCTGGTGCATTCTCCGGGATCTGTGGAGCCTCCCAGGGGCCTTTCTTCTCTGCGGCTGTGTGCTATAAAGATAGTTCTGGGAGGCGGGTTGTGTGTGTGACTTCCGGAATCAGAGGTTACCTGGAGCCAGGGCAGTCCCAGCAGTTTGGAGTAAAAGTCCTGGTTCCCGCATGCTCGAGCTATGCTTGTAGAGGCTCATGGTCACCGGGGTTCCATCTGGAGGAGGCGGGGATTTGAAATTCTTAACAATGGTTTCTTCTGGAGCAGAGCACATTGGGTGTGGCATTTGCGATGTGCACTAGTGATCCAGATTTGATCCCCAGCATCCCAAATGATCCCCCAAGCCCTGCCAGGAGTAATTCCTGAATGCAGGGCCAGGAGTAACCCCCTGAGTCATGTTAGGTGTTGTCCGCAAACAATAACAACAACAAAATAATCATCTCTGAAATTACATAAGAGTAAAAGAACATATACATGAACATCCATATGTATATATAAATATAAAGCGCAAGTCAGCATTTCCATCCACTTATGATAAACATCTTGTTTATTTGATATTTGACCTTCTAATTATCAAATATAGGCTTTAAAATTTGGCAAATTCCACTGTCACTTAAAATTTTGGCAGTTCCTTTACATAAAGAAATCAGTGATGACAAATAAAAATCTTTACCACTGAAGGACCTGAATTATGAGAGTTTAATGGTTTCATGGTAATAAACACTATCATTGCAAATACGGAAAAATGTAAAATTTAATGTATGTGTAAAATATCATGATTAATAAAGGAATTGTAAACATTCAGGCATGCCCAATAATGGCAGAGATCAAAGGCGTTGAAATTATGGATTCTTATTAAAGCATTTATGTTAGATTTTAAACAAGCTCTTAAAGAGAATCACTCTTTGGAAAAATGCTGCTTCATTCATCCTAAATGCATGATTTTTTCTTTCATTTCAAGTATGTTATGTAAATATTTGACAGTGAAGTCTAAATCATTGACAGAAATTACTGTAGTGCCGTGTGAGCCTTTGACATTTATTTCCCTGGTGGAAGACATTTGTTTCCATTGTTTAATATTTTAGGAACACTGCAGATTAGAAGTGGAAGGATAGATAAAAATCAGCTGATAAGTAAGTCAAAGTGGCTCTGACCTTTGAAGAAAATACTTTTATATTCAGTATCTGTAAGAATCTCTTATTTTCCTGAGGGTGAAATTAATATATTGAGCCATAAAATGTGTAAAATTGAAATAAAATTGCGTTATTCAAGATTGTAAGTAGGAAGGTAGAATAAGTGATTCCGCAACTAGATAAATACACCAAATTTTTTTGGTTTGAGAGGTCACGCTGGCTGGTGTTCGGGGGTTTACTACTGACTCTGCACTCAGGAATTACTCCTAGAGTGCTCAGGGGACCAGATGGGATGCGAGGGATGGAACCTGGGTTGGCTGCGTGCAAGGCAAGCGCCCTGTCTGCTGTACTATTGTTCCAGCCCTGTAGCAGTGTAGCACTGTCCTCCCGTTGTTCATCGATTTGCTGGAGCGGGCACCAGTAACGTCTCCATCGTGAGATTTGTTGTTACTGTTTTTGGCATATCAGATACTTCACGGGTGGCTTGCCAGGCTTTGCCCTACAATCGGGATACTCCATACCTTGCCAGGCTCTCCGAAAGGGGTGGAGAAATCGAACCGGGTTGGCCGTGCGCAAGACAAACACCCTGCCCGCTGTGCTCTCGCTCCCCCTAAATACTCCAATCTTAAATGTTAAATGTTTTTCTTCTGCAAATTGGCTAATGAGTATTTGCTGAGAGTCAGTGGCATTACCCTCAAAAGCCAGTCCTTATGCCTAAGAAACTATTTTTTGGCAAGTAGGCAAGAGGCATTGAGATGCTAGCCTGAAATTATCTCACAGGAAGCTGTTGGTAAGAATTCTATGCGTGGACAAATCAAGTTCCCCCCAAACGTTGGCAGCCTCAAATAATGCATCCTCGTTAGAAATGAAGCCAGAAACATTCCTATGGGTTTTGCTTATTTAATGCTGTGACTTAAATTGCTTCTTAACCTAAAGGCTAGAGCAACTGATTTGATTTGATTTTGCGTGGGCAAGATGGACTGAGCCGGGGTGGGCATCTTTTCTCTGATGCATTGGGTGGTCTGTGGGTGAGGGAGGCTACAGTTCTGCTACTAGGATGTGTGGTTATCACTGTCTGGTCTGGTCCTCCTGGCGTCCCTCCCTCGCTTTCCTGGTGAGTGGCACCTTCAGAGACCAGTTGCCACAGATGTGCCTGGAACCGTTCATCCAATCATGTGCTTTGTGTCATTAATCTGTGGCTGTATCATTAGGCTGGAGCGATAGCACAGCGGATAGGGCTTTTTTCTTGCATGCAGCCAACATGGCCAACCCGAGTTCGATTCTTCCGCCCCTCTCGGAGAGCCCGGCAAGCTACCGAGAGTATCTCGCCCGCACAGGGCAGAGCCTGGCAAGCTCCCTGTGACGTATTCGATATGCCAAAGACAGTAACAAGAAGTCTCACGATGGAGACGTTACTGGGCCCTCTCGAGCAAATCGATGAACAATGGGAGGGCAGTGACAGTGACAGTATCATTGGCCAGTTTCATCAGTGGTCCCACCCTCATCCCAGGTGGAGATATCCAGTCCTGTCTAGACAGCAGAGCGGAAAGATGCCATTGGATGGGAGAGATCTTGGGACCAACCTTGTAAGATAAAATCCGCTGCAATTCTTAACCTGAACTAAGAAATACTGTAGGATCTGAACTCTCCTGAATATTCCAGATAATAACCTAGAGGGACTCAAGCAAGATCACCTAGGGAAACTTAGCTGCAATACTCTAAATACTCATTTTTTTTTTATGACACAAGATCTTTATAGAAATAGAAGCTTGGCAATTAGAAAAACTGAACTTCCAGAGTAAGGCATTACATTGTGGTTAGATCAGTAAATACAAAAGTCTCTTAGGCCTCCATTTGAGGAACGAAAAAAAAAAAAACCCAAAATGAACATTTCCTACACATTGATAGGAAATTGTGCCAACAGTTTTCTTGAAAGAATTTTGACTCATCTATGTCTCTTAGTCATCTCCAATAAGAAGTGACTTTAGTGAAACATTTTGGGACATATTTTCTGTCTCACTGCAGACTTCATCCATCTTAAGCTCATAGAAATACTCCAATATCCCCTAACCTTACTTGAGGCTTCCTTAATCCATTCTCCTTATTCAAGTAGAGCTTCTTTTTGTATAAATATTGTCCCAGCCCCTGTTTGTCTTTAAATCTGTCATCCTGGATGGAATGGAAACCTAATGTGAGAGAGAGACTCTGGGAAAAATCTCTTTGGTAGAAAGATTCTTCTTTTGCAATCTGGGTGTATTTCTCCTTCCTGATTCGTTTTGGATTTCAGCGCTTTTGCTGGAGAATGCCAGTCAGTGTCTGTGAAGTTTAATCAAGGAAGCTCCCGGATGAAGTCGGTTAAGCTGTAGTGGGTTTTCTTTTCACGGAACTTCACCACTTTAGAGCTGCACTTTGAGGACCTCTCATGCCTGATTGATGTCGGGAAACAAGTACTGCCTTTCACGACAGCCCAGTTCATTGTGGGTCACTCACCACGTTGTTGCCTTCACTCACCTATGGGGTCCCTGCTGTTCCAGCCTGATGCTGGGGCTCTCACCTATTCAAGCTACCCCATTAAAGGCTTCGCTTTTATATTGGCAATTCCTGAATTGGATTGAGGGTCTCTCTTACCCAGGAGATTATTTCGATTGAAGGAATTCATTCACTTAGGCTTCTTTCAGATTCTTTCCTCCCAGATTCCTCACCAGAAATGTTTGTGCCCCCTTGGCACTATTGGGGTCCAGGATTCGAATACCAGGTGTTCAAAGACTTTATTGAAGAGAGTTGTTGCAAACTATCAGGGCTGTACCCCACAGAAAATCCAAATGGGGTACGACCCTTTCCAACTGCAGGGCAAGGTTTAAGTAGCCTAAGACCACATCCTTGGCTGTCCACATTGTTCTTTCTCCATAACTGTCCTGTAAGTGGATTAGTTAGTGCCACTTATGGGTGCCCTTTTGTTCTATTTTTTCCATGTCTGGCTGACCACTAGGTTCCTTCCTCTTACTTCATTGACTGGCACTATCCGCCAAGTATTGTGATTTTTGTTCATTCTGTTCCCTTTTCCAAGATGTGGTCTCAGATTCATGCCCAGTTCAGCTGTCAGTTACATAATCATACAGAAGAGCAGAATGGCTACTATTAAAATGGCTGCACTTTGGTTGATGCGAAAAATGGCTGTATTTGGTTCTCACAGCACCTGAAAAGTTTCATGGTCCACATCTGGTCATGGGTCTCTGGTAGCTTGTTTGCATAATGACCTTTCATAAACTGAGCTACTTCACCAACATACATTGATTTCTCACACTGCCAGGACTGGGGAAGCCCATGATCAGGGAAACATCAAGGTATGTTGATGTTTGGTTGTTGATGTTTAGGTTGGCCTCTAGATAATGATATTTCGATCACGATCACGATCACGGCCATCCTGTTATTCATCGATTGCCTCGAGCAGGCCCCAGTAATGTCTCCTTCATCCTAGCCCTGAGATTTTTAAAAAAGTGCCATATTCAAGGCTCTTTCAGAGTTAGGAGAATGAGACCCATCATTGTTACTGGTATGTGGCATATTGGGTACGCCACGGGGAGTTTGCCAGACTCTGCCGTGTGGGCAGGTTACATTCGGTAGCCTGCCAGTTTGTCCAAAGTAGAAATGAGATAACAAGATGTCAATAATAAGATAATAATAATGATATTTAATAATAATAATGATATTTCATCTTACATTTATTCTCTCTCTCTGCTTTTTGGGTCACTGCTGGTGATGCACAAGGTACACAGGGGTTCCTCCTGGCTTTGCACTCTGGAATTATTCCTGGCAGTACTTGCGGCAACATATGTGATGCTGGGAATCGAACCGGGGTTGGCCATGTGCAAGGCAAATGCCCTACCCACTGTGCTGTTGCTCCAGCCCCCCCCCTTTCTCTCTCATTCTCAATCCTTCCTTCCCAGCTCAATTCCTAAACCTAGCTATCAGCTATCCTTATCTAATATCTTGACTGTAGCCTGCCACTTCTGATAATTAGCAAAACCCAATTTAGAACGTGATTTCTTTAGATGAATTCACTATTTCTAATTTTATTGATATATCACTCATTCCAGCAGCCCATCACCGAAAAGACACCACTTCCCATTCCTCTCTTATCCCTTTTTTGCCTCTCCATTAACTACTATAGTTTTCACTGAAACTAGGATTTAGTTTTCTTAATTTTTCACCATTTAATTTACTTTAGCTGTTCATATTCCACATATGAGTGAGAGTGTTGGGTTTTCGTATTTATATAATACACAGATGTTGGCTATAGCTATGTCTAGAGAATTAAAGTTTAGAACTGACGTATAAACATAAACAGCCAAAATCAATGTAGCTGAAAATGTAGTTGGCATATTTCATATTATTCTTTGTTTATAGTTAACTGGCCATTCTTAATTGTTGGTAACTAAGTATAAACTTATGTCTCAGGCCATCTGTGCCGAAACTAAAATTTCTTCTGTAAGATAGAGACTCTAAACATAATTCTGTCATAGCTACAATAGGATTAAAGCAGGATGCTTATTTGTTAAAGTATCTTCAGTTACTATGGAGCTCTGAGGACCATGAGCATAGTGGAATTTGAAAATCCTGGGACCATTGAACACCTTGGAGAATAAAACGTCAGGATGTTGGAAATGAAATACAGCCAATGAAGATTAGTTAGTGGTGGAAGTGCGTGGTGTTGACTGATTTTTTTCTAGAAATTTAATAACATTAGAAATGAGATGGTGCGAAATTGTATGGTCAGCATCAGAGTACAGTTGGAGGGGTATGGGAAACTAATGTCTCTCAACCAGTTGGAGACATTGAAAAGAAAACATGAGTGATGATTCTGGAAGAGTTGATGAATCAAGATATGAAGTGACTATCCTTGGGAGGAAAATGTCAATTTTTATATTATTTATTTATTTGTAGTTTAATTTAATTTTTATAAAGTTGTTCAAAATAATTGATACATTCAATATTCCAATACCACTCCCACCACCAGTACAACTTCCCACAAGCATATTTTAAACCGTTCCACCCTGATCCCCAAAGCCTGTCCCCAAAGTAGCAATGTATCACTGTAGCACTGTCCTTCCATTGTTCATCAGTTTGCTCTAGTGGGCCCAGTAACATTGTGAGATGTTCTTACTGTGTTTGGCATATTGAATATGTCACAGGTAGCTTGCCAGGCTTTGCCGTGGGGCAAGATACTCTCAATAGCTTGCCGGACTCTCTGAGAGAGGCAGAGGAATCAAATTTGGGTTGGCTGGGTTGCAAGGTAAATGCCCTACCCACTGTGCTATCATAGAACATAATAATTTACTATGTATTGCCTGTTATGAATTATCCACTAAAGATGTTCCAAAAAAGTTTCCTTAGAGGAAGCCATGTGAAGAATTGTATCACACTGGAGCCATTAAGCACTTGTATAAGGTATGAGATGTCACTCCAGAAATTCTAAGATTTTAAATAGGGTGATATGGCAAAAATTAAGTTTTTAACTGGATGGTGACTTTGGGGTCTAGGCATCTCTGTGGTGTGTTGCTCTCTTCCTCTTCCAAGGTGCATTTAAGCTCACTAATGGCCATGATCCAGAGACTCACAAAAGGTCAACTTTTAAAGACAGAAATGCAGTGAAATGAGGGAGCACGGGTCCAAGAATTTGGGACTCGCATATAAGATTGAAATTGGAGTTGACTCCCAGATTACTTAGAGTTTACCCCTTCTACCAACACTGTAGTCAGGGATCACTCCTGGCAGTGCTTGGGGCAGAAGGGGGTGGGGGTGGTGATTCTTGTGATACTGGAGTTAGAACATAAGTCACCTACACTATCTCTCTAGCCAAGGATTTCATATTCCTAGTTTATGGTCAGTAATTCTGGCATATGAAAAGGGATTCAGGCAGTGGAGGGGTGTGTGTGTGTTTTGCCTCAGGATCAAACCACAGGGTCCTTGACACTCGAGACACACCCAAATCCTAAGATATTGAGGCTGTGAAGAAAATGGGAAATGGTTTCTTAGAAAAACTCAAACAGACAGTGAGAGAAATAGTCGAAGCAGAGCTTTCTGGAGAAATCTATTCCTATGTAAAGACCCAAATCCAGGCCGATCATGCCCTGTGTTCATCGGATTCACTTCTTTCTTTAAACAAACCCTGTTCTGCCTCTCAGTACTTGGTAGAAAATGCGCGCACACATCATTCACTCCAATGTGGGGCATCAAGACATGAGGTCAGTGTGTCTGAGGAACCTTCCATTCCTTCCTGTTGCCAAAATGGAACCTTTGCTTTCTTGTCTCTTTCTGAGAAATTTTCTTCTGTAGCCAGAGTTGCTCCTGGTGTCCAAATATCATCCCGCATGGAGCCCACTCAGACGCTTTCCCTAATTGCTCTCCCAGCAACGCTTTCTCATTCTCTCCCTCAATTTCCTTAGGAGTTTTAACGCTTCTGAGAAACCCAGGTGAGGCCAGACCAAGTGCCTAGTCTTTCTCGTAGGTTGTTCATTTGCATTGTTTGGAGCTGCTGCCATTTGTAATCAGCGCACAGGTAGATCCGTTACTTTGCAGGACAGAATTATTCCCCTTCATCGACACCGTTACCTACCCTCAGACTCAAGCGGTACCTCCAAATATCTCAGAAGCAGATATGAAAACAAAGGCATCAGAGCCACAGAATTTTCAGGAAAATGGCAACCAAGGAACACAGGATTTGTTTCTCAGAGATTGACAGGCCAGCCCAAGACGTTCATGAAAAATATTGATCACGCAGCGTCTCCCTGAGCAGTTGTTAATTTCCATCCAGGACTTAAGAGACTGTTCTCTCTTCTCCCTCCCATCATTTTATTGCATGCAGAGCTTTCTTCTACTCTTTACAAAATAAAACACCTAAGTAGGCCCATTCCCTCTCTTTCTCATACAGGGACATGGCCCTATTCATATTCTTGTATGCTTCCTACTTCCGGTTGATGTGTTTTGCAGTATCTCACTAGAGATAGCTCACTAATTAATGATCAACACTTACTGAGTAGCTTTTACCGACAAGTCAATGCACCGCCAACAGTGGAGAAAGTAGTATTTTATGCTTTACTTCTCATGCATTTGTCCCCGAATAGCATTGAGAGGACAATGTTGAGTGTCTGCCTATCTTTGGAAAAATTCGATCCCTGCTTAAATGTGATCTCTGGGCAACATTTCTGACATATCTGCCTTAGTGTTCTAGACTGCAAGTGCTTCGTGGTTTTAAATATTCACAGACATGCTAATTAGCCTAGAAGCTAAGATTGCTGGAGAATCAAATTTTGAAGGAAAAAAGGTGTCTCGTGTGAGCACATATTTTTCTGTTCTAAAGAGCTAAAAAATCTCAGACACGCAAATGCTTCTTGCTCCAGTGGGCAGTTTCGCCTGCGTCCTTTATGAGTTCTGGGGAGTGATAAAGCGTCCATCTCCCTGATCTGCCCTGGGAGGCAGTAGCAATAAGTGCCATCAGCGTGCTGCTCTAAACAGTTTTTATCTGCAAACTTTATCCCCCTCAAAGGCAAAAAGCCATTTTGTTAAAATTGAGATATATATATTTGTTAGACTATGCAAAAGCCAGGAAAAAAAAAGAACTACCCTAGAAGGTGCAGATACAAAGAAAATATGAATGTTTCCAGTGAAGAAGCAGTCATATGTTCTTTACATTATCTCTTTTTGGGAAATTTGATTCTTTATTGCATGCCTGTGAGCATACGCTTAAGCTGGAAAATACCTTTTGCATCATTCAACACACACCAAATGGATTTGTTCAGTGTCTGAGATTGAACCTGGACACACACACACACACACACACACACACACGCACACGCACACGCACACACACACGCAAGCCAAGTGCTTTCCCGCTGAGCTCCATCCCCAGCCTGAACACAAAACCTTAATTGAAAAACAGTCTTGACAGCAGAGACCTGAGCTGTGACTCCCTGTGCAGAAACAAAATGCTTTCTCGAGATCTTTGGACGCTCCTTTCCTCTCGCGCGGTTAAATCAAGCCAAAGGAAAGCAGCACATAGTTGGCTTTGTTTACATTTCATTCATTCTTTTGCTTAAATAAAATAAAACTTGATTTTGAGACCAGTGTACTAAAGTAGAGAAGTGTGTTTGCCTATGTAAAATCGTATATTGCAATCATAAAAATCTTGAAGTCATAAATGTACTACATCACAAAGCTTGTTTGCTTATGTAAAATCTTGCTCTGGGTTTTATCGCTAACCTTTGCCTCGGAATCCACTAGTTTCCCAGTGAGTGGAATTCAAGTAATACGCACAGATGCCTCTCATTGCAATGAGCTCTGTTGCGGGGAGGAGAGCTTATCTCAGGTGAGGAGCCTGCAAAAGCCAGATGGCCTCTGAATCCACTGTACGCGGTGAAAGAGTCGCTGGGATGGACTTTCTACTTGCACTAAGTGGCCCAGACTTCTTCCCTTAGCCCACCAACATGACAAAGTGTGAACTTAAGCACAGAAACATCAGCCAAACTCCCCTTACTGAAACAGTGCTTCTCTATTCTGCATTTACTTTAAAGATATTTATTTAAAATATTTTGGTTTGGGGGCCACTCCTGGCATTGCTCTGGGCTTACACCTGGCTCTGTGCTCTGGGATCACCCCTTGGTGGTCCAGGAGACTGTGGAATCCTGGGAATTGAACCTGGGTCAACCACGTACAAGGCAAATGCCTTGTGCAGTACTATAACTCTGGCTTCATCCATTTACTTTTAAAACAAATAACAAACATGAATCTCTTCAAATTCTGTAGATAATTTTAATTTTTATGTAGATAAAGTATTTAGCATTGTTTATTTATGATATTAAGTACAGTCAGAGTGTGATTTTGCTGAATATTTAACATAAAATTGTTTGAAAGCAACACCTTCGGGAATATTCAAAAATTGTTTGTTAGTTTATATACCAATTAAAGTAATATATTCAGGAACACAGGCTAGTTATCAGACATAACAGATTATACCAGTTTTATGTTCCCACACAACACACATTTGAAAAATTCATATATGTAATTTCTGATCTTAAAAGAATTGTCATCAAATGCATCTACTTATGGATTGTTAGTAATTGTATAACTTAGAGACCTTTTAAAATCTATTTTAGCTTTGTCCAAAAATTATGTACTCTTGACTTTCTGAAATTAAATTTTTTAAAATACAAAATGATTACACAGAAATTACATCTATGTTTTTCAACTCAAATAGGAGATATTCAGTATTTTAAACATGTGATGGAAAGAAGAAATATTAATTTTATTCCTTATTTTGATTATTCTTCCATAGATTGTTGTTAACTCATTAAGTCTAATTATTTAAATATGAGACACTATGGTATAATGTTTAAAAAGCAAGTAGTAGGTTTAAGTAACATCTCAATAACTACTAGCTACATAATAGAAAATAATGTTATTCATTGCAACCAAAGCTCGTTAACTGTTAATATCAATTAATTGATGAAAATAAATGACGTTGACCAAAGATCTGTCCTACATGAAACATTCAGTGTTAGCTATGAATACAACACTAAACACAATGAAATAAAAATTGTTTAATTGAACAATATTATCAGTGCAGTACATCTACTGCCTTGGTTAGATGATTAGAAAATACTTTTCTTTACTAATTTTTATAGGAAATGTGAATCTTTTGCATTTTGCTCTCTTGTTTGGCAAAAATGCCCTTCATGATGGGAAGAAAGATAACTATTGAAGAATTATAGGGTTTAGCATTTTCTGACAGAATAAACACATGATTTGAGAATATCCGACAATGGTGACGTGTGTGTGTGTGTGTGTGTGTGTGTGTGTGTTGTTTATTTCTTTGGGGAAAAATAGCTTTAGGCATAGAAATTATATCTTCTTTAAAAAAAAACAACAGTAAATCTACACAGGAGTCAGCTTGAGATCTGAAATGCCGTTCCTCTGATTGCATTATGTGTCTTTTGTGTGATCTAACTAGGATCATAAATTGTCGGAATGTTTGGTTGTTGTCTGTGAATTTCTAAAGAGCTAAGAGCCTGTGCTAGTATTGATTCTTAGCAATGACTGAGCATTTCCTATATCTCAATGATCATTATTATACATGAGACTTCAGAGGTTGTTTATTATTTCAGTTGAACTTGAAGTCTCGCCTAGCTCCCCAGAAATGTTTAAAAAATTTTTCCATGATATCCAAAATACATAAATATATTTTCTTTTTTTGCCAACTGGCTATATATTACCACTCAGAGAATGACAGTGTCCCACAAACCACTGAATATGTAAAGGTAGCCATATCCAAATTGAGAGCTCAGATAGGTTTATTATGACAATATTTGTTCAAATGTGTTTATGCCAAAAAAATCAGTCTTTGGGGAGATTATCATGTGCCAGAAACAATACTGAAGAGAAGAATGATGTGCCTCTCTAATATTATCCTGAATAGGGAGAAGTCCAGCCCCTAGAAATAATAATACATTTCCTTTACTGAAAATATACAACAGAAATGATAACAGTAGTAATATTGTTTTCATGATAGTAATGTGACAGCTATCGAGAGTGGAAAACAGCGTTTGGCACGTAACTTCCTTCAATAGAAAAGAGCAAATGATGGTGCCGGGCTCGCAGTGGGAACATTAACATCACTAGGTTCATTTTTAGAAATGTGAACTTCCGTTCTACCCTCACCTACTAAATCAGGAGCTCTTGGGGGCCAGAGCACTGAAATCTGTTTTTTAACAGACAATCTAGGTGGTATTAATGCAAGCTAAAAATTGAGAGCGTCTGTGATGGGCGTAAAAACTCCCAACGTTGGCAAGTATGAGCAGTGGTTAGCTAAGGATTCAGCCTTGGTGGTGTCACCGGTCCTTACTTTCTTTCCCTAACGTGCCTCCGAATGAGAACCTTCTCTAGAACAGAATATTCCCAGGCAAGGACTCTGTCTTCGTATGCTGCCTTTTCCCCCAGCACCTGAAATCAAAGAGTAACTTAGTGATTACTGTTGGATGGATAAGTTACATAGAGTTCAATCATGTATCTAAGAGTTAAAATGTGTTTATGGATAATATTGATATGGTAAAAGGTAAAGGTAAAGGCCCTCCCGCTGATCGTCGATTTGCTCGAGCGGGCCCAGTAACGTCTCTATTGGAGACTTTGTTGTTACTGTGTCTGGCATATCAAATACTCTCGGTAGCTTGCCGGGCTCTCCGAGAGGGGTGGAGGAATCGAACTCGGGTCGGCCATGTTGGCCGCATGTAAGGCGAACGCCCTACCCGCTGTGCTATCACTCCAGCTGATTCGATATGCCAGACACAGTAACAACAAAGTCTCCAATGGAGACGTCACTGGGCCCGCTCGAGCAAATATTGATATGAAATAATTTTAAGTTAGATATAGGTAAATAGATTCATTCACCTTTATCACATATATAGGAGTGATAATCTCATATATATAACATATGCTGTATGTTTTATATACATATCATATAGCATCCTGGAAAACTAGTATGCTTTTGAAAAACAGAGTAAGATATCACTTAATATTTAGTGAATTTTGTGAAACCACCTTCTTTGTAAATCTAACAAGAAATTTGGTTCTTTGAATGGGATACAGTTTGAAATGCCGTCAAACTTTTGATCTGTTTAGTGTGCATTAGTGTGCTAGAATCTTTTCTTCTCTGTGGGATAGAATAGGATAGAAAGAATTCCATGAACAGGATAGAAAGAATTGTATTTTGTATACTCCAAGATGTCATGTTCACTAGTAATAAGCAATACTGTTTACTTGCATCACTTAACCTTTTTTGTGTTATTATTGAAGTAACATGGTTTACAGTAGTGTTAACGTTTATGTGTTGGGTATGCAAAGTTACTGGGTCACCAATGCCACTACCAAACTACTAAAAACTTTCTACCAATGTTCCTGGGTCTATTCCCAGCCCCTAATTCTCCCTTGGAAACTCAGGGGGTCAGTCTAAGGGTTGTTGTCATGGGCCATCTCGGATCCCTTGCTTTGTTTCAGTATATACACAGGAGGTGAGCTTATCCAATTTTTATCCTTCTCCTTCCAACTTATACTTACATGGACCCCTGCTGGTTCTAACCAGATTATAGCAAAAGGCCATATTTCTTCTTTTATTCAGTATGAATTTTATAGGAGAATCTCAGAGCCTTCAGATTTCGCTCCTGAAAAGCTTTGGGAAATACTCATTTCAAATCAACTTGACTCTGCTCCTTTAACTGGCTAGTGACTTAATCCATTTAAGTTGATCAGTAGGTGATCAAACAGAAGGATTAAAAAAAAAAAGTACGATTGTCAAAATTCTTATTATAGCTGAATGTAGTATTACATGTCAGAACTCAGTACTTTCAAAATTATTTTCTTGCTAAGGGTGTATTCTCCCTGTGAATGATCTTATTAACCTGGATCTGCTACCAAGACAGTGCTAGCACATTTTTTTTCCTCTCAGGGAAGAGCACTTAAGGAGAGTTGTCACTCTAAAAACAGAATCCTGGGTTTCCATGCATTGATATGTCAGATATGCCATTTGCACCTCTGTCCCCTTATAATTTCCTGAGGACCTCCTGGGAGCCCCATTTGTCCCCAGCTGAGGAGCACTGATCTGTACCATGAAATAACCCCCTGAAGGGTTACTTTTTTTTCCTTTTTATTAAAATTCAACAATATCATGAGATTGATTTTCATCTTGGAAAATCAGATTGGTTAGTGAGGGGCCAGAGCTATAATACAACAGGTAGGATATGGCATTTGCTCTGCACACACCAATTCAGTTTCCATCCCAACACCCCATATGGTTCCCCAAGCCCTGCTAAGAGTACCATGAGCACAGAATCAGGAGTAAACCCTGAGCACCATTGGGTGCGGCTTAAAAGCAAACAAACAGAGAATTGATGGCTGAGTCACTAGGTAAAAGGGACATTGTTGACACATTTTCTTCAAATCTTGGTATTATTTGTCATGACGGTTTAGGTTGTAATGACTGCTGCATAAGGAAGCATGTGGAATATGAATGTCTTAGGGAAATTTTGGGGCTGGAGCAATAGCACAGCGGGTAGGGCGTTTGCCTTGCACGCGGCTGATCCGAGTTCGATTCCTCTGTCCCTCTCGGAGAGCCCGGCAAGCTACCAAGAGTATCTCATCTGCAGGGCAAAGCCTGGCAAGCTACCCTTGACGTATTCGATATGCCAAAAACAGTAACAAGTTCTCGCAATTTGTTGTGAGACGTTACTGGTGCCCTTTCGAGCAAATCGATGAACAATGGGAGGACAGTGATAGTGACAGTGACAGGGAAGTTTTTAACATATGAAGGCACAAAATCTGAATCCAAGGAAACTGGGAAAGGGGAGGAGATAATGATCAAACACCCATCTCTCCACTGGTGGAGGGATGGGCGCTGGATCATTGTATAACTGAAACCCAAGCACAAAAATTTGTAAGCCTACAACCGTAGCTCATGGTGTTTCACTAATAAAAATTTTTTAAAAAAGAAAGGGGAAGAGATAATCAGAGGAAAGACTGTAGGCCAGAGCCAATATGGGGAGCGTCGCTAATGTTAGAAAGGAAGAGGCAGGAGAAGTAACTCAAGATGATAGAGATGAAGAACTGGGAGATTCTAAAAGGGATTCGAGGAGAGGCTGGAGTGAAGGGCTCGCAGGCAGAGTTTCAGGGAAGCGTCGTCAGTGGCAGAAACAAGGGGAGACTGGTTCACATCTTGCAGCTGCTAGAATCTACTTGAAGTGTCACCAGAGTGATGCTCTCTTCTGGTACTTTAACTGGATTCACCAGGATAGACGTATTGTCCTCTCCTACTCATATGTTCTGCGTTATTTAGTGTGGAAATGGGAATCCCACACTCCAGATAGTACCGATCCATGTGTGACAGGGTCGTTTATTAACCAAAGTGTAGACATTAGAAAGTATGACGAACCATATTGTAAATTAATTTTATTAGCAGAACTAGTGGCTTTTAAGACTCTGACTTTTAAGTGAAGCTGCTTAAATACTTAATATCACTCTTTTAAAGTAGAGTTGAAAGACAGGGTCGTCTGTTCTGAGGATGTGGTCTTTGATAGAGCCAGTGGGGTCATCTCTAAACTGCCCCGTGTTTGGCCATGAACCACCAAGACTGGCCCAGGCCCGTGAGTCCTAACTTATTCTTGACCAAAGACTGTGGCCGTGTTTTTCTTCAGTGAGCCTTTCCGCAAAGCTAGTTCCCAAATTGTTAAATTGTGGAATAGGTTTATAATTCTTGCTAAAAGTATTTGCATTCTAATATCTACATGTGCAATAGATTTCTGTGTGAGATATTATTTTATTTAATGGCAAGGTAGAGTTGATAGCATCCTCCAATTTTAAGCAGAAGTTCCCCAGTTCTCAGTAGAGTTCCAGTGAACCGAAGACAAACTTGACCATGGGAATGATCATTTTACAGACTTAATATTCTGCCAGAGAAGTTATAGTGTCACTGTGGAAGCATAGATGTCCCTGTAACTGACTGAAAGAAAGTCAGAAAGTGTTGAAAATAATTAAAATGAAAAACAGCCCCGTCTTCCTTATATATAAATAAGAATTGTTGAATTTAACTGAAAAATAAGTTTAGTTTATTCTTCCTAATTTGCTATGTGGCTGAAGACAAAAGTATTTAAAATGAAAGACAAAACTATTCTTAGATGATGTCTTACACTAGCACAAACATTTGATTTCAGTTCAATATGCAAAAATAATTGTTTCCATTGGAGTTTGGGGCAATAATATAGAAAGTAGGGAGTTTTTCTTGCATGCAGCCAACCTGGGTTTGATCTGTAGAATTCCACTTGGTCCCCTGAGCATTGACAAAAGTAGTTCCTGAGTGGAGAGCCAGGAGTAACCTGTCAGTATCACTAGATGTGACCTCCAAAAAAGCCAAATAAAAAAAGAGTTTAAAAAGAAAAATTGTTTCCATTTCATGAAATGGATCTCACTCCTAATAGACATGTCAGTGCTTTTACTGAGTTGAGAATCTTAATTACAATCACAAACTATAATTTTGAGATATTTGAAAAATGTCGTTTATACTGAATATCATAAATAAAAAATGTTATTTTTTACTTAAGGACAGAAAAAAATTAGTAGAGTCATTTTTTTTTTCCTGAACAGTGGAAGAAATGTTCCTATGTTCCTAAGCCTAATACCGACATTGTTTCCAAGACAAAGACCTTTAGAAAGCATTTCTATAATAGCATCTTTGGTCGTATTCTCTATGTGAATTCACAATAGAAAATCATAAAAGAGCTGGCTTCCATGTCAAGTAGTAGGCAATTTACCAAGCGTGGTGTGAGTCACTGGTCTCCCCTGTGAGTGAGTGGAGGGGGAGAGTTTAATGACGAGAGCTATAATTTTATCTAGGTCACTAGGTGAGTAGATAATCACCCCAAACTGTTTTTTGGAAATCTGTGAAGGTAGCTAAGCGGGTAGGGAGTTTGCCTTGCACGTGGCCAACCCGGGTTCGATTCCTCCATCCCTCTTGGAGAGCCCGGCAAGCTACCGAGAGTATCCCGCCGCACAGCAGAGCCGGGCAAGCTCCCTGTGGTGTATTCGATATGCCAAAAACCTCTAACAACAAGTCTCACGAGGAGACGTTACTGGTGCCCGCTCGAGCAAATCGATGAACAATGGGAGGACAGTGCTACAGTGCTAGAGCTAAGAAAAAGTATACCAACTATTTGTTCAGAAGCACATTTTTTTCATGAGGGAATTGAAAGTGATTAGGAAATACAATAATTGAAAATGGGTCTGAAATTTATCTCACCTAAGCCTAAAGTTAGCACTTAGAAGTTAATGTTTTCTTTTGTATTTCTAAACCTTAAAGTACTTGAGACACAAAAGTAAGTTATTTTCACCCAATGATTATAATAAATGAAAGAGAATGTAATGAAGATGAAAGAACATAAAAGTGTATTTAAATGGTTTTTAAGTGCACAGTTCTAGCAGTCTTTTCAAGAATAAACATATTTTTAAAATAAAGGTGACCTTTCTTTTTAAGCAGATATTTAATATATGAAATATCATTTTATAATTGCTTAAACCTACCATCTGCTATCAAGACAGAGATGTAACTAAGAGAAATGTTAAGAATTATTTATAAATCTTATAATCTAGGTCTTATGAAATGCCGCATGAAAGAAAATTGAAGTTTTCTCAATTTTTCACCAAAATCTCAGTTTTATTATGACAAATGCTTAGGAAGGCGCCGGAGAGATCGTATAGCAGGTAAGACACTTGCCTCTCATCAATCAACCTAGGTTCAATTTCCAGAACCTATATGTTCCCTGGAACGATAGCACAGCGGTAGGGCGTTCGCCTTACACGCAGCCAACATGGCCGACCCGAGTTCGATTCCTCCGCCCCTCTCGGAGAGCCCGGCAAGCTACCGAGAGTATTCGATATGCCAGACACAGTAACAACAAAGTCTCCAATGGAGACGTTACTGGGCCCGCTCGAGCAAATCGACGATCAACGGGAGGGCCTTTACCTTTTTACCTTTATATGTTCCCTCAAGCCGGAATCAATGGTGATTCCAGAGCACAGAACTTGGAGTAAGCCCAAAGCTTACTGGGTTTGGCCCCCAAACCAAAAAAGAAAAGATAAAGCAAATTTTATTTATATAAAGCATAATTTTAATTCTCCCCCACCTTCCTGGACCGAAAACACATTCCCAAGCAGTTAATTCCTTCATATATAGGCTTATATGTTTGTTTCTTTGTTTGTTTGTTTATTTATTTATTTATTCTTTTTGGCTCACACCCGGCAATGCACAGAGGTTAACTCCTAGCTCTGCACTCAGGAATTACTCCTGAAGGTGCTCAGGGGACCATATGGGATGCTGGGAATCGAACCCGGGTCATCCACGTTCAAGGCAAACGCCCTACCCGCTGTTCTATCACTCCAGCCCCTAGGCTTGTATGTTTAGATGGTCATATTCATTGATTTATTTGATTTGGGGACCACATCTGGCAGTGCTCAGGGCTTACTTCAGAGATGACGTCTGACAGTGCTCAGGGGACCCTATGGTGGTGCCAGGATGGAATCTGGGTCTGCCTCTTGCAAGGCAGGGCCAGAGCCTGGCCTGTCATTCTGCTCCTCTGGCCACGCCATCCGTGTTTCCATAAAACCATTAACCCCGGAGTTTGTTCTTGAGGAATACAAGCAGACTCAGTGGGGCCATTGCTAAGATGTTTCAGGTTGCTGCATAATCGTGGAAAATCAAAGGGACGAGGACAGCTGTCCGTATGTCCAGTCTTCACAGCAGAGTCAGCCACGTCTGTGACTGTGTTTGTTTGTGATGTGCCACTCCATCTGTTAAGCCCGGGATTCTGGGTTCCCAAGCGGCAAGACAGACAGAGACGCTAACATGATAATGCAAAATCAGTGGGAGTTTTATTCCAGTATCTTGGGGTCAGCTATCTCACCCACAGAGTGGTCTCTTGGTAGCGACCCGGACTTCAGGCAGCAAGTAGTTTATCTAGGGTTTAATTACATAGGCAATAAGTGCCTTATTGTTTCAGAAAGAATCTTACCTAGTTACCAAACAAAGGTGTTTTGGCAAGTGTCTAGGGTAACAGTGGTTAGGCAACAATTAAACAGTAATTTCCAGTATCAGTACCCATTTTATGAATACATAGTTTTCTCCTTCTTTTAGGATTAACAGAAAGCGACTTCTGGGGCATTGTGAGAATTGATTAATTGAACCCTCTTGCTGAGCCTGGGAACTTTCCCAAGTGGATTGAGGTTGGCTAGTTACACATTGTTTGATTGCTGGGGAACTGAAACTGTTTTGATTCCTCTAACTGAACCTGAGGCCTAGCTGGTTTTTCTGATTTCTGCCGCCTGTCATGGCGTGAGTTTTGCCCTTACACATCCAGTACTGTGTCTGGGTGGGAATTTGATTAAATCCGGACTGCGGTGCATGAGTCTGATGGAAGAAAGGTAATTCGCTGTGAATTTCACCCTACAGTGACGCTCCCAGGAGATTAATACTCTGGTTTGTGTTTCATGAGCTTATTACTATTTTAGAATCACTTTGGAGGAAACTTGAAAATTCTTGGAAACTAATGAATCCCAGAATCGTTATTAAGTACCCAAAGCAATATATTGTAGAGTTATTATGCTGAATTGGAGTTGCGGCTTACTGCCCCTTTAGTGAGTCATTACCTGTGTATTTCTTTTAGATGTTACTGAATCATAATATATTGCTTTTTGGTAATAGCGGTAATTAAAAATGAGTTGCTTGATGGATGCGTTACCTCTCGCAGATCCTACCATTTATTATGTACATGTGAGCATGTGACTATGAACTACTATTTTTCAATTAACTGCCTCACTAACTACTTTTCAGAATTCACACCAAACGTCTCTTTCAGATGAATGCAATTAGTTGAGTTTTGTTTAGCCTATTCATTTGAGCAACAAACCTAAACCAATTATTTAATTCTTTTTCCTTGTATTGTCTCTATGGACTTAGAAAAGTGAATGTGTCTCAATTTTGTGGTCTGTCAAAGTGATCTATACGGCTATGCTGAGCCCTATGTAAGTTACTAGCTGGCTTCAAATTATCTTTACTGCACTACACAAAATGATTCTCATAAATATAGAAGAGAAGGGATATCATCTGTTGAGTTAATCAGTTAATCCCATGGAAATTTAACAGCCAATTCTAGCCTGAGGTTACATTATTTTAGTGATTTAAAATTATTTTAGTTTTAATTAGTTTTGTTTTTTGTTTATTTTTTCTCTTTTTCATTGCAGCTATATATTTTTTTTCTCTTCTCCTCTTTCTATTTAGTCAAATTATATTTTGTGTTTGGCCAAAGTATATTTGTTACCAGACCATAGATAAAATGGGTGAGTTGCAAAAGAAGATGTGTATATTTCTGGCAATATTATCTTATTTGCTGTAACACTCCCCCCCCAGAAAAATTTTTCTTTGAAAAGCAAGTTAACTTTGAAAAGGAGTATGATCCTTTCTTACTTTTTATATTAAAATTTTCTCTCCTTTTTATACTCTGTGATTACAGCGTTATCTATTTGAAGTTACATACTTATTCATAGGTTTAAATCATATCTCTCATATCATCTGCTCTCTTTCTACATATATGTGTATACATAATGTATGATCTATATAATCTATATAGTATATAATGTATATGATCATTATATATTATGTATAATCTAATGTTGGCACATTGCTCTCACTTATTATGCTTTACTTTTATTGAATTGCATTGTATATAACGAAGAACAAAGGCCAGATACTGTTGTGACTCTCTTCAACACTTTATCTCAAACCTTCATTTGGAATTTGAGATCCAAAAAATAATCGCTTAGAATAAAGTAAAATTTCTTGAAGGGTCCAGGTTACATAAAATGTAAAAGACTTTCCACAAAGTCAGAACTTTGCTTCAGTGTGATATTTTCTCCACAGATACTTGTTAGGAGTGATGGCATCTTAGACTCATGGTACTTTGCATTTTTTCAATTTGCTATTGTTAGTCTAAATCACAGCCAAGAGTAGCAATAGATGGGCACGCTCCTGGTAATATTTTTGACATCTTAAAGGCTTTTTCTTATTAGCAGTATAATGATGATCCAGATTGATATTCTTATTTGCAAAGTTATTTAGAAAGGTAGCACTGTAGCACTGTCATGCTGTTGTTCATCAGTTTGCTCGAGCGGGCACCAGTAGCGTCTTCACTGTGAGACTTGTTGTTACTATTTTTAGCATATTGAATATGCCACAGGTAGCTTGCCAGGCTTTGCTATGTGGGCGGGATATTCTTGGTCGCTTGCCGGGCTGAGAGGGACGGAGGAATCAAACTCGGGTCCGCCGCATGCAAGGCAAACACCCTACCTGCTGTGCTATCGCTCCAGTCCATTTAGAAATGTATCATGGAAAATATTAAACAGTTTGTCTTGTTAACTACAGAGTGCCAGTACTTTAATATCATCTTGTACAGAATCCTTTCTAAAATGGGTTTGTGTTAGCTTTATTTCAAATTAAAAATCTAGCAAACTAAGATTACTGCATCTAGAAATAGACACCAGAATAGTATTAGTTAATCCCGAGAAATGCTCAGTCACTAAGGTGAGGATGAAGAATGGGGGAAAAAAATAGCTTGGTAATCACAGTTGGGTTCTGCTTGGGCAAATCTCGGAGCTCAGCAAATGTAATAGAGCTGCATGAGACGCATATTGTCTTTGTCCCCGTTGCTCTCCTGCATCCACACACACATTCACAGTAATGGAGCTGAAAAACACATTCTCTCTGCATGGAAATCGCATTTAAGATGTTCCGCCCTCGACAAGGGCAGGGCATCCCCTGAAGGTTGGGCATCAAGGCATTCACTTCCTTGGATACCTGCTTTGTTCAGTGGCAGCCGTTTAGACCCAGAACCCTAAGCAAGAGTTGTGTTGGGGGAGGACAATGAACCCTCTTTTGGAATGAGAATCTTTTGGAATGAGAATTCAACTGAATCCCTTCTCTAGCATTGAGCAGGGAGATCAGCTTTGATAAGGCAGCCAAATCTCAGATGTTAAAATTTATTCTAGGTCAATAATTTTTATGATATTATCCCCCCCCCACACACAAAATGTTCTTTTTTCTTTTAAAAACTTGCATGTACTTCTCAATCATCTAAAATTGTTGTTGCTGTGTTTTGTGTTTTAAATGGTGGTGCCACATATATTGAATTTTTGTATGACTATAATGTGTGTGTGTATATGTATATATATATATATATATATATATATATATATCTCACTGGAGTTACATTCAATATTTATCACAAATACCAAATTTTACTAAACATGGATATCAGTGTGTAATCTCGGGGGCTAGGTTACATTATTTAAGTGATTTAAAATTATTTTATATTTTGGGGCTGGAGCGATAGCACAGCGGGTAGAGCGTTTGCCTTGCAAGTGGCTGACCTGAGTTCAATTCCCAGCATCCCGTATGGTCCCCTGAGCACTGCGAGGTGTAACTCCTGAGTGCAGAGCCAGGAGTAACCCCTGTGCATCGCCAGGTGTGACCCAAAAACCAAATAAATGAAAAATAAATAAAATTATTTTATTTTAGACCCCACATGTCTCTTGCCACCTGCAATCCATCGGTGGATTTGGGCTTTTCGCCCACGCGGGATGGCCAATGCCATGGGCAGACGAAGGAGGAAACGAGGGCCAGGCTGGTTGATGATCAGGTGCTATTTATTCCATTCTTCCGACACGCCTGCCCCCGTCTCTCTGAGCCTCCCATTCTGGTCTCACACTGCCCCTCATTCCCGTCTCCTTCTGTCTCTCCCGCTCATCTCTCCGCGCTTCTTCTAGCAGCAGTGTCTCTCTCCCTCCACGCGCCTGGTCCTGCATTCTTCCCCTACATTCTTCTCCCTCTGTCCCTCTTGCTAGTCTCTCCGCGCTCCATCTTTCTGCCCTGCTCTCTCTGGTATCTCCAACTCCCCACCCTTGGCTGTTGCTACTACACACCCAGGTCCAGTAGCACATCAACATATCGAAAGTCCTTCCTGATCACTGATCAGGCAAAAAGGGTGGAAATACCACACAGGGGTGTTTCTCCTCTCCTTAGTTCAAAACCTTAATTAACATCGTAATCAACATCTTAATTCTACTTGTTAATATTTTATATGGACAATGTAAGAAACACATTGAGCTTGTAGGGTGGCTCTCCTGGGGACATTTCACTATAAATCTCAGACTACAGTGCTCAGGCCAGATTAATCTTTCCTAACCCTAGCAGGGTCCTATCTAGTTGCTACTTTTTGGATCATGACAGAATTTATCCATGACCATGCTCTTAACTTACAGTTAAGCATTATGGCACTTTGGCCTGACCCATTTTGATGCCAGGGTACCTCACAGCTTGCCCTGGGTCCGTCCAGTCCCTCATTGGGACCCTGCTTCTGGGGTGCTAGGAAGTAAAGGCAACTGAGGCTTAAGTGGAGACAACAGATGCCCAGGGGTGAATATCATTCGAAGTCAGTTAACTCCCAAGTTATAAAAGCATAGCATTAACTGTCTCTTTGTGTCTATATAAAAAGGACATTGCTCTGAATTAACTATGTAAAGGACTTAAGGGGAAGAGAAAAGCAATTTTTACAAGTTGACAGCACAATGAAAGAGGTTACAATTAAACACAGAGAAGTGGGAGCACTGTGATAGGAGTAACCCAATAAACCCAAGCTCCCTGTCCTGTGGCAAGGCAGAAAGGACAAACCAATGTTATCCTACAAATTAGTACAGCATTAGATTGATTTCTGACATCTATTCCTATAACAATAATTGAAATAAAGAAATAGCAATCACTTCCTTGAATTTGCATGTTTTACATCGAGTATTTTATACTTGAGCATAGATATATACAGTTAGAGCCTTTTGTGTTAAAATAAATGGCAAAAGTTTTTTTTTTTTAATCTTAAATAAAATGAGGTAGAAGACCTGATTCTGATGATGGCTTTGTTTTAGGCATCATTATATGATCATCTGACAAAAAAAAATAAAGTAAACTAATATTGGTTCCTAGCCTGGCAGCTACTGTGTAATTTCCCGAGATGTTTACATCCCTGTGGGAGCAGGAAGGAAGGGACACATACACAGATATACCTCGAGGTATGATGTACCCCAATGCATCTTCCCATACTGAGTATAGAAGTTTGACTGTCAGCAGTAAGGAACCTATGGAGTGGGAGGGCTGGGAGGTGTAGGGTGAGACGGAGAAACAGAGAGAGAGAGAGAGAGAGAGAGAGAGAGAGAGAGAGAGAGAGAGAGAATAATGATCCTTTCTCCTCTGAACAACCTGCTTTTGTAACAAAAAGCATTTTCCTTTTGTGTCCCAAATTACATTTTTCTCTCTGTTATTTGAAAACCTGCCTCTATGGGTGAGCTTTTGGCAGTTGGTCTGTTATGGTAAAATTCTGCAACAGCAAAGCAATATTGAAGTAATATATATATATATATTCCATTAAATCAGATTTTAGTCAGAATAGCAATTAATAAATAGTTCTTATGTTACAAGGATTCAATATTTCTTGATGTTAATCTAATTTCTTGCAGTATTATAATTTTATCCAACAAATCTAAATCGTTGAAAACACAGTGTACAATTAAAATGTTACCTGCATTCTTCTAAATCTTAAGTTCTATTTAATGAAATATATTTTTGATATTGCATTAATCTTTGACATATTAAAATGTAATAAACCCTTAGGCCATTTTGGGATTTAAAATACATGTTATCTTTTGTTGTGTTTGTCTCTGTTATTTGCTCCTGTATAATAATTGGAGCATGTAAATATTATTCTACTATTGGTTTATTCATATTTTTAGCAGTTCAAAATATTGATTAAGATACATGGCATAACAAATTAGGAAAAGAACAAGAAAACAGAAGGAGGTAAAGAAGGATGAGGGAAACATTTTTAAAAAAGCATTTAAAAGCAGTTTCTATGTCATTCTGAAAAGTGAACATTAAGAAATGCTTTTCATGCAGTACCTATTTCCATCTCTGCATGGTAAATATCCAAGGTGGGAGAAAGTCACATTCTTGAACATTTTATCAGGTTATTGTGTTGTCAAATTGCTTACTAACCAAATTAGTTTAGTGAATCCTGAGATGTAACGAATGAACCATTAGATATAATTCTGGCACTTTCAAATGCAAAGGGAGAGTCCTTCTTTCTCATATGCTTGCCTTTGTTAATAATAAAGAGATGAGTTTATTCATTTATATGGTGAAGAAGATCATGATTAATGTCAATTGACCAGCAAGTATAACAGATCATTTTTAAAAATCCATTTTCATTTGAAAGTCGGGTCCTCTTCCTTATGCAGAAAAGGCAGTGTCCCCCTTTAAGACTGCAGTTCCCTGCTGTTATGCCCTCCAAGGGGGCTGGCCTGCCCAGCTTCCTGGAAGACACTTGGAAGAGGCTGGCCATATCCCTGGACTCATCACCATCCTCCCAGCACTCAGTGCTCTCTCTGCTGCTGTGTCTTGGCTTTTATCTCTTTCTATCTCTGCTCCGTTGTGGGAGACTGTTTGGATGATCGTGCTGACCCAGGGCTGACTGGGATGGGCTCTGGGGAGGTGGATTTTCTTGTTAATGTTGCGAGCATGTCCATCTATCATTTCTGTAACACTCAACCTAGTTTGGCTATAATTTTTTTTCTTTCTTTTCTTTTCTTTTTTTTTTCTTTTTCGGTCACACCCGGCAAATGCACAGGAGTTACTCATGGCTTTGCACTCAAGAATTACTCCTGGCGATGATCAGGGGACCATATGGGATTCTGGGAATTGAACCCGGGTCTTCTATGTGCAAGGCAAATGCCCTCCCCACTGTGCTATCACTCCAACCCCATTGGCTATAATTTTTGAAACACAAGAGCTAGGACAAACGCTTCTGTCAAAACTTTGATTTTAATCACATACTCTTTATTATCTTTATTTTCTCCTCCATTTCTTTTTTTGGGGGGTGAATTGGACGATACCCAATGGTGCTCAGCACTATTCCTGGCTCTATACTCGGGGATCATTCCTGGTGGACTCCGGGGACCATATGAGGAGCTGACGACCAGTCCCAGGTCAGCCATATGCCAGGCGGGTGAGCTACCTGCTGTTCTCTCTCTCCAGCTCCATTCCTCAATTTCTTTTAGACAACAGATGCAGGAGCAATGCTAAGGATGTGCTCTGTGCACATGGGGAACGGAGGGAGCATTTCCCTTATGTTTGCGGCCCGATAACCTTTCTAATGCATATAAAAGGCATGATAAGTGCTTTTCCCTCTGATTCTAAGAGGAAGCTGATAATAAATTCAGTAGCCTGTCAGCTACAGTGTCTTCTAATAGTCACTAGATAACCTCTTTTCTGTTAGTGCTTGTTCAATCATTTGTCTTGTTTCTCTTTGTTTTTGAGCCATCTGAAGGTATCATTACCCCAAAGCTAGTGACACGCTGAATAAACGAGGGATGCAGGCACGAGCTCAGAAACATAAGAGCTATTTTAAATATTCTTTGTTTTCTGCTCCAGCTCAGAGGAAGCAGAAATAGAATGGAATTGAATAAAGACATGCAAAAGAGAGACAAATAGAGCAAAATTTAGAGAAGCTTATGAAAAAAGTGATTTGGGATGAGAAATATTGGATACTACTATTTCTGCTCCCATCCTTTGTTGAGTGATTTCATGTTTTGGGGGAAGTTTTATTTAAGATTCGAATCTTAAAATGCTAATCACCTTATCATATACCCACCTGCTTGTTTGTCCATCTGTCGTCATCCATCCTCAAGTTTGAAAAGTCTTGGTAATGAGGGTCTCCCAATTGTAATGAGATCCCAGTGATTTCAGGATCTCTGAGCTTCTCAGAGTTTTCAAGCACATTAACTTGTATTTTATGTTCTCAATACAGGTTTATGATTACGCATTTCTAAACTCCTAAGATCACAGACCAATTTCCATCAGTCTTCTAACACATACTCTTTGAGTTTTATCAATGAGATAAAAACTGATCAACATTTACATTTCTGTAACTCAGTAATCCTCAGCATGATTTAAGTTTGTATTCTAGAGACATCCACAGGAAACTCACACAGCTACAGAAATTGGGAACTCTGACTTTGCCATCTTGGTATGTCCATTGTATTTCACAAATCTTACATCATCAAAGAAGGTTTTCCATTCTAGGTATTTTACAACATGGATTAAGGTTTAAGGATTAAGATCAAGAAGCCACCTTCTCTTGATTTCAGCAAAAATTGATGTAGTGAGAATTTTAGTTATCGCTAGTTTATAAATAATGTTATGACACAACACAAAGAAATCCTATTTAATCAGTCCGAGAAGCAAGTATTATACTTTATAACTGAGCAGGCTTTATACAGAGAAAAACTGACTATTATTTCACTATGTGCGAATGAGAAAGCAAAGATATATTCAGAAAAAGTGATATAAAGTGTATAGAAGGTGTATATGAAGACTTCGAGACCTAGGGAAAAATCCCATTTGCAAGGAACGATGGGAAACTCATTAAAACTGTGCATTTTTTTTCTGATCTGAAGGAGCAGATTTTTATCTACCAGCATTTTATTACCTGGCTTAATATATCATCTTACTAGTTTTCTTTAAAATTTGTCTGGCTGACCTAGGTAATCAGCCTCTTGACACAAAAAAGTCCATGGCCTAATTCCTCAGTCTCTGTTTATGAAAATTTTCAGTTGCATAGCAAGCACTTGAAAATAAAGAAAATAGAGATCGTTGTTGTTGGACCCTGTTTCGTGAGATGAATAACATGAGTGAAAAAGATGAAGTACTACCACAAAGCCAGCAGGTGAGAACAGAATCAAAGCAAAGATTAACACCTGAAGTTATTAGGCATTACTCCGTTAATTTTCTTTTACTTACTGTGTGAATGTAGTGTCTGAGTGGATTAGATAACGACATCACTTGTTGGGGATCACTTGAGTTTTGTGTAAGAAAAAATCTGTTGTTCTATATGTTTGAGGTTCTATTGACACTATGATCTCTTTAATCTGCATCATTTTTTTTTCTGAATTCGAAGGAATATCCTTGACTCAGATGTTTGAATTGGAGAAGTTTCAGGGTCTCTGCATACTTAAACAGACCACATATATCTATGAGAGTCTTTCTTGCAAATCATGGCTCAGGATGCACCTTGTGTGTGTATGTGCGTCTGTAGGTATGGATGTATGTGTGCATGCATGAATTGTGTCTAGAAGTCAGGTTGATTTGCACTTATGTATTTTTAAGGGGACTTAACTTTTGATGCCTCTAAAGTGACTAGATAGTGGCATCGGCTGGTTATGTTATAAATCTTTTATTCTTTTTTAACTATCCCATAACCTTTTCTTGGAGGAACTATATTCTGAATAGTAAATGCCATGAATTATCAGATATCAAACATGGAATTACATCGATTTTATGTGGCTAGGCTACCTTCTGTCCTGACTTAATTTCTAAGTGCTCTTTGGGTTGCAAGCTACATTTCACTCGACAGCGGCAATCAACACCCTCAATGGTGGTAGCATTAAACCTGTCTTTCCCAGGTTCAGTTGACACCTTTCACGCAAGAGTTGGAAAGATGAGGCATTGGACTTCTTGGCTGCATTCCACAGGAGGACCTTTATGAGTCTCTTAATAAATCAGAGAATAATTATTACCTGTCAGCTATTAGGAGCCTTACTTAGAAAAGATGCTCATCTTTGGCCTTGACCTGCCTTTCCTTCTACTGATGCTAGTCTTACTTCCGGGGCAACTTCCTATTAAAAAACATTGATGGTTAAAAAGAACTTATCTTAAAAATATTGTGTTGTGTTCTCAATATTTTCAAGTATTATGGAGCCCTATTGCTCCTTTTGCCCTAGTTCATCCTCCCGATCTCTGCAGGGTAAGTCTGTGACTGAATTGCACATTTATTTTCAGGATCATGATCACGATCACGATCATCCTGTTGTTCGTCGATTGCCTCGAGCAGGCCCCAGTAACGTCTCCTTTGTCCTAGCCCTGAGATTTTTAAAAAGTACCATATTCAGGGTTCTTTGAGGCTTAGGAGAATGAGACCCATCATTGTTACTGGTATTTGGCATATTTGGTACGCCCACCCAGTTGGTGGGTGTTGTCACACCCACCAACTGGCCCCCCGGCGCCATGTAATCCCATCAACGGCCAAGACCCACATTTTTTTAAATGTCAAAATTAAAGAAGACACTAATCAGCAATTTTAAATATGTGGCAAGGCAATGTGTAGATAAACTTTTTATACTATCATTTTTGGTGAGCTAAAGATGCCAAAAAAATATCTTTTAAAATAAAATATAGAAAGTTGTCTTTTCTTGGTCACATGTCCTAGCCACCTGTATTTCACACTGGGCTTTCTTCCCACTGTCTGTGTTGCACTTCACCTGGAAAACCCCAGATCCTTACCCATGGCATACTAATGTTGGTTCTCCGAAATGTCCTTGAGACAATCTTCAAACACGGGAATAAAATATGTATGCACTGGGCCTGAGAGACAATACTGCGGTAAAGCGTTTGTCTTGGTGCAGCCAGCCTGGGATGGATCCCAGAGCCCTGTATGGTCCCTCAAGTCCCGCCAGGAATGATTTCAATGCTCAGAGGCATGAGGAAGCCCTGTGCATAGTTGGGTGTGGACCCCCAAACAAAAACAAAGTAAGTATGGCTATGTTCCAAAAGTAACTATTGAGTAAAAGTTGATGGGATGGTTATTCCGAGCCTAGAATTATTAATGATATTGAACACGATTCCAAGTTGTGAAAAAAAGCCATCATCAGTTCAAATTATACTTGTCACCAGGGAGTTAGACTCCAATAGCTAGATTAAAAACAGAAAATAAGGGAGATGCAAACATATTTTATCTTTCTTATGAAAATTCAAAGAAAATGTAATTGAGATGCCAGAAATAAGAGGAAAATTTAAATAGCTTAGAGCCATTTATTGTATTTGTTAGTCATTAAAATTTTACATTTTAAAACATATTTAGATGCTTAAGAACATGTTGATTAAAATACATGTACACGGCAAGTTAAAGAACTCTGCTATTATTGGAAAAATGTAAAGTATTGGAATTCTTCATCCAAAGATATTGGACAATCTATAAAATATACAACAGTAAAAGAGGTTAAAAGTATTTTATTAATTTTACTTTAGTGGGCTTTTGATAATGATGTTTTTAAAATGTTATCATTTTAATAATGATATTACGTTAAGATTAAAAATGTTTTCTTAGAACTGCTTAAGGTAAGATTGCAATAAATTTGCAATAAGAATAAAAATTTTAAGAAAAAAATTGTTTTAATATGAATAATTGTAAACTACCATGCTAACATTGACAATAAGCCCTTCAGTAGAAAAATTAGTAATTAAGTATTATTAGCATTTCTGATTCTTTTTATGTTCACTTTAAAAGAAAATCATTTCTTGTAACTATTTTATTGTGTAGAATAATAATGTCCCAAAGTGTTGTAGGATACTGCTTTTTTAGGTAACTGGATTTTAAATTATTACAGTAATAGAAGCAACAAAACACTATTTACTGTGTCGATGAAATAAGTTTGAATACATTTTACTGTGCTCAGAAAATGACTGAGACATTGAGTATTTTTGGTTTTGGATCACGCCTGGCTGTGCTCAGGATTTACTTCTGGCTCAAGGCTCAGGGATTACTCCTGGTAGTAATCTAATCAGGGACCATAGGTGGTATAAGGGATCGAAGATGGGTCAAGCAATGCCAAACAAGCACCTAATCAATTGTACTGTCTCTTGGCCCTGAATATATAGAATTCTAGTTTTAGTTCACTGCATATAAACACTTTAATATCTGTTGCATTATGACTTGTGCATTTCATTGATACCCTCTTACTTGTCCTCAGTCATCTATCTCTAGATTCTTTAAAAATGAGTCATTTTTAATGAGCCAGTTTATTTAAAATGCATGATTGCTGGGACCAGAGAGATGGTACAGATGTTAAAGCTCTTGCCTTCCGGTTGAATCTGTCAGTGCATATAGTCCCTCAAAACCCACTAGGAATGATTCCCGAGCATTAAACCCTAAGCGCCCCTGAGTATGGCCCCATCTCAGCCCCTTAAAGCCCCACACAATTATTGACTAGTCAGAAATGGATTTCACTATTGGATTGGGGTAAAGGGTAATTTGTGTAAATAAAAAAAATATTATCTTTGTGTAACTTTAGTAGTGTATAGATGCTATATTTTTAAACTTTAATTTCTTTGAGTTATTAGTAGATTCAGATATTTCTGCTTTTATAAGAGTACTAGCTATTAGGGTAGAGGCTTCCTAGAAATACCTTTAATTTCTGTTAAGATTTATGAAATCTATGAGGTTCTCACTAAAACATTGGAGTATAATAGTTAAAAGAAAAAAATCTCCTCTACTCTTTTATTCCTGTTTTTGCAAGTAGGTTACTAACACAGTTAATAAAATGTGCAAAGTGCAGTGGTTATAACACAAAGGTAGGTTGTTAAAGACCTCATGTGAGTCTCTAACAAAGTGTTCTCTTGAGATCTATCATATACGCGTGATTTTACTATAACTGAAAATACATTCCTAATTTAAAACGTTTACTTATATAAGTATACACATTATAGTATAGTCCTTATATGTGTATATATCGTGAACATATAAGTGTGTAACTTATGAGTTCAACTTAGACATCTAGATTCTATATAATTACGAATCATGAATTAGAGCTTTTGCTTTACTATTTCACCTTTAATCTGTGATTTTTAACTCATACTGTGTATCTTATCATGTGTCTTGTCAGTATCCTGCTATTTTGATGGTGGTATTTGGTTTGTTTTCTGGATCACACTGTGCCGTGCTCAGGGGCTGTGCTTGGTTCTAAGTACCTGGGGTTGTCTTGGCAGTGCTAGGGGACCATGTGTGGTTCTTGGGATGGAATTAGGCCAGCTGTAGGCAAAGTGTGTGCTCAATTCATTAAATGGTCTCCCAGACTGTTTGTCAAAAGTAGGTGAGATCAAGGATCTATAACCACATGGTAGTTTGGCAGTGTTCTGTATTCTTTTAGAAAATAGAATCCAATCTCTTTCATTTTATTTAATTAATTTATTTATTGGGGGGGTCACACCTGGCAATGCTCAGGGGTTACTCCTGGCTCTGCACTCAGGTATCACACCTGAATTTACTCAGGGGCTCTTATAGGATGCTGGGAATCGAATCTAGGTTGACCACGTGCAAGGCAAGTACCCTACCCACTGTACTATCACTTCAGCCCCATTATCTTTTATGTTTACATTTGCAAGTTAATTAATTTTGGAGGGCCCCTCCCCAGAAGTGTTCAGGGCATTGAACTGC
Source organism: Sorex fumeus (assembly GCF_029834395.1). Taxonomy (NCBI): domain Eukaryota; kingdom Metazoa; phylum Chordata; class Mammalia; order Eulipotyphla; family Soricidae; genus Sorex; species Sorex fumeus. The sequence goes on from NW_026606149.1 coordinate 5,368,530, forward strand.
AGGCCGTAAGCAGACCAGGGCCTCTCTCTTGCTCTGAACTAGCTCCATGAACCTTCCAAGTAGTATTTTAAGTACATTTTCAAAGCAAACGGGAAGAAAATACCGAAGCTCAAAATTTTCTCCAAAAAAACGATTTAACATTTGTTTGTTAACTACCCTAGCAAAACAATATTTTGAGATGCAAAACCAAAATTTTTTTTCTAAGAGATGTAGATAATTATTTGTCTACATGATGGAAATTGATCTGCTTCAGTATATAAATATTTGAATGTTTGTCACTGGGTTTGGTAGAACTAATGGTTCTTATGTTAAATGTATGGGTATGTTTCTACCTAGCTTTCATGATAGCCTCTGAGGTATAGTGGATTTTTATATTGATGAATCTTTTGACTTTTCGACACATACACTTCAAAAGTGTGAGAAAAAAGTGAATTTGTTCTTTTCAAGCTGCTTTATGCTCTCCAAAATGGGTAAACTATGGGAATAGTGTGGCTTGAGTTTTTTGGTGTTATTTTTCTGAGTCTGGTTATGTGTTCTCAGCATTATTACTGGCTCAGTTACTTTGCAAATGAAAAGACAAAAGCAAAAGGAGTCTGGAAGGAAGTGGGGCAGGAGAATATGGAAAAGTTAGACTTAGCAGGGAATTGGCTAACGATATCAGAAGCTATCACACTATAGTCAGGAATCTGTAACTTACACTTACTACTAAACTGTTTATTTTTTGATAGGTGACCAAAATCCTATTCCTCACAGTTTTTTTCCAGTGAAACTGATATTTGTGAACCCCTATAGCTCAACATATTCTGGAAAGAGCAGGTAAAACAGTGTAGGGTGAGAACTATCTTGTTTATGGAAGAGATTTATTTTGTAAAATGAGGATAAGGAATAAAACAAGATAGATTGAAATACTTCGATTGGGATTTTTGTATTGACACGTTGATGTTCATATTTCAAGAGGGGCTCCCAGACCATTATTTTTGGAAAATCAAGCAATAGGTATAACACATACATCATTCGAAAATAATACATTGCCTTGTTTATCATCTGAAGAAATGAGTCTAAATTTAAACTCTTTAAAATTGGTTTAATGTAATGCATGTCATAGAATGATCTATTGGATTTAGCCAGGTTTTTCTCTTTTGATTTCAAAACAAATGCTTTATTTGATGGCTAAAAATCTTTTCACTTTAATAGCCTTTTTTTTTCCAGACATAGTACATATTGATTTGCCAGCAGAGAAAAACAATTTCTTTCTCTAGATAAGTTTCTCCCCCTCCCCCACCATCTCTTTGGTTTTATTTGTTTCCGTTTATGAGATTCTGTAACTGAGCCAAGAAAATAATGCTTTGTCAGCATCAATGATGTTTGTGTTACTGATAAGGCCACGGAACCTCCTGTTTGAGGATAAGGAATGCAGTCCTGACAGAAATTGTCTAAAAACAATCTGCAAAGGTATGAGATAAACATAATGTAAAAGTTACACATTGATTTCAAATCTGCCTCGGAGTCACTCCCTCGGATGAACTTCTCTTGCCAAGTGCTCCTCTGACGTCTGCCTCCGAGTCAGCAGTGGGGACAATGAGGAGGTCTAAGGTTTAGTCTGTGTCTGAGGCTCTAGGTCTAAGGCTCTTGGTCTAAGGTCTAAAGTCTAAGGTCTAAGGTCTGAATTTTCAAATGAAAATCTGAAGCTTAGGAGATGAAACATTCGTTTAGGCAAGCTAAACATCCGAGATGCAATAGGCAATGCACAGCTTCCTCAGTTTGGGAGGTACTTAGGTCTGCCAAGCTCAGTGGGAGTGAAGAATACGCTACTCCGTGTCCCAAAATGTGTGAATTGTTCTGACGTGCAGAGCACCACAGCTGAGCTCATTTACCTCCAGAGGGCCCAGCTTTGCGCCTCTGAGTCTATTGAGAAATCGTCCCTCAGCAGAGTAAGCCTTCCGGCCTCCAGAGAGTGGATGATGGTCTGAACTGTTGCCCAGTTATACATTTTTTTAACATATTTTATTTCGTTGGGGCTGGAGAGATAGCACAGCGGGTAGGGCGTTTGCCTTGCACGCGGCCGACCCGGGTTCGATTCCCAGCATCCCATACGGTCCCCTGAGCACCACGAGGAGTAACTCCTGAGTGCAGAGCCAGGAGTAACCCCTGTGCATTGCCAGGTGTGACCCAAAAAGCAAAAAAAAAAATTATTTTGTCACCGTGAATTACCAAGTCATTCACGATTGGGTGTTAGGTATACGATATTTCAACACCCGTCCCTTCACCGGTGTCCACTGCCCTCACTAGTGCCCCATGCCTCTGTTTCCCCGCCACCCGCCAGCCAGCCTGCAGGAGAGGGCCTTGTTAATAGCTTTTGGTGCCATGCTTGACAGAATGACTGCTGCTGGGGTTTCACCTGTAACGCTTTACACCAGCCTCCTTATCTATTTTATGTTGAAGTTCCAGATAATCACTAGAGAAAGAGGAAGAGGTAATTGTTAGAGAAAGATGGTTCTGCCTGTGGTGATAACCAGGAGCAGAGGAAGATCAATGAGTGATTATCCCATGGTCCCGCTTACTGGGGATCCAGCCTCGCTCCATCTCCTCAGCCTTTGCTTCAGTTCACACTCCTCTTGAACATTCTCCTACTCCTCTCAGTGATCTGTTTCCTTGCTCCCCATGATTAGGGGGGAAATTTGCGCTCCGACCAGGTAGTAAATATTTGAGGCATCGTGGGCCCTGCGGTCTCCCTCACAATGACCCAACTCAGACAGGGCAGAGGAAAAGCTACCTTAGCCATTGCATAAAAAGAGGAGATGGCTCTGTTCCAACAAAACTTTATTTATGAACAGTGAAATTTGAATTTCAGATAATTTTCACTTGTCACGACAGATCGTCTTTTACTTTTCCCAGCCATTAAAACACAGGACAACCATTCTTGGTGCTTGACTTTTGCAGGAAATCTGGCCTGCAGCCTAATCCTATGGCACAGCGTACATTCACAGTAAAATGTGAAAAACATTGAGGTCTACATGAGTTTTTTAAAACATTGTTACCATTATTTACAGATTATGTAAATTTATAATTAATTTTGGCACATTCCACTGCCTTTAATTATTTTAGTGGTAGATTTATTGAAATAAAATTCTTATTGCAGAAAAGTCACTTGTGTCATGCATACCATTCACTGTTTTTAAAATATCTTCTTAGAAATGTGCAAGCCTTATCAACTTTGAGCATTTTCATCACCATAATAGAAATGCCATAGCCATTAGCCGTAATTCCCTTTTTTGTTCCAATTCCCCCAACTGAAAACAACCCACGATTACTTATTGTATTGATTTTCCTTCTAGAATTTTCACATAAATAGAATCATCACCCAATATGTTCTTCTCTGTGACTGATTACTTCCACTGCACATCTTTGAGGTTTCTCAGTGTTATAACATGTATTTGTCCTTCATGTAATTTCAAAATAATATTCTGACATACAAATATCCTATATTTTATTTATTCTTCAGGGGCTATGCATTTGGGTTTCACTTGTAAGGTTTGACAACTATGATACTGATATACCCACATTAGTTTGCAAGTTTTTGTGTGGATATATGTTTCCATTTCTCTTGGGTATGTTTTTAAGATAAGACTTGCTGAGTCATAAATATTTTCTAAATTTAATTCGTTGGTGATTTGCAATTTTATTCCATCAACCAAACAACCTACTTTGTATGATTTCGCTCCTTTTAAACACACTGACATTGTTTTATGGATCTCGGCATCTACATCTCTCCTGGAAAATGTTTCATGTACATTTGAGAAGATTTTGCATTTTTTACACTGTCTGAAAGCAAGAAAATCCATGAGCAATACTATCTGAAATATATATATATTTCATATATATATATTCATATATATATATGCTGGAGTGATAGCACAGCAGGTAGGGAGTTTGCCTTACATGTGGCTGACCCAGGTTCGTTTCCTCTGCCCCTCTCAGAGAGCACAACAAGCTAATGAGAGTATGTTGCCCACACGGCAAAGCCTGGCAAGCTCCCCGTGACTTATTCGATATGCCAAAAACAGTAACAACAAGTCTCACAATTTGTTGTGAGATGTTACTGGTGCCTGCTTGAGCAAATCAATGAACAATGGGAGTCCAGTGCTACAGTGCTACTATATATATATGTGTATATATATATATATTTCTATGTATATCAATCTATATCCTTATTAAGTTAAACCTGAAATCCTTTTGCTATCCCCCTATCAAATGTTATTGCATATAATTTTAAATTCCTTTCCTGGCTAGTCCTTGTTCTCCCATGCCACACCCACCCACAGCTTGTGCATTTAATTCTGGTCTACTTTCATATTCACTTTGAACTGTTAACTGTCAAATGATAACAAACCCTTGACTCTGGATCATGGAACTGAGATGACCAAGCAGATGAGGGATTGGGTGGAGGGCAGGGGCCGATGCAGTGGGCTGGGAGTAAAGTAAAGTTATGCTAGAAAGTCTTTGGAACTTTGGTGGGGATAAGTTGGTCATTGTACATTGAAGCCACAAATATTACTGCTATTATAAGCATGTGGCCTAAATTATTATAAAATAAAAGTGGCTCCCCGTTCGTGCATCTTAAGCTTAGTTATAGCATAATTGTACAAATTATTCTCCAAAACAGATGTTTTACTTTACAGATAATCTAGGGTTGAGATGATCACAGTCAATAAATCAATTACTCGTATCACAGACTTCCATCTTGGCCACCATAGGAAGAAATACCTGTTCACTCCATGTGATTGCTCTCATATGTGGGACACAGAAGGACAGAACAAGTTGCCAAAGGGATGTCTTCCCTGGTAATTAGGATTATGTGCGTGGGAAGCCATCATTAATAGCGTTGTAAATCTCAGAACCTCAATCGATAAGATTTTTTAAGTGTTCTTTTTCACTATTTCACCATAGCCTCTGAGCCATAACTGCAATGATAAATATATCTCTAATATTCTCTAACCATACTCTTCAGATTTAACTTTTTTCTTCTATACCTAGACTTTCTGGGGGACAAGTGGGTCACAGTTGTCTGTGTTCTGGGATCACTCCTGGACCGGATGTACTTAGGTGGGCCAGATGTGGTGCTGAGTTGACCACACAGAAGGCGAGCACTTTAAGCTCTGTACTTTCTCTACCCATCATATGCCTAGACTTAGTTTAAGGAAAAGAAATAACTCTGAAATAAGTCCTGCAATATGATTGAATCGTGCATTAGACCTCTGAATTGACATAGATGTATGGGGTGCCAGAAGAACTTTGATTTCTGTGGTTGGTATTTAGCCAGGAAGCCCCACAAATGATTTCCTGACTCTTGCTGCTGTTTTGTCAGACGTTTCCCAAGGAAATATCTAATCTTGCCTGTATTCACAATGCTAAAATATTCCCGAGTCTGCTGGACCGGGCCTCCGGTGTAGACTGCATCTTAATGTAAGGTTTAATAACACTGGACCTCCAGGATGTAAGTGCCCATTGTTCATGCTGGAATTGTACACAGCCTTATTTTTTAATCTTCAGCACAATCATTATGTCTGTGACATTACGCAGCATCTTTCTTGGGTGGGAACTGCTACAGCAGTATCACCTTATAGCAGCCGACAGTTCTTTCATTATGTTATTTCCTATCACCGCTTTCAAGGAAAGAAGAAAACAAAAGTGAGTTCTTTTCTTATACATCACGATCACGACCATCCTGTTGTTCATCGATTGCCTCGAGCAGGACCCAGTACCGTCTCCTTCGTCCTAGCCCTGAGATTTTTCAAAAAGTGCCATATTCAAGGCTCTTTCAGGGTTAGGAGAATGAGACCCATCATTGTTACTGGTATTTGGCATTTTGGGTATGCCACGGGGAGTTTGCCAGACTCTGTCGTGTGGGCAGGTTACATTCGGTAGCCAGCCAGGTTGTCCAAAGTAGGAATGAGATAATAAGATGTCAGCTTCCGGGAGCTGGTTTTTATAGTCTCAGTCGTTGATGGGATTATACAGCGCAAGGGGGCCAGTTGGTGGGTATGAACCCTGCCTACTGGAAGGTGGAAGAGCTGGGTGGAGGATGCTCAGCCCTGATCCGAGTAGGCTTGGAGATCTCAGCCCCGGGACCTGTATGCCTTTGTTCCTCTGCCGGTACCTTCATGTGTGTGGAGAGTGGTATCAGCATGATGGTGGCTGGTTCTGGAGTCTTCGGCTGCCGGAGCCCTGGTCGGGGCAGGGAGGGAGACTCAACCCGCTCCCCTCCAAGGGGCCCCGACGAGGACAGCCAGGCGCGGGGGCAGGAGACTCTGCGCTGTTCTCTTCCGGGAGCTGGGTTTTATAGTCTCTGGGTCTTGGCCATTTAAGAGATTACACGGCGCCAGAGGGCCAGTTGGTGGGTGTTTTTATACATATTATCTTTTAATTTGATTGAATTGCTGTGAGATAGAGCATTACAAAGCTGTAATGCTCATGAGTGAGTTTTAGTCCTACAATGTTCAAGCACTCATCTCTCCACCAGTGTAATTTCTAAACACCAGTCTCCCCAGTTTCCCCCCACCCTCCAAATCCCCCCACTTCCATCCCAGCCTGCCTCCATGGCAGGCACCTCTCAAGTGAATTCTTCTAGTCCAGAGGAGAAATTTGGGCCAATCTGTGAATCAGAAATTGTATGCATCACCTGAAGCAAATCAGCTAACTGCATTTTATGTTTTCTTGGGTATGTATGTGTATCCCCTTCACCACCTGCAATGGAAGAGAATTACATACCAAATTACAAATTAATTACTTATGTTCCAGTATTGACTGATCGAATTCTTTGATATCTTGCTTCTTGACTCTCGAATCAATCATTAGTTTCTTTCATTGCTTTATGTTGTGCCCTTCATTAGGACATTTTTTTCCAATGGTGACTTTGTTTTTTAACACTTTCTTGAGGTACCTGGATTTACAATACTGTTAGTTTTATTTTTCTATGCAGAGATCATTCTGATGCCACATCTCTCTATCATCAGAGGGCTGCTTCTGCTTCTCTCCTCAGTGACCCCAAAACTCTCCCAGCTAATTCTCTTCCATGAAACCTTCCTTCAGTCTTTTAGTTTTTATGACGACATGTGTGTGATTACAGTAGTAATGATATTAACGTTTTATATCTACAGTGCTGTCACACCCACGGTCCTCATGCTGGTAGCCTCCTACCCCTGACCCTATGTCCTTTCATATCTCCCTTACCCCTCCCCCAACACACACACACACACACACACACACACACACACACACAGGGTAGAATCAGTTTTGTCTAGCACTTTCCTTTAAGTTCCACTCTCACCGCTATTTTATACTATTGTCTTAGACTTTATTCTGTTGCTCAGTGGACACAACCTCCATTCTCCAGAGAGCGCTATCAATTTCTGAATCTTTATTGATGCAACTCACGCTTGAGGAATTTTGACATTGACTTGGAAAGGAGTACAAATATTTGCTGACTTCCAGCTCTTGCCATGTAAGGTTGTGAGTGCCAGCTATCCAGATGTGCTCTCTGCAATATAATAAGGGCACGCTCTGCAGCTGACGCCCACTGTGTTTTCTTTCTTTAGATCTTTGTGTGAATTCTTACTAACAATCCTGAAGAATCCTTATAGGAAAAAGGGATTTTGAACTTTTTGAAATTCATCTCAAACTTCTAGAAATTCATGTTTCGATGCATGAAATTGTCAATGACAATTTAAACCGAAATGCAGTTCTTAGTGTTAAGCTTCAGTATTATTTGGTTTGGAGACTCATACATTTCACACAGAATAACTCCCCACTATGCAATAATATAATAATCGTATGCTTGGTACTTCTGAGACATAATCTCCTTTTTTTACAGTTCCAGGATAACAAATTTGGAATCTGAGAGACTTTGCTCTGTCTTTGGTCTCTGATACTTTCTGGATGAGTAGTTGCGGGCGAAACTGTGAACTGCTAGGCCTCTGTCAAATTAGAGTTAATGGTGTTTCTTAATGCTATTTTGAGAACAAAATGGGAGCACGCATGTGATCGTCCAAAAGGCACTCCAAATGTCAGTGTTAATATTAATGCAGTACCACTTTACAGGCTGTTTAAAATGATGCAAAAATGAGTCTGGTAAACTGAACCAGGGAAGCCCACCATAACCAACAGCGACAGACCCTGCTTCTCAACTACTTAAGTATCATTCTGATGTCTTGTTTGTCCTTATTTAACTCTTGGCTGAAGGACTGTTTTTCCCCTGTGAATATGGGGCGGGTTAGCTACACCTTGTGGCAGAAAACACTACGCATGCTCAGTGCTCTTTGCATCCCCCAATACAACTTTTCCTCCTCAGCCTTTATCAAGTGGTGCTCACCAGAGGGACTTGGATATGTCCATGCAGCATCAGAGAGTTGTCCACGGTTCCTGGAGAACCGAGGAGGGAATCATGTTAAAGAAAAATTCTTCTGGACCAAGCTGGATAGGAACGACCTGTGCAGGAGTTGCGGGGTGGGGTGGGTGGATGGGGGTGTGGGGGTCAGCTTCCGCCATGCTGGAATGCAAACAGGAGGGTCTTCAAGCATGGGGTGAGCTTGTCCTGAGCAAGTCCCAGAGCCGATGGAGTAGAGGTTCTCTCCTGAGCACACAATCTCATTTGCTAGACAGACTTACAAAGCAGGGTGCCGCCTCCCCTTCAGAGAGGGGCAACAGGGACCCCACTTCCTTATTCGTAATCCAGACTGGTGGCACCCAGGGGCTGGAGAAAGATCCAGTTGGAAACTATCAAGAGATGGTCAAAGCTATGGGCGATGGTCGGTGTACCAAAGGCTGAGGAAGAATTTGCCATTGCAAACATTGTACAGTACACATGGAGCTGGGGGGGTTACACTGAGATAGAACGGATGTCATCCAGCTGGGTGAGCATCAGTGCATGTTGGTTAGAAGTTATTCTGCTCCACATTTCCCTGGAATTAGTACCTTCTGGTGCCGCAGAATCAGTGGCTTCTTTAATGTACAGAGGTCCACCCACTTGGGATTTTGATTCGTGATTTGTTCCGGGGTGGTGTTAGTCTTCCCGCCACTTGAGAGTCTTGCCCCATGCCATTGGCTATCCTGAAGAGTCATCTCATCCTCGCTGTCAATCTCAGACTCCCTGTAGACAGACCTCACTTATTCAGTGAGTTCTTGAGAAAATTGTCCTCCGGCCTGTGCAGCATTTTCAATGCAAGATAAGTTGACTATAAAAATCCTGTTACTTTGGAGGAGAATTCTCACAGAGACAGCCCTAATTATTATAGTTCATGTGTGGACATTATCATCTTTATTTTGACTAAACATCCTATCAGTATTTATATCATGCAATGAAATTTAGGAAAAATAGAATCGTTATTCCTTTATATGTTTTACATAATAAGATGCATTTCAGAAAAAAATATTTAAAGATATTAGGTAATAATGAGATAATTATTATGCAAAACTACTATTCAAGGATGTATTGTTAAAAACAAACTTACAGATTTTACATAGCAAGGAAGTCTTTTATGAATAAATGAATAAGTACGTTGGTTAATTTCCCTATATCAGAGCTTCTTACTTGAAGGTCATTTAAGAATGGTAGTCATTTAAGAATGATTAATTGGTGTAACTTATTAAATATTTTTGCATTTTGTACTGAAAAACAAAAAATATTGGAAAACCAGTTTTTATAAACAGTAGTTCTGGAGTCACATAGCATCACGCACTCATTAGGAACAACATGCTGATTTCATTTTTGAGAGTACTTTGAATAGAAACTGCAGACATTTGTATTCAATCAATAACTTAGTAGGCCACAAACAAACTCAAAACTTTGATACCCACCCAAATCTGTTAAGGAAACAAAGTAATCATTTTCTTTAGGTTTAAACACATCAACATTTACTCGTCTGTGTGGTATTTACCCAAACCCTACTCTTTGTTCAAATTAAGTAGGTGCAGTTGTATCATTCACCCAGTACATAAACCGTCAAAAATTTATCTTAGATGATTGAAGTCCCGTAGCCTTTTAGTTTAGGGATTTGATTTATGATAAAATAAAAATGTCTCTGCTTGTTCTGGACAGTTTTGTCACTTGTGGGAGAGGAAGTAATAACTCATCAAGAAAACGAGTTCCGTTCTCTCAGCCTTTCTTTGTTTCTCAACTACCGGTGTCTCCTGCTCCTTATTATCCCAGGAAGTTGAACCCAGACCACTTGTCTCAGTTCTCAGATGTCCCCTACATCCTGGTAGCTTCCTTTTCACGCCGCCCCATCTACCTTTTCATGCGAAGTCCTTGTCACATTACCTGTGTTCTCCTTCCCTTCACCCTCCTTCACTCAGAACACAGTGATTTTCTTCCCATGAAAACGTAGGCAAACACCAGAACGTTTTCAGCCCTTTAAGAGGAACTTCAAGACCCCTCACAGATCTGGCTCCAATGAGGAATAGCTTTGTCACTGTCACATCCTTCCCGCTCTTTGAACAAGGGTCTGGTCCCTTTTCCACAGTCCCAGGGGAGGAGGAGAGCACTTACCCACAGTCCTGACATTTCATTTTCAGTCCACACAGCAATGATTTTATCATTTCATAAGAAACAATGTCTGCTTGCCCAAGAAGGGATGTTCTATGTTATTAAAAAAAAGCTAAAATGAAAGTTTTTTTTTCTGTTAGTCTGGTCAGAATATGCTTAGTCATTCATAAACTTAACTGAATAGGTTGAGTAATACATTTTTTAACAGATGAGATCATAGTTTGCCTTAAGAGTATTCGGTGTCTATAACTTTAATATTTTTATGACAGTCAAATTTCTTTAAAATCAGTTTTGGGCACTAAAATACTTATTAAGATATGTATTATTTTTGCAGCAAAGAGATTTATGAGGGGCAATCAACTTTAATGTCTTTTCTTTGCGGAACAAACAGTCCTTTTGAAACGTGGCATTTGTGACATCTTGAAAGAAATAAGAAAACTACAATGCGAATGGTTTTTAAAAAAAAGCGTTGACTGGGCCTGAGTCTCAATACAGTGGCTTCCCTTACAGCTGTGACTGAGTTTGATTACCAGCACTCATCCGGGCCCTCGGCCCTGCCAGTATCCCTGAGCACAGAGCAGGAATAAGACCTCAACATTCCCTGCTGCAGCCCTAGAACAAATTTTTTGAAAAGTAAGAAAAACAATTGCTGATATATTTTAAAATAATATTCTACCTTCCGATAAAGATAACTAATTGTCACTGTCACTGTCACTATCCTCCCATTGTTCATGGATTTGCTCAAACGGACCTAGTAATGTCTCCATTGTGAGACTTGTTGTTACTGTGTTTGGCATATCGAAAATGTCATGGGGAGCTTGCCAGGCTTTGCTGTGCGGGTGAGATACTCTCAGTAGCTTGCCGGGCTCTCTGAGAGGGACAGAGGAATCGAACCTGGCTTGGCTGGGCCAGCCGTGTGCAAGGCAAACGCCCTATCACTGTGCTATCACTCTAGCCCTACTTAAACAAAATACTCAGTACTCTACATTACATGGAAATTGTTTCATAATCATTCAGTTTTTTTCTTTTCTTATTCAGATGTGTTTACTCAAAGTTATTGAAACTTTTAGGAGAGGCAGTGCTTTTAAGGAGTCCTTACAATTCTTTTTTGTTTTGGTATGTCAGAGATATACAAGGCACTGGTAGAATTTCACAGGGAAAAAAAATACCCAACCCCATCAAAAAATGGGGAGAAGAAATGAGCAGAAACTTCCTCAAAGAAGAAATTCAAATGGCCAAAAGCACGTGAAAAAAAAAGAAAAGAGATGTTCTACCTCACTAAACATCTGAGGGATGGGAATCAGAATGAGTTATCATCTCATGCCACAGAGACTGGCACACGTACAAAATGAACAAGAATAACTAGTGTTGGAGCAGAGGCAGAGAGAAAAGGACCCTCATTCATTGCTGCTGGGGAAGCCAAATGGTCCAGCCCTTTTGGAAAACAATACGGAGATTCCTTAAAACACTAGAAATTGAGCTCCCATTCAACCCAGCAATACCACTTCATCACGATCATCCAGACTCTGCCGTGTGGGCAGGTTACATTCGGTAGCCTGCCAGGTTGTCCAAAGTGAGAATGATATAATAAGATGTTGCGTGGTTCCAGATGTGGCCGTGCACTTCCCGGGAGCTGGGTTTTATACCACTTCATAGTCATTTAAAATTGAAAACGGAGTTTGGAGTGATAGTACATGGTACTACAGCAGGTAGAGCACTTGCCTTGCCCAAAGATGAGCCAGATTTGATCCCCAGACCCCCTATGGTCTCCGGAGCCCTGGTGTGATCCCTGAACTCAGCACCATGACCCTGAGCACTAAGTGGGCTTGCCCCCCACCCCAAACAAAACAATTCTGAACTACCTCTGTGGTAACTTACATGTAATGCTCGTTACTAACACAGATCCAATATTAATGCGAAATTAGTTCTGACAATTCCCTCTCATTTACAAGTATTTCAATCATGTCCTCATTACCCCCTGAAAAGTATTTTTAGTGTGACTTGTCATGACTTCTGTAATACGGAACAAGGCAGGTCTAGCATTATATCAGCAGATTTTTCTATTCAGTCAAATTCAATAAAAACACGGAGCTTGGCATTATGTCATAGAAAAGTAGCCAATTCACTTTATGCAAATGCAATCATTAAACTGACTGCTGTGGGAAAGAAATTCGGCAAGGAATTGATTTATTTAAATGACTAATATGAATTTCTCATATTAAAACATATTCCATATGAACAGAATAATGTTTGGTCTCAGCTCCACATAGGAATATGAAGTATTAGAGTTGAATGATAGAATTACATTTTATACACATTTAAAAATATATATATGACCAAGCATATAGATTTTACATAAACGTGTTTAATAAATGTATCATAATAAAATTTTATAGAAATTATAGGTTTACATCCTTATTAAGTAAACTTCTGTATTTTCTTTTATTTATTCTTTGGCCTGACAATCTTAGGAATTGTTGTCACTTTCAGACACCCTCATTTAGTGGTTTCCATGGCTTAATAAAAGTTTTGATTGGCTGCAGATTCTTGTAGACTGAAGACTGGGATGACTGCAGGAAATTTCTTTTTGTCTATATTTATTTTGTGTGTGCACATTTGTTTGTGTATTTAAACAGCTAGAGATTGAATAACAGCATTCACTCAGACTGTTAACTTTCTGTGCATTTATGCTGTAAAGTTCCCTAAAATATCAAATGTCAGCTTTTGCCCATGAGCATGACACATGAATATATGGAATGTGATATATATTTTATAGAACACCCTATCTATTCTTCAGCTTATTAAAGTAAATTAAAATGATTGTAAAACAAAGCACTGAAAGTTTGTACAATTTCATATGATTTATAGATCTGTATTTTTTGTCTGCATAGATTATAGGCATTTTTATTAATTTATGACGAGTTTAGCTGATCCCACAGTGCCAAGGTCTTTTGACTTCATCTTTAAATACCCAATGTCTGGTATCTAGTTGATTTCCAATGTATGTTTTTGTATTTAATGTAAGGCGATCCGATTTTATGTACTTAAAATTACATAGTCCCTAAAAAGAGAGATGGGGGTGGAATGGAAGAAGAATTTCAAGAGCATAATATTCGTATTCATAAGCTTTTACTTTATGCAACAAAGCAGAGCCTTGCCTCATTGCATTCACAATGGGCTGTAATCCCTAGGTATAATTAACATGCTTAAAAGTTTAAACAAGATAAAATAAATTGGAATTTTCACTGTAACTAGAACATTTAGAGGGCCAAGAATGCAAGGCTTAGGTATAAATAGTACTCAGGTGCATTTCCAGTGATACTCAAATTAAGTCACTATTAAAGTCTTGGCTTCTCCAGCATTACACAAACACTCCAGTAATTCTTGTCATATATCCTTCCTGAATAATCTGAGGATCTGAACCATTTTCCTCCACTCCTGGTTGCATTCTTAAGCGATGCTCTCTATCCTTATAGTAATAATCTTAGTTCTCACAACAACAATATTTGGAGTAACTACCTCTAAGCAGAATAGCTGGTCGTTGGGAATGCTTGTCTACTTGGGAGATCATATGGGATGCTGGGGATCAAACCCAGGTCTTCCGCGTGCAAGGCAAACACCCCACCCGGTATACTATCAGTTCAGCCCTGAGAATGCTTTTGATACAACCTCCAAAGCATTTTTTAAAATTCTGTAAGAATAAAGAGATATATCAATGGGCTGGAGTACATGACCTGCAAGTGTCAGTCTGTGCATTGAATCCATGGTGCTGTTTGTCCCCAAATCACCGCCGTGTGTAATCTGAGCATTACTGGAGTGACTGGTGTTCCCCAGTACCGAGGCCCACCTGAGTAGCACCAATTCCTGGGCCAAGCCAGAATCACCAGGCCCATATAACCAACCAACTCTTGCTAAGAGGGACTCTTTGTCCCCCAGAATGCCACTGGGGAAAGCTCTCCTAACCAGGCTTATGTTTTATATTTCTTCTAGCAATATATGCTGACTTCAACTCTTTCAAATATTTTTAGTTGCTTTAAGTGCTTTGCACTTATCAATAAACTTTATAATGACTGTTGTCAAAAGGCACTGAAAAGACTGCTAAGATTTTTATTCAGACTCTATAGGGATTTGGAAATAATTATCTTCACACTTTATGAACATGGTATACCTCTCCATTTTTTTTAGTTTTCCTTAAATTCACTTAGCAATGTGTTCCTGTTTCTTGGTCAGTCTTCTCAGAGCACCACTATTTCTAAGAGCTTTTTTTCTAATGCACGTGATTACTATTTTTTAAAAAATATGTTTCCCAGTTGTTTATTTTCTTTTATGGCAGAGTAGATGTTTATGTCTTAATATAAAAATGGATTTCAATGTGAAATATATTACAACCTCTAAATTAAATCTGATTATTTGATAGCAGTCACAGAATTTTAACATATGCAATTTTGCCATCTACCGTGAAGTCTGGCTTTCTTCTTTTTAATCTCCAAGACCTCTGTCAATGTATCTTTCTTTGCCTCGTTGAGCAAACTTGTTCTCGTTTTGAGGTGATCACTCATACTTCTCTGGAGTCAGAGAACTGTTAGTCTTGAAATGGAATATTAGTTCTCCACACCCTCCTAGGTACCTTATTAGATTGAAACAGTGCATTTTTCTTTGATTTCATTCAGAATAGGGAATGATTTATGATTGCTATTTTGTGCATATTCAGAAAAATATTTTTGCTATGTGATTGTGATAGTGAGATTATCACACTCAGCTCCCGGGAGAGAACAAGGCAGAGTCTCCTACCCTGTGCCTGACTGTCTCCACCAGGGCCCAACAGCTGAAGACCTCCGGGGCCCAGCCAAGGCCATGCTGGGACCACTCTCCACACACTTGGATGAGCCTAACACATAAAAGAACTGGCAGAGGAACCCAGGTGTGTGGGACCCGGGGCTGAGATCTCTAAGCCTGCACGGTTTGGGACTGGATCTGCCAGTAACTAGACAGTTACACCCACCAACTGCCATGTAACTCCAACAACGGCCAGGATCCAGAGATTATCACACTCAGCTCCCGGGAGAGAACAAGGCAGAGTCTCCTACCCTGTGCCTGACTGTCTCCACCAGGGCCCAACAGCTGAAGACCTCCGGGGCCCAGCCAAGGCCATGCTGGGACCACTCTCCACACACTTGGATGAGCCTCACACATAAAAGAACTGACAGAGGAACCCAGGTGTGTGTGACCCGGGGCTGAGATCTCTAAGCCTGCACGGTTTGGGACTGGATCTGCCAGTAACTAGACAGTTACACCCACCAACTGCCATGTAACTCCAACAACGGCCAGGATCCAGAGATTATCACACTCAGCTCCCGGGAGAGAACAAGGCAGAGTCTCCTACCCTGTGCCTGACTGTCTCCACCAGGGCCCAACAGCTGAAGACCTCCGGGGCCCAGCCAAGGCCATGCTGGGACCACTCTCCACACACTTGGATGAGCCTCACACATAAAAGAACTGACAGAGGAAACCAGGTGTGTGGGACCCGGGGCTGAGATCTCTAAGCCTGCACGGTTTGGGACTGGACCTGCCAGTAACTAGACAGTTACATCCACCAACTGCCATGTAACTCCAACAACAGCCAGGATCCAGAGATTATCGCACTCAGCTCCCGGGAGAGAACAAGGTAGAGTCTCCTACCCTGTGCCTGACTGTCTCCACCAGGGCCCAACAGCTGAAGACCTCCGGGGCGGAGCCAAGGCCATGCTGGGACCACTCTCCACACACTTGGATGAGCCTCACGCATAAAAGAACTGGCAGAGGAACCCAGGTGTGTGTGACCCGGGGCTGAGATCTCTAAGCCTGCACGGTTTGGGACTGGATCTGCCAGTAACTAGACAGTTACACCCACCAACTGCCGTGTAACTCCAACAACGGCCAGGATCCAGAGATTATCACACTCAGCTCCCGGGAGAGAACAAGGCAGAGTCTCCTACCCTGTGCCTGACTGTCTCCACCAGGGCCCAACAGCTGAAGACCTCCGGGGCCCAGCCAAGGCCATGCTGGGACCACTCTCCACACACTTGGATGAGCCTCACGCATAAAAGAACTGGCAGAGGAAACCAGGTGTGTGGGACCCGGGGCTGAGATCTCTAAGCCTGCACGGTTTGGGACTGGACCTGCCAGTAACTAGACAGTTACATCCACCAACTGCCATGTAACTCCAACAACAGCCAGGATCCAGAGATTATCGCACTCAGCTCCCGGGAGAGAACAAGGTAGAGTCTCCTACCCTGTGCCTGACTGTCTCCACCAGGGCCCAACAGCTGAAGACCTCCGGGGCGGAGCCAAGGCCATGCTGGGACCACTCTCCACACACTTGGATGAGCCTCACGCATAAAAGAACTGGCAGAGGAACCCAGGTGTGTGTGACCCGGGGCTGAGATCTCTAAGCCTGCACGGTTTGGGACTGGATCTGCCAGTAACTAGACAGTTACACCCACCAACTGCCGTGTAACTCCAACAACGGCCAGGATCCAGAGATTATCACACTCAGCTCCCGGGAGAGAACAAGGCAGAGTCTCCTACCCTGTGCCTGACTGTCTCCACCAGGGCCCAACAGCCGAAGACCTCCGGGGCCCAGCCAAGGCCATGCTGGGACCACTCTCCACACACTTGGATGAGCCTCACACATAAAAGAACTGGCAGAGGAACCCAGGTGTGTGGGACCCGGGGCTGAGATATCTAAGTCTGCATGGTTTGGGACTGGACCTGCCAGTAACTAGACAGTTACACCCACCAATTGCCGTGTAACTCCAACAACGGCCAGGATCCAGAGATTATCACACTCAGGTCCCGGCCGCGTGACATCTTATCATCTCATTCCTACTGTGGACAAACTGGCAGGCTACCAAATGTAACCTACCCACACGGCAGAGTCTGGCAAACTCCCCGTAGTATACCCAATATGCCAAATACCAGTAACAATGGTGGGTCTCATTCTCCTAACCCTGAAAAAGCCTTGAATATGGCACTTTAAAAAAAAAATCTCAGGGCTGGGACGAAGAAGACGTTATTGGCACCTGCTCGAGGCAATCGACGAACAACAGGGTGGTCGTGATCGTGATCGTGATTGTTATCTGAAATATGAATGCATTATAAATATAGTAGCTTTTAATTACAGTCACCTTCACTTGATCTACTGAAACATGTACATACTTGATTTTTACATATATTTGATTTGCTAGTTGGTGTGGTGTTTCTTTTGTATTTTAGTATTTTATTTGGACTTTACTTGATGCACTTATTTACACTACGGTTAATGATAGAATTTCATGAAAAGAATGTTCTAACACCACACCCTATCCCAATGTCTCCTTTACTCGTCCATTATTTTAGTAATTGTTTTTGTCTATTATGAGGATTATAAGACTTAAATTTTCGTTCTTTAAAATATTCTAGTGAGGATTTTCTGTGGCCTGTCTTAATTAAGCAATATGAGAACAGCTCCGTGCTGTACTAGCTATATAAAGTGTTTCGTGTAAGATTTTCATTTCTTATGTAAGTATGTAAATAATTTGCCATGGGGGCATCCAGTCTAGATGGCTCATATATGAGGATATTGTTATAAATTAAACTCCTTTAATAGATATGCCTCATATTTTCACTTTCTTCTTTCTGGTACTTTGTAGTTCTCAGGTATTGCTATAAATTAAATTCTTTTAATAGATATATCTCATATTTTCACTTCCTTCTTTCTGGTACTTTGTAGTTCTCAAACTAATATACATTTCTCCTGAGTTAGACTGTTTTTGATATAGGCAGCTTTAACAATTTCTTTCTTATTCTCTTAATGTTCTCAAAATCTATCGTGATATTCCTAGGTCAGTCCTGTTACAGTTCTCTCTCTCTCTCTCTCTCTCTCTCTCTCTCTCTCTCTCTGTTAATGATGGTTTCAGTATACTTCAGCTTTAGTAATATATTTTTTTCTTTTACACTCCCTTAGTTTTAGTATTTCCTTCCTTTTACTAACTGTGTATTTGGTTTTCTTTCTTACTGTTTAGATATAATGGACACATTGCATTACATTACTTTCAGATGTGCCATATGATAATTCAGTATTTATGTGTAGTGAGAAATAATCTCCACAAAAAGTGATTAACATTCATGCATACTTGTTTGTGATAAAAAAAAACAAGAATCTTAAAATTTACTCTTAAAAGCTTTCAAATGTACATTATTAATAACTACAGTTTTTATACTGTGCCTTAAAACTTCTTTAGTTATCATAGTACTGGAAGTGTGTACCTTTTTGTTTGTTTTGTGGCCATACCTTGTGGCGCTCAGAGCTTACTCCTGGCTCTGAACTCAGGCATCACTCCTGGCAGGACTCACAGGACCATATTGGGTGCCGGGATGGAAACCCAGTCAGTCAAGTGCAAGGCTAGTGCTGTACTCACTGTAGAAGTCTGGGATTTGTGTATGTGTGTGGGTGGGGGAGGGGGTGGATCCAACCAGTGATGCTCAGGGCTTACTCCTGATTCTGTGCTCAGGAATCATTCCAGTGGACTCAGGGATCATATGGAATATCAGGGATCAAAACCAGGTTGGCCTCTTGCAAGTGCCTTATCCATTGTACTCTCTGACCCCAAGTACGTACTTTCGATCTATTTTTTAATCAATAATTCCCAATCTCCTCACTTTCCATAGCTATTAATTTATTTTCTGGAAAATTTAGATCAAAGATTCTTTACACTTCATAGTACTAAAATGTATAAAAGTCCCCAAAAAATGTTTTACGTTCCTTTCAGATCAAAGAATACCTCTTATCTATAATTACATTTCTCTGAAAATCAATGAAAATCAAATGTTTCATCCTAGATACAGGTCAGTGTTAT
This sequence comes from Sorex fumeus, assembly GCF_029834395.1. Lineage (NCBI taxonomy): Eukaryota > Metazoa > Chordata > Mammalia > Eulipotyphla > Soricidae > Sorex > Sorex fumeus. The sequence goes on from NW_026606149.1 coordinate 5,387,946, forward strand.
GAGCGTTTAATTATGCAGAGAGGCTAATTGAGTCTTTCAGGTGTCCACAACTAGTGTAGTTTATTATGACCAGAACAGAGTCTGCAAATAGCACGATTATAGCACATTCTCCTGCCCTTAGTTCTCAGCACGACTGTGGGAGAGACTTAGTCGCAGTTCGACAACTGTTCCTGTCACTTTTTTTTTTTTGCAAATGTTAAACTATTCTGAATTTGAGGGGATATTTTAAATACCAACAGTCCTCTCTAGCTGAAAAATTTCTTACTTTTCCAGTTACTAAATATTGTTATGAAATTTAAATATTAAAAAACTTAAGTCTTTCAGATTTTAAACTTAAAACATTAGAGATATTGAAGTCACTACATTATTTCATTACAACATTCCATTGCACAAAAAGCTAATCATGTATATTGTGAATCAATAGATTAATGTTTTGTGAAAAAGTGAAGATAGCTCCCAAATGGATGTGATATTTTACTCTCATATGCTCTTATGCTATAAAAGAAGGTGATGAATAATTTTGCCGTTATAAAATATACATCCGTATACATAAAGGCTTTGTTACCTTTCATCAGCTCCAACAATAAAAATAATCTTTATGTGAAACATATTATTTTCCACTTTTTCTAGGAAGAGATATGGGATCATGGTAGACCCATCAGATCATGATAAACAGAACTGAGTTATAAGCCCAAATACTTAAGAAATAAGGTGCAGTGATTTTAAAAATATTGATCTCTATTTTCCCACTTATGAGACTGAAAGGTCACTAACATGATCTCATTAAATTATATGGTATTTATACGTAAATTTCTGATACTTTAATCTTAAAGAATAGTCAGACGCAATTATTTATTATTTTATATTTGCTATTTGTGTTTAGTGTGAAATTTTGATGAATCAGTATCAATTGTTTTTTTGGGTTTTTTTTTTTTTTTGCTTTTTGGGTCACATCCAGTAATGCACAAGGGTTCCTCCTGGGTCTGTACTCAGGAATTACTCCTGGCGGTGCTCGGGGGACCGTATGGGATGCTGGGAATTGAACCTGGGTCTGCCACATGCTAGGCAAATGCCCTACCCGCTGTGCTTTCGCTCCAGGCTCAGTATCAAAATGTTTAATTGAATTATAATATTACATCACAACAGTATACTTTCTACTACGCATCATTAAAAATTGTGTGTTATCAATACATATTTCCTGAAGAGTGAGACTATGAGTATGTGAATGCATTGTTCTATGATAAAGTCCTCAATGGGGAAACAATGTTCTAAATTACCATCTGCATAAGGCAGTAGACATGTTCAAAGTGAGAGAAGTGTGATGTGTCATTTCTCACATGTAAGCCTGAAGTGAGGGTCTCGCAGAGCTCTTGCAGACTTTGAACACCATCCTCTCCACACCGTCTCCTTCCACACCCTCCCTCTGGAACAATTCTTCTAGTTCATGTCCTTTATGTCCCCAGTTTGCTTTGCTGGTTGCATTGCCACTTTGTGTTCTCAACCGCTTATGTTTAAGTTCAGCTTCTGATTCATTCCACAGCGATTCTTTTATGTACTTGACTGTGTGTTGTAAATTTTGAAGCAAAATTCTTACATTGTACCTCAGCTAATCAAGTTAAATCTGGTGCATTAAAGCCATCTAATTAGCTGAGGAAATGGCCAGTCACGGCAATTTTTGATTCTTTTACTTATTCATATCTTTGCAGGATGAACCACACTCAGCAGTGCTCAGGGCCTCCGCCCCCAGCTCTTGTGCTCCGGGGTCACACTGGGTGGTGTGTTCTGTGTATCATGTAGGGTCCAGAATGGAATCCAAGTCTTCTGCATGCAAAACATGTTGTGCTCAACCCATTGAACTATCTCTATGGCCCCTCATTTTTAGTTTTTATTTAGAAGGAGAATCTCTCCTTTGTACATAAGTAAAAAAAAAATTGTTTTCCCGAATTTGGGAGATAACAAGATTTAGAATTAGAATGTACTGGTTAGACAAATGAATTTCCAAACATCTTCTCTTGCAGAGTTTGTTCAGCTGCAATATTTAAGCTTCTCAAAGATATAAAGAATAATAAAATCAATACTTAATATATTCTCCAACTATCTTCAGACAACAATAATTTTTCTTAACAGTTAAATGCCATTTTATTCACCTCGTATGTCCCCAGATACTGATATTTACTCCAAATATTTATATTGGCATTATATCAGATATAAAATGCCAATATAAATGCATTATATATTGCATGTGTATGTATATACCTACACACTCATCTCTTAGTGTTATATATATATATATATATATATATATATATATATATATATAACAGTGATAGGGCGTTTGCCTTGCGCGCAGCCAGCCCAGCCGAGCCAGGTTTGATTCCTCCACCCCTCTCAGAGAGCCCAGCAAGCTACCGAGAGTATCTCGCTCGCATGGCAGAGCCTGGCAAGCTACCCGTGACGTATTTAATATGCCAAACACAGTAACAATAAGTCTCAAAATGGAGACGTTACTGGGCCCGCTCAAGCAAATCGATGAACAACGGGAGGACAGTGATATAAAAAAAACAGTAATATATGTATATAATATCCAGAAAATTTTTGACTTAATGATACATTCTGACAAGAGCGTTTTTAGGTTCTCCATGTTCCATAATCACCTGCAGCTCAACTTGCATAGATAATTCATTTTATTTATTCTATAGTGTTCTCGCATCTCTCTTTTCTCTTAGGTTTCCTAAATAGAACTATTTGATTTCACTGAAAAAAAAAATTTCCATTTCAATATCGTCACATTCATCACTCTTTATCTTCCAGTTCTGTTTATTTGATACATAGTCTAAGAAATCGTACTTGAACTCAGCTGGCAGGGAGCACCATTATCCCCAGACTGAGTCTCCACGGCCGACTCATCTATTGCATTTGGGTTGTGCTGACATGTTTTCCCTAAATGGGAAAAACTCAACTGTGTACTTTGTGGTGGTAAGGAACAGCATCATTCTCTTCCTTGAATTATAAAATTATCTCAAGTTCAGTGTTCAAAATATATTATCGTATATTCATTTCTAAAAATGCTAATTTTTTATATTTACAATCTTCATAGAACCTGATTTTGTATGCAATGAGAAATTGAAATACAAATTCTCTTTTTCATTTGAATAACAATTTTCTTAATTCCACTTACTGCGTGCCTTTACTATAGTCTTATTGAGTACTGCATTGATCTGAACTCCCCCGTGATATATCAGTATTCCTATACGCCAGTTTATGAGTAGTTCACTTGACCTTTATCCATCCCTGGATCAATACTGCAGGCTTAATTATCATGCCTTCACTAGATGTTTTCATATCAGAAAAGATTCATCTTTACCTCATTCTTCTTTAACATCTGCCATGATTATAGATTTGTGGAATTGCACAAAATCCCACAGAGGGGTGTTAATTTTAATCTCTCTCTCACACACATACATATTAGTTTGAGGAAAATCAATGTGGGTTCTTTTATTTATTTCATTTATTCTGTAGTATTCTTGTATTCATTTCATTTATTCTATAGTGTTCTCACATCTCTCTTCTCTCTCCTTTCTCTTAGGCTTCCTAAATAGAACTATTTGACTTCACTATAAAAGCAGCTTCATTTCAGTATAGTCACATTCATCACTCGTTATCTTTGAGTCCTGTTTATGTGATACACAGTCTAAGAAATTGTGCTTAAAACTTGCCTGACAGGAAATTATCCCCAGGCTGAGTCTCCATGGCATGCTCATTGTATGTATGCTATATTTCTTTATTTCTGTGGGGTTTTAATGTATTTATTAAAAAGGTATTTTCTTATTTGTTTTTTTGGGGGGGCATGGGGGGGCAGGAGTTGGATTGGTCACACCTGGCTGTGTTCAGGATTTAATCCTGGCTTTGCACTCAGGGATCACTCCTGATGGGTCAGGACGGGGGGGGGGGGGCATTATGGGATGCGAGGGATCAAACTTGGGTTGGCCGCATGCAAGGCAAATGCCCTACCCGCTGTACTATGACTATGCCCCTAACAAAGGTATTTTCTCCTAGTAGACATCATCAGTTCTTTGGATTTATTGGTTGCAGTGCCTCTGTAAAGCACTATATTTTCTACATCTTTGTTGCTGGTGAATTGGAAAGCAGTTGATCACTAAATATTGATTTTATGGTTGATTGATCTCAAATCTTTGTAGTCTCAATTATTTTGGATTCACTTGGGTTTAATTTTTCTTCATGCAGACAATATAATATCTATAAATGATGAGTTTCACTTTCATTTAGATGCCTCTAATCTTTGTATTGTTTTTCTTCATTAGTAATTTTCTAAAAATTTCCGGTATATAGCATATATAATTATGCACAGATGTTATAGATCGCTATCACTGTCACTGTCATTGTTCATCGATTTGCTTGAGCAGGCCTAGTAACGTCTCCATTGTGAGACTTGTTGTTACTGTGTTTGTCATATCGAATACATCACAGGTAGCTTGCCAGGCTTTGCCATGTGGGTGAGATACTATCGGTAGCTTACCGGGCTCTCCGAGAAGGGCGGAGGAATTGAACCCAGGTTAGTCGGGTCAGCCGCATGCAAGGAAAATGCCCTACCACTGTGCTATCACACCAGAAGTACTAACTGGCATATTATAGATATTACATTCATTTTCAATATGATCCAGAAGGATATAACTTCTGTTTTGTGATTAAGTGTAATCACAATTTCTCCTTAGAAGCTAGTAAAAAATTATTTGGGGTTTTACACATTTGTAAATGAAAATAACATTATCTAGAATGGAATCATTTGGATTAGCCTCAAATATTTGAAACATTCAGTTCCATAATATGATAAAACACTACAAAGTTCTAAGTAACCAAATTTAATCCAAAAATTATCCTTGAGCAAATTATTATTTAAATGTAAATATCAGACACACCTTCTTAAAGGTGAGAGATATTAGAAATCACAACACTGAGAAAGAATGCTCGAGAAGTTATCATGAAATAGAAAGTTAAAAGGAAATAGATGATCTAGGAGTAGAACAATGCCAGATTCAACAGCTATACAACTGCCTTGTTCCAAGCTCCCACAGAACCAAGAATTAATCAGAAATACTGACCAGATCAGCGAGTCCATAAAGATAAAGAAGATGTGAGAACACAGTTTGGTGGAAACACCTCCAACACTCCCCCATCCCCAACAAATAACGGACAAAACCTGATCAATTGAAACACAGATGGAAAGTTTATCCTAAGAAAGTTTATTCTATGCCTCAGATCAGAGAGACAGCTCTGGGATAATGTGAGCTTTTGTTTCTAGACGACCTCTGTTCAGTCTCCAGCATCTCGGATGGCCCCATCACTGCAGAATGATCCCTGAGCATAGTGCCACAAGTGACCTCTTAAAGACTTTAGATGTGTTCACCACCCTCAAAAAGAGACAAAACAGGCTCTTTGGTAGAAGAACTTCGTAGGATCGAATTCATTGATATATAGATAATTTAGGCAACTCTGAGTCAAATGCAAGGTGAATTCCATAGAAGGTAGTCTGTTAAATCATGAATAATGGAATATGAACCACTAAACATATAAATAATATATTTATAGGAAAAGTGTGTACTGGGATATGCACTTTAAAACAATTATTCCTTATTTGAGATATATCATCTTATGAAATTAGATCTGAGGAATAGGATACCACACTGGCTTTAGATTGTGAGGTCTTGGGTTCAGTCCTTCATACTGAAAAATAAATAGATTATCCAGCAAGTAAATGGATGAATAAAATAAATTATTCATTCAGTTATTCTTGTACTTAAATATAATATGCATAGAATGTGGATTGTTTTTGATATTTATTCCAAAAATAATGTTTATTTTTATTTGGAGGACTTTTATCATTTTTGAAATTGTTCTTTGTATAAATGTTCTTTTAAAGGTCTTATATCATTATTTTAATCTTAAATTTCAATAATTAAAAGATAATACAGCATATATATTCACATAAGAATATATACACTGTATGTCATTCCCCTACCCCGTTGGATTTTTTTTTTAAGCCTGGTAGGTATTGACTTTTGTCCAGATCTTTTCCTTTTTTTTTTAAATTTTATTGTTCCCACAATGCCATGACTAGGATCACCGTGAGAGAGTTACAAGCTTTCATGTTTGGGTTACAATCACACAATGATCAAACACCCGTCCCTCCACCAGTGCACATTTCCCACCACCAATATCCCCAGTATACCCCTCCTTTCCCACCCTCCCCCTGCCTCCATGGCAGACACGATTCCCCATAATCTCTCTCTACTTTGGGGCATTATGGTTTGCAAAACCAAAATCATGTTTGATCCTTAATCGAGTTTCTGCACACATCTCCCATTCCGACCGATTCGTCCAGTCATCATTTTCTTAGTGATACCTTCTCTATTCCAGCTGCCTTCTCCCCTTTGCTCATGAGGCGGGCTTCCAGCTATGGAGCAATCTACCTGTCTCGTGTATCTACTATCTTTAGATGTCAGCTTCATGTTATGTTGTTTCATACTCCACAGATGAGTGCAGTCCTTCTATATTTGTCCCTCTCTTTCTGACTCATTTCACTTAGCATGATACTCTCCATGTCTATCCATTTATAATCAAAGTTCATAACTTCATCTCTCCTGATAGCTGCATAGTATTCCATTGTGTAGATGTACCAAAGTTTCTTTAATCAGTCATCTGTTCTAGGGAACTTGGGTTGTTTCCAGATTTTGGCTATTGGGAACAGAGCTGTAATGAACATATAGGTACAAATGTCATTTCTACTGTGCTTTTTTGCATCCTCGGGATATATTCCCAGAGGTGGTATTGTGAGGTCATATGGAAGCTCAATTTTTAGTTTTTGAAGAACTATCCATATTGTTTTCCAGAAAGGCTGGACTAGTAGGCATTCCCACCTACAGTGAAAGAGTGTCCCTTTTCCCGACATCCACACCAGCACTGGTTGCTTTTGTTCTTTTGAATGTGTGCCAGTCTCTGTGGTGTGAGATTTTATCTCATTCATTTTTTTGATTTGCATCTCCCTGATGGCTAGCGATGTGGAGCATTTTTTTCTTGTACCTTTGGCCACTTGTATTTATTTTTTGAGGAAACTTCTGTTCATTTCTTCTCCCCATTTTTTGATGGGGTTGGAGGACTTTTTCTTGTACAACTATACGATAAAGCCTGGCAAGCTACCTGTGTCATATCCAATATGCCAAAAACAGTAACAGTCACAGGTCTCATTCCCTTGACCCTGAAAGAGCCTCCAATAGCATTGAGAAAGACAAGTAAGGAGAGGCTGCTAAAATCTCAGGACTGGGATGAATGGAAACATTATTGGTGCCCACTCAAATAAATCAATGAACAAAATGATGACAGTGATACAGTGATGTCATATTTTTATTTAAAAAGGATTCTTTATAGTGCTTTAAATGAATTTCCTTCATCTACAGAAAATAATAAAAATGTTCAAGAGGTTCTGATAGCTGCCTTGTTCATTGTCCAGTGACTAGATAAATGAGAAATCAGTTTCAGATATCATTTAATTGATCACTTGATCACTTGACATCTCGTTACTCGATTTGCTCAAGCGGGTGCCAGTAACGTGTTCATTCGTATCTGTCGTGTGCTAGTGTAACCCAATGGCATCTGCTCATTCTAGGAACATGAAGAGCCTCAAACCAATCATTCAGGGTATTGACAAAGAAGACTGAACATCTCATAGTGGGCAGTCACGTGATCTTTTGACATCCCATGGAATCCAGTCAGTAATGGCTCTAGTCCAGTAGTCATCTCCAAATTTCATTATGTGTCCAGCCCATCTGATTTTCAACGCCTTGGTAAACGAGACAGCTTCCCTGATTCTTGATCGTTTTTGAAGACAGGAGTCATTTTGTGGCTATCTCCCTCTCAGCATTCCTCACATAATCATGGAGGTGCTGAACCAGTCAATCGTATTCCTCGTCAATGTTGTCAACGACGGCATCTTCCCAAGTTGCTGCAATAGTGCCAAAGAGCTCCCAGTTGGTGGTCTTTCTAGGAGTTCTCTTATTAAGCTTTGCAGCCCTTTCTCCCCACTCTGCGAAGTAGAATTTTGCACAAAGGTGACGGTGGTCCGATCCCGTTTGGAATTTTGGGACAACAGCGACATCAGTCAGGCAAAACCGTCGATTGAATATGATGTGGTCAATTTCGTTGTGGAACCATCCACCAAGAGACTCCCATGTCCAATGTTTAGATTCAATCTTCTGGAATTGTGAGTTACCATGGATGGTCTTGCTCGACATGATGAACTCAGACAATCTCTCGCCCTGTTCATTCCATTCTAGGCCATGGGTACTGATGTGGAGTTCTTCAGCTGATCTTCTCGTTCCTATCTTGGCATTAAAATCACTGACAATGATCCTGTAGAAGGTCTGGTCTTCTTTATAGAACTTCTCCAGCTCCATGTAGAACTTCTCAATTTCTCCTTCATCATAATTGAATGTTGGTGCATAGACAACAAAGATAGAAACTGCCGGCAGTGAGCCACACCTATTCAAGTGTGATCATCTGGTTCAGGTTGTTAGGCATTTGAATGAATCAATGTTTATGGCCAAGTTTGTGTTGACAAGGACACCAACACCGCCGACGCCTCTTTTGTTGCATGTTCCTAGGAATAGTTCTTCTCCAGTGTCGATTGAAAATGGCATGATGTGATTGATGCCTTCTCGTCTCGGTCAGACCAATGATGTCATACTTGATCTTTTGCGCTTGTACTTCTACTACCTCCACTACCCAGCTGCCGCCATGCTCCAGGATGCTCTCTGGACTCTCAGGCCAAGACTCTCACACAATTTAAGCCCCACAGACCAGGTAAGCGGAACTCTTGTGACCTTGGACTCCAGGCTCAATGGGACCCGGGAACAGAGATCCTCTGCCTGCTCCCACCAATCTCCGGCAACCCAGGGATTAAACCCAGAAGCCCCACCCTAACTGTCCTGTCTGCTTCCACCAATCTCCAGTGACTGAGGAATTACACACAGAAGACCCACCCTACCGGTACCAGATAAATACCTCCTCAGCAGACCTCCACTACCTCCACTACCTCTACTACCCAGCCACCACCACACTCCTTAGAGGCCGCCCTAAAAGCCTCTATCCCTCTCAGAGAGCCTGGCAAGCTACCGAGAATATCCCTCCTGCAAGGCAGAGCCTGACAAGCTATCCCTGGCATATTCAATATGCATATGCCAAAACCAGTAAATACAATGGGTCTCATTCCTCTGACCCTGAAAGAGCCACCAATAAGGCAGAGTTAAGAAGGATGAGGAAGGAGAGGCTGATAAAATCTCAAGGCCAAACTAGGCTGCCAAAACGAAGGACAAAAATGACGGTCTGTGCTTTCAATGCACGTACGCTGGCATCAAGGACCTGGTGGTACAAGTGCGGAAGATCAGATATTCTTAACTCATCAAAATTATCATGGTGACCAAAGAACTTACACATTCACTTCTAAGAAAAGCACTTTGGGATCAAAGAGATGTTTTGGATGATGGAGTGCATTTTGTGCATGCAGGGGCCTGAAGTTAGATCCCCAGCATCACACCTTCTCCTGAGCAAGGGGCCAGGAGTAATGAGACCTTGAGCACTGCCAGGTGTACTACCCCCAAAAAATTTTTAAAAAACCACCCAAGAAAGTATTTAAGCTAACTAATCACTGATGACATGATTGCTGTACGTATTCCCGTTTGAATTCATCAGAAACATCGGAGCATTGGACTAACACTTTGCACTGGCCCATACCTGGCTGACTCAGTCTGGCTGTTCTTAGCCATTCTTCCCAAGTGGTGTCTAACACCCCTTTCTTTCTAAGTGCACGTTGGGGTCATTTCTCTCTCCAGGGCCTTCTTCAGTGATTTGATTTAGTCATTTGCTTTCCAGTCTGTCAGCCTTGTGGGACTCCATTCTGCCATGGTCTCGATTCTTGGAACCCAGCACCGGAAAACATGTGATCAGGTTCTTTATTAGTACTTGTTGAAGCAATTGGTATCGAGGGACTGATGCATTCGTTGAGCTTGTGATGAAGCCCCTTCTATGGTGAAGACATCAATAAGAACTGCGTGTATCCTTCATGTCTAGAAGAATGTTGAATTTTGCGCAAATACATAAACTTTTAGCCATTTTTGATTTTCAGTTTTCAAACAAAGAATAATTTATGACCTCTATCTGGCCCCTCCAAACACCACTCAGTGATAAAAATCAATAGTTACCTGGGCATGATCCTAATAAAATCTCTTTTTTTAGAGGGAATTCTCTCTGCTTTTATATGATTTTTATAGCAGTATGTCTTAAAAGTCTATTGACAGTATATCCAAGGTGTCCAAGATAGATCACAGATATGACTTCTAACAAAAATAAGCTCCTCAGAAAGCTCCCTATATTCTTATTTTTTTCCAGGAGAATGATTGAGGGATTTTTTAAAAGGACTTGTACCTAAGCAGAGATTTTAAAATAAAAATGTCATGTTCAATTTGATATTTTATGATAGTGACACATGAAAAATGCTGTCAAGCTGCAAGACTATCATTATTTTATTGAAATACAAGGGAAATCGGCTCTTTTCCTATGTATCATCTTGGTTGGGAAAATGCATTTTGAGAATGGAAATGTTATTTTGATGTCTGAGAACCTACATGGAAGATAAATATGAAAAGAGCCGGGCGAAAGGTAATTCCTATCACATTTAGATTATAGTAAAACCGTCATGAAACCAAGGCTAATGTTTAGTGTCATTTCATCTAGGCATGCGACTGCTGCCTGTATTTACTCCAATTATCAAAGTAAACATGGCAGATTAGATTCATACGTTCATTCCCTGTTACTCAGCCCCTGTTTATATTTTTACTGTCTTGATCACAGAAAACTTGACTTTCTAGCCACCCCGTGTTGCCTTGAATCTATCTCCCCATTTTTCCCTAAATGTCAACTTTTCCCTTCCTTCCTTCCTTCCTTCCTTCCTTCCTTCCTTCCTTCCTTCCTTCCTTCCCTCCCTCCCTCCCTCCCTCCCTCCCTTCCTTCCCTCCTTTATTCCTTCCTTCCTTCTTCCCCTCCCTGCAAAAGTTCTTGTTTCTCCTAAGCTCAAAAGATAGTTGTCTGTAAAATGGAATTAATAAATGCAGTTGTAAAGACAGTTTATCTACTTTTCTTTTTTAAATTCACCTCGGTGTGAGACATGTCCTTCTCTTCTTTCCTCAAACTTCTTCTTCCTCTCTGCTCTCTGTTCACCTCAGCCACAGTGTAACCCAGCTACTGAGAAAGTCCGTGCTGGAAACCAGCCAGTGAAGGAGAAATTATTCTGAAACACTGAATAGTTCATCTTTAGTGTGTGTTCCAGAAACTAGAAAGATGAAAGAGATAACTAAAAGAACCGTGTGAATGAAGAGAAGGTTCCAAACTTACTTTTCGTCTTCTCAAACTTAGGGTGCCCAAGACCGAGATTGGGTTTGTTTGTTATTGAAGCAGTAAAGAACTCTATAATCCTGTGACTCCTTATAAATAACTATTTTCCCAACAGACTGTTGTAAAATACTTTTTTATCCTTTAGGAATATGTAATTTTTATTTTTTTCAAAAGTCAAGTGTTAAAGGAAACGTCAAGATCTAAATGAAATTAGAGTGTGGACAACACTCAGCTCTGAATAGAAATCCAGTTTCCACAGTTGAATAAAAATCATCTCATGGTATGAACTAGACATGAGAATTTCAGTAGTTTCTCAGCCCAGGAAAGAAATAACTCTAAGAATAACTGACGACAAAGGTGTAAATCTCCCTTGAAATGCAGTGTCCATGAGAAGACTTTTTTTTCATAAGTTCCATTTTTTCTGTTAAATTTCACAGTATTTCTAAATGACTTTGCATTGTTCATTTCTATCATTTCCCTTACTCAGTGACTGCTGTTTAAAAATACATACCGACTTTCTGTTTAAAGCTACATAATTAGACTTTCTTGGTGTTCTTTCTTGGTTTCAGTATTATTTTAATTTTATGGCTTAACCTGATTTTTTTCTCTTAGGTCAGAATTTTTATCATGATTTCATCAAGGAGCAGCAACATCTTGATAATCTGACTTTCAAGAATAGCTTGCATCATAATTTCTTCTTATATCCCACTCATTGAAGGGGCTTTATAAATACTATCATAGTTGAAACCATATGGAAATTTAACAGAGTAGGCATTGACATTAAATAAATTTATAAATATTAAGATTAATGTGTGACCTGGAATAAGTACCCAACTTGAGAATTACAAGGGGGAAGATATCCCCATACAATATTAATTGATCCATCCAGAAATTTTTATGAAGTCACTTTGTATGATTGATTGTGGGAATGGGGAAAGAATATAATAATATTTAAGATATGTCTCTTCTGAAGATTAAAATAAAATTATTTCATAAGAGCATAAAAATGAATTATGAAGAATAAAGGTAGAGAGAAGTTCCTTTTGATTGATTTGATCTAGGAAGAGCCTACAAGAAATCTTAAAGTAGGATTTTGAAGTTACTAACTAAAGTGTGTGGGATGAGAAACAAGAAAATTTTAGGCAGAAGAATTTATGATGTGAATATAGAAATGAAAGCAAATATATTTAACTGGATAATACTGAGTAAAACAAAATGCTTGGTAGAGGATTTAAAAGAGGAAGCGACCCATGTCTCACCAGTGTTTAGGATTCATTTATCTAGATTCTTGAATGACACGACTCAGAATTCTTGTTTCTTTTATAAGTGATAGCCAGTGCTATATATTGAAAACTATATTGTTGGTACTTTTTTGTTTTTAGTCCTAAGAGATTCATGATCAAAGATGTTCTACTCTTTAGAACACTCTTCTGTCAATGATCTATCAAAATGGATTACAATCAACCATGGGCAAACCTGAGTGGGTTCAGAGGAGAAATTACTAGCATAGCATTACTTTATTGGAGGTGAGGACCCCCAAGTAGAGCTCAGGGTACTCTTGGAGTTACAAGATCAGCTGGTTGGATTGGTTCAAAGCTGTGGTCCAGTCGTGAGGTTGCTTCTCTTCTCAGTTATCTATGCATCCTAACCATTGAGCTCTCTCCCTAACCCAAGAATAATATTTTATTAGACTTTGGTGGTAAAAATGCAAAAATGAAATGTGTGCTGTTGTATATGGGTGGTTAATTGTATTTGTCACTGAAATGGATCTTTTTGTGGAAGGTAGCAAGCACAGTAATGGGGGTAGCAGGGAGGCACTGCGAGACAAGAAGTAACCATGATGTAGAGGGGTAACTATGGGCACTAACAAGTGGATAAGAGGAAAAGGAGATGATGGGAAACTCAGCTACATGAGTAGCCTTGGGCCTGTATATCTATTGTACGTTTCTATTGATAAGTAAAAACTACACACTCAAAGGGGTTGGCAAACCTGACTGATTGAAAATTGCAGGACATATTAATTACAAAAAGTCAAAAGTCAAAAAATATGCGAGGATATTTATAAAATGTTTACCTGATTAAAGATCACTGTCACTGTCACTGTCTTCTTGTTGTTCATCGATTTGTTCGAGTGGGCCCAGTAACATTGTGAGACTTGTTGTTACTGTGTTTGGCATATCGAATACATCACGGGGAGCTTGCCAGGCTTTGCCATATGGGAAAGATACTCTCGGTAGCTTGCTGGGCTGTTCGAGAAGGGCGGAGGAATTGAACTCGGGTTGGCCATATCAGCAGCTTGCAAGGCAAACGCCCTACCCGCTGTGCTATTGCTCCAGCCCCTGATAAAAGATATAAAACTATATCTTTTTGCCCAGAAAGACAGCACAGCAGGTAAGGTGCTCGCCTTGCACAGAGTCGATGTGGGTTCGATCCTCAGCTCCGCATTTGGTTCCTGAGGATCCACCAGGAGTTATCCCTGGGCAAAGAGGCAGGAGTTAAGCCCTGAACAAAGCTGAGTGTAGCCCCAAAGCCAGGTAGCATAAAAATCAAAGTGAATAAAAAAAACATGTAAGTATTCTTTCAAAGCAAAGAGTTAAAACAGAAATGTGTATAATTTATCAACATAAAGTTAAGTGATTTAAGTGAAAATACAGCTTTATTCTCCTAATGTTTTATTTTATTGTAAAAAATTAAAATGAAGTCAGTCATGATGCTTAAGATGAATAAAAATATAGTAGACATATTAAATTCCCTTGCTTAGGAAGATGAACATTAACTTTAAGATTATATGTATGGTATATAAATGAAATACGCAAAAAAAAGTTGAATTGTGACTATTGAGCCTAAAACCTCCCCGCAATGATCCTAAAATCATTATGAAACATCACTTATCATTTTAGTAACTCCTTAAATTCATTAGCAAATTGAGCAGTTGTTTATGGCCAGTTTAAATAAAACCAGTAATCAGTGTTATTCAATTCTGTTTGTCACAAAACGTGCCTCACTTGAAATCATTGAAAATAGCATCTCAATATCATCATTGTATGTTTTTAATAATCTTTCATTTACTTATTTTCATTAAAGCATCATGATTTGCTAAGTTATTCATACTTGGGTTTTAGACATACAATGTCCCAGCACCAATTCCACCAGCAGTGCCAACTACCCTCCACCAGTGCCCTGGGTTCCTCCGCTACCCCCCAACCTCCAGCCTGCCCTCCTGACAGCTCCTTTTTAAGTTCGGTTGTTAAAGTTTGGGTCTCCTGATTTCATTGATGTTGACCCTATGGTTTGGATAATTAGCTCTACAATGCCTTAAATCCTCAATATTATATTTACACACAGAATGGATTACTCGAGTCATTGCATGATTCTATTGGAGGTTAAGTATTTCATGCTACTCAAAGACTATTGTAAAATTAGCTTAATTGATAGACTACTGTGAAATAATGGAAACTCTTGTTTGCTGATACACTTATTTTACATAAGCTGAGGTCTGCAGGGAAAACTCACAGGCTAGCGTGAGTGCTTTGCAGGCTGAAGGCCTGTTCAGTTCCTGACACCATATAATTCCTTGAGCAGGGCAAGGAGTGACCCCCAAACTCTGGGAGGAGCCTCAGAGCACCACTAGAGGTCACCCCAAAACATAAATAAAGAGAACTTTATAGTTTAGAAGATTCAGCCAAAACTATTTCTAAAAAACCTCACGAGGTGCTGAGTGGCAGAAGAAGAATCAACAATGAGAATAGTCTGCCCATTTATATCCAGAAACTAAACTATGAAAATTTTTTCACAGACACAATATAGAAAATAGGATTTATCCTACCATGGAGCCTGGAAAGCATCCATTTTAGAGGAAGACTGCATTTTGTGGCTGTCAAAACAGTTTTGGAACAGCAAATGTTTAAACCTCATATCAAACTCAGTGTGCCTAAAACGGAACTGCTAATTTCTTAGAATTTTGGCAATTGCATACATGCAATTGTTGACTTAGTTACGAATGTGTAAAGCTTAGATATATCTGTGAGTCATCTGTCTCCTTCCCTCCTGTTGAATTTCTTGTCATGTTCTGCGTTTCTCCGTTTTGGTTTTCATTTGAGATTCATCTTGTCTCTCTCCGGTGCCTTCAGTGTTGACTGACTTTAACTATTGTTCACAGGTAGGAATATGCTAACTGTTAGTGAAGTATTTCTATTTTCATAATCCCGGTTAACACTGCAGCCTAGCTAGTCATTATTAAGTACCACTTTCAAAATAATATTACCCTAATAAACCTGATCATTCACTTCCATTTTCTCTTGCATTAAACGAAAGCTATCTTTTTGTTTTTAAGGTTCTCTTCCAAGTTTATTTTTCTTTCCTTATTTGGTGTTTTTTCTTCCATCAGTTCCAGTTCTTATCTTGGTCAGCTCCTTTGGAAAAACCAATGAGGATGTCAAGATGTGAAGCTTAAGTGACTAAAAATATCAGTAGCGAAAGATGGAAACTAGTACCAAGGGAAAAAGAAAATTTAATGGGGGTCCTTTTGAACTTGGAAATTTGACTTTTACTTAGAGGTCAAATGTGCAGTTGAAATGTTGGTACTGAAATTCTTTATGAATTGAGTTTTAGGGCTGGAGCAATAGCACAGCAGATCAGGCATTTGCCTTGCACACGGCCAACCTGGTTTCGATTCCCAGTATCCCGTATGGTCCCCTGAGCACCACCAGGGATAGTTCCATAGTGCAGAGCAAGGAACAACCACTGACCATCACTGGGTGTGAACCAAAAAGCAAAAAAAAAAAAGTTTTAGAAATGAACAATTTCTATATTTCTTTTTCTATACTGAGTCCATAATCACTGACAATGACTGTCCTCCCATTGTTCATCGATTTGCTCGAGCAGGCCCAGTAACGTCTCCATTGGAGACTTTGTTGTTGCTGTGTTTGGCATATCGAATACATCACCGGTAGCTTGCCAGGCTCTGCCGTGCGGGCGAGATACTCTCGGTAGCTTGCCGGGCTCTCCGAGAGGGGCAGAGGAATCGAACTCGGGTCAGCCATGTTGGCTGTGTGCAAGGCAAACGCCCTACTGCTGTGCTATCACTCTAGCCCCCACTGAGTCCATAAAGCAAGACAAAATGTTTGTACTTGGGAACACTGTTTAAATTGATTACGAAGTCTTCTTATTGATTTTATGTTTTTGGACCACACCCAGTTGTGCTCAGGGCTTACTCCTGGCTCTGTGCTCAGGTATCACTCCTAGTGGGGTACCATATGGTACCCTATATAGGATGCTGAGGATCAGACTCTGGTCAGCCACATGCAAGGCATGCATCCTACCTGCTTTACTGTCTCTCCAACCCCTGAGTCTACTTCTGACTGATAAAAATCATTACAAATTTCAAATAAGCATTAGCTGATGCAGAGCCAAGTAACACTCTGCTTTTAGAGAAATTCTAACCAGGAAGATGGGGTTCTTTGTTGGAGAACTTGAACAGAGGTAAAAGGCTGTTCCTTCTACTTTAGCAGGGTGTTGGAGTCTCTGAGACCTAGAGAACTGTAATTGTCAGTAGACTTTCAGGGCTGTGATTGTTTCTAAAAATTGCCATCTGCTTGAGGTGCTGCCCAGCAGGTTTATTCTATGACTAGTTTTCATTCTCATGATAATGATGACAATTTCACACTTTCTACCTGAACTGTGTTGCTGCTGGGGGCATCTCATTTCTACTCTGACTCTAAACCCAGTGTATATTCTCTCCCAGAGTTTTATTGATGGTGATTGACAAGAGCCTTAGAGAACCATAAACATTCAGCAAAAAGCAAAAATGCGTGGTTGCCTTAAACACCAGCCAGTGGTGAGAATTCGGAAATCCACAACTTTATTCTTTATGAACTTTTGCACCTTTTTGCACCTTTGTGTCTGGATTGTTAGATCATAGACACAAGTACAGTGAAACACTCATTTAATGTGGTCAGTCCAACCATACAAGATGAGAAAAAGCTGGAACATACATTCTTTAGGCAGAGGTCTTGGTAATCAACACTTATATTTTGCGTTAAGAAATGTGACTTACAGGGTGGAGCAAAGTACAGTAAATAGGGTGTTTGCCTTGCATTTGGCTGAGCAGTGTTCAGTCCCCAGCACCCCATAAGGTCTCCTGAGCTTGCCAGGAATGATCCCTGTGCACTTGGCCATGAGTAATTCCAGAGCACTCCTGCTTGTGTCCCCATGCCATAAAAATAAAATGAATTATGTCAAACTTCTTGAGGTACAAGTTGATGACAACTTTGTCTTATAAACAAGCTACTGAGAGTATCTCGCCTGCACGGCAAAGCCAGGCAAGCTACCCATGATGTATATGCCAAATACAGTAACAACAAATCTCACGATGGAGGCATTACTGGGCCTGCTCGAGAAAATCGATGAACAACGGGAGGACAGTGCTACAGTGCTACATATTTAAACTAAACATTTTGAACGCAAACATATATAAGATTCTTCACTCTGGTAGCCTACATATAAAATCTATCAAACATATACATGTTTATGAAAACAAATGGATAGCCACAAAGACATATAATGATTAGATTCCTCTCGATAATATGACATTTAAATCTCAAAAATTGCCATGAGAAGTGGAAAGATTCTGTTTTTCCAGTCTAACCAGTTGCATACAATGGTAGGATATCATTTCCTGGAGGAAGACTCAAGCGCAAAGAATTTAGTTAGTAGTCAAGAGTGGAGGGAATGATTCCAACACAGTCTCTGGAGATTCTCGCCCAGATCAACAGAGACCTAGGCCCTACGCAAACAGGATGAAAATGCTACATGGGTCTCCCAAAGACGAATTCAAAGAGCTATGCTTGGAGTATCACATTTCACTCAAATGAAAGAAAGAATCCGGAGTTCCCATCTCCGTCAACGATCAAGAATCAGGGGCGCTGTCTCATTTGCCAAGGCGTCAAAAATCAGGTGGGCTGGTCACGTAATGAGACTTAGAGACAACCACTGGACTAGAGCCGTTACCGACTGGATTCCACGGGATGTCAAAAGACCGCGTGGCCACCCACCTACCAGATGGTCAGACTTCTTCGTCAAGATCATGAACGATTGGTTTGAGGCTCTTCATGATCCCAGAGCGAACAGATGCCATTGGGCTACACTAGCACGCAACAAGGACAAATGGAGACGTTACTGGTGCCTGCTCGAGCAAATCAATGATTAACGGGAAGTCAAGTGATCAAGTGTGATCAAGTTCAACAGAAAATCTGGCAGGTGTTATCTGCACTCCTGTGAATTCTGACTTAGGAGGAACTTCTCCACGGCCAGGTCCCAAATCCGTGTTCTTTTCATTCACATACATATGCTGATGCTGATAGATGTTATTAATATATTCCACTGGTGTCTGCTATAGTCCCCTGTTGTTTCTGCCTTTTCATCAGGGGGTACAACCCCCTCTCAGATTTTCCCACCTTGTGCTTCCGCCAGAGTTCATGATGATGTAAGAACACGGACATTTTGATCTGTGAGGATCAATTACATTATTAAGACATCTAATGACCTCTCGCTTCCTCTCCTTAATGAGTTGCTTTTGCCTTGCTTCTCTGAGTCATAGATGACATAAGCTAAAGTAGTAAGAGGAAGTAAAACAAATTTTAAAATACTTTGATAAAACACTTTTGAGGGGCCAGAGTGATAGTTCAGGGAGCAGGATGCTTGCCTTGCGTCCTGACATCCCACTGGATTACCTAAGCACCATTAGGAGTAATTCCCACGCACAGAGGCAGAAGTAACCTCGGAGCAACATTTGAGCCCCACCAGGAGTGACCCCTGAGTGTATAGCCAGGAGTAAGCCCTGAGCACAACCTGGTGTGGTGCCCAATACAAAATATACATATTTTGGCCGACAAAGATAGGGCAGCAGAGAAGACTTATTTTGCCTTACACTCAAGTGAGCAGTGTTTGACCCTTAGCACCCATATGGTCCCCTGAGTACTGCCAGGCATGATCTCTGAGCATGAGTTATCTCTGAACAGATAGATGTGTCTCCCAAACAAAACAAAACATTTTGCTAAGCAAAAATGAATATATTTTGATGGGGTTTTAATAAAATATATTCCACACCCCCAGAAATATACTCATTAGCTTGTTTAACTTGTGAATGGGTCGGTGTGATGGATCATAGCTTTTTAGTCCTCTTTGGCTCATCCTATGACATTGCTCTTGCTTCATTAGTATGTCTGAAAAATTCAAGTGAGGAGGAACATTTTGTATTTTAGCATTTATCAGTGATGCCACATTTACTTCTGGGAATCCTGTGAGCTGTGGACTGCACCAAGTTAAGTGTGCATGAGAAAGGCATCATGATGACCATATACCATTCTTGTGTCCAAACTCAGTGTGTGTGGACACGCAAAAACCACAGGGCCACACCAATGCAGTAACAGCTGCAGAGGGTCCAGTTCAGGGAAACCAAGTAGTATGAAGAATCTCTGTATTTTGTAATGTCAACCTGAAATACTCAAGTTGCACACTCGAACCACACATTCCTAGCCCAAAGCAACCTTTTCAACCATTGTATTTCATTTGAAATTTTTGTGTACTCAGGAATCCTAAATTGCCTTGGTCTCGGATTATTTAAGAACTTCTTTCTTAGGAAGAAAGAGGCCCAAGCTCTTTGGAGTTCTGACTGAGTTAAATGACTTGTCAAAATGCATGAGATTTCCTGCAGGGGAAAAAAAAGTGCTACATAAGGTGAAATATTATTCTTATAGTCAAAGTACTTCTGAAAGTTGTATTTAAAAGCAGCTGTAGGAGAAACCCTTGCAAATCATAGGCATAAATTATTTTGATTTAGTGATTATAGGATAAAACCTTCTCTATCACACTGACAGAGTCATCCAGAAATCAATGGGACTGTTGCTACAAGGCCTGTGTTTGCTCTATAAATTATTGTTTTATTGAGACAAAATTGTTGACTTCTAACATACAGGTATACAGCATTTACAAATCAACATCCGCCCCTGATAGGCACATTTATTTCCCAGCTAAAAGTCTAATTCTATGCTTTTCTGTAAACTTGGCCCTTTATTCTAGTCAAACTTTAATTTTCAGCTTTGTCATCCCATTCTCAATTAATTCAATCCTTCCAAGTTCCTAATCAGATACAACCTTTGAAAAATTTAAGTTCTTAATTGGGTCATTATTGAGACATTAACTCTTCAGTGCTAGTTCTTGCCCTCAAAGCAGTTTCTGGTTTTTTTTTTCTTTTTGGGTCACACCCAGTTGATGCTCAGGGGTTACTCCTGGCTATGCACTCAGGAATTACTCCTAGTGGTGCTCGGGGGACCATATGGGATGCCAGGGATTGAATTCAGGTCAACCATGTGCAAGGGAAACCATGTTCAAGGCAAATGCCCTACCTGCTGTGCTATAGCTCCGGCCCCCAGTCTCTGTTTAACGCATCAACAGCTTTGTTACCAAATAAGAGTGTGCTGAAGTTATTTACTTCGGAATATTTAAGTAAAATTGGTCCTCCATAAGGTGTTGGTTCCACCCTGTAATCAGACCTTCCCTGCCTACTTGGCTTTGCTGTGCTGCAATGACCAGGGTTCTCACATACTGGTATGTGGCTCTCAAATGCTTATTGCAGTGTTTGCCAGTGATCACACACTCATGCTTTGGCACTTGCTGATGGCAGGCTGGAGAGTCCACACTCCTGTGGCACAGGAATCACTTGTCATGTGGGATCAAACTCAGCCTGGTGTCTGCAAGACCATCATCAAGCCTTCCCTTGGCCTCTCATAGCATTGTCCATAGAGAATTCATTGTATTGCTAGATAACACAAGCTATTTTTTAAGCTGAGTTCATTTATTTACCAGACTTAAAAACAATAAAATGTGGTGAAGAACTTTCTGTTCTTAATTGTATAAACTGGAGAATTCATTTAAATTGCCCAATATGTCTTACATTTAATGCACTGCTGTTTTAACACATAACTCACTACATCTGACTCTAATGGTTTTCATATAAGCAATGATATTTCTGAATGTTTTATATATATATCTATATATATCTATATATTCCCTTAATTTTTATTAGTTTTTTGAACATAGGAGATGATCATCTCACATCTTTGGAATTTGAGAACAAACCACTCCACAAATTAATAACTATTTATAATTTATTTTAATTGAAACAGGGATGTTGGGTCATGTATAGCAGCTCCAAGGGCTTACTCCTGACTCTATGCTCAGAGATCACTCATGCCAGTGCTCGGGAGACCATATGTAGTGCCATAGGTCAGACCAAGGTCAGTCACATGCAAGGCAAATGCCTGAACTAAAACACATAATCATGTTTTCTAAAGGTAGTGACAGTAGCATCTCTGAAATTCTAGACTTAAAACATCCTTGCAACAGATAAATATATATGTGAATATGGATATATATAAAAGTATGTGTGTGTTTAAAATGTTAGATAACTCATATATATACATATAAGACTAATATGTACTTGTAAATAGAAAGATGTATATGTACATTACCTACAATCTCTATCTGTATATAAGCTTTTCAAATATTTTCATACATTCGTGATATCTGTATGAAACTATTTATGCAAAGTGTCCTTTGTGAAAAAGTCTCTTCTTCCCTTCATTAAACCTATATTGGATAAAAGCACTGATAGACTGACAAGGCAAAAGAAAATAAAACATAAACATGCATAAGGACCGTGGATATGTTATTGGAGACTGATGCATTCTCCCTTCACATCTTTTTGCACTCAGTCCTTAAAACACTATGAAAATGTCTTAAAGGGTCTGAAACAATTGAAGTTATCCTGTAACTATAGCACATTGCAGGACCATTTCCACACAGAGAGTTGTGTCCGTGGGATTTCCGTCTACTGCAGAGCACAGCCTGAGTGTGCTTCTAGAAGGCTCTGAAGGAAATGTTCAGGAAGCCTAAGAGGGAAGAGTTATTTCAGTCCCTGTACTTGAGAGTGGGTTCCATCATCTTGTCTTCCCTACTGTAACACTTTGACAGATTCTTTCAGTAGATTTTAAAAATAACTTGGTTAGGGGCAGTACCGTTTAATATACTTAAGTGTTTTTGCTAATTTCACCAGAGCTGCAGAAATGAAAAGCTTTGTTAGTGGAAAAGGAAGTCAGACTTTCAGAGATATTTTCTTCTGTTTTTGAAGATAGTGAAAAACTCATTGGAGAAATTTCTAATCCACTTGTCAGAGAAAATGAAATAGGTATATTAAAAAATTAAACTCCTACATGAACTTTTCAGGAGTCTACGGGTGTCCCAGAGTCTGTGCCTGAGTCCCTGAAGAACTCCTGACCTGGAATTCTTTTGTTTTCAAATAAAGTTTGAAGGCAGTTTTCCTTCATATTTTTGAATGTGATTCTGCATGCCACAAGATAGATCAGTGTTTGATTTTCAACCACTGTGTTTTATTCAGTAAACATACTGGCTATCAAGCCTATATAAATGCGTGCCTTATAAGGAGAGGAGGTTTGAGATATAGTAAAACTTATACTCCATCAGACAGTTAAAACACAAATCAGAAAAAGAATGGGGCCACATTTATGGCTTAGAAGCAGTAAACAAAGTAGTGCGAACTTTTCGGTGACTACATCCTGAAAATGGCTATTATTTTCCAACCTCTGTGAATAGTTAAAAGAAAAATCACAAATTAGGACCAGAGAGATAGTACAGGGGTAAGGCACTTGTTTGCATGAAGTTGATCCTGGTTCAATCGTGGTACCACATGTGGCCCCTTAGTACTGCCACGAGTGATCCTTGACCACAGAGTCATGGATAGCTCTGAGCATTGCTGGTACGGATTCCCACACACACTAAAATAAATAAATAAATAAAATTATAAATTAAGACAATGGTAAAGGTAAAGGTAAAGGCCCTCCCGTTGTTCGTCGATTTGCTCGAGCAGGCCCAGTAACGTCTCCATTGGAGACTTTGTTGTTACTGTGTCTGGCATATCGAATACTCCCGGTAGCTTGCCGGGCTCTCCGAGAGGGGTGGAGGAATCGAACTCGGGTCTGCCATGTTGGCTGCATGCAAGGCAAATGCCTTACCGCTGTGCTATCGCATTAAGACAATAACAACAAAAAGACAATAACAACAAAAAGACAATAACAACAAAAAATTAAGACAATAACAACAAAAAGTCGTCAGTCAGTCAATGTATATGAATCAAGAATATGAGCACTGTTAATTTTTTTTGTCTTTTCAGACAAAATTATATTCATGTTTTGAATTCTCCAAAATCACTGATATTTCTTTATTACTTGCGTTAATCCTTTCTAAGACATATGAACCGTTCTGTGAAGCTCATTTTTAATTCGCAAAATTCCTTATCCCAGTTCAAGTAATTATGTGGTTCCTTGTTGCCTACTCATCATGTACAAGACAGGCAAATAGTGTCCACCTACACGCTAGCTGATATTTAAGCTATTTGTTGAATTATTTAAGCAAATGAAGAGGATATTAAGAATAACTTTCTCCAGGGGCTAGAGAGATAGTGTAGTGTTCAGGGTACATGCCAACCCGGGTTAGATCCCCGGCCCCCTTGTGGTCCACTGAGTGCCACCAGGAATAATCCTTGAGCACAGAGTGAGGAGTAAGACCTGGACACTGCTGGCCATGGTCCCCAAACCATTAAAAAAATAATAATGTTCTCCAGCATGTAGGAGTTCTTTCATGTAGGGGTGGTGTTATTTGGACCACGCTTGGCTTTGCTGAGGGCTTACTCCTGGGAGGGCTGTTGGCAAGAGATGAGGTGCCATGCTGTGGATTAAATTAGAGTCCAGCAGGGATTAGTACCAGGAATTTTACTCAATGACCCGGAGGACAACCACACATGTTAGGGGAAGGGGGAGCTCAGAAAGAGAAGGGAACACCAAATAAAGGGTGTTGGGAGGATCCGCCCACAATGGAAGAGCATGCTGAGGGTAGACTGTCGACCGAGCATGATTGCCACTCAATGCCTCTTTTGCAGACCATGGCACTCAAAAGGAGAGAGGGAAATGCCCTGCCCCAGAGGCAGGGTGGGATGGGGGCTGGGGGGGGGAGGGGATGCTGGGGTCCGTGGTGGTGGGAAATGTGCACTGGTGGAGGGATGGATGTTTGATCATTGTATAATCGAAACCCAAGCACAAAAATGTGTAAGTCTACAACTGTACCTCATGGTGCCTCACTATTAAAAAATAAATAAATACAATAAAAAAAATAATAAATAAATAAATAAATTAGAGTCCACCTGGTATAGACCGAGTGCCTAGACCCCTGGATGCTCTCTCTGGTTCTCAGTACTGAGGATGTCGTATACAAAACTTTAGGACAATCACTATGCGTGAGAAACTCATTGCTAGGGGTTCTCTGTGCTGAGCAAGAACTGATGGCAGACAATTGGGGAAGGGCAGATATTAAAAATGCAATATAGGTTATTTGTATATGTAAAATATATAGGTACACTTTAAATATATATATAATGATGTCAAACAAATACAGCTTATATTTTAAAATATAAAATGAATCTCCCATATCAAATTCATATGTCCTATATTTGTTTTATCTTTCTAACGTCAACATCAGGATAAGCCGTATTTAAAATTCTGTCGTTGAATTGTGCCTGATAGAAGATACTCAGAGGATATTTGTTATGTGAATTACAAAGTGACAATCTGAAAAACTACAGACAATAAAAGAAAAAATGGAGAGGGAGAAAGAAAGACAGAGGCAGGCATGTCTGTTTCTAAGAATGTTCATTAAAATTTCGCAAGAGCGTTCTTCTGGGTGGTGGTGGGATTTTAAATGATTCATATCTTCTCCAGTATGTGTTTTGGTATTGAACCTATATCTTTCTAGCAAAATCTTCGAAAAGGAATTCCTATCTTTAAGTATCAGCACAACTATGCACTCACCACCTGCCAGATAGTTTTAATGCTTACTTTGCTGGAGGATGACAAAATTTTCTGTTTCTTCCCTAAAGTCAGTTCCCCAGGAAAGATCATAAACTATGAACTGGGAAACAAAGTCAAATGCAGTGCATTCCACCATAGTTATGCAGGGCATAACAAGATTCCAAAGAACAATTATGGAACAGACGCTCCTTGTTTCACACTGAATGATGAGACTTAATTCACACCCCCCACCCCCGATGTGCCTTACTTGCTGTGCCCTCTGCACTACAGCTTAGGGGAGAGGCAGTAACTCTGGGAAAGGGGTACACCCCAGGGAGGAGCAAGTGAGAGAGACCTTGGAGCCACCCAGGTATCTTAGAGTTGTAGACGCAGCACTGTGTTGGGAAATTTTGCCAAATTCGACTTAATGGAGAGCAGTCAGACCCCTTCTCCTGGATCACAGCCAGAGTTAAAGTATCTGGAGCCTTTAGCCGGGCTATTCATGGCAGTGATGGTTAACACAGCTGGTTTAACACTGTGCTCGGTTTCCGTGACTTTCTTTCCTCTTTTCTCCAGACTCAAGGTTCAAAGGTTCAAGTCCCGTCAATGTTAACTTGTTCTTCCTAGATAAATGAAAGCTCGCTGGGCGCCTTAGAAACTTGGGAGCGTCTGATGTGAGTTCTTCTGGAAGGCCCGTGTCTTAGCCAAACGCTGCGTGGTGTCTGGCTGTTCCTTACAGCTGTCTTCGTGATTAATCCTAACTCTCTGTCTAGCACACTTATCAGACAGCGCCTTCTGGAAGGGATCAATGCTTCAGTCTCTGCTCCTCTCGTTTTTCTTCTTTGCAAGAGAAGCAGAGAAAATCTAGGGAGCTAGGTCTCTCAATTTTTAATCCTTAATTTTTTGATTAAATGAGTTTCTAATTCTCTGGTTATTTCTGATGTCAAATAAAGGGAGATCGTTTCCCCTAACATCTCTGTCAGTTGTTTTTTTTTTTTCACCTGAAATATGTGGATATTTGTGTATATACATGCCATACCAATATAATCTATACCTATAACGTAATAAAACAGCTATAGAAACCAGTGGGATGAGTTAAGACAAGCATTGAAATTTACGCCACCCAGACCAAAAATAGAATCTCACAAGTCCAGTAAAAGACTTGCAACAGTTCTTGCCATGCACATCACTACTTTCCGTTGATGTTACCACTGAGCTGGTTTTCACAACAGCCACTTTCTCGCTTTTTCTTTTTTTATTCTTTTTTTTAAATGTAGGAGTATTGCTGTTTATCTAGCCATCGATTAGACTGATTGAATTGGGCATGAACTCCGCTTGCGTTTTCCATATTCACCCCCTGATTGCGTGTCCTGAGCCATAGCGCTGGGCTTGGCCCACCTGGACACCTCACGTAGATGCGCATTGCGGATCCACCCTTTTCTGCCTCCGTGCTCTGACTGGCTTATTCTGCTTGGCCCTGGTTCCTTTCACTTTCACAGTTGCCCACCGTTCCGTTTTGAACTTAATTTACAACTTAGGCATGTGGGACCATCGTGTGGAATGCAGTTATATATCCTGTCCTTCTTCGTCCCACATGTAGTCCAAGTAGGATGGCTAAATTCTGTGGGATTGCTAGATTCTGTGGGAAGGTTGTTGGTCTGAGAGACTGAGTGTGCCTTGCCAAAGCGCCCAGCGAGTGAGCTTTCCAGAACAACCCCCTGTGTCTGCACTTGCTATCAGTAGGGTTTTTGTTGTTTCCTCTATTTTGAAGTGATATCTCACTTTGCCTTTCGATTTCCCCATGGGCAGCGAACGGAGCACCTTTTATAAGCAGATTGCCATTTTCAAGTTCTTCTTTATTAATTTAGACAAGCCTGTGTTTGTTTGGATGCCGGGAGTTGAATCTCAAACACAACCATGGTTTTTTTTCCGTGCTTTCCAAACACCTCACGGTTTTGACTGGTTTCGGTGCCTTTTCTTTGCATTGGTTGAGTGTGTGGCTCTCATTGGCTCAGGAATGGCTTAATTTGTTATTCTCTGGTTATTTTCAGATGTAAAAGAAATATCAAGATTTTACTGTTTCAGTTTCTTCCTTTCTTGCATCTTGTCACCTGTTTTTTCTATTCTTTGAGGCTATGCGTACTAACTAGCATCCCATAATTTTTTCTAGAAGCTTTCCATTTTGAGCTTTTCCCATTCATATCTAGAATCCATCTAAATATCATTCAGAGGTGTCCTGTGAAGGAGAAGCCAAATTTTATTTTTCTTTCAGTGGCCTAACATGTAAAAGTCTTTCCTTGGTGAGTTTGAAGCATTCTTTTGCGATAAGTGTAGAGTCCACACGCATGTAGTTCTGTTTATTAGCCTATATTGACTGTGCATATGCATAGTTCATTGACTGTTCTCTCTTCTTGTCTGCTTGTCTGTCCTTTTTTAGCTCTACAGTATCTGAATAATTTTTCTTCCATATAGCAAGTCCACTTATTTGCTCACCAGCCTGCTTTTAACATTGAAATTGATGGTTTGTAAAACAATATATTGTCAGTATGGCTCATGATCCTACTGAATTTGAGCACAATTTATGTTCTATGTTACCGGGCATGGCGTTCTGTAGCTCTATTTTATCCATTTTATTCACCCTGACATTGAAATACTTTTTCCTGAACTGACTTGGGTATGATTGTTCTAGTAGATGTTGAATTTTTTTAATGTCATCAAGGCCATTTGGGGTTATAAATTTGGGCTATATTTTTTTAAATTTATAGTATTGAGGTTATGTTCATGGGAGCTGATAAATTTATAATTGTTTACACATTTTCCTGAATTAACTGCTGATCATTCCTAAACATTTCTAATAATATAATCTTCCCTAGGGTATGACAAAAATCCCTTCAACCTTTTGTGATCAAAAGTAAATTATTTTATGCTCCATGGTGCCTCAAAGCCTAGTTAAGAGCATCTCACCTGAGAAAGAAGCCAAGATCTTCCCTCGTCCCTTGTGCCCTACATGATCTTCTTTTGTATCCTCCCTCCCTTGGTTAATGCCACCCTCCTGCCCCCATGTAACTGCCCCCCCACAGTCTGGAAGCTATAAGCAAACTCTCAGGTCAAGTCAATTGCACTTAAAATTCTCAATGATGGGAGCCAGTGACCCCAGATAACCCCACCATACCTCCCATGAGTTTTGGTGTGAACAACCCTGGCATTTTCTTTTTTGTCACTGTGTGGTCTGTCTTTCTCTCCCCAGCACCCAACACCCTTGAAAGTTTTGTCTACAAACTCTTTTTTTTGCTTTTTGGGTAACACCCGGCAATGCACAGGGGTTACTCCTGGCTCTTCACACAGGAATGACTCCTGGCAGTGCTCAGGGGACCATATGGGATGCTGGGAATCGAACCCAGGTCAGCCGCATGCAAGGCAAATGCCCTACCTGCTGTGCTATCGCTAGAGCCTCTACAAACTCTTTTCTTTACTCACTCCTGCCACCTTCACTGAAGTGAGAATTCCAGGAGGCTGGAATATTGTTTCCATAGAGATAGAAATTGGGTTTTGCCAGTTCCTGTTATTATTCGAGTTGTTGGTTATTGTTTAATTCGGGAATTATTGTTTTAAATGGTCTTGCTTTCTCTCTATATACAGGTCTCTTTAAGTGAATGAATGAATGAATGAATGAGTGATTTGGGTATTGGTGTGCATATAACAATGACTATGATCAAGTATGAGAAGGCACAGTGCAGATATTACCCATCACGTGAAGCTTTATCCTATGTCTTTCATTGATTTTACATTAATGGGACTGTTTTTGTTTTTTTGTTTTTTTGGGATTTTTTTTTTGCGACACACCTGGCGATGCATAGGGGTCATTCCTGGCTCTGCACTCAGGAATTACCCCTGGAGGTGCTCAGGGGACCATATGGGATGCTGGGAATCGAACTCAGGTTGGTCGCGCATGCAAGGCAAATGCCCTACCCTCTGTGCTGTCACTCCAGCCCCAGCCCGTTGGGAGTGTTTTTTAAATGGGACCATGAATATTTGGTGAGTGTCCAAAGATGGGACTGGAGAACTCGAAATGCCTCATATAGGCAAGCTGCAGTGACTCTCTCTGGAGGGGCTTGACTTTCGTTTATGTATGGGTGCTCTCAGTCTGTTCTTTGGAAGCCCCATGCACTGGTGTCATGTCCTTTCGATTATTTCTTGCATTCCGAGGGGACTGCAGATAAAAGCCACAGCGGGCATAGCTCTTGTTCTATAGGTTTTAAAATCTCTAGAAACTAAACTTCTGTCCCTTCCAACCCTCAAGTTAGACAACTTCTGGAACCTGAAATTCTCCATCTTGTAATGAAACAGTCCCCTTCAATCTGACTTTTGGCTAGGTTAAAGCTAGTGATGGGTCTTAGTTAAGTAACATAATAATGACTATGAGCTCAGGCCAAGAACTCTGTCATCAACTTCACACTGAGCCTTAAATGGAAAAATAGGATGCCCTTTGTGTAAAATCACCTTGAAAAGAATTGTTTTGTGGTAAAATTATGAAAGTATTTAATGATAGCAAGCTGGCTGACTGACTAATGCAGTGGAAAACCAAAAAAAAAAAAATACACAACTAAGATCCTCGATGTTTCTGAACTCCTGGCCACAGCAGGGGTTCTAGGGGGAAAAATATGTTTAATAGCCTGAAGGTTGCCCAAAAGCCAGATTGGTGAGACCACTAATAAGTCTCAGAGGTAATTCAGCAAAAACGGTTTCAGTTATCCTCACAGGGTTGGGTGAAGCTGCATTCTGAAAGGTAATGGGAAGGTGTGGGTGGTCTCTGCAGGGGGATGGTGAGCTTGGGAAAAGACCACTGTTCTTGCAAGAGTCAGCTCCTGGGCTTAGCGGCCAAATGACCTCTGAGTCTTGAGATGCCCTTGAAGCCCCAATCAGTATCTAAGAGACTGCGCCTTCTCCTCCCACAGACGGCTAATAAAATCAGGCACATAATTTCATTTGCGAAATTCTCTTTCAAGTACGCAAAGCATCCATAACCTTTATTTATAAGCCCCGTAAAACCTATTCCTTCCATTTGTTCCCGGAAGACTGATTTCCTGGTTTCAAGCTGTCACTGCTGCTGTGAATCTCTGAAATTTCTCCATCTATCCTGCTCGTCAGTGTCTGTTGTCTGTTCTGAGACTTGAGCAGGAAGTAGGACACTGCTCAAGTTCCCATTGATGAGGGAAATTCCAGTAGGCTTCATCTCTGTGTAGGAGCCCTTGGGGACAGGCTCTGGGGACTGACCCAGGTCCACATGGGTCCACAGTGACACAGAATTTTCCAACTTTTCCTAACTGGAGCCTCATTTATTTTTGACTTTGATCACAAGGCAAAATGATTTTGAAAAATTAAACCCATCATAAATCCTTTACATCTGTTAAATGAGTCTTTGATAGAATACTGGTAAAAAAGTATGTTCGGGACTAAGAGGTAGCACAGTGGCTAGAGCAACTTGCTAGCCTGTGTTTATTCCCCAGCATCATGTATATGGTTCCCAAACTTCATGAGGAATGATCTCCGAGCATAGACTCAGGAGTAAGCTGAGTGTATTCCCAAAACAAAATGAAACAAAACAAAAAGGTCAAGTACAAGTATCTAAACAAACCGACTAGTCCTTCATGATGAATTTTTATTCTATTCCACAAACCCCCAAAATTGTTTCAAGTGCTTTGTTGGGAAATTTTCATTAGACTTTTAATATGTCAAAAAAAATAACTTAGCGACAAAACACATTGAAGTGCACTGTACAGAATGCAGTGTACAGAAATGTACAGAATGCAATGTACAGAATGCACAGAATGCAGTGTACAGAAGGCAGCCTCCAACATCATCACTTCATAAAAAAATCAGAAAAAGATAAAAAATTTTTTTATATATTTGATTTTAATAGTGATTTCACAAGTATATTCATATATCAAAACATTATACAATGTAATTGGCATTGTTTATTGTTTGTCTATTATACCTCATTAAAGTTATCTTTTTAAATTTTTTAAAATGTGAAATTATAAGTGATTTTTAAAATAAAATCCATAGTTTAGTTAGCAGTATTTTTCTAGAGTTACCTTCTTTGTTTTGAAAAGTGTAGCATGCTACTTTTAGGGGTTGTATTAGACGAAGTTGAAAGGGTCTGTATAGAAACTCACTACCATTTTCGCAGCTGTTTTGTATGAAAATTAAATTATTCCAAAATAATAAAAGTACTGTCTTCACTTTAATAAAATTTCTGTCACATCATTTTAATCATCAGTTTTACCTATAATAGTTGGTTGAATCTTATGCAGTTATGATAATGTAATAATGAAGAGATAGGAAAACTACCTAATCTGATTTCCCTTATTATTTATCCATTATCAGATTTACTCTACATATTATTGAGTATATAAATGAAAATTATTTGCTTTATGACTCTGCTTAACTTATTCTTTAACAAAAATAACTAATGGCATGCATGATGCATACATGATTGGACATTGTTGCCTGTGTGTGTGTGCGCATGGTATATGTGTGTGTGTTTGTACATTTCCATGTGTATTACTAGGGTCCATTTTGACATCACCATGGTTCCTGAGCCTTAGAAAATATGTGAAGCATTTGGGTGAAACTATCCCTCTGGTGGATTGAAAAGAATGTATTTTACAAGTTTTTAGTTTAAATTTTATAGGAAGAGAACCTGCTTTCCTCAACTAGAAGTTGAAATTCACTAATGAAAATCAGGAAATAAATACTGAGGATCAATCTCTCATCTCTCTAGCTCATTTAGCAAATGACATTTTTACAATTTCTCCATCTTCAATCTTTCACATTTCAACTCATTTGCTAGTGACTCACGTTTGGTATTTTGTTTTGTTTTAACTTATATTGCTACCAAGAGGACTGTCTCCTCTACCAATGACAGCTCTGTTAATAAAAACAACATCTAAATGATCTTAGTCAACTTGAGCTGCCATAATTCTATCCTTGGGGGTGTCCTGAGTGACACAACAGACCTTTGCTTTCTTACAGTTCTGTGAGGTTAGAAGTTGAAGACCAGGGTGCCTTATCATTCAGTGTCTGGGGAGAACAACCTTTCAGATTTGCAGATGGCTGCCATATTTGCTCTGTGCTCACATAACCTCGGTCCTGTACAGGATCACAAAGAGAGAATTCACTGAAGTCTTTTTTTTTTTTTTAATAAGGGTAGCGAGCCTTTCCTGTGATCCACACCCTCACTGCTACATTGAATTTTGATTACCTTCCAAAGGTCCCATCTGTGAATTACAACACATTATAGATAAATAATTCACCATATGAATTAGTGAAGGAAACAATTTGAGAGTTTTACATCAGCCAGTGTGGACTGTGATTGCTTTCTGATGCCTTTCTCTAAGACAAGGCATTAAATAAATAGATGCTATATCTGAAATTGTTCTAGAGAACTATATTCTTGGGCTTTAAAATAGAATACCTCAATACCAATACAAATATGTATTATTTATATTTTTAAAATATCTTGTGCAAAAATTAAGCCTTGCTTCACTGTGAAAAAAAGAATCATAAAGGAGAGCATGAATTTAATGTATTTTTCCGCTGTCTGTTGCTAAATTTAAACCATTATATTAACAGTAACCAAACCATTATAAATCTGCATAAATTTGTGTTTAGTCAACAGGATATTTAG
This sequence comes from Sorex fumeus, assembly GCF_029834395.1. Lineage (NCBI taxonomy): Eukaryota > Metazoa > Chordata > Mammalia > Eulipotyphla > Soricidae > Sorex > Sorex fumeus. Next base: position 5,421,012 of record NW_026606149.1, read on the forward strand.
ATTGTTTTTCTCTTTTTTTTATATACAACGTAATTCCCATCAATATCGGAATTCTTTTAGACCTATAAAATCCATTAGTGCGACAATGAATTTTATAATATATGTTAATGGCTGAGGAGACTTTGGATTGCTAAAAATGGTATGCTGCTTAAGGGCATTTTTTGGGGCGGGGAGGAGGGTTGCTTGGGGCTATTCCAGGCTCTGTGTTCTGTAGCGACTCCTGGTGGTACTTTAGGAACCCTCGGCAGAGTTGGGGATCAAACTGGGGTTGGGTGAGTAACTTCACTCCTGAGCTACCTCTACGAAAGAGGTGGTTTTTCTATTGCATTGAAAGTGACGCCTCCATAAGGAATTGTAGGATGAGCTTTGTGTAGTTTATTTCTTTTCACCATCACAGTCGCCTTATTAAATGGGCATCATTTCTCCCAAACTAAGGTAGGATATAAATTCTGGATAAAGGGAGGATCTGAATATAGCAGGTTATATGTCTAGTCCAGAGTTTCCTGGCTCTTACGAGGGGAAGCTGGAGTTCCACGTGTAGTCTCCCATGTCCACGTTTCAGAAATCGTTAATCTGTTTTCTAGAAAGTCATTCTTCTGTGAGACAAGAGCGAAGTGTGCACTCTGCTGGGGGGTGCAGTATCGGGATGTTGTTTGCATGAAAACCTATCAAAAGTATTGTAAATCACAGTGCTTTAAATGAAAATTTTTGTTTGTTTTTCATTTTTTATTTTGTATTAGTGAGACACCCTGAGTTACAGTTGTAGACTTACAAATTTTTGTGCTTGGGTTTCAACTATACAATGATCAAATACCCATCCCTCCACTAGTGCCCATTTCCCACCACCACGGATCCCAGTATCCCTCCCACCCCCCAACCCGCCCCCCAATCCTACCCTGCTCATGGGAATATCCCAGAGAGGCAAAAAAGTACAGTCGAAGTGACATCTGCACTTGTTTGTTCATTGCAGCACTGTTTACAATAGCCAGAATCTGGAAAAAACCTGAGTGCCCAAGAACAGATGACTGGTTAAAGAAACTTTGGTACATTTACACAATGGAGTACTATGTAGCTGTTAGTAAATAAAAATTTTTAAACTGTGATTTTTTTATTTTTGGGTTTTGGGTCACACCTGGCTTACTCAGGGGTTACTCCTGCCTCTGCAGTCAGAAATTACCGCTGACAATGCTTGGGGATCGTATGGGATGTCCCAGATTGAACCCAGGTCAGCCACATGCAAGGCAAACACCCTCCCTACTGTCTTGTCTCTCCAGCCCCTAAAAACTATTCTTACATGATGCTTTGTTATGGAAGCAGGGCACTGGAGCTGAATTGGTCCCACTCTGAGAGTAACCGTAGCTGTTACTCTCAGGTCACTGAGAAATGAGCTGGACATTTTTTATTTGGTTTACTTTGGGGAGCAGGTTTCCAGAGCATCCCGCAGGGATCACTCCTAGTAGTACTCAGGGACCGTGCAGTGCGCAGGCTTGAATCTAGGCTACCTCATGCAACACACATGGAGTCATCGCGATGCCAAACAGAGGTCTCTGAAAACCTCCTGTGATCAGGTCCTTCCATGAGCTCCTCCCACTGTCTGTTGAGATGACATCTGCAGTTTCCATGCCAGGAGCAGCGAGTCTGCCAGGTTCTGATCAGAGTTGAGGGGATTGGAAGAGAGGATGCAGGGGGCCATGGAGACCTCCTGGTGGACAGCTGGGCCCAGGCAGCAGAGGCTCCTTGTCCCTTAAGACTTAGAATAGATGATGGGTGCAGTTCCCACACTGGGAACATTCCAAGGACCTAGCCTTGAATGAGGAATGTGTTGTGGAAACTAAGTGGAATAGACATGTGACTGACCCTTGTGAAGCCCTGCATGTCCACTCTGAAGATTCTAGTGACGCGGAGTTCGCACCTCCTTTGTTGGTGCCCTTGCTCTCTGGAATACTCCTACAGCCTGGAGTGGACTCCTCATCTGGGGTGGACTCCTCCTGGGTGGACTCCTCATCTTCCCTTGCCCAGTGTGCCGTAGGTGCAAGTGGATGAGGATTCCAGAAGCAAGGAGAAGGTTGAGTCAGCCAGAGAGTGAGCGAAGGTTGTCAGTTATCATTGAGTGTTATCAGTTTCGACTCTGTGAAACTCTTCTTGGTGTTTTCTGCACCTGCTCGCTCTTAAAATATACTCTTAAAGTGCGAAAAACAATTCTTTACCATAAAATGGGAACTGAAGAAGTCAAGCAACCACAGGGCTGTAAAACCAATAGTGATGCTTTTTTTAAGTATCGTTTTCTTTGAGAGTGGAGTTGGGGAAAACTTCAAGTAACTCACTATATGCAGGGTGCCAGGTCCAAGGGCTGAGTGTTGATCCTATGAAGGTTTTTCCTGCCCAGGGGCCTGATCAGGCAGGAAGCATGTGAGAGACACCAGGACCCCAAGATAGAAGTGACCCACCAGGTAGAGCTGAAACCTCTAGATAGACAAGTGCACTGGGAGAGATGCATCCGTATGATCAGCCCCGGGTGTCTTTCATGCGCTTTGCTAAACTACCGCAGAGGAACTTAGGAAGGGAGCCAGGTCAAATAAAGAGAGACACTCACTTCCTTATCCTGTTATTCTCCTTCACAATGAGACTGTCCTGTGATGCCTTTAAATAGTCCTTCATATTCTTTACTTTTTGAATGTGGGGCCACATTCTGTATTCATCTAATCATTTAAGCTGGGAGACAAATTACAATAATTGAACTTATAAATGTGTCTGCCGAAGGGTCAAGTTTTGGAGTGAGAGGGGGTAAGAGGGTGAGATACAGTCAGTGGGGGTGGTGTGAGAGGGGATTGAAGGGTGGGACATTGTATGCTGGAAACCTTATTGTCAACAACTTTATAAATCTCAATTTAATTTTTAATGAAATTTTTAAAAAGAAACAGTATAGTAATTTCACATTTAAATAAAGATAAATACAATGATATCAGCTTTTGGAGTTTCCTCCTATAAATGTCTCCATGCAGGCACTGTTTATGATATTCAAAATATATATATGCAGAGATTTAGAAGTTACAGCCAGTTCTAGACCTTTTCTAATGCTTGAGAAGGAAGCTAATTATAATCTTGCCTCTGGTAGAGTTTTACAAGCATGGGAGAAGGTAGTAGTTAATTTGCCCAACTAATTGACCCTAAAACATAAAAGTTTAGAAATACTGCTTTGCATTTATGTAATTACTAATTCTGCTTTTTAATCACAGATATGTATGTTTGTGTGTGAATCCTGATATTGTCATTATCTTCATATTAAAGAACAGATGCTCTCTCTATATATCTTAAGGAGTGTAGCACGGTAGCACGGTAGCACTGTCCTCCCGTTGTTCATAGATTAGCTCGAGCAGGCCCAGTAAGGTCTCCATTGTGAAACTTGTTGTTACTGTGTTTAGCATATCAAATAGGTCACAGGTAGCTTGCCAGGCTTTGCCTTGCAGGCAAGATACTCTCAGTACCTTGCCGGGCTCTCCGAGAGGGGCGGAGGAATCGAACCCAGGTCGGCCGGGTTGGCCGCAGGCAAGGCAAATGCCCTACCCGCTGTGCTATCACTCCAGTCCCCATTAAAAACGTTTAATGACCATGGGAAGGGGGAAATAAGAACATTCGTGGTTCATTTCATTCTAGAAGAACGGTCCTTGTACCATTCTTCAAGGAGTATAGAAGTGAATATATAGAAGGGTTTTTTGTAATCTTTCTTTCCTTCTTTCTCTCCTTCCTTCCTTCCTTCCTTCTTTATTTTTCTCTTCCTTCCATTCTCTTTCTTTCTCTTTCTTTCTATCTTTTCTCTTTGACTTTTTAATGAAAATTATTTAATGGTCATAGACATTACAAAGCTGTTCATGATTTGGTTTCAGTCATACGTTGATCAAACACCTATCCCTCCACTAGTGTATATTACCTATCACCAATATCCCCTTTTGCCTCTCACTATCCCCCATAAACCCCTCTACCCACCTGTCTTTATGTCAGGCACCTTTCTTCTTTTGCCCTTTCTCTCCTTTGGTGTATTGTGGTTTGCAATACAGGTACTACGAGATTATCATTTTTGTTCAGGGCATTCAGTATTGTTAGGGGTAAAGTAAGGCTGGAATAGCTGTTTTTAACTGGTTGGCAACTTTGGAGTGTGGATATGACTGTTGAGACTTCCAGAGTACAGAGAAGTAGGGGGATGTCGCCCATCGAGACCACCAAGAAATCCTGGAGATTTCACTCACAAAACCTGCATGCCCTAATTTTCAGCAGATCATGTCTTGGTGAGGTCTGTCCTTGTGACAATGGAGTCTGGCCTTGGGTAATGGTGGCAATTTTGATTTATGGAAGCAAGTGGCTCCCAGGGGCTCTGCTTGGATGGGCACCAGGCTGACCCTTCCCCTCCAATTTACCCCAGTCTAGTCATTCTTGCTTGGGTCTGAGATAAATTATGGCCTTTGATCTCTTTCAAGATTTATTTATGGATCTCTGAAGCAAGGATGGTAGTTGAGCTTACATGGTGGTGCTGAAGTTGGTTTGTGGGGGTGACTACCAGTGCTTCCAGGAGTATTGGGAAGTGGGAGGAGGGGCCGGGTAGTTCATCCCAATTCCAAGAAAGCCTGGAGATTTCAATCACAAAAGTCGCATACCTGGATTTTCAAGAGGTTAATATCTCAGTGAGGTCTGTCCCAAGATGGTGGAGTTTGGCCAGGGGTATGGTGGTGATTTTGGATTGTGGGAGCAAGTGACCACTAGGGGCTCTGCTTGTGCGGGCACCAGGCTGATCCAGTCTGACCCACCCACCTCTGTTTTACCCAGTTTGTACAGCCTTGCAGGGGTCCAAGATTAACTGTAGCTTTTGATCTCTTTTGAGATTTTTACGGGTCTCTGGAGCAAGAGCCATAAATGAGCTTGTACCGCTTAGCTGGAAGAAGTTTGTGGGCATGGCTCCACAAACCTAACTTTCGGCCATTTAATTTCTTGGTAAACTTGGCCCAGAGTTGTTAGAGTTCTGTCAGAGGCATAGCAGCAATTTGTGATTATCAGGAAGCCTGAAGGTACCAACCAGCTGCTGATGCACTTGCCCCACAGGTGCAAACTGACCTGCTGGTGGCACCCAACCCCCAGGGTTTTGTAACATCATTAGATTTACTTACTTATATAAGGTAATATCACAGAAATTTAAAAACCATTGTCATTAGATCTTAATAAACTCTGGGTACTATAAAATATAACAGTTGAAACCAATGTGTCCATTATGAAATACTACATTCTGTATTTCAATGATACTTGTTTATTTTCTAAAGAAACTAAAATCTTGTAAGATAGGTTAATTTTTAAATACAATGTCTCAAAGAAAGAAAGTTGAACGTTCTGAAAGTTTAACTTGAGTAAATTGTAACTGCATTATCATGGAAAACAGAACCCGTCAATAACTACGATGGCAGGAAAAATATCTCATACAACATTTACACCCACATAATTTAGTTAGATTAAATATGATTGAAACCAGCTCACAGAATAACATCATAATATGAAATGTTTTCACAAAAATTCATTTTATGATAAATATTGTTTGAAATCTTGCAGCAATTTTAATGCCTAACAATGCTCGTGACAGGAAAATTGCTGTTTGTACAAAAAGCACACTTTTAAATGAGTATCCCCCAATGTATCAATTTTATAGATAAATGTCTTATGCTACTCAGATTGTGTAAAAAAGCGAGATAATAAGGTTTCTCTGTTTGCTTTCAGATTTTCAGACGATGCTGGTTGGTTTTCAAGAAGGCTTCTAGTAAAGGACCCAGAAGGCTAGAGAAATTTCCAGATGAGAAAGCCGCGTATTTCAGAAACTTTCATAAGGTAAGGCACTGTGTTTGGAATCTCTGAGGACTTTCTCGACTCTGGGCAACAGCTTGTAGAGGCATTGCTTTTGATAGATGCAATCTGCAGAAGCAAAAACGCATGGCCACAATAAAATGGCTCTGTTCTGACAAAACCCCAAAGTTATTTTTCTCCGTTATTTTAATCATCTACTGTAAAGGCCAGTGGTACCTCTGCAGAGTGAAAGACGCATTTTTATTGCTACTTTGCAAAATGAGATGACTCATAACTCAACCCTGTCCCTTTGCACAGTGCTGAGTAAGCATTTTCCCTCTTTTTTTTTTTCTCTCCGTTCAGGTTAATTGTGTATGTGTTATATTGATTTAAACTCTGGGCATTATTCGGAAGATAAAACTTTCTGAGACTGGGTTTCGTGGTACTAATGCCACAGTTAAAGAACAAGCTGTGAGCTTTACAGGCTTAAGAGTCGCCCTTATGTGTTGGTACTCAGAGGTGGTGTATGAATTCACTGATTGAAACATTCATTTCCCAAGAATTGAAAACATGCAAGGAAGAAAAATAACGGTCCTAGAACAATGCGCGGTGAGCTGCCTCGTTATCTTTGGTGATAACATCCGAGCATGGCTAGGTAGTTAGAGTGGTTAGAATCCCTGAATAAGCTAAATAGAGTCTCTCACTTCTCCCTGGTGGGAATACAGAATAAGTTACCTTGAATAATGTCATGAATTTGCGTAATTTGTTTTATGTGATAAATACTTCTGAATTGCTCCTTTTATTAAACAATACTGTGCTTGACAGGGCCTGAGGGTGGAATGGAAGTGGAGGAGGGGTAGCCAGGACAGTGCTTTGAGGTCAGTGGATCTGGTCTCTATATCTGACACATAATTGGTCTATGTGTCCGTAGTACACTTACTTGGCCAACCCCATACAATGTGTGGCGAAAGTGTACCCTGCCAATAACTGTAGTCTTCGGGGGCCTGTTATGTGTTTGAGAACACTCATAGGCTACAACAGATGCGGCCACCCCATTGGGGTTGTGGAGATGGAGGAGACTTTGCATGTGGGGCGTGGGGAGCAGGGCCAAAGGGGAAATTGTGTGCCTTATGTTCATTTTACATTACTGTGAACTCAGCTCTGCTCTACCATTATAAGTTAATCATCTTCTAATTTTTAAAAAATGTTGTTGCTGGAGTATTGGTTTATAAGACTCTGTGTTTCTTAGGGGTGCAGCTTTATAGTTTCTCAAAATCGATACTACCACTCCCCCATCACCAGCAAAGTACCAGTATCTTCGTCCCTTTCTCTCCCCTAACCCCTGGGGATCTCAGTCATGGGGCCTGAATTCAAGGGTTAGATTTTCTTCGGTTCTGCCTGTTCCTTGCTTTCCTTCTCCATATTCATAGAGGAGTGATTTTTATCATAGCCCTTATCCTTTCTCTTTCTAATTTTACTCTCATGAGCCCCTCCAGTTCCATCCCTATTGCAGCAAAAGGCAAGGGTCTGTCTTCTCTACTAATTGAATAATATTTCATTGTGTATATATACTACATCATTCCATTGTGTGTGTATATTACAATTTTTGCTCGTTCACTTTGTCATTGGGCACTTGAGTTTTTTCCACAACTTGTTTCCACATCTTGGCAGTTGAAAATAGTACTACCATGAACTAAGCATGCATATCTTTTCAAATTTCTGTTTATGTGCTTTTTCAATAAATGCCCAGGAATTCAGTTGCTGGTAACTTAAAGGTTTTTAAAAATATTTTTAAAATAGCAATAATTTTTTTCCATAGGGTCTGAAACTATTTACATCCCTACTGGCAATGAATAAGTGTTCCCTTTTCCCACACCTGTCCCAACATTTGTTGTTTCTGGCCTTTTTTATATGGAATATTTGCTGAAGTTCTAGCTATACTTCATTGTCACATTTATTTGTATTTTTCTGGTAATAAGTAATGATGAAATGTTTGTATGTGTCCATTGGCCTTCACCCAAAAGAAGGGTCCATTTAACTATTTTACCTATTTTTATGTATTTTTAAGACACATGACATGACTCTAAGTTACTAATGAACGCAAAAATAGTAATCCAAAAAGATATACACACACTGATGTTCATTGCAGTGCTGTTCACAATAGCTAAGAAATAAAATCATTCAATTGTTCAATAACTGCTGAATAGATTTTCGAAAGTGACTTGGGATATATATTCACTGTGAAATACTACTCAGTCTAAGAAAAGATGAGATCTTGTGTTTTGAAATCATGTGCTTCCTACAACATGATGATACTGTTAGAGGCTTATGTTAAGCAAAATCGATCAGAGGGAGAAAGATAAAAATCATGTGATCTTAGTCATGGATAGGGTTTAAAAGAACAAAGCAAGTAAAATCAGTTCTTGAATTCTACCCACAGAGCTTCGTTTAGAGAGGAGGGTGGTTAGAGGTTTAGGATGGAGGAGTTCAATGGATGGTACTAGAAAGATACTGAAACTTCGGTTTTGATTATAATGGGATGTTATGTATTGTTAAGATGCATGACATTGTATCCCTGATGCAATTCAATGAACATAAATAAGTGACCAAGTGATTATCTCTATCTGTTGGAAGTGCTGGGAATCAAAGTACGAAAAAGGACTATTGGACTTCCAACACGGAAGTTACTTGGTGACCTTATCAGAATTATTTCAATGAATTATGGAGCCTGATCTTTCTTGGACTGGATTATAGGAGAGCAAAAGATTCGAAGCTTGCTTTTTTTTCTTCAAGAAATGTGTTATAAGATCCAACCAAAATAGGAGCAGATACATTTTTAAGCCTGGCATGTATTATAACATGAATGTAGCCCATTTTGAATGATCTTGTAGACCCAAAATAGAAATGAGAGTGTTATGGTGTATAACAAAAGGGCTTGCTATGTCACAGAACCAATAATGCTCTATTCATTGTAGCAAAAAGGAGGAATGAGAGTTCAGATATGAGTTGGGTGTGATTAATTCTCAGGAACCATGACTAATGCTTTCTAAACCATACACATGTGAGGCCTGAGCGCTTCCAGTAACCTGCAAAGATCATGAGGAGCAGAGAGAGGGTAAGAATAATTAATCTTTTAATAAATAACAAAGCAGATGTCATTGTACCTTGACGCTCCCTCAAGCACTTTAATAACTAGATTCAGTATATGTGACAGCTACAATTTACCTTTCTCATGGCACTGTTATGAAGATTAAAAATTTTATTACAACTTATTCTTCATAGCATTTGGGAGGCTAATTTTGTTCTCTAGTGATTTAAGTTTCCCTTTCACAAATTTCATCCTTTCTCAACCCCCTCCACACCCCGCCCCTCTTGATTGATTGTGAACTAAAATGGTTTAGTTAGACCAATCCTGGTATGAAAGGAAATTTGGGCATGATTCATCAGTAATAAGAAATCTTCAGGGTTGTTTTCAAGAAAGTATGCAAATGGTTTCTGCTGTTATTTCAATTCTATTTTAGCAATTTTGTCCTAATCTTCTAATTGGGTGTCTTATATAGGTTTTGTGTGGAAATCACAAGCTTTCACTTTGGAGAGATTGAATTTGGAACATCTATCAGACATTTAAACCGAAATCTTTGTAACACCAAAACCACTTCTTTTTCCAGCAGTTTCAACTAGTGCTATGATACGGCTGTCTTCTTCCATTTTTTTTTAGAATGGATATCTAGCATCACTCAAATTCTCATTCATCGTCTCCTCTATCTTTTTCTAATGCTGCTCTTTATCACTCAAATGGGACCTGCTCTTCCCAGTCCTCAAAATTCTATTACCATTAAGCAGTTCTAATGTTGCTCAAATTAAAGTGAAACTTTCAATACCAATATTTGCTTTCATCAAATGAGACAAATGGCACCCAAGGGCATCATGCAACTGAGTGAGTGTCATTAGACCGAAAAGGGACAGAGTCCTCCACCCGTTACTGGAAACTATTATACCCTATTTAGGAGACACAGATACTGTTACGAATGTCCTAAGTGCTTTTGTGCGTCAACCATGTCCAATCGCAACAAGGAGACTGAGACTAGAAAGACAAAGGAAATGTGTGAATCCTTCTTTATTTTTGTGCAGTTGGGACAATAATTGCCTGTTTCCTCCTGGCCTCTACAAAGGAACAAATAAGGCAGAAACATAGGAACTTGCATGATTTTCCCATTTGTTGATTTCGAATTCATGGTCTCCCAATCACCACCAGAAGTGATCCCTGAGCGCAGAGCCAAGAGTAAGCCCTGAACACCACCGGATCTGGCCCAAACCCCCAATCAATCAATCAATTAATAATGTTTATATTGTTGTTGCTGGTTGTGAGGGCCATCGCCAGAGATGCTTGCTGTCACGTGCGATCTGAATCCAACCCAGGACTTGGGACAGGCAATGTCTGTGCTCTTTCACGTTGAGCACTTTTGCGAAGAGCAGGGTTGGGTCACACCCAGTCGATCTCTGCTTACTCATGATTCTTTGGGGATACCCCTTAAGTGGGGCTGGTGAATCGCATACATAGCATGGGGAAACTGAGGCCTGCAATGTGGTCGGCAGGCACCTTTCCCAGTTCTGTGTCTCTTGCTCCCAGCATCTGAAATTTTAATCAGACTTTGGAGCTATCAGTAACAGCTGAAGTGATATTACTGTTTTCAATTTTCACATGACAATAATGCAGGAAGATTTATAAATTACGAACCCTACATGAAATACAAAGCAGAGAAAAATGCAATTATGAAGCCTCCAGAACAGTTAATCCTGCTTCTAGAAATCAAGACATTAAAAAATAGAAAAGTGATTGTCCAGCTGTTCTTAAGATTACTGTTTTCTCACGCCCCTGCCAATCCTAGTTCTCTCCAGTCCGTTTGATATATATCATCTCACTGCTGAATTAATATCTCATTTGCATTTGCATTTGTCTAATTACAAATGGCAATAAACATATTTTTCTATACCCGTTGCTGGTCTGTATATCCTCTTTGAGCAAGTGTCTGTTCATTCCTTCTCCCTGTTTTTTGAATGGGGTTATTAGAGTTTTGTTGTTGAGTCTTTTGGTTTTAGTTCAAGTTCCTTTTGCTGTAGGAATTTTTTTTTCTTCTTGGCCAGAGAGATTGTCCACTGCTAAGGCACTGGCATTGCATGCCGCTGCTGCCTTGAAAAGTCCCAGTTCCCAATTTGCAAGTGCTCCCCCAAGCACTGCAGATGTGACCTCTGAGCGCAGAATCAGGTATGTCCCTTACGTTAGAGCCAGGAGGGGCCCCTGAGCACTGATGAGTGTCTGCACTTCTCAAAAAAAGAAACAATTGAATAAGAAAACAAAATTAAACTTTAAAAAATTACTGTTTTATAGAGAAGGGAGCACCAAATAAAGGGTGTTTGGAGGATCCTCCCAGGAGGGGAGATACATGTTGAAAGTAGACTATGGACTGAACATGATTGCCACTCAATGCCTCTTTTGCAGACCAGAACACCCAAAAGGAGAGAGAGAGAGAGAACAAAAGGGAATGCCCTGCCACAGAGGCAGGGTGGGATAAGGGGATGGGTGTGGGAGGGATACTGGGATCCATGGTGGTGGAAAATGGGCACTGGCGGAGGGATGGGTACTTGATCATTGTATAATCGAAACCCAAGCACAAAACTTTGTAAATCTACAACTGTACCTCATGGTGTTCCACTAATAAAAATTAAATAAATAAAAATAAAAAATAGAAAAAAATGATGGAGGAATGCATTCTGTGAGGCAGAGAAAGTGGCATGTTTTTAAATATTTAAAAATAATTTGGGGCTGGAGACACAGTCCGGTGGGTAAGGCACTTGCCTTGCATATGGCCTACCCTGGGTCAATCCCTGGCATATCCCATCTGGTCCCCAGAGGGTGATTCCTGAATGCAGAGCCAGGAGTAAGCCCTTATGTTGCCCCCAAGCCCAAAAGAAAACAAAACTAAAAACCTCAATTAGTAGTTTTGGATGGAAAAGTTAGTACAGTGGGTAGGTTACTTGCCTTTCTTGTGGTCACCCAGGATGGATCCCCGGTACCACATGTGCTCTCTCAGCACTACCAGGAGTGATTTCTAAGCACAGAGCCAGGAGTAAATGCTAAGTATAACCAGCATCCCCAATAATTAGTAATTTAATGAATATGGAGGAAGGGGAAGAGACAGAAGTAAGAGATGTTACCTCCGCAAGACTGCCAGGGGCTGGCCGGGTCTGTGAGAAGGAGTAATCTTCAGTGGTAAAGAAATCAACTCTTCTTGGTTTGCTCAATTTTACTTTTGGAGGGGAGGTGGGTTTACACCACACCCAATAGTGCCAGGGATCAAACCAAGCCTGGCTGCATGCAAGAAAAGCACTTTAATCCCTTTAATATTTCTCCAATCTGTCTAGATTTCAGGCTTGACTGCTTGCAAGGAAAATACTTTAATCCCTTGCTTATGTCATCAATCTGTCTAGATTTCATGGTTTTTATGGTATATTCAGGTACCCATTGCATTAAACATTTAATATTGCAGCTAGATTGTTATGTTATTTTCCAGGAATTCTGTTCAATGCAACCCCAATACACAGCTGGTGTATAGCCACTCATCTCCAATCTTTGCCAAATTAAACTGTTTTCCCTAAAAGAACTGAATTTGAGGGGCTGGAGCAATAACACAGCAGGTAGGGCATTTGCTTTGCACATGGCCAACCCGGGTTCGATTCCCATATGGTCCCCCGAGCACTGCCAGGAGTAATTCCTGAGTGCACGAGCCAAGAGTAACCCCTGTGCACCGCCAGGTGTGATCCAATAAGCAAAAACAAAAAAATCAAAAATGCTGGATTTGGGTATCATCCTTACGGGGGACATCTAGGGTGTTTAACAGGTATTTCAACTCCAGATTTGTACAGAGTTAGAAATTTAAAAACAAAGAAAAAACTGAAACAAAACAAAACCTTGACATTACATTGGGGACCGGAAAATCAAAAACACTGTGAAATATCACCTCATGCCTGTTGGGTTCACCTTTATCAAAAATATATAGAATGGCTGGTGTGGAAAGGATGTGGACTAAAGGGAACCATTATGCAGAGATGTTCGCGGCATAAATCTGCACGAGCACCATAGCTAACAGTACGGAGGTACCTGACAAAATTAAAAATAAAGGTTTCATATGATTCAGTAATTCCACTAATGGGATTATGTTCAAAGAAAATGAAGACACTGCTTCCAAACTATACTGCCCTGCCATGTTCATAATAATATTATTAATAAAATCCAGGTGACAGAAGCAACCTGTGTCCATCAGAGAGTGAATAGATATAGAAGTTAATATACGTGTATGTTTACGTATAGGTATTTATAAAGTATTTTGCATAAACGTAAGCACATGTAATGGATTGCTATTTTTCAGTGTACTTAGAACAACAAGGAAATCTTTCCATTAATAACACCACAGATAAGCCTTGCGTGCTTATGCTATGTGGAACAAATCCAACAAAGAAAACCAAATAATGTATTCTCCACTGGGCTGGAGAGATAGCACAGCGGGTAGGCGTTTGCCTTGCACGCAGCCAACATGGCCAACCTGAGTTCGATTCCTCCGCCCCTCTCAGAGAGCCCGGCAAGCTACCGAGAGTATCTCGCCTGCATGGCAGAGCCTGGAAAGCCACCCGTGATGTATTTGATATACCAAACACAGTAACAACAAGTCTCATGATGGAGATGTTACTGGGCCCGCTCGAGCAAATCGATGAACAACGGGAGGACCGTGACCGTATACTCCACTATTGTAGGGATTCTAAAACCAAAATGTGTTGGACACGGGGGATTGAAGTTAAAGTTTATGTATTTTAATTAATGTTAAATGTATTATTTCTTGACATACAAATCCATAAACATGGAAAATTAAAATAAAATTGACTTGTGGGCTGCAAAGATCGTCCAGAGGTTTAGGTCCTTCCTTTATATGTGACTGACTCAAGTTCTATCTCTGGCACCACCTCTGATCATTCCCTTGAGCACTGCCAGGAGTGATCCCTGAGCACAGAGCCAGAAGTAAAACAGTAAACCCTGAACACAGCCAGGTGTGTCCCAAAGTAATCATTTCAAAAATTGGCATAACTCAAAGGAAAACAGATAATACAAGAAATGATGGAACTTTACGAAGAGTGGGGGCCACAGCAGCTGACCAGTGGGTGCTGGCGTGGCCTCTTTAGGGTTGAATCCCCTGCACCCCATAGAGTTCCCTGAACCCACCAGGATCTAAGGATCCCTAGATCCTTAGGGATCCCGAAGTGCAGAGCAGGAGTAAGCCCCAAGCATTATAAATCTTCAAGTCCTCCACAGTGACCAGTGATGTGATCTGAGCCACGCCATTAGCCCCTTGCTTTTGTCCTAGGTTCAATCCACAGCACAGCAAAAATAAGAAAATTTTCTAAAATTAATAGTGACTTCAAAATTCTGTAGACTTACCCCTGTCTGCATTATGGGATACTAGAAAGTGAGAAGTCTTGCCAGAAGGAATATTACTGAAAACGTTGACATGTGCAAGGGAGAAGAAGATGGAATAGGCAGACGAGAGTCCTGCTCCCTGTGCCCCGATGGTCGGGTGGGGTGGGGTGGGGTGGGAGATGTGTGGAAATGACCGTTCCAGGGAGCAGACGGCTCACATTTATCCCAGGCCTGGACAGCCATTTGTCTAGGCCCAAAGCAAACACAAACGTTAGCGACATTTTTATATGAAATCTACCGTGGCTTCTACAAAGACAAATCTTGAACCATCAATTCTCATGGCTTCTTATCTTCATGGATTGATTAATAATCCCTTTGCTCAGAAGTGAACATTAGTGAGACTATAGGTTCTTTTGTTGCTTATGTAATAAATGGGAAATGCCGGTCCCTTAAGAAGCTCTGTCCTTTCTTGAGACAGTTAATAGTCTACAAATTTTGGAGCTGCATATTAGGACAAAGCATGTTCTTTCAGACTACAGGCATAGTACAGAAGGTAAGGCATTAGCTTTGAATTCAGGCTGACGCGACTTCAAATCCCCAGCAACATGTCACCATCTGGTGTCACTCCTAAGAACAAGGATAGCCCCTGAGACTGCTCGGTGTGGCCCCCAAACAAGCAAACAAAGATGCAAGCTTTTTCAGGAGTCCTTAAAGCTGTAGATTAATATCGATTTCCCAGATTGTTGCATTTGTTAATTTTTAAACATTTTGAACATGTGATTAGTCACTTATTTTGTTCCTCCCTAAAATCTAATATAGTGCTTACTAGAAAATAGTCAAAACTAAATGAATGAAATATTTTCAATCTAAGTGAGTGATTTATGAAAAATAAACTAAAGCACATAGTTATTATTTTTACCAACTTTAATTAGGTGTTATGCTGTATCTGGATCATATTATAAATCTCATGAGTATTAATGGTCTCATTTAGACATTTGATATGTTTACTGTGAGAAATATTTTACTGCATAAATCAAATTTTATAGGAAACTGCTATAAAATGGTATATACTTTTTAACTTCTTGGTGGAAAGAATTTGAAATTCAAATCACTAGCTGCTGAAGGAAGTTATTAAAAATGCATTAGAGTTGAAAATGTAGCTGTATATAATTGTCATAACAGATATTCAAAACAAATTTATCCTCAATGAAAACTGAACTAAAGCAATTTACATAGAATCAACTAATAAATTTTCCTTAATTTTCTAAGCAGATGAAAAAGAAAGTTTATATAAATTTTAATAAAATAATTATGTGTGCTGCTCTCTGTAAAGAGGAAAATAAAAATAATATCTTTAGATGAGAGAATGAATATAGAACTCTGTGAAATCCTAATGATGAAAATTTTTTAGGATCAGAAATAAAGTTTACCTGTCTTGGTGGCCAATCTGTATGTAGAGTCGATTACTGAACATAGAAAATTATATTGTGTTCGATCAACTTTACATTCAAATTGTGAGTAGTTATATTTTTGTAACACATACATCTGAAAGACTTGGGGAAGGATAAGTATGTCTTTGTGAAGAATATTAACATGTAGCTCTAACAGGAACTTTAAAACTAGAAGCAAAGTCACTAGTAATTATAGGTATGCATAAGCATGCAGTGTGTGATGTGGAACATTTTTGTTTCCATTCCCATGATTATACATTTTGATGAGTGCATATTTGAAGTGATATTAAGATATATGTATCTTATGTCTGGAGTTCTTGATTTTTTAACACATAGAAGCAACATTCCATTCATGGTTAAAAAAAAGTCTATCGATTGATTCAAAATGGTGTAACATAAAATGCTCTGTGGAAGTTCCTGGTTTGATGACATATATTTTTGGAGGCACCTTATTCACCACATCTATTCATGTATGCAACCATTCATTCATTTATCCATCCATTAACCCATTCACTGTAATTATCTTTTATTTTGAAGGCTTCTCTAATTTTCACAGTAGAACCTGTTAATATACATCTATTCCTAGGATTGTCTGTGTAAATCCATATTTATTGATATTTTTTGCTAGTAGCATCAGATAACAAGATAGCATTCAGGGATTACTGAAGAAAAATGAAATTTTAAAAAATTGTTTTTATGTTAGTAGAAGAGAGGCCAGAAATACCCAAGGCATAATATGCCTCTTCAGACCAAGATTGCTGGAGTATGAATGGAGAACTCATTCATACAGCAGGGTATATTGAGTCAACCTTAGAGAGGCTAAGATAGGTTCAGAACTTCAGATCAAGCTAACTGACAGAGTTGTGATTTCAAACTTCTCAGTTGCACTTTATCTTTTTCATAGTTGAATTAAAGTAGTACATGAACTTTTTATAAAATCAGGAGGCGGGTGGACAGTGCAGTGAGTAAGGCACTTTCCTTCATGCAGTCAACGTAGATTCAATCCCCTGCACCATACTCAATTCCCTGAGCCTGCCAGGAGTGATCTCTGAGCACAGAGCTAGGAGTAAGCCCTGAGCAGTGGTGGTCTGGCAGAAGAAAAACTAACAATAAAATTTCACAGAATCAGTGTGTAATAAGATTGATTCTACATATGTTAAAGTTTTTTGGGGTGGGGGTGGATAACTCAATAATCAGAATTTTGTTTATGATTTTTTAGCATAACAGATATGTTTGCACAGCAGAGAATATGTTGATTTTCCATTTCTATGTGTGATTCATTTTTATTTTCATTGCACCATGCTCTGAAAAGATAGTTGATACAATTTCTGTCTTCTTGATTTTATGGAGGTATGTTTTGTGGCCCAGTGTGTGGTCCATCTTGGAGAGTGTCCCATGCACACTGGAGCAGAATGTATATTTAGCTTTCGGGAGACGAAAACCCTCTATTTATCTATTAGCGCTCTCTCTTCCATTTCTTCCTTCAAAGCCTGTATTTCTCTGCTGATATTTAGTGTCATTGATCTCTCAAGAGGTGACAAGGCTGTGCTGAAGTCACCTTTGGTAGCAACTCAATGACCTCCTTGAAGTCTACTAGCAGTTGTATTAACTTTACTGGCCCCTTATTGGGTGTATATATGTTTAGGATGTAATTTCTGCCTGGTGTACATATCCTTGCTTTTTAAGAAATGGCAGTCATTGTCTTTCTATCCTTTTCAGCCGAAATCTATGTCCTGGAATACTGTAACGGCCACCCTGGACTTTTTGAGGAGTTGTTTGCTTGAGGAATTTTTTTTCACCCTTTGACGCTTAGTCTCTGTTGGCTCTGACTATTCAAATGTATTTCCTGTAGAAAGTGGTCTGTGGGAATCAGTTTTTAAATCCATTTTGCCACTCTCTGTCTCACAGTTGGTTCATTTAGTTCATTCACTTAGAGAGGTTGTTCTCATGGGGTTGATGCCATCTTTCTGTAGAAGTTTGTTGTTCTTGTGGGATTTGTCTTGCTTTAGAGTAGACCCTTCTTTTAAAGTTGGTTTTGAGACTATGAATATGTTTACTGAGGAGCATAAAACCAGATCTCAGAAGTGTAATTTTTTCATTAAAAAACTGCTATATTTGTTCAACTTTTAAAAACTATCCATTTGTGCGAGTTAGAATAGAATTACATTTAAAAGTCATTGCATACTTGAAACTCTACTATGAGCTCATTTGTAAATCACAGTGCCTTAAGAAAAATAGAGTTTAAAATTAAAAGACACACTGTCAAACATCTTTCCTAATTGTAAAATGCAAATATATATTATAGTCCACAAAGCGGATGATCATTTCATGTAATGTAATGTGCAAAGTGTAGAACAGCTATGATCGCAAAAGTCTTTTTTACCTCGGATTTTGTATCTTTGAAGTTAGGGAAATAATTCATACCACTTTAGGAATCACTGTATCACTGTCATCCTGTTGTTCATCGATTGCCTCGAGCACGCCCCAGTAACATCTCCTTCGCCCTAGCCCTGATATTTTAAAAAGTTCCACATTCCCTAGAATGAGACCCATCATTGTTACTGGTTTTTGGAATATTGAATATGCCACGGGGAGTTTGCCAGACTCTGCCGTGTGTGCAGGATACTTTTTGTAGCCTGCCAGGTTCTCCAGAGTAAGAATTAGATGAAAAGATGTCGCGTGGACACAAACGTGTTCACGTGCTTCTGGGAGCAGGGTTTTCTAGTCTCTGGGTCTTGGCCGTTGATGGGATTACACAACACCAGGGGCAGTTGGTGGGTGTAATGCCTACATACTGGAAGATTGGGGAGGGAGATCTGGGTGGAGGAGGCCCCAGTCCCGCAGGGGAGCAGGCTTGGAGATCTACACCCCGGGTCCCGCACACCTGGGTTCCTCTGCCGGTTCCTTCATGTGTGAGGCTTGTCCGAACGTGTGGAGAGTGGTCTTAGGCATGGCTGTGGTTGGAACCAGAGATCTTGGGCTGCCGGGGCTCTGCTCGGGGTGGAGAGGAAAACTCAACCCACCCTCCTCCAAGGGGCCCCGTGAGGACAGCCAGACACAGAAGCAGGAGACTCTGCACTGTTCTCTTCCGGGAGCAGGGTTTTATATGCATCCCTTCCGAAGCTGTGTACTCTGTCAAAGAGGACGGCTTTCCCCTAATAGAGACAAACCCATCTTCGGTTGAGAGTATATGAGTAGCTGCACTCTCCTGCTAGAATCATACCACTTTAGAAATATCTCGATAAAAATTTGGATGATAAAATCACTTGGAATTTCATGCAAGTCATGAATGTGGTGCTTCAGTCTGTAGTTTGAGAAAGAGTATTAATAGCATAACTCTGTTGAGATGTTATTTTCATCATTTCTGGAGAATTTTTACCATTATGAAATGGATTTAGATTTGGGGCCTTTCATGATTATTCAGAATATTATTGATTTATTTTATTATTTATTTTATTAAGTGATTAAGTGATTTTGGTCCAAAATCTTATTTTTTTCCCATCGCCAAAGTGGCCAGATGCAGTGAGAGAAGTGTTTGTTCATGATGTTCACAGAAAGTAAATTGCTTTTCTGCCATTAATGGAAAACTTCACATTATTTTTCAAATAAGCAGCGTACTTTTATTTACAATTTAAAATTTGAGAAATATTTCAGCAAGAATCCATTTGTCTTTTGCATTTGTACCCCATCTGGCTGTGCTCAGGGCTTATCCCTCAGTTCATGTTTGTCGATCACTTCATTACTTCTAGAGGGGCTCAGGGGATTATATGTGGTGCCAGGTGTTGAACCAAGGTTGACCACATGCAAACCAAGCACCCTACCCACTGGACTATCTTTCCAGCTCCAAGAATTAATTTTAATGAATATTTTGTATCTCACCCTACATAGCAATTTTTATTTTATAAATAATAATTTTCCATGTGTAAAATGGTTTTAAGCACAAAATTTTGAATCTAATACTTTTATAATAAAGTCCAAATTTTAATTACTCATTGAACAATCCTGGATTATAACCCAGTAGCAGCAGCCATTAATCTAGTTTCTTTGATTGGAGATTTTAAGTAAGAAATTACATGCATTGATGATAACTCTTGGATTGGTTCAACTCAGAATTATTGTCACACAAAATCTGGTCTTGAGAAGAAAGAGTTAAATTTCTGCTATGTAATATTCATGGAAACAGTATTTTGTTTTCTTATTTATTTGGGAAGAGGAAAGATTAAGGTAATGAGAGATTAGGAAGAAAGGAGAGACTGTAAATGTTTGCTTGAAATGTAGTATCTCCCCGTGCTTGCTTTCTCTTTTATTAAATCACATTAGTTCACATTTATCCAGGATAGAAGTAAATGAATGCTTATCTAATACCCTATAGCCAGCAATAATTCCTCCTCTATTTATCCCTCATGAAAGGTTTGTATTGGCTTGGAACTGCCCTGCTCTTCTCCTTGGAGACCCAAGAAGGCAGTTCTGCTTTCTTCTTCGTTTCTGTGTGGCAAGTGACCTTGTGTAGTCAGACCTGTCAGACAATTCCCAAAGTTGACTCTAGTTTTGTTTTCGATTTGTTTGTTTCTGGACCATCTGTTGTGCCTAGGGGCAACTCCCAGCTCTGTACTCTGGGCTCACTCCTAGCAGTGCTCTTGGGATCCTATGTTGTTTCCAGGGATCAAACTCAGGCTTCCTTCATGCAAGGCATGAATTTCAATCTCTTGAGCTATCTTTTCAGCTGCTAAACTTGACTCTTTTATACAACTCAAATCAAAAGCACGGTGCTCATTTTCCATAGCTATCCACAAAACCAGGGGATTCAGAGCCCCTGTTTCTGAGTTTGCAATGACGTGAACCCAAAGACACAGGATGACTGGGCTGACTCTCTACTGAGGATGAAGATTCTGAGCATCAAGTTCAGGTGGAAGCAGAATGAGCTATCCAGTGTCATTCATAGCTGGGTATCACATATACAATTTTCCCATACCTCTCCTATGGCAGGTGTGAGCTTCCCTCCACCAATGTCCCTTTTTACACTCTGTCCAATCAGCCTCCATAACAAGTACATTTTTTTAAGTATGGTTATTGTCATTTGGATCTCATCCTTTCCATTTTGTTGGTTCTGTGGCTAAGGCATATAGTTAAATAGCTCCTCCCTGCTCCTACCTCCTTCCATCTGTCTTTCTTCTCCACCCCCACTGCCCACACACACACACACACACACACACACACACACACACACTCTCACACACACACACACACACACACACCACATTTTGTTTCCTTCCTTATCCTCAAGTCTCCCTTTATTGAATGCACACATGACGACCTAGCACAGGGCATACTTCTTAGGGCTGGAAGCCCCAAGGACACCTTAGAATTCGGTCTCCACTACTACCTACCCATTTGGCAGCAGTGTAGAAATAGAACTATCCATAAGTTACATAAGATCCTTGGAATTGGCCCGTAACTCTCAGATCACATCTAGAGTTGATAGAAGAAGTTTTGGAATGTAATGATGGTTCCCTTTCTGATTTTTGTACTTTGTAGATTTGATATCAGATTTAGTGATCAAACTCTTTTCCATTGTACTTTTTTTTCTTTTCCTTCCTCTATCTATCTTCCTTTCTTTTATTCCTTTCATTCTTGTTTAATTACTTCCTTTCTAAACTCACTCCCTTTTTTTTTTGTTTTCTTTAGCTTTTTCTAGTGTAGTAAAACTGGGCACAAAGGTTGAGTTAAACATATAACTGAGTAATGATGGAATATTTGATTCATCTATATTATTTCCCATCCTAAATTTCATTCCTCTCTCGTCTCATTCCTCTCCCCACTTCCATAACTTTCTTCTAGTGAGTTCCATGGCAATGTTTGCATAATTCTTTACATAAGTATTATTGATTGCTAAGCATGTCCTTTCTTGTTTGCGGCAGTACTGCTGCATTATAACTTCGTAGTTTCTTATCTTTATCTCTTGCTGGATCACATCCTTTCAGACAAAATGTTTCCATTTTCCAGGTGGTTCTGTTTCATAGCCCCTGTTCTATTTTACATTTGCTGTATTTCTAATGAAAGAAAAGATTGTTACAAATGTTTCTTACAAAGTTGAGATTTTTCATACTTTGTCTTTATGACCCAATGTCAGAACTATTCTGGGATACATTTAAGACAAGAGATTTCTGTGTTACAGAGGTGTGAATATTTGATTTATATGTATACTGCCAGATGACGTTCCATTCTACACATTTTCTGGGAGCTAGAAGATTCTGGAGCCATGTTTCTTCACTGATACTCTATTACTTTGTTAATTTTTCTAAGTTTTATGGGTGTAAAGTTGTGTTCAGCTGTATTATTTATTTTTTTAATTTTATTTTTTTAAATTGGTTGACCATGAGATAAACAGTTACGGAGCTATTCATGATGAGATTTCTGTCATACAATGGTTCAACACCCAACCCTCCACCAGTGTTCATTTCCCAACACCAATGACCCCTATTTCAGTTGTATTTTTTATTTTTATTATTATTATTTTTTTGCTTCTTCGGTCACACCCGGCGATGCACAGGGGTTACTCCTGGCTCTGCACTCAGGAATTACCCCTGGCGGTGTTCAGGGGACCATATGGGATGCTGGGAATCGAACCCGGGTTGGCCACGTGCAAGGCAAACGCCCTACCCACTGTGCTATCACTCCAGCCCCTCAGTTGTATTTTTAAATGCACACCTGTTCCAGATGAATTGAAGAAATTTTTTCTATACATACATTCGTTGGGGATTTATTTTTCAAAAAATAAGGATCATATCAGTTATGATATTTTCCAAGTAAAGTTATTATAGACATTTAGTAATTTATAAGGGGTTTCTGGTCCATTGTAATCACTAATCTTACTTCAATCTTAGATGTTACTCCTCATTCGCACCTCTACCATCTGTCTGTGGACTTTGTGAAGCCCTGCATTAAACAGATTGCATGGACATATTTAAATTTGGCACGTGTCTTGCTTTCAGTGGCCTTCTTTAAAAAGATTTTCCTCCTACACATATCAAAAGAATATGATCTAGAATTCTATTCCATTAGCATTGTAATTTTGTCTTTAAAATTTCCATATTTTTCTATCGGGTGTCCACATTTCTAGGAGGATTAGTAATTCCGTTGTTTTAACTCTTAGGAATACAGTTACACCAACCCTGTTTATTAAATCTTGTCTCTTTCTTTTATTGTGCTGGTGTATGCTTCACACACACAAAAACACACACACACACACACACACCATACTTTTCTCTAGTTTCCGTCTTATGTCCTGTCCACCTGCCTGTGTGCTTGTTTTGTTTGTTTGTTTGTTTGTTTCTGATGAAGGAGGCCATACCTGGCAGTGTACAGGGTTTCTCCTGACTCTGCACTCAGGGCTCTCTCCTGACAGTACACACGGAAGCACAGGGGGTTTCTGAGATCAAATCTGTGTCCATCACATGTAAGGCAAATGCCCTCCTCACTGTACTATCGCTCTGGTCCCTTGCCTGTTATTATACCACCGACTTGTCTTGTGTTCAGTCACCATGACATCAAGTATCACCCAAGACAATGACATATAATAGGGCAGTTATCCCAAACACTGCTGACTCTTTATTTCTTATAGAAACCTGACAGTTTAGCTAAGGAAATTGAATGCCCTCAATTTCCTCATCCTCTTTCTTGAGGTTTGACTCTTTCTACAGTGCAGCCTCTAGAAATGGTGTTGCTTTTATTGATAGGATGAAGGTATTGTTTCAATTTATTTTACTCTCTGATTAAATAGTTGCTGCTTTAGGGAAATCCCACTCATTTTGTTATTCCTGGCTTTATTTGAAAATATTGCTGAAAGTTTTAGTGTTTCTGATAGCCTATTTTTTCTTAGATTCAGTTTTTATATTAGATTTCTTTTTTTTCTTTTTCTTTTTTTTTTTTTGGTCACACCTGGAGACACTCAGGGGTTACTCCTGGCTCTGCACTCAGGAATTACCCCTGGCAGTGCTCAGGAGACCAGATGGGATGCTGGGAATCGAATCCAGGTTGGCCACGTGCAAGGCAAACACCCTACCCGCCCAGCCCCTAGATTTCTTATGATTTGTAAATATCACTAATTTCATCTGCTCCTTTCTTAGATTATTTTTCTGTTTTCAGTCTTCCATCTATGTTACATTACTGTGCTTATAAAAATTATCTCAGCTATACTCTCACAAATTCATAATTAATGCATCTAGTGTGCATGAAGTCAAATAAGGTTTGTTGTATTATCTGTTTTGGTAGCAGTCCTCCCGTTGTTCATCGATTTGCTCAAGCGGGCCCAGTAACATCTCCATTGTGAGACTTGTTGTTCCTGTGTTTGGCATATCAAATATGTCACAAGTAGCTTGCCAGGCTTGCCGTGCGGGCATGATACTCTTGGTAGCTTGCCAGGCTCTCCGGGAGGGGTGGAGGAATCGAACCCAGGTCAGCTGTGTGGAAGGCAAACACCCTAACGCTGTGCTATTGCTCCAGCCCTTTCTTGGTAAAGAAAATTAATTTCTCTGGTTTTTATTGCTTCTGATAAGATGTGTTGAAATTTATTGGTGACTGTTTTTTGACTTGCTGAACATTTCTTAAGGGTCTAGGAGGGGAGGGGCTGGTAATTATGCTTTGCCAACGAAGAGTGAGTTCAATGCCAGACCCAGGAGTGGTTGGCAGTGCTTTGGGGCTTCCAGGGTTAGATCCAGTCAGATTTAGGGAACCACGTGCTTCAAGGGTCAAGCTGAGGCTGGTCACTTGAGAACGTGTGCCTGAACCTGCATACAACAGCCTTATACAATTATTATTTTTTCCTGAGACAATCATGATTTTTCTCATAGAGCATGCAAATTTTGTAGATCTATTCAAAGAAATATAGATTTTATCTATACATTTACTCTGGAGACAGACCTTTCTTGCATATGAGAGATTTTTAAATATGTGGCCATGGGGCTGGAGTGATAGCACAGAGGGTAGGGCTTTTGCCTTGCACGCAGCCGACCAAGGTTCGATTCCCAGCATCTCACATGGTCCCCTGGGCATCGCCAGGGGTGATTTCTGAGTGCAGAGCCAGGAGTAACCCCTGTGCATCACCGGGTGTGACCCAAAAAGCAAAAAATAAATAAATAAATAAATAAATAAATAAATAAAAATAAATATGTGGCCATATATGCTTTATATTTTCATTTATTATTTTGGGATCAATTTTGTACCAGAGAGAGAAAGTTAAACAGAGTTTTATCTTTCTTTTTCCAAGTACGTCTAACACATACCTTCAAAATTTGGTCAAACCAGGGCTGGTGCGATAGCACAGCAGGTAGAGCATTTGCCTTGCATGCAGCAGACCCAGGATTGATTCCCAGCATCCCATATGGTCCCCTGAGCACTGCCAGGAGTAATTCCTGAGTGCAGAGCCAGGAGTAACCCCTGTGCGTTGCCGGGTATGACCCAAAAAAATAAATAAATTTGATGAGACCCCATTAGGAAATAGTGTAAAATGGGATTTTTTGAAGACTGGTTTTTGAGGTTTTCTTTTTTCTGATATCACCAAGTTTGGCTTTTTTTTTAACTTTTTCTAGATTGGTTTTTCACTTTTGCTCATAAATTCATTGGTAGTCAGTTGTTTTTAAACTTCTTATTAATATTTGGACTTCTTGTCAGCTTTATATTCCTTGTTCTTTATTTCTTTCCACCTTTTTTCTTTTTGCTTTCATCTACCTTGCCAGGGATTTCTTTTATTTTAGTTTATTTATTTATTTTTTTTTTGCAACCTCTGGGAGCAAACCCGTGTCTTCTGCATTAAAGGCCTGTGTTTTCCATCGAGCACATCCTAGCCCAGAAAGTTCTTTTATTAATCCTTTCAAATAGATCTTCTGGGTTTTGTTAAACTTCTCAGTTCTTTCTACATTTTATTGATTTACGCCTTTATTTCTGAACACACTTTATTGTTTTATTTTGACTTCTTCAACAGAATACCTGAGCTTTTTGTTTTTCATTGCTATCTTTTGATCCTCAAAAACATTTTGCCACTATATCTTATGCATGGCTGTATCGGTATTTCAATTTCTAACATGCTGTTTCAATTTAATTAATTGTGTTTAGAAATGTTTAAAGTTTCTTTTTTGGTTTATATGTTCTTAGACATACCAGTTTTCTTTTTATATGTGCCTGATTTATATTTAAATAATATATAATTTAAATTATATTTTAAATTATATTTTAGGGAATATAAAATATATATTCCCTAAAATATAATTTAATATATAATATAATACTATATATACATTTAAATTATATCATACTATTAAGATAAAATACAATTTGCATTACTTGATTCTTTTGAACTAAGACATTTTCAATCACCTTTAGACTTGTATAATTAATCCAAATTTGCTAGAACAAAAACGTCTGAAAAACCTGCATAGCTATCTTACCCTTTTGATTTGTTGTTGGCAGTTTATATGAGTTTGTAGTCAGGTCTAGATGGATAAAATAGTTTGATGTTGCTAATTCTGTTTTTCATAATTCCTTACATTCTCTTCTAAGTGGGACAGAATTATTATTTAGCTAAATGTTACATAATTGTACCACCTGTGACTGGACTGCCATTTAATGTATTTCTCTATTGGATTATGTACATTGCTAGGAAAAGTAATGCAGATGGAGTGTCAGGACAGAGTGTAATACTTTTAATCATCCTAATAATCTTGCCTGAGGACCAAGTTTGAGGAATCACTGGTGCTGCCATTATTTGAATCTTTTTTACAAGGTCTTAAAAAGCAAGCACTTTCTCCAAGGTTTTTCTGTTCTTGCTTTCAGTAGGATCCCAGCTTATGACCTTTTCAGAGGTTTACATGTGCTCATATTGTTTACATCTTATATATAGTATATAAAGTATATAGTACAGTATATAAAGCATAGAATATACTCTGACCCTACAGCAGCATTTAGCAAGAGTCTGTTGACCTGTGGTTATTTTTTCCCAAGATATTTGATCTTTTTTTCTCCTATATCGTGTTAGATTAGCAAACCTGATCAGCTTACTGTAATTCTTCCCAGTTATCAGAATTCCCAGTTCTGATTTGACATTGAACAGAATTGACGTTGATCAAAATTGACATTGAACTTCTTTGTCCAATGGATACCTGTTCCTATTTTGATTCCATAAATGCCAACAAGAATAAAAGTTCAAAAATCATAATTAGTATAATGACTTGCTTAAGTAGTATCCAAGAATGCCTTGGTTCTAGTGAATAGTACCAATACACTTATGATTTTATACCAGAGACATTTTGCAAAGGGTGTGTAATCTGTTTAAGTAAGTGGAACCGGATGTTCCTAATTCTTCTACCAGGAAGAGGATAGGATTCATCAACATTCTACTCTAACCTTCACTGACCTAAATGCCATCTTTTACTCCAGCCTTCAAGTGGTGGCAGGTCTCTTACGATGCTACTTTTCTGTTCCCTGTAAACGCACCCAAACTAGAAAAGAAAATGTATTATTAGTATTCTTAGCCACACCAAGACTATAAACATGGCAGTAAGCACATTAGAGCCAGAGTTTCTAGTGCATTCCAGAATTTCTCGTTGGGACTTTCGAATGGTCTCTCTTGTGGATTCCTTCATCATTGCTATAACTTTTGAGAGGCTAGAGAAACCACAAAATTGAAGAGCTCGTAGCTCAATATCAGGCCAGCCTTGTCCTTGACCACTCCCCCTAATCCCCCCATAAAGTGTCTACAAGTTCATTTTCTACATAGACATTTCATTCGTTGTTACACTATGCCTCTGTTTGCCCAAGTGGGTCTCTACTTCCTTTGTGAGTGTCCAGCAGTCATCTGCCCACTTTGAAGGGAACCACATTATGACCATGTATAGAATGCCTGACTCCATGGCAGATGCCTCTGACTCACAACCACGGGTGTAAATAACAAATTCTATACTGATGCTATAGAATTAAGATTCCCTCCAGGTCACCTGGGCTGCCTGATACAAGAGATGAATCACTGAACAAAGTCAGGTTTTGGACAGACTGAAAGGGGCTGAAGTTACCAAACTCTGTAGGGATAGTCCAAAGTGGCCGCTATCATTAATTTCTAATTTAGTGATACTTATTCCACACTTACTCTTCCTTTGCAGACATATTACAAGTGGTTTAATATTTGAGAGAACTTAAATCTTTCAAGGATTTTAAAGACTAAGCTTATATACTTATGATCATGACTATGTTGGAATACTTTGATAGTGAATATATATGGACCAACCTTTTCAGAGAACGTGGCATCTATCGCAGAGTTATGAGAATTATCATTTCAGAGGTACACAATCTTATTTTTTTCAGTGACCAAAGGAAAATGTAACGAAGCAGCTGCTGGAAATGATGTAGATTTTATTGAAAGGAAGAAATTGTAAAATTATTACACATTGTCACCTAAGTATTGAAGTATGCAAGGCATAGAATTATATCAACATTTAAATTATTATTATAAAAGCTTAGAACTCAAGCACAGAAAGGTTGAGATGTATTAGTAAAAAACTAATATTTCATTAAAGTTCCATCTTCTTTGCTCACTGGAAAATCAATATTCTCCACCCTAATAAAGTGAAGTCTTATTAAACTTGTCTCTAAAATGTGCCATTTTTTTTCTCAAAAATGAAAACTCTGATTTAATTAAAACATCCATAGAATATTGGTAAAATCCGAGAGTTATTAAGAATCATTACTAATGTTTATTAATAACAGTTAAATTTATGCTTTAAATCATTTCATCTACTTTAAAATATTCTGAAAGTTAATTATCTTTTACTTACAAAACATAATTTGTTTAAAGAAAAAATACACTTACATTGGTAGTTATCTAATCTCAATTACTGTGACAGTAAACTGATGAGACACTTTAATAATAATTTCAATATATATCCTTGCCCCCTTTTCCATTTCTGTCTACTAAAATGTGAAAATCAAATTTTATACCTGGTAAATAGAAATTGCATTGAGCAGTAATATTTAGTATAATTTGCACATCTGGGCTATGGGGAAAAATAAGTAACATAAATAGTATGATAATTCTGTAATTGCATAATAAATCTTAATTATTTATTTTGAATGTCGCTAACAACGAAAAGGCAGACTTGAAGAAAATACACTCATCAGATTCCTCCTGCTAAATTCAGCAAACTAAAGAGTAGATCAGGTAAGTCTAGCTAAGTCTTTTGATCTTGGTTAGATTAAACAAAAAAAAAAAGTAAATTTTTTCCTGATACTTAGCTTTCTATTTATAACTCTTCAAAGCATCTAAGGATATACCCTCCCTTTCAGAACATACAGCCCAGGGTAGCTGTCTGCTGTGTGCATTGTAGTCTTCCCTTTCCTCAGGGAATGAAAAAGAAATAATCACCTAACAGATACTGCTGATCTTCACTATGAATAGTATGCAGCTGAAATGCAAAAGGATTACAAACAAATGAATAGCTTCCCATGTTGAAGACCAGTTCTGTAAAGCATTAATATGTAAATGACATGCACTTAGGAAAGAATGGATGTTTACTTATTGAGTCCCATGCAAGAACACAACTGGATTTCACATTGCTTCAGGAAGCCATCTGAATTCAGATAAAAAAAAAATCAAGGTCTTGATAAAAAGTCTCTCCCCACCTCAACCCCACTTCCCAGGAACAAGTTATTAACTCTGGGTGAGTCACTCAGAGAAGAATCAGGAAAGATGTTCCTATGGGTCTTGATGAATGACTGTGAGTCTGACAGGAAGATGAAGATGCAGAGTCGTGGAAGAGGACTGCTCTGTAAAAGACTGTAACCTTTGAGGAGCGAGCATTTGATTCAGGGAAATTGAAAGACTTTGTATATGGCTGGAACTCAGGGTGTCAAGGTTGGTGCAAGGTTGTTCTTAGGACGAGATTAGATGTGCAAGAAGGAAGGTGAATCATTGAAAGGCTGAAGCCTTTCTGAAGAGCGAGAACTTAGTTTTAAAGCGTTCCTAAATGTGAAGTCAGTGAGGGATATTAGGTTTAGACGAATCTGGAAAAGAGGATGGCTCTGAGGACTTGGGCACAGCCTTTGCTTGCAGGAACTACAGGGTCTATCCCCAGCGCTGAATGATCCCTCAGATACTGCCAGGGATAATCTCCCCGCATATATACACTTCGAAGCTTTAGATCAAAAAGATTTAGAAAATTTAGATTAAAAATTGTCTAAGGGGCCGGAGTGATAGGAGTTTTCCTTGCACGCAGCCGACCCAGGTTCGATTCCCAGCAATCCATATGGTCCCCTGAGCATCACCAGGAGTAATTCCTAAGTGCAGAGCCAGGATTAATCCCTGTGCATCGCTGGGTGTGACCAAAAAAAATATTATTCTATACTCTTTCTTTGTTATTGCTCTCAACACACAGGAGTCACCGGCAGCCTTTCTTAGAGAGGCTGTGAACCCTGACATGTTGAGAATAAATAGGGCAGACACGAGCCCCCAGAGATGCAGCTATTTTAAGAAGGAGGAGAGGGGATTCTCATCTAGACAAACATGGGAATGGGCGAGCCAGCGGAGAAGATTGACAGCATAAACACTCTCTGAGAAAATAGTCACAGTGATGCCAGTGGGCCCTACGGGTGACTCAGGTGAAGTGGGGAGGAGAAAGAGACTGTCACTTTCTCCTGATCCGTCTCTGCCATCCGGGACTCAGGGTTACTGGGTTCTTGTCTCACCTAACAGAAAAGAATTTCAGGAGTAGATGCGCAGTGAAGTAAAACAGTTTTTATTTGGAGGTTTTGAAGGGAAGGAGGGAGAGAAAATGGGGGAGAGTGGAAAATAACACTCTCAAGAGAGAACCGGGCTTCCCCAAGGGTGGAGAGAGCCCCTACACACACCCCAGCATCAGACAGGAAAGCATGAAAGTCCACATCACAAGAGGACTCAAGTGCTCAGGTTCGGGCACTGCATGTGCTCGACCATGTAGGAACAAGTAGCACAGGGGCTTGGGCAGCATCTTCCTTTGTTCCAGGTGGTCTTTAGAGGGTTTCTCCAACCTGCCTCCATGTAGGGCTTCTACCTAGGTCAAAGTCCATTGCCCAGGAGATTACCAGGGCAATGGGAGTGGTGATGGTCTTCTTTTATTTTATTTATTTATTTTTAATTTTATTGAATCACCATGAGATAGTTACAAGCCTTCATGTTTGGGTTACAATCACACAATGATCAAACACCCATCCCTCCACCAGTGCACATTCCCCACCACCAATATCCCTAGTATAAGCCCCTTTTCCCCACCCTCCCTCTGCTTCCATGGCAGACATGATTCCCCATAATCTCTCTCTACTTTTGGGCGTTATGGTTTGTAATACAGACCCTGAGAGGTTATCCTGTTTGGTCCTTTATCTACTTTCTGCACACATCTCCTATCCCAAACGATTCCTCAACCCAGCATTTTCTTAGTGATCCCTTCTCTATTCCAGCTGCCTTCTCCCCTTTTCTCATGAGGCAGGCTTCCAGCTATGGAGCAATCTATCTCTCCCGTGTATCTACTGTCCTTAGGTATCAGCCTCATGATATGTTGTTTTATACTCCACAAATGAGTGCAGTCCTTCTATGTCTATCCCTCTCTTTCTGACTCATTTCACTTAGCATGACACTCCATGTCTATCCATTTATAAGCAAAGTTCATGACTTCATCTATCCTGACAGCTGCATAGTATTCCATTGTGTAGATGTACCAAAGTTTCTTTAACCAATCATCTGTTCTAGGGCACTTGGTTTGTTTCCAGATTTGGGCTATTGTGAACAGTGCTGCAATGAACATATAGGTACAGATGTCATTTCTACTATGCTTTTTTGCATCCTTGGGATGCACCTAACAAGGGACCAGCAAAGTACGTAAAACAACTACTCACAGACTTGGAGAAAGACAGGGATAGCAACACAATACTAGTGGGAGACTTCAACACTGCTTTATCACCTCTTGAGCAATCAACCAGACTCCAGCTTAGCAAGGATATACTTCATCTGAGGGGAAAAAAATGGAAAAAGGGGACTTAGTAGATATATACAGGAATCTTCATCCTCAAAAAGCTGAATACACATTCTCCACAAAGACAAAGGGCAAAATGGGAATGACGCTTCTGCAGCCACTGAAAATCCAAAAGGGAAAAAGGAGTTAGGAGCAAGCCTGGTTCCATGCCAAATACCTGAAGAGAGTGACCCCAACCCTGTTGAGTCGTGTCTACCAAAGCACTCACCTCGGTGAGCCCCTAGAGGTCCCAAAGCCACTCTCAGACACCTTGAGCCTGATAAAGCGTTCCCACAAAGGTGGGGCTAGCGTTCAAAATCAGGAGGAACAACAAGATATTTTCTTCCTCCTAGTAGAGGAGTTTAGTTGCCAAATGTGTTCTCTTGACAAAACTCGAATTATATTAGTCTACTACCTTTCATTAATTATAGTAGTCTACTAGCTTTTTCCAAAAATACGTGAGTTTGTAAGAAGGCCCTCCCGTTGATCGTCGATTTGCTCGAGCGGGCCCAGTAACGTCTCCATTGGAGACTTTGTTGTTACTGTGTCTGGCATATCGAATACTCTCGGTAGCTTGCCAGGCTCTCCGAGAGGGGCGGAGGAATCGAACTCGGGTCGGCCATGTTGGCCGCTTGTAAGGCGAACGCCCTACCCGCTGTGCTATCGCTCCAGCCAGTGAGTTTGTAAGAAACACATTGTAAATTGTCATTGCCAGAAAATAATATTTTGTAACAACCGCCCCCCCCCCCCCAAATAATCAGGAGGAACAAGAGGTGCAAAGGTCAATGCCTGCCCAAGACCAAATTCTTCCAGGAAACATCGCTAGGACGTCCTTTGTACTTGAGGTAAAATGTCACGAGGTGGGGGACTTGTCACCTTTTAGAAGAGCAAATAGGAGGTCCAGGATACTGGGGCATGTGCCCAACCCGGGATGGAGCCTTAATTTTAAGATAGAAGGGACATTAATGTAAGTTTCTGTGGAGAAAATCAACCGGGTTTCAAAGGGTGAACAAAGATGAGTGTAATTTCAAACCCCAAAAATTGTATGGGGAGAATAATCTGAATTTTTTTCTGGGGAAATCTTAAACCTGTGAAGGCCAGAATGGAGGACAGAGAAGAACAGGCCTCTTGTACACATGTCAAATCGTAGGGGACCCATAAAAGCAAAAAAATCCATAGAATGATAGATGTGAAAATCGTCTCCCAAAGCATCCATAACGGCAAAGCTCTCTGCTTCCTAACAAATGGTCGGGCTGTGGGCCATGCCTTGTGGCGGAACTGCCCATCAAAGCTCTGGGAATGATTCAGCAAGGGGAAAGTGAAAGCAAATCACTGACCAGCTTGTGGATGCAGAGAAATGAAAGGAAAAAAAGCAATCCTGAATATCAGTGGCAATCAGGGGTGTCCCCTGAGGTATGGCAGAGGCCAGTGGGAGGCCCCCAAATCTTTGGCTTCCCCCATAAAGTTCCAACCCAAAGGCACTGCCTAGGGCCTGATTTCAGAGGTCTGACTTCAGAGGCCTGGTAGTACTCATTTTTGTAATGGCTTTCCATTGCAGAAAGAGGGAAACTGAGGACCCAGTAAGATTCCTCCTCCAACCCTGTGGAGTCGAGGGTCAGAGTAGGATCCCTAGCAAACAGTTTTGGAGAGGGAGAATGGGAGGTTTCTGGGGAGAGAGGCGCCTAGGTTCTGATATAGCCTTTCTGCACAGGGCCACCGGAGTCCTATTCCTCGGCCCTGGGATAGTATAGCCATTCTACCCCACAGTCACCAACCCATGAGGGGCCAGCAGTAGCAGTGTACAGTGGCCCAAACAGCTGTGGACAGGTAGAGGTGGAGCTGGAGGGTGGCAGGAAAGGAAGGCCCCAGACAGGTCATTTGGGTGTCTTAAGAGAGGAAGAAGACCCACCCATGGTGACCACTTAGAAAGAAATGTCACTGCTAAGAGAAATGAGTCAGAAGGGACAGACATAGAAGGACTGCGCTCATTTGTGGAGTATAAAATAGCTTGAGACTGTCACCAAGGATGGTAGACACAATGACCAGGAAGATTGCTCCATAGTTGGAAGCCTGCCTCATGAGCAGGGAGAGAAGGCAGCTGGAATAGAGAAGGGACCACTACGAAAATATGGTTGGAGGAATCAGTCAGGATGGGAGAAGTGTGCTGAAAGAAAATAAAGGACCAAAAGTGGCGGCCTCTTGGTATCTGTGTTACAAACCATAATGGCCAAAAATAGAGAGAGCATGGAGGAAATTGTCTGCAGGGAGGCAGGGGGAGGGTGGGAAAGGGAAGGTATACTGGGGACATTGGTGGTGTGGAATATGCACTGGTGGAGGAATGGGTGTTTGATCATTGTATGACTAAAACTCAAACATGAAAGCTTTGTAACTATATCTCACGATGATGCAATAGTTGATCACTGTATAATTGAAACCCAAGCACAAAATTTGTAAGTCTACAACTGTACCTCATGGTGTCTCACTAATAAAAATTTAAAAATAAATAAATAAATAAAATTTCAAATATATATATATAAAGGAATGTCACAACTCTTAAGAGGGAGGAAAAGGCAACTCTCAGATGCTCACCCAGCTGGACTCCTGGTGGGGTGTTAGGAGACCTTGGCTTTGGGGTACAGGTATAATGCCCCTGCCTGGTTGACCCCTAACCAAATCTTTCCCGCCACCACAGAACTGCAGATTAGAGCCCAATAAGAGTCTGTAGCTTTCGCCATAGAATTGAGATACTTTAATTAAAAAATGTGAGAAAAGAATTTTAAAAAATGAAATGGCATAACTTAGAGAGTTTCTATAAAGGATTTCTATACTTAGACTTACAACTGTTGACCCAGACATTTATTGATTTATAGAGGAACAACCCAGAACACTTTTGAATAATTTTTTCTTCAACTGAGTACATTTTCTATTTATTTAATATCTTAGTGCTTTATTAGTCTTTACTACTTTGTGATTTTTAGTTGTAGCTGTGAAAACTAAATATATCAGACATTTATCTATTTTTTAAATGGAACATTTATTGGCATATGTATTATGAAATTACTCTAGGGTTTTGCAATCTGAATATATGTTGATAATGATTTTTATGTTACTTTGAAAGGTTTGAATATATGCAATATTTCTTTCTTCCTTTATTTTTTAAATTTGAAACCTTAAGCATATATCTTCATCAAAGGACATACAAGATTTTTTTTAATGGTTGATAAGTTCATATAGTCACTGCCACTGCCCTTCCATTGTTATCAGTTTGCTGGAGCGGGCCCAGTAACATCTCCATTGTGAGACTTGTTGTTACTGTGTTTGGCATATGAATACAGCACCGGGAGCTTGCCAGGCTTTGCTGTGCAGGCGAGATACTCTCAGTAGCTTGCCAGGCTCTCCAGGAGGGGCGGAGGAATCGAACCCGGCTCAGCCAGGCTGGCTGCGTGCAAGGCAAATGCCCTACTGCTGTGCTATTGCTATTGTGGATAAAAAGTGGTGAGAGGAGATTTAACTATTTGAGTTTTGACCTAAACATTTTATAATTAAAAACATTAAAAAATTGTATTACAATGTATGGATTGAAATACATAAATAAATCTTTATATATTATTAATTATATATTAGTAATTATTAATTATATGTAATTTATAGATGTATGTAAATTAAAGAGGAATATCTCCAAAGCTATCCAAACACTTTAGGAAAGCTTCCAGCCTGACCTATTAGTACCTGGTAGACTGTTCTTCCTACAGAGAGAGTCTGAGCAGGATTTTGTACTCCTGCATTTCTTAGTGTCAGGACACACAGTCCAGCAGAGACCTGGGACAATTGAACAGCGACAAAGCGACTCGTCCTATTCTGGAAGCCAGTGTAAGCATGTCTGCATGAAGAGGTTGTCTGCTTCTCTAAATGTAATTTTACAGAAGAGCAAGCACTTTGTTAGAACTACATCATTTGTCAGATAGCCTAAGGCACTGAGTTAGAAAATGCCTAGAACACTCTTCATTTTGCTAGGTTATCCATTAGTTTGTTTTGTTTCTTTATTCTACAGAGGACAAAAAACAAAAGATGGATCCCATAATATCTGGTTTAATATTCTTTTAGATTTACAAATGAAAATCTCTGAGAGAATTCTTTCCAAGTAGTATAATAAATGTTTTTATGGCCTTGCTTGTTATAATACACTGTTATATCTGTATTGGATTTTATTTAGCGGAGTATCACATGATAAATTCCATACATTCTTAAACAATACACAATCTTCATTGATTCAAAAACTACTTAATCTGCAGACCTTGATTCTTTGTTTATTTTGGTGAGCCAAACAGACAGAGTATCAGTTAAATCAGTCCGTGAACACTGTGAATTTTTCTGGAAAGCAGACACTTAGCTTATATTTAACCACCTGAACGTTTTAGAGTCATTTTCTTGGCTGATAGATGGGTGTCAGTTGGGTGAGAGGTATAGACCTACTAGAAATTTAGACAATTAGTCAGGAGTTAGGAGAATGCTAAGATATTAAACCTATATTCAACCAAAATGGTCAAGAACCTCTCCTGTACCATGCCTGCTATTGTTTGCATTAAGTATAATGTTATTCATTTGTGGAATATAAAGTAACAATAAGAGACTGACACCCAAGGACAGTAGACACAAGGGCCAGGAATATTGCCCCATAGTTGGAAGCCTGTCTCATGAGCTGGGAGAGAAGGGATCGCGAAGTCAGTGGTTGGAGGAATTGGTCAGGATGGGAGAGGAGTGCTGAAAGTAGATAAAGGACCAAACGTGATAGCCTCTCAGTACCTGTATTGCAAACCATAATGCCCAAAAGTAGAGACAGTATGGGGAAATTGTCCGCCATGGAGACAGCAGGAGAGTTGGATAGTGTGTGTGTCGGGGGGAGGGATACTGGAAACATTGGTGGTGGAGAATGTGCGCTGGTGGAGGGATGGGTGTTTGATCATTGTATGACTGAAACTCAAACATGAAAGCTTTGTAACTGTATCTCACAGTGATTCAATAAAAATAAAGTATAATGTTAATTTGAAAAATAAACAGGCCTTACTTCCTTGGAGCCATTCTACATTTTTTTTAACAATTTCAAAAATTTACCAAAATATAAGTCTAAATAGATAAACATCTATGACCACAATTCAGAGCACACAGTGAAAGCCCTTTGTCTGGTGTGTATGTCTTTGACTTCAGATCATTAAAAATGTATACAAATGCCCCTGGAAACTGCTTCAGGATGGTCGTAAGCCTTTTTTGATTAAGTATTCCAGGTATGGTTTCTGCAGTGTACTAAGTTAATTTTTTTTTCCTTCAAGGTAACTGAGCTACACAACATCAAAAATATAACCAGACTGCCTCGAGAGACGAAGAAGCATGCGGTGGCAATTATCTTCCATGATGAAACTTCAAAGACATTTGCCTGTGACTCAGGTAAGCAATTATAGGCCCATCTACTGCTTGAGGAAATGGGCCGCTCTGAGGGCCCAGATGGCTTCAGATGCACGTTGAGTAGGATGGCTTATTGTCATGAGAATGGGCCGGGGAGGCTGCGGGAGGGAGAGCATCATGGGCTTCTGCAGATGTCTTGGGTGTGTGTTTATTATCAGTCTGCGTCTGGATATCCTCCCAGTTGTTCTGAAGAAGACTCTTGAGGTTTCTTGATATTTTGAGAACAAAGCAAGCCATTTCTGGCAAGCTAACTCGGGCCAGGATCATGACTTGGATTATGGGTCCGTGGGTGCACAGTGGGTCTTTGGAAGGGCAGTGATAATAACTCTTTCTGGCAAAAAAAAATGGTGGCAGAGCCTTACCCAAGTCCCCCCCACCCCAAACACACACACACACACACACACACACACACACACACACTCTCACACACACACACCTCCACCACCGCCTATGTTTTAGAATAGAACTTTGAACAATTGGTCGCTTTCAAGGATTCTCAGTCCTACAGATAACTACATTTCGGAGTGAGTTTCAGCATCCCGGATCATAAAGCACTCTGACGTGAATGAGATACGGTGCAGTTTCCGGTGTGAACCTGGAGGATTTTTCATTTTGGAGCGCCTGTGCTATGTAACTTAGTAGTTGGCTTATTACAGCATTTAAAGATTTTCTTCAATGAAATGGAGCATTCGTTTTATAATGGATGGAGGCAAAAAGTGCTGATTTTGAAAGATGAGAATGCAAAATAAATAGAGTGAAGTCTTTGGGGGGATTTTTTACTGAGTGTTTTTTAAAAATGATGGAGGCATTTGAGTTTACTGCTAAAATGCATAGATAGAATTAATTCTGGGTTATATTTTGAAATTAATACTACTCTGCTTCCGCATCTCCATCTTGTTTTTGCCAAACTGAATTAGGATTCATTCCACTCCCCCTCTTTCATGCTATGCCTTTATCCCTTCAACTATAATTTACCTCACTTGTCATATGACCTCATTTCATCATATAAAATTGACTTTTTCAGCAAAGCCTAGAAGTCTGTTAACTGGTACTATGAATTCTCATTTTGTAATAGAATCTCTCCCAACTTGCTGGTATCATACATTAACATTCCAAAGTATTTTCACCTTTCTGTTTTTAAACTGCTGAACCCATTTCAATTTTCTCTGACTTCCTTAATAATGTCTTAATAACCAAGAAAAAATTAGTTATCAAAAGAAATAAATTTCACTATCATTTATGTGTTTTCATTTTTCCTCCATTTGCAGTACATCACTGTTGCAACGGTATTCTGCATGTTTTGAGATTCTCGTGAGCCTATTGTGGCCTTGTAGGCAGTAATGCAGTCTGTTGTTTCAGATAAGAGTGATTTTGAATTATGTCTCTACATAATTATTCTGAAACTCAGACTCACAGGTTGTTATCAACAGTCTGAAAATGGAGGTTGGGGGGGAATTTTGTTATTTTGTTTTTCTTTGGCATTAATGATGGTTTCATGGTTTTTGCATGGTTTTGGGGGAACTGAGAGATTCTTCATTAAAATAAAAGGATCTTAATTTCCAAAAGAATAATTTCCTGGCAATGAGACTGAATTTAGATTCAACTGTAAAAATAGGACGCTTTTATCTAAATCTCTATAAAAGAATTATCAACTAATTTAAATTATAAGTTATCAGAAAGTATTGTGTTTTAAAATGACATCTATATGTTAATAAAATACTTTGCTTGAAACTACCAGAAGACGTTTTTAAGAAACAACAACATAATTTTTTAATTGACTTAACTTTGTGCCAATGGATAAACACAAATAATTTGAGTACTTTTTCTTGCAAATTTTATTTTTTAGGAAGAGCTTAAGATGCAGTAGTTTAGATCCTTTGATAAAATGGAAAAATTACATGGAAAAAAGACAACCCATAAAAAAAATCAGGAAAGTGAAAGTCTAAATAGCAGTAGTGGTATAAAGCCAAGATTAAAGGGAACCTTTATATATTTTTTTAATGAAAATGCAGGTACGAGTATGTTCTCCTTGTGACTAATAAGAATAGGAATTATTTCTATTGTTTTCTTCAAGAAAATTGGCAACTTCTATGAAATAAATCTGCATCCTTTTGACTCGGGGAAGCACAATGAAACGCATACCCTACGCATACAATATGCCAGAATGTGAGATTTTCCCTTAAATCCATTATGTGTAATCACAATAAAGCTGGAATCCATTGAATTCTTATCAAAAATGGTTGAACAAATAGTAGAATATCCTTATCACAAAATCACAAACACTTTTGGGGGGGAGGAGAATTCTAGTTCAACCAAATCACAATCACAATCACAAATCATCCTGTTAATCGTCGATTGCCTCGAGCAGGCCCCAGTAATGTCTCCTTCGTCCTAGCCCTGAGATTTTTTTTAAAAGTGCCATATTCAAGGCTCTTTCAGGCTTAGGAGAAAGAGACCCATCATTGTTACTGGTATTTGGCATATTGGGTACGCCAGGGGGAGTTTGCCAGACTCTGCCGTGTGGGCAGGTTACATTCGGTAGCCAGCCAGGTTGTCCAAAGTAAGAATGAGATAATAAGATGTCATAATAGGAGTTCAACCAAATACTTTAAGACATTTCTGTGAAGTTTACTTTTTTAAGAAAAACAACCAGAAGATATATATATATATATATATACACATATATATTTAGGGATATATCCTTTACCCAGGTATCACTTGGGTGAAAACAAGATGAAGTGTAAAAGGAAAGGGAAAGAAAAGTAACAGTGAGCATAGAAGAATATCCAGGAAAAGAGCCAAACTCTTGGTAAACAAACAAACCCACACCCAAATTGTGCATGTGTGAATGTGCACAGGATCGGTAATAATTTTTCAAAAGTTATTCGTT
Source organism: Sorex fumeus (assembly GCF_029834395.1). Taxonomy (NCBI): domain Eukaryota; kingdom Metazoa; phylum Chordata; class Mammalia; order Eulipotyphla; family Soricidae; genus Sorex; species Sorex fumeus. The sequence continues at coordinate 5,461,122 of NW_026606149.1, forward strand.
GAGAAAATTCAAATCAAAACTGTAATAAGATATCACTGTGCACCCTCAAAATGGCTAGCAAGTTTTATTTTAAATAATGGTAATACCCCAGAGTGGCTGGTGAAAATAAATGTTAAATGATAAAGCAGCCTAAAAAATTGCTGCCTGATTCTTACGAAAGTAAACTTGTAGTTATCACTATACCCAGTAGCGGTACTCTTGACATTTACTCAGAAAAATGAGTATCTTGGTTGTGATGCAAAAAACTACCACCGGGGAGAAGAGAGGTAAAGGAGACGCGGGCTCTCTTTGTAGCGTTTTTGTTTTGTTTTGCTTTTGCCTTTTGGGTCACATCTGGAGATGCACAGGGGTTACTCCTGGCTCTGCACTCAGGAATGACTCCTTGCGGTGCTCAGGGACCATATGGGATGCTCGGGATCGAACCCAGATCAGCCATGTGCAAGGCAAATGCCCTATCCAATGTGCTATTGCTCCAGCCTCTCTGTAGTGTGTTTTTTTTTAATGTGAATCTGTCATGAATTAAATCAGATTGCTATTGAAATAAGTTAGATCTACATTTCCTGTGAGGTTGTTGTGGGAAGAAAGAAAGGAAGGAAGGAAGGAAGGAGGGAGGGAGGGAGGGAGGGAGGGAAGGAAGGAAGGAAGGAAGGAAGGAAGGAAGGAAGGAAGGAAGGAAGGAAGGAAGGAAGGGAGGGAGAGAGGAAGGAAGGAAGAAAGAAGAAAGAGAGAAAGAGAAAAGAAGAAAGAAGGAAAGAAATGAAAGAAGGAAAGGAAAGAAAAGAAAGAGAGAGAGAAAGAAAGAAAGAAAGAAAGAAAGAAAGAAAGAAAGAAAGAAAGAAAGAAAGAGAGAAAGAGAGAAAGAAAGTTAATAGAGAGTTACATAAAGAAATATCAACATTGTGACCACCAACAAAAGAAACTGGTTGTCGATAGAGTAACTCGGCTCGGACAGACACATAGAAGTGGAATGCCGGTGGTTCATGTCTCCCTCACAGCCTGCTCCCTGGGGCCTCACCCTCCCCAACTCTCCCTGGCGTCTTCTCCTCTTGTCCTTCTCTCTCAGGTAACCCTCACCTCTCCGCATCCCACACACCCTCTAGAGTGCCCTGTCTCCCTCAGCTTCCTCTCCTGCCTCAACTCCCCTGTTCCAAATCTCTCAACTCTCTCCAGTGTCCAACTCAGTGAAGACAGACCGCATTGTCTTTCTAACTCCAGAAATTCCAGCCCCAGTGTTAACGAAACTGTGTTGGGCTCACTAATGGATGAGTAAAATTTGTATTTTAGTTTCAACATAATCATTCATTTCTCGTACTCCTCTTTTGAAGAGATTATAGTTTGGGGAAATGAATTGGCAGCCCTCTGAGAGACCGTAAATTGCCAAATAATAGTATACTTGTTGGGGAGGGAGTGGTGAATGACCTGTGTGTGTGTCATGTATGTATGTGTGTGTGTGTGTCTGTTCGTGTGTGTGTGTGCTTCTGTGCATGTCCTTGTACAAATCGCCATGACCACCGGCTCTAAGGCAGCAATTCCATGAGCCAAGCATTGTTGAATGCAAATGAGAATTTCTGTATCTTGTTATTCTTTGAAAGGAGACCTCTTGTTCCTCTTTCTAAATGTGCTCAATTTCAAACCAGTGCAAACTAAATGAAGAAATAGATGGGTTAGAAGTTGCAAGCTCAGAGTTTGGGTACAAAATTTTGATTACCTTCTTTAAGAAAAGGATAAAGTGGTAAAATACTCTTACTGTGTCTCTTTGTCCATGTATGAACTGTGAAGACTTCTCCAAACACTTTGTATCAAGAAGTAGTTAAAATTTGACAACCGAACTAATTTCTAAATAAACATATGATTGCAGAAACACAATCCCAATAAATCCATTTTTAAAACTATTTTATGGAAGTCTTTCTTTGTTCCTGGAATATCCACTTCTCACATTTCAGTTTGTTCACATTGTATTTCCAGACTTCTAAATCTGCATTTCTTAGTGAACATAGAATAATAGCTTCCCCCTATAGTTGTTTGTGCTAGTCATTAAGTTGTATTTTAATTTTATTGAAATAGACTACAATATTATTGCTGCTTGTTCTACAAAAGCATCTTTCCAGAAGTTCTCCTATTGTGTTTTGCTTTTTTACGCTCCACATGATCTTTGTATCCATAAGTCCCGAAGAAGCGAAACATTTTGAAAATAAAAGGAGACATTTAATAGGAAGGTTTAAACGGCATGCATTTAAACCTTCATTTTGATGAACATTTTATTATGTACACATTCACTAAACAAGTTTTTGTTCTCATCTGCAGCACAGAACTTGTGGGTATTAGAAATAAGCATACTGTGTGCATATTTGTTAAAGCTCTAGACATCAGTGAATTCTTGGGCTTAGGTGAATAGAACGTATTCTGAAGTATAATTTCTATTCACCAGTATTACCAAAAAATGTGCATTTCGTACACAAAAGTCAATTAGAAGTGGGGAAAAAAATCTTGATTTTTAGACCAGAATACATAAATCACATCCCAAGAAACAAAGGCAGAATGCTACATGAGGTAGTCTTGGGACTTCTCTGATGACAGTGCCATTGACCAAACAAACACAAGAGAAACTGAACAAGTGGGGAAACAGCAAATTAAGAAACTTCTGCACTGCAAAAGAAATGATGATTTGAGTAAATGATTCCCTGTGGACTGGAAGGAAGTATTCACTCATCACACATCTGATAAGAGACTAATAATTCAAGATACATAAATTACTTGGGGCTGGAGCGATAGCACAGCGGGTAGGGCGTTTGCCTTGCATGCAGCCGACAGGTTCAATTCCTCTGCCCCTCTCGGAGAGCCCAGAAGCTACCGAGAGTATCTCGCCTGCACAGCAAAGCCTGGCAAGCTACCCGTGACGTATTCAATATGCCAAACACAGTAACAACAGGTCTCACAATGGAGATGTTACTGGGTCCGCTCGAGCAAATCGATGAGCAACGAGAGGACAGTGCTACAGTGCTATAAAGTACTTACAAAATTTAATAATAACAGTAAAAAAATCAAAGAAATTGTGAGAAGACCTGAAAAGGTGCTTCCTGAAAGAAAACATAAAGGATTCACACAAACAAAAACAAAACAAACAGTAAAGCAAAAGGAACTACCTTAAATTAAGAAGCTTCGGCACCTCCAAGAAATCAATGACCAGAATACAAAGACAGCTCACAGACTGGGAAAAATTATTTGCCCACCACTCATCCAATAAAAAGTTCATGCCCAGGATTTATCACGCACTGATAGACCTTTACAAGAAAAAAAAAACCATTAAATCACATTCAAAAATGGAGAGGAGAGATGAAGAAAAATTTCCTCAGAGAGCAAATATGAATGCTAAAAGTCATATGAAAAATAATGTTCAGGAAATGCAAATCAAAACAGTGACAGTATTGTAAACCAGTATTGCCTAAAAGGGAATGGGGAAGGGAAAAAGAAAAAGAAACTAGTGCCCACTGGGGACTTTGGTGGAAGGGCAAGGACCCTGGTGAAGCGAATGGAGCTGAACTATTGTGTGCCTGAAACTCAGTCATGAAAAACTTTGTAATTCACGGTGATTCGAAGGTTTTTTTAAAAAAATAAAAGCACAACGTTTTTCTCATTTAAAAAAAGAATGTGTATTATTTCACCAAGTATGTTTTTAATTTTATATAGAGCATTATTTCCTGATTAGAAAATCCTTTGCACCATATCTGCAATATAATTGTGAAATGATTCCGCTTGTACTTAAGAATTAAGGAAAATTTCCTCATGGAAAGATTGTAAATTATATATTTGAGTTTTTCTCCAAAGACTAGAGAGATTTTCGTGTTTGTGGTTAAAAGAAAATCTAATGTAATAGGAAAGCAATAAAGCAATAGTTTTTTTTTCATTTACATGTTTAGTAGTATTCATTGTAAAAGGAATTGGGCAGATATAAAGGTGTACTTTTGTTCTGATTTTTCTGTATCTTTAAAAATTTCTAACTTTTATGTGTATTATGTTTCTATTTTTATTGAGGTTTTAAACCATATAGATAATTTGACTTTGAATTTAACATATAGTTTTTATAACCCAACAGAAAGCTGGCTACTTATCTAAATACAAAAAATGAAATCATTTTTATTGCATTTAAGAAGTCAAATTATGGTTTGATATTTAAAAATGTGTTGATGGTTACTGCTGAGTTCCACGGTCTGTGGATAAACAAAATTCTTGGGTTTCTAGTGATGTCTCTCCAGCACATTTATGACCAGTCTACTTTGGGGACCATGAGAGACATTTCTGTTTACTGATTGTTATATATAAAAGACAACTTGAATGAACTTGAAACAACTTATATTTCTAGCTGATTCAGTCTCTGTGGAACAGAATTGCTGGTTTATAACCATCTGGTTCTTAACCATCCTGCTAAGAGTTTTGAAAGAGATCATTAAAAAACAGAATCTCGTGGCCTTATGTGATTTGAAATGTGTTGGGATTTTGAAGTTATTTCTTTAGTCCATGAAAAGCTGTGTAGCAGAGACAGTATAATGTAACTTTCCACTTTTAGTGCTCTTTATCAGCTTACCGTGAGTAAAAATACCAAACCTGTGGTCGTACCATCTCATAAAAGTGATTCAATTAATTTTTGTGAACTCACACTATTGGCAGCATAAAGAAATCTGAGACAGACTGATTTGACAAACTTACGTGACTGATACCCATGTTATGCATGACCTACCTGTGTACTCCATCCTACGTGGCTCCTGAGCTGTGGCTGAGGTAAGCTGCATTCTCCTTGGGGGGTAGAGTCTGAAAGTGATTCTGTGATTTGGGACACTGTGAAGAGCCCGGAGAATGTGTAAGTGAATGAATAATACTTGGTATGCACGGACAGCCAGGTGTGCCCATGTGACACTGATGCAAGCCTTTGAGTCACTTGCTAATAATGGTTAGACTCAAGAAATTGGTGGCTTTCAAGTAAAACCCAGGGCCTCCTCTGGGAGTCTTCTCCTTATGTCCTCATTTCATTGGCAAAGCGGGATTTTATTATTTGGGGGTTTATTATTATTATTATTACTATTATTATTATTATTATTTGTTTAGAGCCAAACTATGTTCTTCTCTCATCTCCTGTCTTTGAGTTTGGTGAAAAGTCAAAGCAACTCTGACTTATTGGTTACTTTTTTTTTTCTTTTCTTTTTGAATCACACCCTGCAATTTTCAGGGATCACTCCTGGCTCTGCACTCGGGAGTTACTCCTGGCGGTTCTCAGGGACCATATGGGATGCTGGGGATAGAACCCGGGTTGGCTATGTGCAAAGCAAATGCCATACCACTCTACTCTCGCTCTTGCTCCCCAACTTTGTTTTCATCCCATCTGTAGGTTGACCCCCTTGACGCCCCGCCCTACCCCCCCACCCTTGCATGTCCTGGTCACTCCTTTCCTTGTGGGAAACTGTGACTGGATTCGTTCTTACCTTCTTTCTCCATAGTGAAGGACTAACCAGTCAGATTCCCTTTCTCCACCTGGATCACACAGACTTCTCAGTTCGTCAAGCCCCAGAGAGTGCTTCGCCCCCCCCCCCTCCAACTACGTGAGGTGTAGTGAGTGATAAGGGCTGGAGTGATAGCACAGTGGTAGGGCATTTGCCTTGCATGCCGCCGACCTGGCTGACCCAGGTTCAATTCCTCTGCCCCTCTCGGAGAGCCCGGCAAACTACTGAGAGTATCTTGCCCGCACTGCAAAGCCTGGCAAGCTCCCCATGACGTATTCAGTATGCCAAACACAGTGACAACAAGTCTCACGATGGAGACGTTACTGGTGCCCACTCGAGCAAATCGATGAACAGCGGGAGGACCATGACCGTGACCGTGACCTAAGGTGTAGGAACTCACAAAGTGTCTTCAGCTTTCTGAACAATTGACCCGGAGTGTCAGCTGGAGAATGGGCAGAGAGGGAGGTGTCGTCATAATTCCTGTACATTACGAAAATGTGCTTCTGCTTCATTCCCAGAATTTACATAAAGAACATTACCTTTGATGTGTCATTCTAAAATTGTACCATATGCTACTCTGTTATAGAGAACTGTTCTTTTCTAAGAAATCGAGCCATCTATAATTGGGTGCCAGACTCTCAAATCTTTGAAGCAGAAAAATGATTGGAATATTTTTATGTAGAAAAAAGAAAACTCTTTTATTTGAAGTGTTGGAGGATTTAGAAATGACCCCCACTACCACTTATGTTCCCCAAGCATTGCCAGTGGTGACCCCTGAGCACAGAGCCAAGAGTAGGCCTGTTGGGTATGGCCCAGAGCCAAAACACAATAACAAAAAACAAGCAAAACCAAAACAAAATGGAGTATGTTTCTTAAATAGAAGCAGTTCCTCTCAGTAAACAAACTTAAAAATATGTACAACCTGATAATTCAGGCTTTAAAAAATACTTTAGAAATCTAACCTTGTCAACCAAACTTTGAACTTAAGACATTAGTTTTAATACATTAGTATTAATACTCTACTGTAAATAGTCTCATTTTAAGCGTCTAATGATACTGAACCCCACTCACCATCAGAGTGTCAGTATTCTCCTCCGCTGTCTTCGGGCCCCACCCTGACCTCCACGGTTCTGTTGAAAGTTAAATAATTAATCTTTAACAGTACAGCAGTGATCAATGCTGAATTTTGTTTTGCCAACCTATCTTCCATATATTTGTAAAAGATTCACTATACACAATTTGGGAGAAGGTCTCAACACAAAATTCTCTGGTAAAACAAAAACAGAAGGCTATGATAAAAAAAATATATATGTAAAGTTTGTAGGTCTATGTCCCCTCCAAAATGCAAATGGCTAAAATATCAACTGCTTTACTGGAAGTAGGGTGTTTGCAGGGGCCATCAAGTTGAGATGAGGTAGAAGTTAACCAGAGCAGTGGTTTTCAAGACTCACCCATAGACAAGTTCTGGTCCATAGTGTAGAAAGGTTGAAAATCACTAGCCTGGCACCTTGGTTATAACTACTGCTTTGTGGACTGGTATGCAGACTTGTACCTATTTGATAATGTCAAAGAGTTGAAGAAAATTATGTTAGAAAAGACCTTAAAACCATATGATCTTGTATTGGGAAGGTAAGTGAGATCTGGACTGAGACACAATGGAAGCAGAGGCAAGATGGTGTGTGGGGAGGAAGACAGACAGGAAAGGCCAGGGACAGAGGCAGCAACCACAGACAGATCAGCCAGCCACAAATTCTCCCTCTGAACACCCAGAGACACCTACGTGTTGACACCCTGCTTGATAGTCCAAGCTCTAGAGCTGTGAGAGAAGAGATTCCCATTGTTTATAACCACCCAGGTTGCGTTCACTCATGATGGATAAGCAATATTACATGTCCAGAACTCTTCTGAGATCAGCTTTTAAAAGCGCTCACTTATGGAGATGGGCTGGAGCAATAGCACAGTGGTAGGACGTTTGCCTTGCACTCAGTCAGCCCGGCCAAGCCAGGTTCAATTCCTCTCTCAGAGAGCCCGGCAAGCTACCAAGAGTATCTCGCCCACACAGTAATGCCTGGCAAGCTACCCGTGACTGTATTCAATATGCCAAACACAGTAACAACAAGTCTCATAATGGAGATGTTACTGGGCCCACCAAAGCAAATCAATGAACAACAGGAGGACTGTGCTACAGTGCTACTTATGGAGATCTTTGAATGGGCTTTAACAGGTAGACAGGGAAAAAAAGGAAAAGACGTTTCATGTATTACAGGACTGCTTCATGTTTTAAAGAAGCCCTTTAGGGAAATGGGTAAGGGAAGGGAATGAGGAAGTGTCCAAGAATGTGGGCTTTGTTCTGAATACAGTTGGGGCAATGAAGGTCCGTCTTGTATCCAGCCAATGATGTTTTCCTTATGATTGTCAAAGTAATACAGGCTTTCTGTCTCCAAAACTAAGACTGGCATGTTTATGTTCTGAAAATGCCAAGAAAGAATTGCTAATAACATACAACAAACATTTCACTGTTTGACTTATGCAAAAGAAAAGATGGGTGACAAGAAGCTACCGGAAGAGGAAGTTTTCAGGAGTTATTTGGAGCTGAAGTTGGTGACTCTCACATCTGGGATCTGGGATCAAGAGAAACAGCTGTTGGCTTAACAGGGCAAGAGAAGGGGCCTCAGCTCCCACTCATTAGGAGAACAGTGGAATGCCTTCATTTAGGAGTAAAGAAAAGAAATGGCAGCATCAGCCACATAATGGAAGAGAATGACTTCAGGGACTCCGTTTTCTGCAACAGGTTTCCCCTGCCCCAGAAGGCATTTCTGTACCATTGTACCTTCTTCGTACTCCTGAGCACTGTCAACCCAGGAGCTTACCTCCAGTGACCCAGCATTGTTCTTTGGCCTCAGTCATAACTGACTCTCACAACTCAATACAACCAACTCCATCAGAATATGGGAGGAAGAAATGAACAGAAACTTCCTCAAAGAAGAGAGACAGAGGACCCAAAGGTACAAGAAAAGATGCTTGGCGTCACTCATCACCAAACAGTGAGACTTATCACCAAATCAGGGAGATACCACCTCCCACTACAACGAGATATCATCTCACTCTTGGAGAATAGGACACATGACAAAGATCAGCAACAACCAGTGTTGGTGGGCATGTGGGGGAAAAGAGACCATCGTCCACTGCTGGTAGGTATGCCAACTGGTTCAGCTCTGTGGGTCAGGCATTTGCCTTGCATGCAGCCAGCCCGGGTTCGATTCCTCCACCCTTCTCGAAGAGCCTGGCAAGCTACCGAGAGTATCTCACCCACACAGCAAAGCCTGGCAAGTTCCCCGTGCCATATCCTTTATGCCAAAAACAGTAACAACAAGTCTCACAATTTGTTGTGAAACATTACTGGTGCCCACTCGAGCAAATTGATGAACAAGAGGACAGTGCTACAGTAATATTAGAAAACTGGGAATTGATCTCCCAAATGATCCATCAATTCTCCTCGTCAGCATCTACCCCAATGGCCCAAACACTCTATTAAGAAAAGACATTTGCATTCTGATGTTCCTTGTGGCACTATTCACAATAGCCAAATTCTGGAAAGAGCCCAAGTGTCTCAGAACAGATGATTGAATAAAGAAACTATGGCACATATACACAATGGAATAATACCGCTCAGCTATAAAAGAAGAGCATGCAATTTATTGCTACTTGGATTGATCTGGAGAGTGTCATGCTGAGCAAAGTTAATCAGAAGGAGAGAGACAGATACAGAATGATCTCTCTCACGCGGGATATAAATAAATGTGGTGAGGAAGCAGCAAATACCCAAAGGCAAGAGAAACTGGGAACTGATTTTCAGTAGGACACATTTCACTGTAGGGACTGGGAATATGGTGGAGGGAAACAACTGATGGAGGGGGTAGAAATTTTTTTGCACGAAACCCTGGTATTATCAATATTGTAAATCAGGGTGCGTAAAATGAAGTTTCAAATGAAAAAATAAAAGTGTAGGCTATTTGCCAGCAAAGACAACCCAAATCATGAGCAAATAAGTACCAGGATTAAAGTGAGAAGGCAGGCGCACACATCCACAAGGATGATTATTGTGGGACATATATAAAATAGCAATATGAATGAACTGTCCATCATTTTTTCATGGATGCAAAGAAACAAAATAATTCTCAGTTTTAAAATGCTAATTAAGGTTTCCTTGCTTTCCCCCCCCTTCTTCTGCGGATCAAACCCAGCAGTTCTAGGGCAGTAGAAGGTACAATACATCAGAGCCTGGAGTGGAGTTGGGGTCTGGTGTTATAGATTTGTGCTTTGCCTTCGGAACTAGCTGTCTGGCTCCAAAGCTGTATTTATTCACTCAAAGAGATTTGGATCATGTATCAAAGTAAATGAGTGCAGCTTACAAAGTGTGCTGTACAGTAGGCCCAATATTTTGACTGTGTATGAACACACAAGCTGCAACTACACGCGCACACATGCACCAGGGCTCACAAACATATGTGTGTGACATAAAGCATGGAATGTCAAAAACTCGCATCAATGACTTTGACACTTTGACACTATATGCCATCAGAGTAGATAGTGGATATTCCTTCACTATAGGAATATACTGATGACCTTTGAGATAGTAACCAGGACTAAGGCTCTGGCCTTGCATTCCACCAACACGGTTTGATCCTGCACCAAATATGGTACCCAAAGCATATTCCAGGGGTCACTCCTGAGTGCAGAGCCAGAAATAGCCCCTGAACACCACCAAGTGTGGGTCATCCCACAAATTAGTTGTTGGTTATTTATTATTGCTTCACTTTATTAGATTATACGTTAAAATTATCGAGATCCTCAAGCCTACTTGGATTGGGGCTGAGCATCCTCCACCCAGATCCTCCAAATTCCAGTAGGCAGGGGTCACACCCACCAACTGGCCCCCTGGCACTGTGTAATCCCATCAACGGCCAAGACTCAGAGACTATAAAACCCAGCTCCCGGAAGAGAACAGTGCAGAGTCTCCTGCCCCCGTGCCTGGCTGTCCTCACCGGGGCCCCTTGGAGGGGAGCGGGTTGAGTTTCCCTCCCCACCCCGACCAGGGCTCCGGCAGCCAAAAGACCTCCAGAACCAGCCACCACCATGCTGAGACCACTCTCCACACGCATGAAGGTACCAGCAGATGAACAAAGGCATGTGGGTTCTGGGGCTGAGATCTCCAAGCTTGCTCGGATTGGGGCTGAGCATCCTCCACCCAGATCCTCCAAATTCCAATAGGCAGGCATCACACCCACCAACTGGCCCCCTGGCACTGTGTAATCCCATCAACCGCCAAGACTCAGAGACTATAAAACCCAGCTCCCGGAAGCGCGCAGCTGCGACATCTTCTGATCTCATTCCTACTTTGGACAAACTGGCAGGCTACTGAATGTAACCTGCCCACACGGCAGAGTCTGGCAAACTCCCCGTGGCATACCCAATATGCCAAATACCAGTAACAATGATGGGTCTCATTCTCCTAACCCTGAAAGAGCCTTGAGTATGGCACTTTTTAAAGAATCTCAGGGCTAGGACGAAGGAGACGTTACTGGGGCCTGATCGAGGCAATCGACGAATAACAGGATGGTTGTGATCATGATCGTGATCATTAAAATTATACAGAGTAACAATACATAATACTATTTCAGTTACCATTCATCTATCAATTGCCAAGTAATTAGTGAATTAAAAGTGGCATAAATATGTGATGTATGATTTTGTTACAACCATATAACCCCTATAATGTTATTCTAAAAAACTTATGTTTTATTTATGAAATAATTATGATTCATCCTTTTATTTATCCTTGTTTCTGGAAGTCATGGTTTCTTACTTTACACACTTTTCCAGGTTGCATTAATATGTATTATACTCTATTCTTCGCCAAATTTTCTTCATTGTCAGCGACTTCATCTATAAGTATAGCCCTAAGTCTCTCATTTTATATCATTAGAGGGTAATACCATATTACATTGTATTTCTCATAGGTAAGTTATAGTCTTAAAATGTGTTCATGCCCTACGAGCTGGCCTCAATCAGTGTAATTACACAGTTCTTTCCCCTTAAACAATGAATAGGATGAACTGTGTTAACATATTGTCTGCAAAGTCATGGTCGGGGGCATTCTCTTCTGGAGCCAGACTGCCCTGTTCCACATCTGCCCCTTGCCCTTACTCCTCAGCTATAAACGGGACCAATACCAATTTCACCTCCTGGGTTTGCCATGAAGATTTAATACCAAAAGAACAATGCATTTGACAAATGATAGTTAATAGCATCATCTTTCTATTCTAAGTCCATCCCTGTTGGGCATTTTGCAGCATTATTCTTAACAGTCTTTTAAATTCAATTTTCTGTAACACATAGGATTTTTACAACTAGACTCATAGTTGAGACAGGTCTGTGAACTTTTTGTCCTCTCTTAAGCAGGATTTGGCATCAGAATATTGTCAGTGTTCATAAAAATGATTTCTAAATGTTCCTATTTTTAAGCCCTAGAGCAGCTCCAATAGCAAATAAAAGATTATTTTGATGTTGCTTTCGAAACCACCCAAGCCTTGAACCTCTCAAGGTACTTTCAAAGTACCTTTCAAGGGTATTTTGTTTACAAACACCCTGACCCTGCGGGCTTTCGGCATCCCTCTAATCACATTCTGGCGATTTGATTTTCCTGGAACACTGTCCATTTTATACCAATTTCAGATTCTTTTGTAGCCAATCAGGCAAGACACCAGCGTCTGCCCTCATCACTGTCCTGGCACCATATTTGCTGGATTCAAATGCTGGCTCCCCACTCGCCCCTGTGTGATTGGGAAAGAGTGACTTTCCTTCAGTCAACCTTGACCTTGGCAGCTTTGCAAGGTTAATTATAGAATACTAAACTGGGATATCACTTACGGGGGGCCTAGAGCTCAGTGTTTGCTCATCAGAGCTGGCTACTGTCCCTGAATCATTTATGCTCATTTTCTTTCCTTTCTGAGCACGTGCTTCTGCCTGATATTTCATGTTCGTGGGTCCTCCTCTTTTTTCTCTTTCAGCTATTGAGAGTGGTCCGGGATGTGGAATAAGTTTCCTGTCTTGTTTTATGAACCTTTTGGCAACAAATACGAAGCAGCAAGGAGGAGAGTCAAGGATTGCTTTGTTTACTGGGAGTGACTTTAATGACTGACCTTGGAGTTTAAGCTGAATAATACTCATGAGTGATACCATTAAGGAGGTGGTAGGGATTGAAAATTGAGAAGAATCAGCAGTGGATCTGTGCTCTTGGAATTCAAAGGATATTAGAATTAAAACATCTACATTGGAGCACTAGAAAAATCAGAATGGCTAGTTTGAGATTGGAATGTATGAAATGAGTTTTAATGAAAGACGTGAACTCTGGTTATTTTGGAAGTTCCCTTTTGAAAAATAGATCATTGTCAATAGTAAATGAAGAAAACTTGCACGTAGTAAATTCATGCAAATGTAAGTTGTTGCTGATCACAACAATCCTTGAAACGGAAAATGGCTTCCAAGATATTTAAATTGTAGCTATGCTCATTATTATTAATGAGTAGTAGAGTTGCACTCTAATAGACTTTCGTGCTAGTTTCTTGGGAGAATTTACTCCTTAGAAAAAAAATTACAAGTGACCAAATGATGTATTCACCAAATTCCAAGACTTGCAAATACTCTATTATCAGTAATAGATATTTTTTTGCTTATTTTTCTTTCAAAGTTTCCTTTCAACAGATTTAGAGACCAGAGACACGGAACACCCCCTGACCCTGCATGAAACAACACTTGGAAAATCCCACTTAACTTTCAAAACGAGTCCTTTCTGTTTATTATGTTTTCCAGGCACGCACATTCTTATATTAGCTTATAAACCCATTACCTTATTTTTATGACTTTGTTCAGCTCTATAAGGGGAGAAAATAGAGACTAGAGAATTATATTTAAGTCCATAGTTTCATAACCTTTGTCTCCTGCGAATTCAGGCTTTGTATTATGGAAGCACATCACATTGACATCTGCAAGATTTATTTGTTTTGATAACTATAATTTCTTGGGCCGAATATATCACGAAACTGCCTCCTAATGTCTGAGCCCAAAACATTTTTCTTTAGTGTGTCAGTAGAAATATTCTGAAATAAGCAATAGGATTTTGTGTTTAAGTACCCTGTTGCCATTTGCTTCAAGCTATATTTTCCTGTCTTTAAATGTACTACTTCCAACAACACTGCTGTGGTTCACTAAATTGTACTGAATCTGTTTATAAATGGGGAGGCAGATGTCAGCAGCAAATTAGATTTAATGCAGGTCACCATGGCCTCCTTCGATAGCGGAGCTTGCAGGCATTGCATGGAAATTGTAGGATGACAAAGAAAATTGAGACTCAGATTTGAACAACTGGAGGCAGAACAACTTTTGCTTTTGTTTAGGGGATACAAATGTAGAAACTTAAAAATATATGCATGATTAACCTTGAGACCACTAGGGAAGTTTAAGAAAGGAAGAATTTATAGGTGTGTGCCTGATAGAAAAGGAAAAATAAAGACCGTGTCCATCTCTAGTTATCCTGAATCAGATAAAAATGATTATGATGTGTTATATTGGGGGGAATTTTCCAGTGAAAGAAAAAGGTGATCGAATCTATCTGAAATATGTGGAAAGTAAGAGTCCACTTAAAGTCCAAATAATTTATTTTCGGATGACATTGACTCAAAATGTGCTTAATCCTGTTTCCAAGAAAAGTTCTTTGTCTTTGAAGAGAGTGAAGGCATAGAAACTGATGAATCCAATTTTAGTCCATTGTTAACCCTGACTCAGCACACTGCTCAAAGGGTGGATACTGATATTTATCAAATATTGTTATGTTGCAGACATTTCACTCTGTGCTGAGAGCTCATTGCAATTTTTATTATAATGCTCACAAACTCATAGAAGGTTGTCATTTTCCTTTTAGAGGTGAAATGAAGACACAAGAATCAGTGATTGCCTGTTAGATCGGGATGGGATTCCAGAACTTTCTAGCTGCTCGAGTGTACATAGTTATGTCTCATTATCTTCATCGGCAAAGGGGAACAATTTATAATGCTGCTGACAGTTAGACATGATAGATATAGAGCACCTGGCAAACAATAAACCCTTAATGAATGCTAACTACCATTATTTTGACCTCAGCTAACTACTTCTTTCATCAATTCTTGGAGAATAAAGAACAGTGCCATCATTTGGGGCATTCCAGTGTTTAGTATATCTGGAAACAGTTCGGAAATGCATTTATTTTATTGATGGATCCCCAAGTCTCTGGCTATCTTCCCTGAACTGATTCTTTGTGAAAGAGGTTAGTTTTAAAAAGCCTTTCATCATCATCATCCCCATCATCTCCATCATCTCCATCATCACCATCATTGGTCATCCTCATCGGAAGATTTAAGGAGTCATTCCAGCCCTTATTTATATCCTCAATTTGTTGGAAAGGCACTTACACACTGTACTTTCAACATATAGCAAGTTTTTCTGGCCACTTCTATTACAGATACTAGCCCCAGAGAATCAGAGCCTCCCAGGTTTGATCCCTTTGTGTCTAAAAGATAGTTATCTAGTACTTCTCTGCAGTCAGAGAAAAAAATGTCAAAGCCATGAGAATCTCTTTGAAAGAGTCGTTTGGTGTCACTTGGTGAATTTGACTTCTTTCTCTGTAATCATTTGATCGTCTCATTATTTTCCCTAAGCCACAATTAATCAAACAGAAGCTTAGCCATGGGTGTATTTCCATGAAAAAATATCACTTTTTGATTCTTTTTTAGGGGGCACATCTCATATTGAAATAATTGATTCTTTAGCGTGTTTTTCCATGTAAAAAAGCCATTTTATTTTTCACTCAAAAATTCTTAATCTTTTAAAATCACTTTATTATAGTTGCTAGAATCCAGGCTCTTCTTATCTCTCATGTCTAAAATATGGTTCTTGTGCATTATGTTACTTTGGACTGCCAGTAACTTTACCAACTTTTACTTCCCTGTTATAGTTTTTGGTTTAGGGTTACTTTTAGGGAAAAACAGATGGGAAAGTGACAGTGAGGCCAGGGAAAGGAGACACGGATGCATCCGGGGCCCAATAGAATGGGGAGTTCTGCTGGGAAACACCTAACAGAATTGAAGGACAAAGAGCAACAGGAGGTTTCTGTCTTTTTTTTAAAGTTTTTATTTATTTATTTATTTATTGTCTTTTTTTTATTAGTGAGACACCATGAGGTACAGTTGTAGACTTACAAATTTTGTGCTTGGGTTTCAATTATACAATGATCAAACACCCATCCCTCCACCAGCGCCCATTTCCCACCACCATGGATCCCAGTATCCCTCTCACCCCCCAGCCCCCCCATCCCACCCTGCCTCTGTGGCAGGGCATTCCCCTCTGTTCTCTCTCTCCTTACGGGTGTTGTGGTTTGCAAGAGAGGCATTGAGTGGCAATCATGTTCGGTCTATAGTCTACTTTCAGCATGCTTCTCCCATCCTGGGAGGATCCTCCCAACACCCTTTATTTGGTGCTCCCTTCTCTATCTGAGCTCCCTTTACCCCTAGCATGTGTGGCTGGCCTCCAAGTCATGGAGCAAAATTCCTGGTATTAATCTCAGCCATTCTTGGGTGTTAGTCTCCTATTTTGTTACTTTATGTAACAGGAGGTTTCTGAACAAAAGCATGTAGTCAGACCCAACTCATGACCACAGGTCACCACCTCGTTGACCGCTCAGTACAATGTGATTAGGATCAAAGGTCTGTCCTGCTGAGTGGGCTATTCTCTGTGTGCTTTGGGTAGCCTCTTGTATGGAGGTTGTCTTGCTATGTACATGTAGAGCTTTCAGTTATATACCACAGTCCCACTGCAATGGGACAGCATCACCTAATCCATGCAAAGCTCTGGTGTGAGACGTACAGGCATAGTGGGGTTGGCTCCAATCAATGCGGTTGTACCTGTTCTACTCTTTGGAATGTCCTGTGTGTTACACAGTGACCCCTGAACTGTAATTCTTATCTCTTGTCATCTAGTGGCATCAATAACGGTGCTTTCATTCACTGGACGGCACAGAACTAAAGTGTGATACGAAAAAAGTGGTAATGATCATTGTTTGTGTTGATCAACTCTGTTACCGGGACATCTGAATGTGAGCTGCCGGTGGTACATGGCGTTATAACCTGGTTTTAAATACGTTTTGCTGGCTGCATTGCTGTGGAATTGAATGTGTCTGTGATCTTCAAGTCTTTGCTCCTCACAATATCACCCAGAGAGCACCACTCACCTCATCCACCTGGTGACATCCTACTGACACGTCTGTATCACTGACTTCTGTTTTTCCTATCTTGAGGATTTAAGATGATGGAATTCCTCTTCAATACCTTTCTGCTGGGTATTACCTATTCATTTTACTTTTTTTTGTTACTAATCCATATTTTTATTTTATTTTATTTTTAATAATAAAACTTTTATTTTTTTTAATTTAATCATTTTTTATTAGTGAAACACCATGAGGTACAGTTATAGACTTATAAATTTTTGTGCTTGGGTTTCAGTTATACAATGATCAAGTACCCATCCCTCCACCAGTGCCCATCCTCCCCCACCACGGGTCCTAGCATCCCTCCCACCCCCCATTCCCCCACCCGTCCCACCCTGCCGCTGTGGCAAGGCATTCCCCCTTGTTCTCTCTCTCTTCTTTTGGGTACTGTGTTTTTCCAGAGAGGCATTGAGTGGCAATCATGTTTGGTCTATAGACTACTTTTAGCATGTCTCTCCCACCCTGGGAGGGTCTTCACAACACCCTTTCTTTGGTGCTCTCTTCTCTATCTGAGCTTCCTTTTCACCTAGCACATGTGGCTGGCCTTCAAGTCATGGAGAAAAATTCCTGGTACTAATCTCAGCCATTCCTGGGTGTTAGTCTCCCGTTTTGTTGCTTTATGTTCCCCAGATGAATGCGATCTTTCTGTGTCTATCCCGCTCTTTCTGACTCATTTCGCTTAACATGATACTCTCCATGTAGTACCACTTGCATGTAAATTTCATAACTTCATCTTTTCTAACAGCTACATAGTACTCCATTGTGTAAATGTACCAAAGTTTCTTTAACCAGTCATCTGTTCTCGGGCACTCAGGTTTTCCAGATTCTGGCTATTGTAAAGAGTGCTGCAATGAACAAACAATTGCAGATGTCACTTCGACTATACCTTTTTTGCCTCTCTGGGATATATTCCCAGGACTGCTATAGCTGGGTCAAATGGGAGATCAAATTCTAATTTTTTGAGAATCGTCTATACTGTTTTCCAAAAGGGTTGGACCAGCCTGCATTCCCACCAGCAGTGAAGGAGGGTCCCTTTCTCGCCACATCCGCGCCAGCACCTGTTGCTTTTGTTCTTGTGGATGTGGGTCAGTCTCTGTGGTGTGAAATGATATCTCATTGTTGTTTTGATCTGCATCTCTCTGATGATTAGTGATGTAGAGCATTTTCTCATGTGCCTTTTTGCCATTCGGATTTCTTCTTTGCGAAAGTTTCTGTTCATTTCCTCACCCCATTTTTTGATGGGGTTGGGTGATTTCTTCTTGTGGAGTTTAATCAGTACCTTGTATATCCTTGATATCAACCCCTGTCGGATGTGTATTTGGTGAATATTCTTTCCCATTCTGTAGGCTGTCTTTGTATTTTGGTCTCTGTTTCTTTTGAGGTGCAGAAGCTTCTTAGTTTAAGATAGTCCCATTTGTCTATCTCTGTTTTCACTTGCTCGGCCAGTGGCGTGGCGTCTTTGAAGATACCATTAGCTTCAATGTCATGGAGGGTTTTGCCAACTTTATCTTCAATAAACATTATGGATTCCGGTCTGATGTTGAGGTCATAAATCCATTTCGATCTTACTTTTGTGCATGGCATTAGGCAGAGATCTGAGCCCACTTTTTTGCATTTACTTTTTAAGTAGCTGCCACCGAATAATTTTAACATTATACTAGAGGCTGAAACACATTCTAGGTAATTTCAGAAAAGATCTAGAACAAGTTTTCTTCCATTCTTCCTATCATGTCCTGTGTCCTTATCACATAGTGAAATGCTAAAATGTCATTTAAAAGGCTGCCCAATAGTCCCGTAGATGACCCGGGAATGCTGTAAACTTTATTAGTGTCAAGACCAAATTAAAATTCATTTTAAGGTCACCAGTTGGAGTTGTTTTATTACATTTTTCATGAGTTAAATCCTAGGAGGAGAATATTTTATGGTTGAAGAGTAAGTTTGTTTTACAATTTGTCAGGGAAATAAAATCTATGGCTTGACCAGGTTCTTAGGCAGTGCATCTTGAAAGGGCAGTTGCCTTCATTTTCTTTGCTTGAGACTTTTCCTTTTCAGAACCAAGTTCCCAGTGGCTCCTACACATATTGAGGGTCCCTCTAGATCCAAGGAACCCTCCAGTCAGATGCAACCTGTCTGTTACTCATATTAAAGGACAGACCTACCTAAGATGTATCACTTAGGGATGTGGATTATTTGAAGCTTAGGGAAATTGAGGATCTATAGACTGGAAAGAAACTTCTAGTGCACCCTTAACTATTTAAAAGAATGAAAAGTGAAGGTCTTGGGGCTCAGGGATATAATGCAGTAGGTAAGGTATTTCTCTTGAATACAGGTGACCTGGATTCTATCCCCAGCACCTATATGGTCCCCCGAGCCTGATCAGGGGTGACCTCTGAAAACAAAGCCAGGAGTAAGCCCCCAATACCATTGGTGTGTTCCCACAAATAAAATAAAGAATTTAAATTGGGGTTCTGCTTCGAATTAGAATGATGATTGGAAATAAATTTTTATAGGAAAAATAATCTATAAAATAGGACAATTGTTTAAGTACAGTGCTGATGCCCTTCAAAGTGATTCCCACTCCTTCCCATCAGCCTCCTTGTCTTTCTAAAGCCGTAGACCCCTCATCCAATCATTAAATCAAGGGGAGGCTAAAACCCCATTTTAGCTCATTCTCTGTGATCCATGAATCTGTGTAGATATGTTTGTGCACATAATAAGTTCGATGTTAATTTGATTACTTGACCAGGCAGAAAAGGACACAGAGGATTAGATGGAGATTTCCTCTTCTTCTGACTGTCCCAGAGAGTTTACCTTTCCTTGGAAAGGTGTAACTTACAGGGGTGTACTCACACATCTAAGTGTCATAGAGTGTTCCAGGGTTCTGAAGCATTTTATTAAGCAGCTAATTGATTCAAAAAAGATAGAAGCAAACAATTAACTCTCACCTATAGAAGCAAGCAGACCCATGCACTGCCTGTTGGATCTGACCCAGTTCTCAGGGACAACATCAAACATTGGAATTCTATAAGGAAAACATCCTACACTGGCACAGTTAATGAGTCAAGGTTCTGATGGGTAGAACTAAGTGATATCCCACGCATGGGTGAAAGGAATGTGGCCCACCTCAACTTCCCTGAACAAACTGAAAAATCATCCATCGTAGAAATCAGTACAAAGAAGCCTACAACTCACTTGACTGCCAATAATACCTGGTCCCACTGCTCCATCCTGAGTAGAAAGACATATCAGTATTGCCCAAACTCATTATCAAATTAGTTGCTTGTATGCAGCAACTAATTTGATATTCACATGTATTACAAAAGGATCACACCCCGTTGAAATCTGGTGAAATCCTACTCCATCCGTTGTGATTTGAATTGCTAAGTTCCACACGGGCCGCAACTTCTTCGTGTGCTCTACATGTGGGGCCAGAGCAGGGTCACCATGCTCGTGACTGAGAGATTTGACAACCAGAAGTTTCTTCTTTGACTCTCCGTTCGTGCATTTTACCATCCCCAAACTCTACTTCTGACAGCCACCAATCTGTTTTCTGTCTTTAGGAGGTGGTTTTTATTTGACTGCTTGTTTGTAGACTCGATATGGAAGTGAGATTATCTAGTACTTATCTTTCTCTACCTTATTCCTCTGAGCTCAGTGCTTCAGGTCCACAAATGACAGCACTTCCCTTTAATGAATGAATGATGGCAGAGTAAGTTTGGAAGCATATATATATATATAAGCATATATATATATAAACATATATATATATATATATATATTTGCTCGAGTGGGCCCAGTAACATCTCCATTTCTTTTTTGATACTTGTTGTTACTGTGTTTGACATATTGAATACGTCACGGGTAGCTTGCCAGTGCAGGCGAGATACTCTCGGTAGCTTGCCGGGCTCTCCAAGAGGGGTGGAGGAATCGAACCCAGCTTGGTCGGGCTGGCTGCGTGCAAGGCAAACGCCCTACCACTGTGCTATTGCTCCAGCCCATCATTCCTTTATAAACAGACACTTGCTTCCATGTCTTAGCTACGATAAGAAGTGCTGCAGTGACTGTAAGTGTGTAGCGATCTCTTATTTTACTCACTAATTTTTCACTTGGAGGGCAAGGTGGGGTCACACCAGAATGCTCAGGGATTACTCCTTGAGCTGGGCTCATGGATTTCTCCTGGCAGTGCTCAGAGGACCATCTGTGATGCCAGGAATAGAACTGCCCATGGCCACTTGCAAAACAAGCTTAGACCACGAACCTGGCCCGGTGTACTATCCTCTTGCCCAGAGATTGTTTTAAGTCTTTTTCTGTGTGTTTGTTTTCTTCATTTCATTTTCTCTTTGCCTTTTATTAAACATCTAACTGCATTTCAGGACCAGAGTTTTGGAGAGCTACAATAATAGGTGTCATTTTAATGAGAAGGAGTCTGAAACTCACCTCTTCACGGGGTAAAGGTCTCTTGGAAAGATCAGAGTGTGATTTATAGACACTGGCAGCTGAGAGTGGGCAGGAGATGCCCACATGCCTGAGACCCCTCTGCCAGAGTCGGTCCATAGCCCAGAGACTGGAGTACCCTCTGCGCTGGGCCGCTCATCCTAGGGGCAGAAACTGCTCCTGTCTCTGCAGAGCTAAAATGCTTCAGTCGCCTCAGCGGTCAGCGGAAGTGTGAGAGCCTCTGCCAGCTTGTGGATGGTGCTTTCTACTAAATGAACCCGGCAGCTGCTAAGAGATCACTCAGGCACTCCCAAAGCAGTGCAGTGACTTCATTCCTATAGTAAGGCCACAGAGACTAAGCAGCTCACTGTTCTCTCTCTAGCGGCTTGAGCGTGGGTCTCTGATGGGGGCTGGCTGAAGATTGGAATCGGATGATTGCCGTGTATCAGCCCAATCACACTATACCTGGCCAGCCGTTCCGTTGGCGGCTGATAGTGTACACACCCCCACCTGCTGTCTTGAGGAAGCGACAGTGTGACAGGCCCTTTCCCCACAGCTTTCTAACCTCCTGTGTCCGTCATCCTTTGTGGGAGAGGATTTGGAAAGAGAGAGCTATTTGATATTCAGGTGGAAAGAAATGATCTCTTTCATGCCGCCAATCCCAAATGGTCCTAGGAGGGTTTGCATTTAAGTAATGTCGCTGGTGACAGCATCCAGCCCATCACGGAGGGTGAGAAAACTGTGGAGCTCCATGAGTCCCAGGACTGTGAGACAGGGAAGGGGCGAGGCCTGGGAGAGGAGACTGGTGCTTTTCTGACCCCGTGGAGTTAGGAGATGGAGTTAGGTTTCCTTGGAACCTGCTGCCTGTTTATTCTCCTGCAGGACTGAATCTTCCTCACTCTTCGAGTCATTCAGTATTCTTCCAGGAGAAAGTGAAATATACCACTGATGGCACGGAAACTAATTTGGTAATTTAGTCTATCCTGCCCAGGTAGCCAGTGACATACCGTTACAGGCAAACAAAAATTGTCAAGGTAAACCTACTCACACCCATTTTATTTATCTACCTGTTTATGGTTTGGGTGACACACCAGGCTGTGCTCAGGGTGTACTTCTGAATCTTTGTCAGGAATCACTCCTGGCAGCTCTGGGCACTGTATGGGGTGTCAGGGATCGAACCCTGGGTCAGTCGTGTGCAAGGCAAGTGCCCTTCCCTCTCTACCTTTCTGTGTCTCCGGCTCCCACACCCCGATCTTTTTAGAGGGAATGTTTCCAACAGGAGTTGAGAAGTTTATCCTGGGAGCCATGGGTACAATATTACTCTTATTTTCCCATGAGTCTTTGAATGGAAGAAAATAACAAAAGTCTGCCTTGTCAAATTTTAATTCCTTTGGGTTTTTTTAAAAAAAGAATAAATAGGAACATTTATGTTAAAAAATATTTTACTTTAAAACTTTTTGCATGAATGGGATAGCAATATATTTCTTCAGAGCCAGTCATTTATTATTCATGAAATCAGAACACAAATAGACTGTCAGAATATAGCCAAGGGGCTGAATTTAGACTAAGAGGCTTGCTGTTTCCAAGTAAAGTGCTATAAAAAAATTGAAATTATAATAATGGGGGGTAGATATAGAGTTCTTCCTTAGGAAATGTCCCCCAAGTTTCAGAAAGCATTAATCATTGTATTCATTTCTATTTTCGAAGCTCCAGGCAGTATTTTGGATTTCTTTGTTCTCCGTTGAATGGTCAAATTATATTCTGACGACATGTATTGCATTGTACATTACAGATCTTTATTGAATTCCCATGAAATGCTTCTGTAAAATGCTTTGGGTATTGCTGAACACTTTTTGTGTTATTTGAAAAAAAACAATTATATAAATTTATAAGCCATTTCTTATGATAGTGTCTTAAGGTTATACAAAGTGTATACTCCTGAGTGACCTTCCGTGTTTGGAATGCAAGTAACAGGCCTGACTTGGCAACCTGCAAGAGTAGAATCAAGCTGAAATAATTGACATGTAAGATTTCGTAACAGTTGTTTAATTTAGGATGTTTCTCGGTGCCAGGAAATTATTCTCGATTTTACGGGGTCTCTTTAACTAAGACTATTTTGGAAAAAGACCCTCATCTTTTCCTTGAACCATGTGAGTTGGTGTCTAGATTAATTATCAACCAAGGGGACAAACCCCAATCAGAGGAAATCTTTCACTGAAAACGTTTGATTGATAAGAAATTTGAAGTAGAGGTCATTGCTCATGTCAAAACCTGGGCTTCTTTGACTGCCAGCCCCAAATCCTGATAGTTATTTTGAGTAGATTTGGGGTCATTGGAAGAAAATGAACCTTCCATGGAGCACAGGGTTATTTCCCAGCCCAGCTGTGAAACGCTCACTTCCTTGTCTTTTCTCCTGTCAGGTCGTTCTCCAGGGCCTTTTTTGGCTTTGCCTGGCCACTTCACCCCTCCCCCGCCAAGTGTGCACTAACCGTCCAATACCCAAACTAGGATCCTAGATTCCACATGACTGTTTCCAGAAAGTCCTCATCTCTATTAGCGAACCCACTTCATTTTTCATCACAGCTCAAGTAGCTGTATCAAGCTACTGCTCAGTCTAAACTCATGGTATTGGTTGCATACCTAAACAGATTCATTTATGTCTCAGCATTCAAATATTAACATTTTTTTTCTTGACTACATGATTGCTGTTGAATATTATGATTAAATGTCCACTTTTCTAAGTATTCGTCTTTGAGGTTAAAGAAATCTCTACCATTGCTTGATGCTCTATTAAGTAGCTTTTACCTTCATGATTTTTCAGTAAAGTATAAAATCTCAGCACACAATTTATTATTCAAAACACAGTTGTTATTGTTTTATTATTGGTTTTGGAGATATTTGGCAGTGACACATTGAGCCAAATGGATACGCTTTTAAGCTTGCGTTTTCCTTTAATTATTTATCTCTGTGTGTCTTTGCTAGCTTTTCCACTCTGGAGAAGCCTGTATTCCCTCTTGAACACATATCTCCTCTCTCTCCCTTCATATCTAAGTTTCAGTAAAAACTATCTTGCTTGACCTCTCCCTGCCAAAAAATTGAGTGAAATGAATAAGGGAATCAATATTACATGGTAGCATTGTGTGTATTAGATCATTTGCTGTGAAGAGCTTGGAATAGTATTTGTTTTTTCTAGTATTTTAGAACACGTTTCTCCATGCATTTTTAATTTTCATTTTGAGACTTATAAATGGGATCATTTTGAAATACCTAAAGTCCTATATTCAATTGGTTTCTTCTAAACCACTATGAAAACTGTCTTCTAAACCTTAAGATTAAGGTAGTCTGTTATCTCCTTAAAAAATGATATCAAAATACCATGTATTGGATGGACACTAAGACACATCCTCTCAGAGGTGTACATTTGAACACTAAATACGTCTGCTCATCTCTGAAAACTATAATGAGTCTGTCGGAGCAAGAGATCACTCCCTTTCATGGGAGCAAAATATTCTAAAGTCTAGTGGTATAGAGGTGGTTCTTGGGGAGGGAAGGGATGCTGAGGAGAACAACTGAGCCCCCCACATGCAAGCTTGCACACAGTCAGCCCCCTGTGCCACTTCCCTGGCCAGCTAAGGGAATAATGAGGATAAGAGGTTTCCCTGGCTGTTAAGATTGGGATGGTGCTGTAGCTATACACACATGTAAGGACCATTTTTTGGTGTGTGTGTGTGTGTGTGTGTGTGTGTGTGTGTGTGTGTGTGTGGTTGCTTTTTCCCCCACAGGCTGTCTCCTGGTACCTGTCTTAAGGTGTCAACAAGTACAGATTTGCACAGTGGCCAAGCACTTGGTGCGCTCAGGATATATGACTGTGCATGTGGATTACACGTGTGTTTGCTTTCACAAGCTCTATGTTTTTAATCCGGAAAGGCAGAGGTCCTTCTCAGCCCCCAAACCCATCCCCTCTGTTGGAACCCCAGAGTTCTTAACCTTCAGGAACCTCCAGAAGCAGGTACCCCCAAATGTGCCCACCCCACCCCCTGATTCTGTTTTCCTGATTGATCTCAAAGTCCTTTGGCCATTGCCATTCATCATTATTGAGACCAAGTTTCAGATCCCTAGTTGCGGAGAGACCCAGTCCACACACGACAATGCAAAAGCAAAGGAACTTTATTGCTCGCTCGAGCTAGGGTCCAAGTCTCATCCAACACAGTGGAGTCTGGACAAGGACCCCGACTTCAGATCACAAGCAGTTTATATGGGGTTCCGAGTTAATAACACTGGTCTATTTTTAGCATCCGCCCTATTACAACAGTGGTCAGCAATTAGACAGTGGTTAGTAACAGATTCTAAAGAGGGTACAGTGACCCCCTCATGACTGGCCAGACCCAACTGCCCAATTCCTTAACTTGGCAAGTCACTCAACTGGGAGTTTACCAGAAACTGCAAGTCCTGCTCGCGGGAAACAGAAGCCAAGGCCTGGTTGAGACTTAATGTCAGCTGGAGCCTGTCATGGCCTCAGTTTCGCCCTCACGTTATAAACCTAACACACAGCCCGCTGATCGTCATCATGTCAAGCCATGTTTTCTATAAAAAGAGGTCACAAGAGATGTTCCAAAAAAATGAATTTTATGGTCATATGAGTTGGACAATATAAGGTGACATGTTTCCCCTTTTGAAAAGTCACCAGGACCATTTATAGAATGAAGGTTTAAGAAAAGTAAAAAAGTATTAAAATCACACTTTTATCCTTACTCTGCTCAGCGATTACTAAACCTGTGGGCCTATATAATTCCATTTTATCTTTGTCTTAACACTCACTACCCCTGCTATTGTTTTATCCCTTTCTAGTAATTCAGAGAGAAGAGAACAAGCGATCGTAAGAACTTTGAAATGTCCATGTGGTGCATCTGAGTTCACAGAATTTTTAAGTTCAAAAGAGCTTTAGAGAGAATCTACTATAGTGATTGCAAAACACTCTGTCTCTCATGGGAAAAAGAAGGAAAAAAAAAAGCCAGGATGCTTTAACTTCTCACACCATGTGCAGATTTTGTAGACGTGGCCTCGCAATCACCGAGTCAATGGTAATGATTTCTCTCTTCTCGTTCAGCCTCGGATTATATCACTGCCTGCCAAAGACTTGGATGAATGCGACGTACATGTTTATTTGGGTGGGCTAATAATACTTTCTACAAAATGAAAAATGATCTTGATAGATTCACTGGCAAAGTTTAAAGATTTTAGAAAAAGTTTTCCATGACCGTTCTGGCCGAGAGCTCTGGACTTTGTCTGCGTTTCATCCCCGGAGTGCCCTGGGATTTGTTTGCAGAAAGTTTTCATGACTGTCCAGATACTTTTCTTTTGGGGTAGAAGCTGGCGCCGTAACACATCCTGCCTTGCACGTGGCCAACCCAGGTTCGATTCCCAGCATCCCGTATGGTCCCTGGAGTACCGCCAGGAGTCATTCCTGAGTGCAGAGCCAGGAGTAACCCCTCTGCATCGCTGGGTGTGATCCAAAAAGAAAAAAAAAAAACTTTTCTTATTGGGTAGAATAAGGGTTTTATCAAAGACCTTCATTTATTTCCCTAATCCTACCTATGTCTCTCTCTAGGGCTTTATGCTAGTTCTCTGTAAAGAGATTGTCACCCTTCTCCTCTAAAGAGCCAGGGTGTAGATGCTTTAGACTGTGGTCACAGTCTGGGAAACTGCTCCAAGCTTCTGTGAGCAATCAGCCTGAGACAGCACCTACAGGGCTGGCAGAGACTAGGCCAGTAGCGCTGTGTTTGCAGAGGCAGGAGGAGTCAGTCCCAGCTGGGACCCCGTGAATGGGTGTGACTGGGACTCAGTAGAATTCCACTCCCATCAGCTGGCGGGCCTGGCTGGGCACTAACTGTCCTGTTCTCTCAGGCAGCACCAGCTACGGCCGTCTCCTGGCCTTCGGGCTAAAGTGGTTTCCACACAGTGTCTGTCTTCCGATTCCTGTCTCGGAGACAGCCCTGAGATCCATTCCTTAAGAACAGGCTGGCTTTAGCAAACATTCTTCTAGGCCAGTGATCTTCATCCCTTTTTCTTACCATGTTTTCTGCCTGCTCTCCAGTCCCTGCTTCTTCCTGCTGGTCACCACCCTAGCCTCATGCCGTGTCCCTCCAGTTACATGACTTACACCGTTGGGCTGGAGCGATAGCACAGCGGGCAGGGAGTTTGCCTTGCACGTGCTGACATGGCTGACCCGAGTTTGATTCCTCTACCCCTCTCGGAGAGCCCAGCTTGCTACTGAGAGTATCTCGCCTGCACGGCAAAGCCTGGCAAGTCCCGTGAGGTATTCAATATGCCAAACACAGTAACAAGTATCACAATGTTACTGGGCCTGATCGAGCAAATCAATGAACAACGGGAGGACAGTGACAATGACAGTGACCCCACTGGAATACCTGGAGGCCCGTGGGGGGTGAGGGGGAAGGTCACTGGCCCCCAGTTGAGAAATTCTGTTCTCAGGTATGATTATGATTGCCTTAATACTCTTAGAAAGATCAGAGATGTTTATTTCCAGATCCATCTGATTAATCACGTTTCTAATGTTTATTAGGACAAGACTGAATCAAAAGAATCTTGATTTTTCTGGGCTTCGGTTGAGTTTGGTAGATCATTTGGATTGAGATGGTTCATTTGCAGTTTACTTTATGTTTCTGGTTTATATGTGAATTCTTAAATGATCCAGTTCTGGTTCTTTTGTGTTCTCAGTCACAATAGCTCAAATAATGACCCAAAATATTCCACTAAAGACTTTATACTTAATTATGTTAAGTGTGTACCTATGATATTTATTGTAATCTGTAATGCTTTACTACAATATTTAATTTATAGTATATTTAATACTGTGTGTGCGTATTATAATTATTGCCAGGTGAAATGGGGTTTTATAATGCATTTAAAATGAATGACATTAATGAAGGGCGGCGGCTGTGACGTGGCTCCGTGGGGAGCCTTGCATGGGAGGCCCAGGCTCCATCTCTGGCGTTGAAAAGCTAAGATGAAATAAAAAAGAATGTGCTTGTGATGTCGGAGAATTGACAAACACATTACTCTTGTTTGACGTTTGCAATTGCATTTCTTTTTTTTTCCCCCTTTGATTGAGTCTCCAACCTCACAGGTGGTCAATGAAACTGGGACATAAACTCAAGACTCTTGAAATTTCAGATTTGGTGCTCTTTCTCCTACAGCCCAGGGGGCAGCAGTTTTTAAAAAAAAAAAAACGATCATGGACAGGAATAATGTGTGAGCTAAAAAAAATCCTTCCCACAGCCCCCCACACTCCAGTGTGAAGAGGAGGCAATTTAAGTGTCTAAAGAGCTTCTTGTCATCTGTCCTGGGAAATCAAGAAACAAAGTTTGCCAAAGTGTCTCTCACGTCCTCCATCTCTCCATCCTCTGGCTGACGTAGAGCAAACACTTGGATCCGATGAAGGGCCCTTGGTGAGCGTGAGGAGTGACGGTCAGGGGCCTGCACCCATGGAGACTGAGCATGGCCGGAAGAGAGAGGCCGGGGAGGCTCATGAGGAGGGGGAATACTGAGAATTCGGCAGAACAGGGCCTACAAAGGTTTCCTCCAGGAAGCCTTTCGTAACTGATTTTAATGCCTTGTCACAATACCACCCCTCTTCCGGTGAATCCAGAGACACACTTGTCCTTACTGCCCCTAATCTCACTCTCTTTTTTTTTCTTCTTTTTGAGTGACACCCGGCAATGCTCAGGGGTTACTCCTGCTTCTGCACTCAGGAATTACTCCTGACGGTGCTCGGGCACCATGTGGGATGCTGGGAATTGAACCTGGGTCTGCCGCGTGCAAGGCAAATGCCCTACCCACTGTGCTATCACTCTGGCCCTGATCTCACTCTCTTGCACGATGCCATAGATGGCTAATCAATCATTGTTTCAGTTCCTACACCCTGGGCCTGACCCAAAGCAGAGCATCTCATCAGAGTCCTAGCAATGACCGTATTCAAGGAGAGGACGGAGCGAGAAAAGGACTGTTGGGGGGACCCAAAGGAGACACGAGCGTTAGTCATCGGGCACAGAATGTCCAGGTTCATCTGCCCCCCGCATCTCTATGCTGTTATCTTCCCTGGAGTCCCTCGTTGTCTTCCAGGTATTGGCAGCTAAATCCTGGGCCTAGAGAATGAGGACGAAGATCAAACTCCTGTTTCCTAGGGAACTGTGAACATCTCGAGCAAGGGGGCATTATCTTATTGACCATTTTGCCAGGTTTCTCCTGACTCTAGCCTCTCTGCCTCATTGACCACAGACACAAACACACAAACACCAGATGAGCTAACAGCCCTGGTCGGCTAAGGGAATCAGCGGAGGAGCCTTCGCTGCCTCTGTAGCGCCCGGGAGCTGGGAGGGATGGGCTGGTGCCAAGCCCTCTGCACCCTCCGCTCCTGCCTGCTCCCCTGCCTTGCTCCCCACTCCTCCTCACTCACTGCTAACTGCCTGCAACTGCCACTCACCCGGGCCCACAGCCTTGCCTCCATCTGTCCTTCCCACTCACCGCCTTGCGATCTCTCATCTGTTTCTCCAGTCAGGTTCTCCTGGGCTGCCCTGAGAAGAATCTGCCTCCTGGGGGTGTTTACTGCTCAAGCAGGGCTTGCCCTGTTCTCCTCCTGACCCCCCAGGGAAGGTGCAAAGGTGTCCGAGCACACTTTGGATTCAGAAAGAGGCTGGCTCTGCTGCTTTGGGCTCACGGCCTTTGGACAAGTGGCCTGGCCATCCTAAGTCCCTTTTCCAAACCAGCAAGGCGGGTGTGCTAAGCAGTGTTGGTTTCCCGCGCCTGCCCGTTGCCTGCAGACGGGGCAGGTGCAAAGGTAGCAGCCTGACGGCACAGCAAGGCGGGGCGTGAGGAGAAAGGGGGGCAGTGAATCCTAGCTTCCTTTCTTGTAGAATCAGCCCTTACACGTTGATAATGGAAATGGTAGAGAGACTCTGTCTAATGTGCAGTTCCCTAGAAAGGATTTCCTTATCTCCAGAGCAAATAAGGGAGTCACTGTAAAGCAGGCCTTGCTTGGCTTCCTTCCTTTCTCTGCTCGTCACCTGTTTTAACGATGCCAGCATCCCCGGAACAAATTAGTGTCATTAGATTCTCCGCACTTCCTACCACATGTGATTTCTGCTTATCTTCATTAAAAGGAAAAAAAAACCTCAAACTTAATGACAAAAATAAATAGGAAGTGTCTTCGTTCTGCCAGAATTTCCACTTAATCATTGACTAGCCTGATTATGAAAATGTGAAACTATTTCACGGGAAAATCTCCTCACATTTGTTGTTCTAGTTGAATCACACGCAGAACACCTTATGCCCGTCATTCAGGAACCTTAGCAGCTTCGGGGGGAGCAGGAAGAATTAGACACACATGTTCTGTGTCCCTCCACCCACCGCGAAGAGGTTTGAATCTTTTCAGTCTACACCCCGCTTAGTATTAACATTCTCACAGAGTCAGATGGTGGAACGGGACAGTCATTCAAGCTGCTTCTGGTTGTATGTTTTTTCACACCTAGCATGATCCTTATCTGACTTGCTTGAGGATTTCTGCTGCCCGGGCTAATTATATTGCTTGAGAATCCTGAAATGATTTCAGTGAGCTGAAATGACTGTCATTTTACAGCTTGGTCTCTTGACTTGAATTTGCAACTAGCTCCCTTAAATAGCCATGTTTGAGGACACAGGATCCTAGATCTGATAACCAACCGCAGCCTCAGCCCCTGGTGGTACCCAGGTCTCTGAGTGGGAATCCTGAGATGCTTTCTACCAAAGAATGTGTGAGTGGATAGACTGTTGGCCCTTTCCTCTGCCTCATCCTGTCACTCATCTGGGGAGTAAGAAAGATGCCCTTTCTCTTGGCTTATGTAGGGACAGTGAATAAACTCTGAGTTGACTTATTTCAATTATGAAGTGGAGTAAGGTGCTGTTGCCCATATTCAAATAGAAAAACAAATGTAATTAACATTTCCCATGAAATTTTTCAGAAAAAGTCTTGGTAGTAATTCAATGGGAAATACGAAGAGCACTGTTTCCTGCCCAGTGTGGTGTGGTGGTGGAAGTCATTATTTTTTAAAAATCACAACGTTGAAGGAATAGAAATATGCAAACCAATTTACATTTGAGCTCAATGATTAATATTTTTTATTCCTTTCCTTCTCTAGCTTAATCAACTTTTCTAGGCTGGAGCGATAGCACAGTGGTAGGGTGTTTGCCCTGCACGCAGCTGGCCCAGCCGATCTGGGTTCGATTCCTCCACCCCTCTCAGAGAGCCCGGCAAGCTACCAAGAGTATCTTGCCCACACAGCAAAGCCTGGCAAGCTACCCCTGACATATTTGATATACCAAACACAGTAACAACAAGGTCTCACAATGGAGACGTTACTGGGCCCGTTTGAGCAAATCGATGAACAGGAGGACAGTGCTACAGTGCTACAGATTAATATTTTTTCTTCCTTTCCTTCTATAGCTTAATCAACTTTTCTGTGCTGTTTAGCATTTCTCTTCTTTCCTTCCTTTTCTCTTATTTTGCCTTTCCTTTCTTCCTTTTAAAATTGTTCCTTCCTTCTCCCTTCCTTGTTTTTTCCTTAACTGATTCCATCCGTCCTTCCATCCTTCCTTCCTTTTTTCTTTTTCCCTTGTTCCTTTTTCTTTCCTTCACTGCTTCCATTCTTCCATCCTTTTTAGCTTTTCTTTCCTCACTTTACCTTTCCTTTCTTCTTTTCTTCACTGCTTCCTTCCCCCTTCCTTTCTTTATTTTTTCATCACTGACATTAAATAACCCCTTCTAGTCTTTTCTAGTTTTGTTTTTGTTTTTGAGTATGGGCTACCCCAAATGGTGCTCAGGACTCTCCTGGCTCTGCACTCATGAATTATTCCTGGCAGTGCTCTAGGGACCATATGGGATGCCAGGATCGAACCCAGGTCAACCGCATGCCAGGCAAACATGCTACCCAGCCCCTGTTCTTAACTGTTCTTCAATTTTGTCACAACGTGTTGCTTTCTCTTTTGACATCTCAGTTTTTAACTAATCATCAGGTGCGTTCAGAAGCCTTGCTTCATTCAGCATCTATTCACGGAGAATGCACATGCACTTGAGGGAGCAGATTCTCAAGTAGTCCCTCCCTTCAGGTGGTGAGAAGGAAAATCATAGAAAATAAGACTGGTTCAGTAAGGTTGGTTGTGCAGACCAGACTTTCTTTTGTATTGGAAATGTGTGTCTCTTTTACAATGAGAAATTCATGTGTTGTTTTTATGCAAAAACATTTTGAACACAGTTATTTTAGATAGTCATAATTTCACGTACAGTTATAAAATTAAGTGACCTTCATGGTAACAAAACTTAATTTTGCAAAACTTCGGCTGCTGGAGTTCTGGTTTGGGCAGGGAGGGAAACTCAACCCGCTCCCCTCCAAGGGTCCCGGGTGAGGACAGCCAGGTACGAGGGCAGGAGACTGCGCTGTTCTCTTCTGGGAGCTGGGTTTTATAGTCTCTGGGTCTTGGCCGTTGATGGGATTACACGAGGTCCCTTGGAGGGGAGCGAGTAGAGTTTCCCTCCCCACCCCAACGCGGGCTCCAGCAGCCGAAGACCTCCAGAACCAGCCACCACCACGCTGAGACCACTCTCCACACACATGAAGGTACCAGCAGAGGAACAAAGGCATGAGAGTTCCGGGGCCGAGATCTCCAAGCCTGCTCGGATCGGGGCTGAGCATCCTCCACCCAGATCCTTCAAATTCAAGTAGGCAGGGGTCACACCCACCAACTGGCCCCCTGGCGCCGTGTAATCCCATCAATGGCCAAGACCAAGAGATTATAAAACCCAGCTCCTGGAAGAACTTCTGGATAAGATTTGAAATTCCAGATAAAGTTCTCTATCATCTGTATACCTGTTTTTTCCAGACCATTTAATGAAATGATTCTTTCACCCCACTCCACCCCCCACTTGCTTCTGCGTACTTGTTTGTCAAAGATCATTAAGACATGTTGTGTGTGTGTTTCTTTGTTCTCTCATCTGTTCCCTTGATCTATGCTTCTGCCCCTGCCAAAGCTATACCATTCATTATAGCAGTTATAGAATTAGTCTTAATATCAGCTCAATGAGTTTGTCCCACTTCGGTTTTTTCTCTTCTTTTTTCTTTTTGGTCGGGTTTTTTTTTTTAACCTATTCATAACCTTCCAACCCACTTACTCATTTCCTGAGTTAGTTAACTTTTTTTTTGACCCAAGAATCTTATCATTTGCCTGGATCCTGAATTAGAGATTTTTTAATAGAAATGAGCTCACGTAAAGGGGTGGGGTTTCAGGGACCCTCGGGCACTGCTTTGGGAGTAGGTGACCTGGTGAGAGAGAGGTTGGTGTTGCAATGTTGTCTGCATCAAAAGTATAATTAACGGGATTGTATATCCAGTACTTCAATAAAAGAGGCAAGAAAAAAAATCAAGGAAACAGATAGAAGTAATAGCTGCTAATTAGAGCACAATTTCAGCTCCTTCACAATTCTTGACACTTATGTCCTTTTGGAAAGCAAAGAAAATAAAGTGACATGTTTAGAAGAACCAGTCTAAAAATATTCTTTTAAATTTTTAATTTAGAAATAAGTACATATTTGTAGGGAATTTAAAACAGCTCTGGCAAGCTTTGGAGTAACTTCTACCTTCTCCCTGGTGATTATAGTTTATATATGCCTAGTGCACCACCAAAATTTGGAGGAAGCACCAGGTTTATGCATGATTATGTCATTTCACAGCCATAGGATAGAGCCATAGTACAGCGGGTAGGGCATTTGCCTTGCAAGCAGCCAACATGGCCAACCCGAGTTCAATTCCTCCGCCCCTCTTGGAGAGCCCAGCAAGCTACTGAGAGTATTTTGCCCACACAACAAAGCCTGGCAAGCTACCCGTGATGTATTTGATATGCCAAAACACAGTAACAGTTGTCATAATGGAGACATTCCTGGGCCCGCTCGAGCAAATTGATGAACAATGGGAGGACAGTGACTGTGACAGTAGATGCAGGTCAACACCATTACTGTCCGAATATGGAACTGTCCTGTTACCATCCCCCCATGTAGTAACACAACAGCCAGTGCCTCCAGCCACTCACCTGTTTCCAGCACTGCAGTCATGTCACTGTAAGAATGTCATATGTTCAATCTCTCAGGAGTGACTTTGTCATTGAATGCAGTTCTCTGCTTCCAGCCAGGTTGCCATCTCCAGGAGATGTTAAGTCTCTGGTTGTTCACCCACGTGATGCTGAGTCCATCCTTCACTCCTTTGTGTTGCTGAGTGTCATTCCTCAATACGAATGCACCGAACTTTCCAACCACACATCTGCAGAGAGGCAATTCGAGACTATTGTAAATAAAGCTTCTATGAGTGATATTGAGGAGTTTCATGGACATAGATTTCAATTTTTTAGAAAGAAGCTTTAGAGTTGTCATTTTTACATAATGCGTTTATTTTTTTAAGGCTCCAAAGCTACCACACTACATTTCACAGTGTAGATCAAATGCTACATTTCCACTGGCCTATGGAAATCTTTAGTTTATTTTACTAGATGAGCTAATTCCCTTAAAAATTATGGGACTTCTGCTGCATTGGGTCTCTGCTTTTCATCTTTTTTATTTTTGTTTACTTTTTGTATTATATTGATCATGCATCTTTCTCCATGGAATAGTATTCCTTCCATCTTTCTTTGGGGAAACGTCTTTTGGGAAAGTCATTAAAAAGATTTGAATTTGTGATATGGTAATAACGTACAACTAGATGAACCAAAAGCTTAATCTCAGCCCTCTGGTGATACTCATCGTTATGGGATGATTCTTCTCCCACAGAGACTGCTGTCAAAATTTTCTTAGCAGTCTTTTGGAGTTGAAAATGATTCATGTGGACTGTAGAGTTGAGGGACCCTCAGTGCTCTCTTTCCTTGATTCTTCTGCAAATGTTCCAGTCTTCTATTGTGATTCTTTCTATTTTTGTATCTGAGAAACCTATTGTCAACCTCTTTCCTTCTTAGGAGTGATGTAGTCATTTTCCTGGGAAGTGAAATTCTTTTTATTTTCCTGTGGGATTTTGGGTCATACTCAGTGATGCTCCTATCTCAGCACCTGTACACTCAGGAATTACTCCTGACGGTGCTTTGGGGGACTCTATGGGATGCCGGGGATTGAACTTGGGTTGGCCATCTGCAAGGGAAACACCCTACTGCACTATCGCTCTGGTCCCTACTTTTAAAAATTATAGTTTCCACAGTTTATCTAAAAATGATCTTTGGGAAAAAATCTTCACTTAATAGTAATTTTATTCAGTGCTTAGACTGCATTTTCCTTCATTATAAGCAAGCTTTTAAAAAATGTTAGTTCTGTTCCATTTTTTGTCTTTATTTTTCAAAGGTAACTGTATTTAAATTGGTTACCTTGTTTGTACTTCTGTATCCATATTTTCCCATATCAATTTCAAGTTTTCAATGTCCTCATGTTGGATGTTAGTGTTCCGTGTCAGCTGATAGATTTTGTCACTTTTTGTAGCTTTGTATCTAGTAGTTTTGTATACATCTTACTTTGATTTTATTTATTTCTCAAAAGATCCAGCACAGTGGTAGGGTGTTTGACTTACACGTGGCCAACATGGCCGACCCGAGTTCGATTCTTCCGCCCCTTTCGGAGAGCCCAGCAAGCTACCGAGAGTATTCGATATGCCAAACACAGTAACAACAAAAGTCTCCAATGGAGACGTTACTGGGCCCGCTCGAGCAAATCGACGACCAACGGGAGGGCCTTTACCTTTACCTTTACCTCAAAAGATCCAGATGAGTTTAGGGATATGGGGATTGATAGGCTGAATTTGTATTTCTCCAGCACTTCTTTCCATCCAGAACATTTGTCTGGTGGAAAACTGTTTACTCATCTGAATTCCCTTTGCTTTTACAAAAATATTGCTTTTTGCGCCTTTTTCTCGGTGCTCCCAAACCACTAAGAGAGTTTTGTCCTTTACCCGAGACAGAGTTTTGATGATATCAGCCCCTCCAGTCCTATGTCCTTGTAAGCCACTTCTTTCGAACCCACACCGGCCTCAGCACTGTCGGTGAGTCTGCAGCTCCCCCATCCTGCACGTTTCCATCAGGAGGAGAATTATCTGTGCTCCATAGACTGCTCTCTGTCCCCACTCTGTTTGCTTCTTTATCCATCCAGAGACTCCACTGAAGGATGTGTTTTTTTCATTGCAGCACTGTTCACAATAGCCAAAATCTGGAAACAACCCAAGTGCCCTAGAACAGATGACTGGTTAAAGAATTTTGGTACACCTACACAATGGAATACTATGCATCTGTCAGGAGAGATGAAGTCATGAACTTTGCTTATAAATGGATAGACATTAAGAGTATCATGCTAAGTGAAATGAGTCAGAAAGAGAGGGACAGACATAGAAGGACTGCACTCGTTTGTGGAGTATAAAACAATATAACATGAAGCTGACACCTAAGGATAGTAGATACACTGGACAAGTAGATTGCTCCATAGCTGGAAGCCTGCCTCGTGAACAAAGGGGAGAAGGCAGCTGGAATAGAGAAGGGATCACTAAGAAAAAGATGGCTGGAGGAATCTGTCGGGATGGGACATGTGTGCAAAAAGTGGATAAAGGAACAAACACGATAACCTCTCAGGGTCTGTATTGCAAACCATAATTCCCAAAAGTAGAGAGGGATTATGGGGAATCATGTCTGCCATGGAGGTAGGGGGAGGGTGGGAAAGGGGGTTACACCAGGGATATTGGTGGTGGAGAATGTGCACTGGTGGAGGGATGGGTGTTTGATCATTGTGTGATTGTAACCCAAACATGAAAGCTTGTAACTATCTCATGATGATTCAATAAAATTTTTTTAAAAAGTGTGTTTTTAATGTACTTGTAAAGTATAATTATGGTACTTGTGGTTTTGTGAAAATGATAGAAATAACTGGCTAGGAAAAAAAAATGGCCTTGGAAGGAACTGCTCGGGAAGAATTAGTGAGCGGGGAAGCCAGTCCAAGGAGCAGCAGGGAATGCGCTCAGAGTGGGCGTCTGCCTCTGTTCTGGGCCAAGTGAGAGGGACAGAACTGCCAGGAGGCATCTCAAGAAGAAATCACGCATGTGCATGAGGGGGCCGGTGAGCACTGGGGGAGAAAGTGGCCATGCATGACCATCAAATCACTGTCTCCCGGAGAGCGGAAGGGGGTGCCCTGGAGGCCTGTTTGAATGAGA
Source organism: Sorex fumeus (assembly GCF_029834395.1). Taxonomy (NCBI): domain Eukaryota; kingdom Metazoa; phylum Chordata; class Mammalia; order Eulipotyphla; family Soricidae; genus Sorex; species Sorex fumeus. The sequence continues at coordinate 5,498,672 of NW_026606149.1, forward strand.
GGAGCTCGGGGAGGAACAGTGCCACTGCACAGTCCCTGCTGTCCAGGACTGTCCCTCCAGGAGTCCAGGCTGACCACATAAATGAATGGTCTCTCCTCTCCACCCAGAGACTCCACGGCTGGCCGTCCGTTCTCCCATCAAAGTCAAAGAACGTGCTGGTGGCTTCTCCCAGGGAGGGTCCCTGCAGGCTTTGGGCTGGTGCTCCTTCCCTCAGGGTCAACCTCCCCGTGGGAATGCTAGGAAAGAGGGCGTGGAGTTGGAGAGAGTTTGGATGATGTGATTTACTGGCTCTGTGCTCAGCATTGGGTTCATTTGCTGTCCTGGTTGCCAGTGGACTGACGCCGTGTATGTGGGTAAAAGGGAGCTGGCATGACCTTTCTAAAAACAAACCTAAAGTGCCTGATCTGGTAATGCCAAACCTGTGAGCCCAAAGCGCTGTCTTTCATCCATGACTGTGTCATCACTTCAAGAGGCAGATGGAGGCATAAAATGTAAGAATTGATGAGTAACCGTCACCGGTTGAAGAAATAGGTGCTTGCATATGTTTATGTGGTACGTGTGTTTGTACATGATGGATGTGTGTCTTTGTGTGTGTAGATGGGGAGCATATAGAGCATGTGTATGGCATCTGTGTGTGGCATGTGTGAGAGCCATTGATTTGTATGTGTGTGGTATACGTGATGTGTGTAGTTTGTATAAATACGGTGCGTATGTATGTAGTATATTGTGTGTATGTGCTGTGTGTGTGGTGTGTATGAGTTGTGTGGAAGTTAATATACATATATGGGAGTATTTCTATATGTGGTCTGTGTATATGTGGAGTATGTGTTGAATGGTGATCATTTGTGTAGTATGTGTGTGTGGTACATACATGTGGTTGTGTGTGATGTATGCATATGGTACCTATGGTGTGTATGTGTAGGGAGGGATGTGTGGTGTGAATGTATGTGGGCGGAAAGTGTGTGAGTGAGACGGTGTCATGCTGTGACCTTGTTCCTCAGTGCCACTCGCCAGTGTGCACTTGCGTCCCCTCCTAGACTTTGGGCGGACGTGGGGGAGGACGATCCCAAGTGTTTGGTAGGGGTAGGGGGGCTTCTGGGACTGTCCTCTGCCAGACTCATGGGGTAGAGAGTGGAAGTGTCAGGTAGGGAATGGGGGAGACTTGGAGAAGTTCTCTTCTCGGTCATGGGTGGGCTGGTGCCGTATGGACCCCAGCCGGAGGCGGGAAGGCGAGCGCTCTCCACACCACGCTGCTCACGGGCTGTGGGCCAAGAGCCATGGGCCCTGACAGAACCCGGAGAAGGGTCGCTTTGCTCTCCAGCCCCCCTGGAACTTCACACAACGCCCTCCTTTTCCTTCTTGTTGAAATTGTATCCAAACCTTTTGCGTTTACCTCACACACCTAGAAAGGAAAACTATGGTCATGCTTATGTCTTAATAAACATTTTAGCTCCCTGCTATTGGTCACTAGAATAGTCCTTGTGGCTATTTAAAAAATAACTTCAAAATGCTATTGGGGTTCATTCTCAAATATGTGTAAGTTAGCACCAAATGAAAAGCACAGCAATCTGCTCCTGACAGAAACAAATAGAAAAAGCACAGTTCCTTTTTTCTTCTCCATGGAGACCCGAACAATGCATTCACCCTCCACTACTGGGAGTTATCATGGATTACACATCAGCATCTCAGGAAGGAGAACTGAGATCTGGAAGAAGTAGAGATAAAAAAAATGAACACACTGGGGTTGGGGCCAAAGCACAGCGGGTAGGGCGTTTGCCTTGCATGCGGCCGACCCGTGTTCAATTCCCAGCATCCCATATGGTCCCCCTAGTATCGCCAGGAGTAATTCCTGAGTGCATGAGCCAGGAGTAACTCCTGTGCAATGCCGGGCATGACCCAAAAAGAAAAAAATGAACACATTAACATTCCATTAACTAGTAGGGAAAATGATAGTAGCTGAACTTAGTTGCCATTAACCCTCAAGTTGCCTTTGACTGAGGCCCCTGTGGTGTCTGCATGTACCTGGCTTGTACAGAACCATTACAACAGCCTCCTACTCCCATCAGCAGTTAAATTTAATATATATATATAATAAAAAATAAAATAAAAGCTTTCATACGATTGGGAACAGCATTAAATTCATTTTCACTTCTGGGTTCCAATGCAGAAGGTCAACTCCCTGGCCAATTTCAGATGTACATTACAAAAAGAAATCTATAAATTCCGAGCGAGAACATGGTTTGTACTAATAAGCATGTAATCCCACTGGATGGGATATTATTAGAGCATGGCATCCAGATGGCATGGACTTGAGCCTTGATCATTTCCTGGCAAGGAAATGTAGCTGTCTTGTCTTACCAGACACGACTTCCAACCAGGGGGGTCTGCCCCTCCAAGGCATGGCTTTTTAAAAATATTTCAAGCTCACCCCTACGTTTCAGAAGGCTCATTCGATTATTAAAATTCTGGGAAAATAAATCTATATTTGTTTTTTTAAAAGTTAGAGCAAAGCCTTCATCAGTTGTTTTTCCACAGTGAAAAACTTTCAGTTCAGGGGCTGGAGCAATAGCACAGCAGGTAGGGCATTTTCCTTGCACGCGGCCAGCCCAGGTTCGATTCCCAGTATCTCATATGGTTCCCCGAGCACTGCCAGGAGTAATTCCTGAGTGCATGAGCCAGTAGTAACCCCAGTGCATCATTGGGTGTGACTCAAAAAGCCAGAGAGTTCATAGAGATCTGAGTGAGTGTTTCTCAATCTGGGACCATATAGATCTCACATGGGCCCCAGACAATTTCAAAGGGGTCAGAGAGGTGAAAATTACATAAATATAGGACCATGGCACAAGACTAGTAGGGCAGCTGATAGGTCAGGGGGCACAAGAAGGAAGCAAATTCAACAGGGGACACAGTGAGAGAGAAGGTTGAGAACCAATGATCTAAGACACATCTCCCCCGTGGAGATGGAAAATCTAACACGCGTGGTAACGTGCGCTTAAGTGCAGCAGAGTGATGGGCAAAGGAATTGGCCAGTTTGGATGCCTATGTGGGTTCCACCTCTTCCCTGCCAAGGCTTTGTTCCCTTCTTGAGGAAGGCAAGACTTAAGATGGCAGCTCCAAAGATGTTCTCAGAGACAGACTATTCCTCTCTATTGCTTTTGGGAGATATTTCTGCATGACTGTTTTTTAAAGATAAGGAAATCTTGGAAAGCCCCATAAATTGAAGATGCCAAAAATCCATTGAAAATGGATTCGCAGTAATTTTACTGAAGTGACAATAAAATGCCAATACACATAAATTAAGGACTTACCTACAAAGAAGCAATGCACATTACAAAGATAATGTACATCTGTGCCATGTAGGAAATTGGTAGGATCCAAGGATGACAAACTCAAGCTTTGAATTATACAATTCAGATTGCCCAGAGATGAAAGGGACTAAACATCAAACAGCAGGTTACTGAGTGGGTGGCCTTGAATGCTGTGGAGATATGGAGTGCAGTAACTATACATCAGAACCACTGGACCCATAGAGATGGTGCATGAGTAAAGATGCTTGGCTTGCATATGGTGACCCAGTTTGGTACCCAAACAGCATTGATCCCCAAGAGCACTGCCAGTGAACCCCTAAGCACAGAGCCAGGAGTACATCCTGAGTACCGTGTGTGCAGCCCCAAAACACACACACAAAACTAAACGTTGACATTATTGTAACCATATTGCCGAAATAGCACTGTAGCACTATCCTCCCATTGTTCATTGATTTGCTCGAGCAGGCCCAGTAATGTCTCCATTGTAAGACTTGTTGTTACTGTGTTTGGCAAATCGAATATGTCATGAGCAGCTTGCCAGGCTTTGCCGTGCGGGCAAGAAAATTTCAGTAGCTTGTTGGGCTCTCCAAAAGTGGAGGAGGAATCGAACTCCACTAGGCCGGGTCAGCCACATGCAAGGCCTACCCGCTATGATATCGCTCCAGCTCATTGATGAAATAGTAACCATAAAATTACAAGACAGGACATAGTAATGAACCCAAGTGACTATTTTCAGTTATAAAAATTCCTATAAAATTCCAAAGAGTAAACAATCTGAGAAAGATGCAAAACCTGAATTCATATATGCCTATATATTTTAGACTAGGATAGATGCCAGGTGTCACAAGAGTCACCTTTCATGCAATGTAATCCCAAAAGTAACACTTCCCTTAAGAAATAAACCTTGACCACAGACACCGCCCCTTTCGGGCACCAGGGAAGCCACCACCAGTGACAACACACCTCAAAATCTCATTTGGGGGGCTGGGGTGATAGTAAATTAGCTTGGGTGTTTGCGTTGGGTTCAAATCCGACCTCAGTTCAAATCCTGGCATCCCATATGATCCGCCAAGCATCTCCAGGAGTAATTCCTGAGTGCAGAGCCAAGAGTAACCCCTGAGCATCATCAGATGTGATCCAGAAAGAAAAAAAAATTTTTAAAGAACCTCACTTGGTACCCAGAAGCTATTTAGCATGGGAAAGAGAAAGACAGATGTGACAGTCAGCATAGCAGCCTGGAATTGGTGGGGACTCCAGCATGTTAAAAGATTTCTATCTGTTTCCAAAGCATGGTTGGTTTGTGTTATGTGACATCAAGAAACTGCAGGCTCTTGTGTATCGGAGAAGTCCATTTCCTTCAGTACTCGAGTCAGAGTTTCCCTAAGATACCAAAGGTGGCAGAGAGAACGGGTACCATCCTACTGCCCATGGAGGGTCCGATGCAGAAAGTAGGGACACCCCAGAGACCTGTCTCTTCACATAGCAGTGATGCTAGGTCAGGAGCCCGGGACCACCAAGGCAAGCAAACCAGCCCGAGTTTCAAAGACTCTCAGCCTATCCGTGAGGTTGTGATAAAGACGGATCCAAGTGATGGTGTCCTGTGAGCGATATTGGCTCTCGCTGCTCCGTGGGCAGAAAGACTAAGGTTCCAGTTACTGCATAGGAGAAGTTCTAGCAAAATCCTGTACGACTTTGTGTATATTGTGGTCTATACCATATAGCTTACTGTGTACTTTGGCAGGGGTGGGGGTGATAGGGCAGGGACGGGGCCACTGTGACAGTGATAGAGGAAAGTGGTCACTCTGGACCAGGACTTGGGGCTGGAAGAAGCGAAATGACCTGCATGATTCCTCAGCAGAAGTATTTCAGACTGCAGTGATAAAGGGGAGGGCAAGAAGAAAAATTAGTATGTGCATAGAGGTAGGCTGGGGGCAGGAAGGAAACTGGACATGGATGGAGGGAAGTGGACACTGGTGAAGAAATGGATGTTGGAGCATTGTATGACTGAAACTCATACAAATGAGTTTGTAACTACTTTGTAACTAATTGATGGTGATTCAGTTTTTAAAAACCTAAATAATTTTTAAAGTGTTTGGGAAAATTTTTTACAAAAAACGAAAGTAAAGAAAACAGGAGCTGGAGCTATATAGTTCAGCGGGTAAGGCATTTGCCTTGCGCATGCGCAGCCAACCTGGGTTCGATTCCCAGTATCCCATATGGTCCCTCGAGCACCTGAGAAGAGTCCTTGCTCTGCATTCAGGAGGGATTCCTGAATGCAGAGCCAGGACTAACCCCTGAGCATCACCGGATGTGACCCCAAAAAGAAAGAAAAAAGAGTAAAGAAAACAAAGACCAGTAAGCAGATAATTTTAAGAAAGAAGGAGGGGTCATAAGGAGACTTCCCTATTATCTATCAGGACATATGAAGAGAACTGATCTACCAAACCTCTGTTGTGGGTGTCTGAGAGTAAACAGAGAAGTGAAAGAGGCTGAAAAGTCCAAGGAAAAATTATGAATATTTAAGAACTTGATTCATGATGCATGATAGGAAAAATCTGTTGATGTTATCTTAATATTAATCTAGTTTACTTAAGAATAAAACCCGGGTGATAATTCACATCATAATTTAGGAAGCGTTTCTCTGTTGCATTCCTGTTTCTATTCATCCCCTCAGAGTATCTCTATAAAGCATCTGCACACTTTCTGTCATGCAGAAATATCACCAACTTTACCAAGAAAAGGAGCCCAGTGGAAAAACATCAAAAGAACCAGAATTACAGATTATCCCCTTTCACTTATTCAACAGACCAACACAAGAGTTCATTGAGATTGATATCTATAAATGTGATTGGCGTGGCTGAGAAATTCAGCAGAGAATGGAAACCAGTTTAAAAGAAATCAAATGGAAAATTCTGGAAAATAACTACAAAGGAAATTTATAATTTAATAAACAGATTTGGTCACATTAAAAACAGCCACAAATTCTATAAATAAATTTGAAGTAGTTCATTCAAAATATTCAGATTAACAGAAGACAATAAAAGAAAAGTAAATAACAGTAAAATATTGCTACAATACAGATTTTAAAATGTTGCAGTGTGACTATTGTGTGACTTCCAGAAGTTAAGATGCCTGGGGATGGGACTAAGGGTATCCAAGAGAAATTTTTGCAGAGAAAATAACAGAATTTTCCAAATCTGAAATAAGACATAAATGTGCAAATATTTGTGGGTTTGGACACACACACACACACACACACACACACACACACACCTTTAAGCATCACTTAAAGTAGAAAATATTACATTGACATCACCATAACCTGAAGTGGATAAGTAGACTTCAGTTCCTTGCTTTAAAGCCAGTTCTTCACATGCTGTCCTCTTCTTGTAAAAAAGCGATTTCCACTTTGATATGGTGCCGTAAGCTATCAATAAAATGGGCCCTTTCCGGGCTAGAGTGGGGAATGAGTAGCCATCCAAAGGAAGACTCACCCTGCATCAGACTATATTCCGACAAACTACATGACACAGAAATCATTTTAAGATGATAGAAGATAGATAAAATTCTAAGTTCAACCGGGATTGCTCACTGTTATAAAAGTTTGAAGAAGGCACGGTTGAAAAGATCTTGCTGAGGTGCTTCTAGGATCTCAGGCATATGAGACTTTAAGAAGAGAAAAATGTCCTAAGGTGGAACTCACAGTAAATCAGTACAGCATGTGGGTGACAGTACCATGTGTAAAGTATAGGCCTTGCACACTTCAGACCCGGTTCCGTCCCCAGCAGGGTCCCATGAGTCTACAGAACTGATCCCCGAGTGCAGAACCAGAAGCCAACTCCGTACTCTGCAGGGTGTGGTCCCCAAATAAAACAAAAGACATAGGAAACACATGAATCACAATGAGAAAATGATCACTGATTGAAAAGAGAAAAATAGCATGCTAGAACTGCAAATAAAAGGAAAAAATTTTAAATATACATAATAAGTGTACTTAAAATAATAAATGTGATAAATGTGATAAATGGGACAGGAATGATAGTATATAGCAGGTAGTGTGCTTGCCTTGCACATGGCAAAACAAACAAACAAAACATTTAAGTGTTATCATCAAGTAATAGACATATCAGGACCACAATATAAAGACAATATATTTAAAGTAAACCATTACAATGTCTCCTTATTTTCACGAATGTATGGAAATAGAAGGGATTGAATAGGGGACACTATCTGAGACTGCAGGTTAACTAGGAGATGAATCAGATGATATAAAAATGCAACACAAAATTTGAAGACAAAAATATTAAGATAATACTCAGATTTGAAAGAATAAGTATGTCCAGCATATGCCGAACAGGCATCTGATAGATTCCCAAGATATGACACAGAGAAAGACGAAATTCGAAATGATCACAGAGAGGGGGAAGGAAAGAATTGAGGGACAATGTGACCTCAAATCTTTCATGCAGTTAACAAGATACATTATGCGAATGTTCAATTTTCGATAGAAAGTGAGAATTTTTCTTGGCAATTCCTATGAAAATCAGACAACTTTTAAAAAGCAAATGACAGATGAACAGACAATTCAATAGTAGCAACCCCGGGCAAAAGACACATAAAAAATATTTTCAAAATGCTAGAGAAAAATAACTGTCAAGATAAATGATCTTGCAAGAGAAGGTAGAAAGACATTTTCAGAATACAAAAGCTAAGGAGATTTATTAACCTAAGCCTTCACAGAAAGAAGTACCAAAAATAGATTCTTTTAAAAGAAGGCAACTGAAAATAGAGGGGAGGGGCTGGCAGTCGGGGCACAGAGCCTGTGGGGTGTCTTCGGGTGCGGGTTCAGGAATCCCATAGGCTGTGACTGAAGACTCTTCTTTCCCCCACCCTGTGCCTCAGTTTCCACACATAGAACAAAATGAAAATCATCTTAATAGCACTTAGTGGGGCTGGAGCCATAGTACAGATGGTAGGGCATTGGCCTTGAACTCGGCCAAATCAGGTTCAATCCCTGGCATCGCATATGGTCCCCCCGAGCACCACCAGGAGAGATTCCTGAATGCAAAGCCAGGAGTAACCCCTGAGCATAACTGGGTGTGGCCCCCAAAGCAACAAAATATAATAATAATAGCACTTCGTTCATTGAGATTTTTCATAGGAAGCAAACCAGTACTCATAGTGCCCTGCTAAGAGTGCAAATTCAGCTGCGGTTGACTAAACAAAAAGTAAGCTGCTAAACCTGAAATCGTATCAATATCAAATGCAGTGTCAAACAAGCTTATGATTTCTAACATCACAGGTTTAATCGGAGACAAATAGGATGTCAGAGAATATTGTAGCACCATGTTGAAAGTCTTTGGAACATCACTTTTTTTTTCCCCCTCTCTTCTATGAGGAAAGAGTGAAATACAGAAAACCATCAAGTTTTCATGTCACTAGCGGTCTCTGTGTAACTGGAAACTTACCAGAAATGCAGAATTTCAGCCCCACTGAATCAGAAACTCTGGAGGTAGGCGGGGGTACTAGAATCCACAGTAACACGCTCTCCGGGTAATTTGAAGGTGCAGCGGAGTGTGAGTTGTCTCCTGAAGAAGAAAACAAAGGAAGAAGCGGGTGAGGAGGGGGGCAGATACAGGAAGGGCGGGGCACCGGAGCCTTGACAAGCTGAAAATTCATATAAATGAGTAGCTGACGGTGTTGTGAAGAGATCTCTAATTGGATTTTTAAAATCGAGTTGCACCCGTCTGACACTGTAAAGGCACGTGAAAACTAGACTCCTGTGCGCCATCAGAAAAGGGTGGGAAAGATGAATTGCAGGAGGTGGATTGTGTCAGTTTGCTGCTGTTACCTGCATCCCTGTTAGAATCTCAGCTTGATTTCCATTAACTTGCTTTTGTCAATGGAACCCAGAAGCAGCGCCACGTGACCCCACTGAGTGTGACAGCATTGTGTGATCTACCTTTGCTTTGATCCCCTGGACCTCGAGGCTGGGGAAAGGGCTGCCCCTCGGGCTCAGGCCAGAGAGAGAAAAGTTGGAGCCAAGAGAGCTAAACTGACCTGCATCCAGTCAGGCTGGGATAGAAGAAATCAGTACAGAATCACTGTTTCTTTATCCCAGCATCACCTAGGCAAAAGTGGCTTGGTGCAGAAGAATGAAATAGAAAAAAAAATGGCAGGCAGAGAAATCTGGTTTGATGTTACAAGATGTTTTAAATAAAACATGCATCCAAATAGAGCCTCAGTCCTTATCAATGGAATCTCCAGTTAGAAGCCCAGTGGGATCATATCACCGAGGGGACATTGGCCCATCACTAAGGAAGTGGCCACTTTCCCATCAGATGGGAGCATCTTGTCTTTCTCATAATCCTGAAATTTGGTGTGTAATTCTAACAGTTGGAAGAGAGTCATTTCTTTGAACCAGCCTCTTTTATTGGGATGTGAGAACAGGCTATGGGGCTGCTAGCAGTGTGATTCCCATTCCACAGAGGGGACTCAACCTAATCTTCAAACCCAGGTGTCAGTTCCATTAATTACAATTGGGAAACCAGTGTGACTTTCTTACAGTGTTGGTGAGGGGCTTGATGGGTCCTCTAGGTCATGGAAACACCTTAGGACAATATCGGAGAGGCAGTACATGCTTGACAAATTGCACCGCGAACAGCAGCTATTGTGTTTCTTGAAAAAAGCCACCAGTTAAGACTTGCTTTGACCTCCTCGGACTTGCTTCGGATTTTCTGTCCAGAATAAACAGGACCCTCTGCTTTGGGGACAGTGCTGCTTAGGTTTCTCATTGATGCCTCTAAATGCTTTGGATAACTTCACAAGTAGAATGAGAATTCTTGTCAGCGTTCCAGAAAAATCTCGCAGGCTGTAGAGACTCAAAGCATTTGGATTTCAAGTATATAACTTGCATTTATCTTTCCCAATGATGGGGAGAAGAGTTCCCTGGCAACTGGGTTTCCAATTCTTCAGACATCCCAATATTCCTGATGAATGCTGAGAACAGCTTTCCACTAAGTCAGCAATGATGACTAAACAGTGTCCCCGACAGTCCGGAGAAGGCCAAGATTGACCAAGAGATGTTACAATGCCATTTTGTCTGATTCCTTTAAGGGGATTTGCTTCCTAGCACAGTGGGTAGGGCATTTGCTTTGCACATGGCTGACCTGGGTTCGATTCCTCTGCCCCTCTCGGATAGCCTGGCAAGCTTCTGAGAGTAGTCCACCCACACGGCAAAGCCTGGCTACCCGTGACGTATTCGATATGCCAAAAATAGTAACAGGTCTCACAGTGGAGACGTTACTGGTGCCCGCTTGAGCAAATCAATGAACAATGGGAGGACAGTGCTGCAGTGCTACTGAACATTTGATCACACTTAATCACTTAATTTCCCGTTAGTCATCGATTTGCTCGAGTGGGCGCCAGTAACGTCTCCATCTGTCCCTGTCGCGTGCTAGTGTAGCCCAATGGCATCTGTTCGCTCTGGGAACATGAAGAGCCTCAAATCGATCGTTCATGATCTTGATGAAGAAGTCTGACCATCTGGTAGGTGGGCGGCCACGTGGTCTTTTGACATCCCGTGGGATCCAGTCGGTAACAGCTCTAGTCCAACGGTCGTCTTTAAATCTCATTACGTGACCAGCCCATCTGATTTTCGTCACCTTGGCAAACGAGACAGCGTCCCTAATTCTTGATCGTTGACGGATGTCAGAACTCCGGATTCTTTCTCTCATTTGAGTGAAACGTGATATTCCAAGCATAGCACTTTCAATTCCTCTTTGGGAGACCCAAATAGCATTCTCATCCTGTTTACTGCTTTTTCCTGGGGAAATACTACAGGGACCCCTGTTCAGTTTCACAGCAACTCTAATATGTACATAGCCTGTGGGGATTCCACCCAGCCCTTATATCTCCTGTATATTTATGCTTTCATATGTGTAACAAGAACATTTGATAAGAGATTAAAATGAAATAGGCACACTTGATAGGATATCTTCCTCGTGCCTGGTGCTGAATGCCGGACACCCTCAACCTGACGTCCGGTCAGGTTGCCCAGAGCCGAGAGCGACAGGGTCCAGTCCAGGCTGCCACAGGCCTCTCCTAGGAGTCCCTGTGTTCCTCTCAGCTTCTCGCCGGTTACATAAGGCAGTTCTTGAACATCCTCCCCCTCCCAAGCCCCTGTGACCTTCCAGAGGCGGCACAAATAGGAAAGAAAGAGTGTCCAGAAGAAAGGGAGGCGGTCAGCAGGAAGCGATGACCTGCTGTCCCGTGACAAACGCCGAGAGCCACAGAATCACACGTCCCTGTTTGCACACCGCGTGCTTCTTTGTGTTTTCATATAGGAATTAGTTCCTGGAGACACTGGAACCAGCTCGTAGCTCTCTGCAGGATTCTAATTTTTTTTTTGTCCGGCTTGCAGCTTGAGATCAGCCGAGGGTGCTAGACACAGCAGCAGGTAGGTTGTTAGGTGCGGGGGCCGGGTGTGCGGCTCCGGCCTGCCAAGCCACATTGATTGGGGTTTTACAAGCCACTAAAGTACCCAAGTCGAATGGGCCAGTAATTACCTGCTGGGACATTCTCTCTCCAGAGTCCGACTAAGCGCCAGATTGTCAGTGTGGAGAGGAGCGATTAGAAGCCCCAGGGTGGCAGGGGAGGTTCGGAGATGGGAGAACTGCTGAATGCATGAAGGAACTGGCCTGGCGCCACTCTGCAGGGACACTGCCCTTCACCTGTCCCTGCAAGCCTCAGGGCCGGTGTCTGTTTGGAAGGGGCTGTGACGGCCCAGAAACCGGCCCCTTAGTGGCTGGCTCGCCGCCCTCTGATCTCCAGTACCTTCCCTGGGTTCTGTGCTTCTGTGCAATGATAAAATTCGTCAGAATGGGGAGAGGACACAGACTTTGCCCAACTGCTAGATACTTTCCCTTTTCTGTAGAAAGGAATAGGAGGCAGTTGTCTCTGGGGATACTGACTCAAATCAAAAATAATGAATGTCGGGGCCGGGGCGATAGCACAGCATGTAGGGCATTTGCCTTGCACGCGGTCAACCCAGGTTCAATCCCTGGCATCCCATATGGTCCCCCAAGCACCGCCAGGAGTAATTCCTGAGTGCAGAGCTAGGAGTGATCCCTGAGCATCGCTGGGTGTGACCCCAAAAGACAAAATAATAATAATAATAACAATAATGAATGTGAAATTTCTGTTTCTCAGTGCGGCCTTTAGTATACAGAACTTCAGAGAAGTTGGTCAATTTCTCTCCTGGTTTGCTCTGGGATGGTGGATGTTCATATAGGATATTTACCCCCTTCTCCCAGCCACCCACCCACCCAAAGTGCTAAGGACTTAATTTCTTTTATTTTTATTTATTTATTTTGCTTTGTGGTTACTTCTGGCTCTGCACTCAGGAATTACTCCTGGCAGTGCTCAGGGGACCGAACCCAAGTTGGCAGCATACAAGGAAAAAAATCTTACCAGCTGTGCTACCACTCTGGGCCCTTATATGATGTAGTGCTGTAGCACTGTCCTCCTGTTGTTCATCAATTTGCTCAAGCGGGCACCAGTAACATCTCCATTGTGAGACTTGTTGTTACTGTGTTTGGCATATCGAATACACCACGGGGAGTTTGCCAGGCTCTGCCGTGCAGGCGGGATACTCTTGGTAGCTTGCCCGGCTTTCTGATAGGGGCGTAGAAATCAAACCCGGGTCAGCCACGTGCATGTCAACTACCCTACCCACTGTGCTATCACTCCTTATATGATGACTAAATTAATTTATTTTCTTTCCCAAATCATATTCAGCCGAACTAAAACTTTATTTAAAAAAATTCTCTCTACTACCTGAACTGGACACATTTGGGAGCTTCCATGTTAATTCTGAGAAGCAGAGTATTTTTTTTTCTGATTATTAGGGAGACATTTTTTGAATTGATGCCAATTCAGGTATATTTGTTATACTTGAGTTGCATTTCAACTGAGGAGACCACAGATGCAGAACAGTTGAAGAGATCAGCGTAACACTTTGTTGATCAGATTATATGCATAAGCACCTAATTAGAAAGCAAGCAAGAGGGAACCTTTGGTGAGTTTTGATCCCAAGGACCGACTGTGAGTGTCTGAGGTGGGTGTGACACCCTCATGCTGCATTGACAATTCTAAGAGCCTCTCCACACAGTGGTCCTGCTCATGTGTCAAAATCCAGCTCATTCTCATTAAAGAATTTTTTTTCATTTTCATTTCATCATCCTGTTAATCGTCGAATGCCTCGAGCAGGCCCCAGTAACGTCTCTTTCGTCCTAGCCCTGAGATTATATTCATGGCTCTTTAGGAGAATGAGACCCATCATTGTTACTGGTATTTGGCATATTTGGTACGCCACGGGGAGTTTGCCAGACTCTGCCCTGTGGGCAGGCTACATTCGATAGCCTGCAAGTTTGTCCAAAGTAGGAATGAGATAATAAGATGTCATAATAAAAAATTCTGATAAAGAATATAAAATTTTAAAAATCACAATCACCTCATTCATTTGGGTTAGCATACCTAACTGCATTACTTCTTAAGATATAACTAATATCACTTGCATCACTTGTCATCTCAGTTTTCATGGATTTGCTCTGATGGGCACCGGTAATGTCACCATTCGTCCCTGTCGTGTGCTAGCATAGCCCAGTGGCATACTGGGGGCGCTTTCTGGGTCAGGGTAATGAGACCCATTATTGTTACTTTTTTTTGGCATATCGAATACGTCCGGGATCTGGATTTTATAGTCTCTGAGTCTTGCCCACAGGGCAGAGTCTGGCAAACTCCCCGTGGCGTACCAAATATGCCAAATACCAGTAACAATGATGGGTCTCATTCTCCTAAATAGCCTTGAATATAATCTCAGGGCTAGGATGAAAGAGATGTTACTGGGGCCTGCTCGAGGCAATCGACGAATAACAGGATGATGAAATGAAAAAAATGAAAATGAAATCGAATACGTCACAGGAAGTTTGCTAGGCTCTGCCATGCAAGCAGGATACTCTCGGTAGCTTGCTGCGCTCTCCGACAGGGAGAAACAGCATCACTCTCTTCTGGGAGCTTTGTTTTATAGTCTCTGGATCTTGGTCGTTGATGAGATTACATGGCACAGAGGGCAGTTTGTGGGTGTGACTGCCAAGCTACTGGAAAACCGGGGATCTGGGTGGAGGAGGTCCAGTCCCGACCCCAACAGGCTTGGAGATCTCAGTCCCGGGTCCCGCACACCCGGGTTCCTCTGCTGGTTCCTTCATGTGTGAGGCTTGTCTGAGCATGTGGAAAGTGGCCATGTGCATAGCGGTGACTGGGTTCTGAAGGTTTTCGGCTGCCAGGGGTTCTGCTTGGGGAGGGGAGGGAGACTCAACCCACCCCCCTCCGAGGGGTCCCAGCAAAGACAGTCTGGCGCGGGGGCAGGAGATTCTAGTATAGCTAATATACTGAATTAATTTTTTAACATCGAACACAGATTCAGTGTAAATAATAGAAAAATTTTAGGAAAAATAGAACTGTTGGGGAAAGCCCAGTGAACTGTCAGCGGCCAACGGTCGGCACACACTCCAAACTGTGGGTGTGTCGCAGATGTTTCTTCGTGGTCTTCCTGATCAGAAACCTGGATTAATGCACCTGTGCCCACTCCAAGCCCATGGGCTTAGCCTGCATCAGCCCGTGATGGCGAGAGGGGCGACTAGTCTGCTTTCCCTTACGCTGTCTGAGTGAACGTGGCATTTGCTCTTTGTGTTTGGACTCAATTCCAGGAATCAGTCTTTTTTTCTCCCACCCCTCTCTGCTGCTTCTCCCATAGTTCTGACTTGTCATCAGCATGGACGTGTTTCTAAGATACTTTTCCAACCTCTGCTCCTGAAGTAATTTATTGCTTTCTTTACCTCCACTTCTTGTTTAAAAAAAAAAAAAGCTCCTTTAAAAAAAAAAAACTGTTCTTCTGCTACCTTAAATATACTCTTTGAGTTCTAGACTGGCTTCTGCTGTTTTATCCAGCTCTTTTCTCTGGGAAGCTTCCTTGTGGGCTGAGCATTATCTTTGAACGATCAGAAAATGTTTGAATACAATTTTAAGTGGACCCATTTAATCAAACCGAAATTTGCATAACTATGTAGTTATAGATTTTCAATGAGACTATAGTCAGATGGAAAATCTGTACTGTGAAAAAATCCATAAATAAGCAAAAATGCAATGATTTAAAGATGAATCTATGCCATGCCCGTGGAATACTACCCTATTGTCAATTCTCTGGTGACCAAACAGTCATTCTTACTGCTACAATACCCATTTGCAAGTCAAGTTAAAATAATTGCTCTGGTCGAAGTGCTAGGTGGGACAAATGGATTTAATATTCAAGCTAATGTGTCTTGCTTTATTTCTCCTTCCTTCCTTCCTTCCTTCCTTCCTTCCTTCCTTCCCTCTTCCCTTCCTCCCTTCCTCCCTCCCTTTCTTCCTTTCTTCCTTCCTTCCTCCCTTACTCCCTCCCTTTCTTCCTTTCTTCCTTCCTTCCTTCCTTCCTCCTTTCCTTCCTTCCTTCCCTCTTCCCTTCCTCCCTTCCTCCCTCCCTCCCTCCGTTCCTTCCTTCCTTCCTTCCTTCCTCCCTTATTCCCTCCCTCCTTCCTTCCTTCCTTCCTTCCTTCCTTCCTTCCTTCCTTTCCTTCTTTCTTCCTCTGTTTTATTTAAGCACCATCATTTACAATGTCACTGTCACTGTCCTCCCGTTGTTCATCAATTTGCTCGAGCAGGCCCAGTAACATCTCCATTGTGAGACTTCTTGTTACTGTGTTTGGCATATTGAATACTCTCGTAGCTTGCCAGGCTCTCCAAGAGGGGTGGAGGAATCGAATCTGGCTTGGCCAGGCTGGCTGCGTGCAAGGCAAACGCCCTACTGCTGTGCTATCACTCCAGCACATCATTTCCAATACTGTTATTAATAGGATTTCGGGAATACAATGTTCCTACGCCGAACCTGCCCCCACCACCAGCTTCCCTCCACCAATGACCCAAGGTTCTCTCCCACCCTCCTAATCAAACTCTTTTTGGTTTAATTATTGGAGTTTGGGGACACCTGTGTACAATTGTGTCATTGGCTTTATGCTTTCATATTTACAATGACCTCACCTCTATACCCCCAAAGTGTCAGGTGACATTATTCACTTTAGTTACAAAACCAATGAAAAAAAAATATTCCTTTTGGGTGAAACATCCCTAAGCTATAGAGGACTTATTTCAAGGCAGCTCCTTAGAGTTCTGTTTCAGTCCTCAGAGCTCTTAGTGCAGTAACCAGCAAAAATAAGGAGGCTAAAGTCACGATCACAATCACGATCATCCTGTTGTTCGTCAATTGCCTCGAGCAGGCACCAATAACGTCTCCTTCGTCCTATCCCTGAGATTTTAAAAAGTGCCATATTCAAGGCTCTTTCAGGGTTAGGAGAATGAGACCCATCATTGTTACAGGTATTTAGCATATTGGGTACGCCATAGGGAGTTTGCCAGACTCTGCCGTATGGGCAGGTTACATTCGGTAGCCTGCCAGGTTGTCCAAAGTAAGAATGAGATAATAAGATGTCAGCTTCCGGGAGCTGGGTTTTATAGTCTCTGGCTCTTGGCCATTGATGGGATTACACAGAGCGGGGGGTCAGTTGGTAGGTGTGACCCCTGCCTACTGGAAAACGGAGGATCTGGGTGGAGGATGCTCAGCCCTGATCTGAGCAGGATTGGAGATATCAGCCCCAGGACCGCATGCCTTTGTTCCTCTGCCAGTACCTTAATGCGTGTGGAGAGTGGTCTTAGCATGGTTGTGGCTGGTTCTGGAGGTCTTCAGCTGCCAGAGCTCTGCTCGGGGCAGGGAGGGAATCTCAACCCGTCCCTACCAAGGGGCCCTGGTGAGAACAGCCACACGCTGGGGCAGGAGACTCCAGACCTCCAGAACCAGCCACAACCATGCTGAGACCACTCTCCACACGCATGAAGGTATAGGCAGAGGAACAGAGGCATGCGGGTTCCAGGGCTGAGATCTCAAAGCCTGCTCAGATCATGGCTGAGCATCCTCCACCCAGACCCTCCATCTTCCAGTAGGCCGGGATAACACCCACCAACTGCCCCCGGCCCCATGTAATCTCATCAAAAGCCAAGACCCAGAGACTAGAAAACCCAGCTCCTGGAAGAGAATGGTGAAAGTCAAATCTTCTAATATTTTTTTTCTAATTTTAATGTCATACCCAGCAGTGCTAAGAGCTTACTACTTCTTTCTTTCTTTCTTTCTTTCTTTCTTTCTTTCTTTCTTTCTTTCTTTCTTTCTTTTTGTGTCACACCCTGCGATGCTCAGTGGTTCCTCCTGGCTCTATACTCGGGAATTACTCTTGGTGGTGCTTAGGGAACTATATGGGATGCCAGGGATCAAACCCAGGTCAGCGCATGTAAGGCAAACACCATACTGTACTATCACTCCGGCACCCCATTTTTCTTTCAGGACTTACTTTTGGCTCTGAACTCATGGCTTAATCCTGGTGGAACTTAGGAGCCATAAAGGGTCCTGCGTTTTGAACCTGGGTTGGATGCATGCAAGGCATATGCTTTCCCCACTCCACTCAGAAAGTCAACTCCAATATGCAGATTCCTCTAGACAATGTCACTTTTGAGAGCTAGTGAAAACCAGAAATGGATCTGGCCAATTTTTCTGGTTCCAGGCCAGTCACTAAACCAAATTATACTGTGAAGCAACTGTGCAAGCATGCCATTCTGCAAGATCTGCTCTGCTTCACAGCCAAAACTTCTTTTCAACTTAAAATCCACTTAGAATTATGGCAGTGGTTCCCAGGGTGGCGGAGTAATCAAATGTTCCACAGGTGAGCTCCAATTTTGATAATTATAATGCCAACAGAGGATGGAACCCTCATAGTTGAAGTTAAGAAATTCTGGAAAAATATAATTCTATGAAGAGTTGAGGATTTTTACTCCCTTCCCCTTCAGGGATATGTTTGGCATTAATTGCAGTATAGTTTTAAATGAACTCTTACTTTACTGTTTTGAAACTTTATTTGGTAACCTCTTTTCTCCTCCATATAATCTTCATCCCTGTAGGAATGAGAACAATTTTATCATAAAGTTACAGTCCTTATCTAAGGAAATTATTTTAAACAAGAATATTTTCATCAGATGAGGATCT
This sequence comes from Sorex fumeus, assembly GCF_029834395.1. Lineage (NCBI taxonomy): Eukaryota > Metazoa > Chordata > Mammalia > Eulipotyphla > Soricidae > Sorex > Sorex fumeus. The sequence continues at coordinate 5,517,161 of NW_026606149.1, forward strand.
GAGAGTTGGAACCAGAGTGAAAAATGCATGTTTATTAGAATTGTCGTTTTCCCTCCAATTATTGCTTTATCTATGTCCTTTCAACTAGCATGTTCCAGATTTATGGTTCACTATCTGGCCTTAAAATTAAAATTTTCCTAACTCGGGCTTATATTTTCAATATACTTAGTCTAACTCGGACCTTGAGGAAGATGGGGATCAATCTTTCTATGATCTCTTTGTCCCCCACAAAATTCTGGCTTTACTGTGTTGCTGGAGTGATAGCACAGCGGGTAGGATGTTTGCCTTGCACGCGGCCCACCCGGCCAACCCAGGTTCAATTCCTCCACCCCTCTCAGAGAGCCCAGCAAGCTACCGAGAGTATCTTGCCCGCACAGCAAAGCCTGGCAAGCTCCCCGTGATTTATTCGATATGCCAAACACAGTAACAATAAGTCTCACAATGGAGACGTTACTGGGCTCACTCGAGCAAATCGATGAACAACGGGAGGACAGTGCTAGGGTGCTACTTTGGTGCTGAGAGTCCTATGACTCCAGTTCCTCTCTGATCAAACAACTCTATTATCATTCATCTGAGGCAAGTTTTCTGTAGCTGGCACTTGTGAACACTTTATAAAGTTCTGCAGATGTCGTGTATTTATGTACTGACATGAGCACAGATGATACCAGTGTACTGCAACTACCCAGTCCGTATCCTCTCTCACTGAGCTTTGCCCTGCATACATACATACATACATACATACATACATACATATCTTCAGAAATACCTGCCCAGCTGATCCAGAAGGCAGCCCTGGACTTCAGCACGGTCCATTTGGAGCACACTCAACTCCCTTGCTTTCACCATCCACAGCATGGAGACATCATTTTCCTCACATGCCACCTTTTCCATTCATTTGCCCACTTAGGGGTTACTCCTGGCTCTGCACTCAGGAATTGCTGCTGCTGGTGCTCTGGCAACCATTTGGGATGCTGGAGATTGAACTCAGGTTGGCTGCAGGCAAGGCAAATGCCCTCCACACACTACTATCACTCCTGGCCCCTCAATTGCCACCTTTGGTCTCCATTTGTCCCCCAATCCTCATCATAGGAGTGTGAGTCTCCTGTATAAGCAAATGTTTAACCCAGCAGTGACGAGAACACTCACTTCTTTTGTGCCCTGGAAATGCCCAGTCTCTAGTCTGAAGGTGTCACTTACTGCTTCCCTAAACACAAACCACAAGCGTACATGTATGCGTGCACACACACACACACACACACACGCGCGCACACATATACTCACACACATACACACACCTGCATATCCTCTCTTGGCTTGTGGGATAGAGAGAGGGATTCAGGCGCTGTCTTTCAAAAAGCAAAGAGGCTGAGCACAATAGTCTGTCCTCGGCTGCCCCCTCTGTCCTTAGCCATTTGCCGCCATGGTTTACTTCTGCACAGAGATGGATGTGGCTATAGCCTGGGAGACCAACTAACTTATTCTCACACCAGTGCTTTTATCTACAGAGTGAATTAGAATGTGACTCTCTTTGCACTCTTTCTACAACGAAGGGATATTTGGATGTTTTTATGTGACAGTTTTAGCTGGATCAAAATGTCAGAGGACAAATCCCATTCAACTCTATTATGCAGTTTAATAAATTCTTCCGAAATGCAGAAAATCCATTTCTAAGTTGTGGCATAACCTTTGGATGAGGACTCGGGTGATTTAAAATAAGATTGAAATTTAAAATATTTAATGCATTAAAATCTTACAAATTAATTTTAGGATCTGTTATTTAAAATTCTTGTAGTTTCTTTAAGTTAATCACTTTTTATTGTTTTGTTTCCAAACCATTAGTAGGAAATAATTTTTCAGAGCTATATAAGTACATTTCTATGGATAATATATTATCTTTATACCCAATGAATGCACAGTTAATTTGAACATAATATTTCACCATAACATGATATTGGCTTTTGAAAAGTCATCTTTATGAGCTTGATAATACTTATATCATATGAATAGAACATATAAATCTTAGTGATCATCTCGCTGCAATTATCAGAATAATTATCATTTTTATGTTCCTCATTAATTACTTTCATTTCAGTACCCATAGACCTCATGAATCCTTCTTCTCTGAAAGTGCAACTAGAAGGAAGATTTCCATGTAGAAAGGTTGCAACCGGTGGTGTGTTCTCACACAAGAGTGGATGAAGGTGATCTAGAGGCCTGGGTGGGGGTCTTGGGCACTCTGCTGGGTGAGGTGATTCTGTTGTGAGTGCCATGCCTTTCAACACCTTTACAGCACATCACCCGAACTGTAATAATTTTTTAAAAAAGGAGCGATATCCTTACCCTCACCCCTCTCCTCCCTGTAGGCCATGCTGACGGCTCTCTTAGAGTAATTCAAACTCTATGTTTAAAGGAAATGTTATGGAAAATCTATCATTACATTCTCATTCATCCAACAAATATCCATCCATTTTTCCAGACTTCTAACTCCAGCAGGGATAAAATGCCAACTTCCTGTGTGCCAGACCCAGCTGACCAAGAAAACTGTGCAAAAGACTCCAGCAGGCATGCTTCTGGCTCCAAGAGTTTGGTTGTTTTCAATTTCAGCACAATATGCCTTTCTTTCTTTCCAAAAGATATACAGCCCCAATGTCTCATTCAACTGCATGAGCCGTTGTTCCTACAGCAAGTCTAGATATGACTCTTCACGACAGAACCCAATGGCTCCCACACCATTATACACACATTGTGTGGGCAGCTGTGATGGTTTCTATAGGAAGACCCATAAAAAATTTTTATACAGGACTTGCTCCTCTCTCTGTCCTCAGGGATCACTTCTATGTTTACAAGACCATATGGGGTACGGAGTATAGAACCTGGGTGGTCTGCATGCAATGCAAATACCCTATCTGTGCCACTATTTTTAAGACCTATTTGACCACTGTATCTAACTGACCCACCCTCTGACTACGTGATCACTCCCTAAATCATCATTCATTGTCTCTTACTACTAGTATGTAAACAAGAAAGAAGGTATTTTATCCTGGGGACATTAAATTGTGATTTGCATATATTGGGGACCAAAATAATAATATTGACTAGAGAATTACAAGGTAGGATGTAATGGAAAGAATGAAGTGTATGGTGGAAGTCAAAGACGACCCCATGATTTATTAAACTAAATGAAAACCAACTGCTTGTTGATGGTCCAGTTCTTCAGCAAAAATCAAAATCCAGGAGACAGGCTGAAGATTGCTATCAGTAGGGACACAGGGACTGTGCCATCAGCAGTAGATCATTCAGTGGACCTTAATCTGCAGTAATACATTACCTCATCAATTTTGGGGGAATAAGTCTGCCCATCTGCACTTTCCACCATCATCAGCCTGACTCAGAGAACCCTGAGGACTTTTAGAAAGACGTTCCCACCCTCTCCCCCTCAGCATTCGCTGTTTTATCTGTGTTACCATCTGGTCAGTTGAGGGTCTCAGGATCAAATTCAACCCTTACACTAGGAGTAAGGTTTTAAGGATCTAATTCACAAAACATAATTTCACTGTTCTTACTGAAAAAAAATTGTATGTAAGATGATGAATGTCTTTGTGAATTCCGCTGAGAGTTTCCTTTCACAGTATTTATAGAGGTAGACTCAGAAGCTTCAAATAAGTTTGAACTTTATTGGTAAATTTTGCATCACTAAACTAAGCAAAATAGTCTGTCATTCTCTCCTCTACTAAACATGTTTGGCCATGGTATCCATATTTACTTGAGTTTCCTCTGCCTTGAATTTTTCCCAGATCTTCCTCTTCCTTTCCCAGATCCCAAATTGGGGCAGGAAGGTGTTCTGGACCCTGAGCTGCTAGAGGCCTCTCTATGCCTCTCTATAAAAGGAACTTTTCTACAGCACTTGCTCCTCTCTCTGCCCTCGGGGTCACCCGTGGGTTTATGGGACCATATGGGGTACCAGGGATGAAACTTGGGTGGTCTGTGTGCAAGGCAAATACCCTATGTCTCACGTGGACACATGATTGAAATATCACCTGTGGGAGCCAGAGAAAGAGAGAGTACATGGGTTAAGGTACTCCCTTGTACACTGCCAATTCCGGTTCAGTCCCCAGGATCACATATGGACCCCCAAGCAATCCCAGGAGTGAACTGTGAGTTCAACTAGGAGTGATCCCCGAACACAGATTCAGAAATAAGCCCTGAGCACCACTGGATATGCCCCCAAAGTAAAAAAGATAATAAATTTCTGTGTATACCAATGACCGATAGCACAGCAGGTAGGGCGTTTGTCTTTCACGTGGCCAACCTGGGCCGGCCCTGGCCCGATTCCTCTGCCCCTCTCGAAGAGCCCGGCAAGCTACCAAGAGTATCGTGCCCGCTGGGCAAAGCCTGGCAAGCTCCCTGTGAGGTATTTAATATGTCAAAAACAGTAACAAGAAGTCTCACAATAGAAACACTACTAGTGCTCGCTCCAGCAAATTAATGAACAAGGGGAGGACAGTGCTACAGTGCTACCAGTGACCCCAGTTTTGTAATTCTAATCTGAATATTCTAAATACCAGGTTCAAGGAACTATTTGCTTTCACATCTCTACATTTTTATATCTAATAAACTTCTAAAACCCTTCTTATCTCCGAATCTACTTCTCCCATAACCCTATTTCACTAACCCTTGCACACACAAAAATCTTTAATGTCCTTGCCAAATTTTAATGAATGTACACACATTCATCTTTGATATTCCTCTTGGCTTATACACCAAAAAAATTCACAGTCTTGCAGATGTCATGGACTCTTGTGGATATTTCCTGTCTTAGTGGTTCTCCAACAATAAATATGTTGAAACCACTGTATCATATGCGTAACTTTTCCCACCATTTCTCATTCTCTCTGGCCCTTTTTATACTCTTTTTATTTTATGACTTTGGTCAATGCATCTTACTAAATTTTCATTTGACTCGGTTCTTTCTTAAGCACCTTGTAATTTATATTTGGTTTCTGAGTTAATTTTGTCCTTTTCTTCTACTTCCAGATTCTTTCCACTCTTCACTCCTCCTATTTTTTGCTCATTTCCATTCTTAGTTTTTGAATTTCTAATTTAAGCTGACTCTTCCTATCCAAAAATGCTTATTTGAATTGACTCAGTTATTTTTGGAGTGCACGCTTACAATTTTCTCTGCATCATGCTTTCATTTGGGGAAAGTTGATGGAGATAAAAGGCAAGTTTCCTAACTTGATTTGAATGTGTGTGAATCTTCATGTCTTGAATTGCTGCAGGATTTCTCCTCCATAGATTATGTTTCCTTTGCAGATTCTTGCAGTGTTGGGTGTTTTCAGAGTCCTACCACTTCTTGTCCTATATGTCTATTCAACAAGGTAGACTAGCAAGCGTTTTGTTTGTTGGCTTTGGTGATAGGGGGAAGATGTTAAGTTTTCTGATATTGTGTCATCTTTTTGTCTTCAAGAATGCCCAAATTTGTATTTCTTTTTCCCCCTACCTCCCTTACACCAACCGATTTCTTCCTTCCCATTTCTCTTTTTCTCTCTCAGAAACTATATAACTGAAGTGACTTGTCCACCAATCTCAGTGTGAACCCCCAGCATCTCATTTGCATTTTCTGACATCTGGACCCCTGTGTCATGTGACCTCTGTCCATGCCTTCTTGTACATCATTCCTCCGAGTTCTATAGTCTTTGAAGGTCCATCTCTCTGTATCCTCCTCTTGCTGTTACTCGTCTTCTTGGTCAGTTTGTGCAGTTTCAGCATTCTCTGTACTATCCCCCAAATAGTAAGAAGCAAGAAATTCTTCCGCACTGTTTAATTTCTTAAGCTCCGAGTAGATTCAATCCTCCTGTGTTATGCATATGTATATATGTGTATATATGGATCACATTCTGGTGTTTCAGTTGGTTTGCTTGGTGGTTTTCCATACAGAGAGACATATTCTATTTTGCCTGTGTGTTTGTTTTGGCGTTCAGTTGTGACATAACAAATTATTACACACAGGAACTTTAAACAACACACATCTGTTATCTACAATTCTGAAAGACAAAAATCCCACACCAGTCTTCGCAAGCAAAAACTCGGATGTTGGCAAGTAGTGTTCCTTTCAGAAAGTTCTGGGGACACATAACTTTCACACTCATTGAGGTTGATTCAGATCCATGCTTACAGTGATTGTCAAATGTTCCCATAATGAATCTGGCTGTTGGGGAGAAATGGTTTTAGAGTTTCAGGTGATTTCAGAACAGAGTCTTCAATAACTACATCCTCACAATAGTTTTGTGTTCCAGTAGTTTTTTTCCTCCTCCTCACTTTGCTCCCAAACACTTCATGCTGACTGCAATGAAAGGAATTGCTTTGAGATCTTATGGAACATAAGATCTTGAATGAGTCATCAATATATGACACGAGTTTAAAACATGAGAAAAAGAAGTTAGCATATTAGCATCTTACAAATAATCTAGAGATAATGGTATAGTGTGTGGGAAAGACTATTGATTCAAGCTCACGAGGAGCCCAAAAGATGGTCCAGTGGGTCAGATGCTTGCCTTGCATGCGAACCCAGGTTTGATACCTGGACCACACATGATCCTCTGGGCACTGTCAGAGTGCTCCTTGAGCAAAGAGTTAGAAGTAAGTTTCAAGCGTAGATGAAATGTGGCCCAAAAAACGAAGAATGAGTGATAGAGATCTGAATGAGATATTTCCTAAAAACGGTCGCTTACTTGATCACTATTTTCATAGCAGTTTAGGACATATGCATCAAATATTATATTGTAGTCTATTACGAATTCTGCCACATAGATTATGTTTCATGTCCATGCTGATTTTCCACTGGAGAGATGCGGTCATCTTTCTCATGTGTCTTCAGAGTTCTTGAAAAGCATGCTTTAATCCTGCTTTGTTGTCAAGTTTTAACATCCTCGTTCTCTCTGTAGCAACGCACTCTCGCCCACACGCTACTCCGTTATCTTTAGACTGTGTCTGTGCTGATTTGCAATCTTCTTTTCCCTGCATTGTTTTAAACTCTTGTGTCATGTGTTGACCCCTATCTTCATGCACTTGCTACAGCTCCTGGCAGGGTAAAAAGGAGCTCGTGGCCTGGTTCTATCATTTGTTACTTAAGAAAAAGGACGATGGGAGGAATATTCTCCTTGCCCACATGTGAAGCCCGGACTTAATCCTTTTGTTCACCAACAGACATTACAGGATAAATGGATAAATGTCTTTGAAGGGTCGAATACTGAATCTAAAAAATTGATGTATCCACTGCTGTTAAATGCAGGACCTTTATGATAATGTACAGAAAATATGGGATAAATTTCTGTCCAACTCATCTTATTGGCTCTGTGTTGACTTGTCTACAATTATATTGCCATAACTCTATAGAAAATTACAAATTTGGGGCTGGAGTGATAGCACAGCAGGTAGGGTGTTTGCCTTGAATGCGACCTGACTGGGATTCAATTCCCAGCATCCCATATAGTCCCCCAAGCATGGCCAGGAGTAATTCCTGAGTGCATGAGCCAGGAGTAACCCCGGTGCATCGCTGGGTGTGACCCAAAAAGCAAAAAAAAAAAAAAAGAAAAAGAAATAATTACAAATTTGATGTCTATCACACATAGATACAAGGGGTACTTTATTCAAAACTCCCTTTTGGGAAAAAATATTACTAATGTAGTTAAAAGAAAAATATAGTTTAATTAAATAAAAAACTTTACACATGTGAGATCTTACGGTTACTGAAGTTAATAGAGCCATATTTAATACTTCTCATTTTTCTAATTAAATTTCTTTTTATCTAGATAAGCCAACTGTGAATAGTAAAAGCTCTAAATTTCACTTTACTGGGACATAAAGAGAGATCTCCATAGGACAAAGCCATAGGAAATTTGAAAACATACCCAAAGACTGACTAGTCTCCAGATCATCTGCTTTTGGTTCTAGAATTTGTCTTAAATTCAAAAAATTACCTTTATTTCCTGGTTTCGCATTCTTGTATGTGTTTCCATGTGCAGAGCTGTTTGCTGCTAAGGTGACTCAACCCATGGTGTCTCCTGCTCAGATCTCCGTGGCATGTTGGTCAGGGAGAACAATCCAAAAACTCAGTAATATATTGAGGCTGTGATTAAAAATGGGGCACAGTTTTGGGGAAACACCGAAGAAAAATGTCTGTCAAGTTCCAACATGGCTCTGAAGGTGCTGAACTAGGAAGGTCAGATTTGAAGCAGGTTTTAAGGATGAGGAAGTCTGAGGGACTCTGGGAGCACTGTGGAAATTGAGAGGGATTATAAGCACACCTTCGACTTCAAAAGCACAACGTCCCCCATCTCGAAAATGACCAGCCCTGCTCATCTGACTTCTCTGGAAATTTCTCTCCTGTGAACCAGAGACACTATCTTTGCTGAAGAGTGTTTTGACTTCCTTTGTTCTAACTCTCTTTTGTTTTGCCTTTTTCTTATTCTTCCTATTGAAGAGAAAGAGAAAGGGGGTGTCTACAAAACATCCACAAGGCCAGTGAAGTATCATAGAGGTGCCAAGTTTTCAAGAACAAAGAAAGAATCGTCAAAATGATCTCTATTTTAATAGTTCTATAAATTTCAACTGTTACTGAGAAAGAGCTTTGTTTTCTTTAAGCAACACAGTCCATGGGGGAGGAAATTTTTTCTTCCCTTTCCAAAACAGCATATCTCAAAAGTACTTCAGTAATGCAAAAATATTTTTCAAATTACATTACATATATAAGGAAAATAAGCATCAGATATACTTTTAAGTGACTGGTCTTACTAAGACAAAATAGATAGTTTTACCTTTGTTTAAAAAAGGTGGTTAATAAAGTCTGAATCCAGTGAGGCCACGATGCAATTATTTATATGATTTTCCCACAAAACTATTCTCATCTGCATCTTACAGTAGATTAACATGAAGTTGACCCCATGCTATTTTTAATTCTATTTGTATCAGCTAACTACAATTTTAGCCGATAGCATATTTTCTTGTGTATGTGATGATTTTATTTTTCACCTTTTTAAACTATCACTCATTTTGCATCATTGAATTTTGGTGTCACTATCCTAAGGCTGACATTTAGTGAACATAGTAATGCTTGGTTTTAATCTTTTATTTACTACACACTTATTAATGACCTGATATGCAAAGGACTGCCCTGATTTATAGAAAACAGCCATTATCTCTCCAGAACCTCAGGCAGTCAACAACACCCTTCTGCTCCTAACTATTTTTATTTAGCGCTACTGCTAATCATTATTTTCCCTCCAATCAATAAGCCCATTTGTCTCATGGTTCACTCATTGAGTTAGGTCTGGTTCCTCCATTTGTCTTGTTATTCCCAACCATTCTTCCATTTGTCTTCAGGAGGGTACTGCATTTCTTCATCGAACTAATTCTACATGTAATGAACCTGTTCTTTGAGTCTCTGACCTGGAGCAAAAGTTATTTACCTTCGTTAAGAATTTGAGCCTAGCCACATTCTGTTCCAAAACAAGACATCGTCATGAAAAAGCACCTTTCTCTAAGAGCAAACCAGAAGGTTTTTCTGCGTCTCTTCCCCCACAAGGAAATTTAATTATTTACACCTTATGTTATAGACTGAGATAGAAACCTGAAAGGGAAAAAAAAAGGCATCATGTTTATGGGAAAATAAATATTTTAAAAATAAAGTGAGTTTTGATGGTTGTGTTTATATTTAATCTCTTCGGTTCTGTGAAGAGCGAATCTGGGAAGGTTAGAGGAGAGTAACAGTATAGAGAAGATATACGTTTGATGATAATGATGGGACAAAAGACAGCAGCTGCAGAAGAAAACTAGCAAGACATCAATGGAGGTTGCCTGGGAAAGGGCAAATGGAAAGCAAAAATCTAGTTATTTGAAAGATGACTGTGAAAAACTGATGAAAAAAACCAAGGCTAGTGCAGGACTCTGAGAAATCCACCTTGGCTGCTGCAGGCCAGGGGTGCTCCCAACCAAGGTCATGTGTGAGACACGCCTGACACACGCATTGCCCAGGGAAATACCACACAGACAGGAAGACACGGGCAGGGCACTGCCCCCACGGCCAGTTTGGGTCAGCTAAGTCTGACATTCGGTGATTTTCCTGTTGTCCTTGTTTCCTGTCTGTCCTGCCTACATTATACTCACACAAACACACACATACAAACTGCTCATATGGAAGACACAACGTACACATTGGCACACACTGACTCACACATCCACATGCGTGAACTCACACGCAGATAGACACACAGTTTCACCAATTGACACACACGGGTGCGCACACACGCTCAAATGCAATGACGCACTCCCACTGAAACTCACACCCAGGAACTGGGAGCCTCTCACACTCACCCTCTTCCTGCTCTCCTGCTGCCCCCTGATTCCTTCATCCCAGCAGCACAGCTGGGTCATCGCTTCCACAGCCCTCCAGAGTAGCTCCTAGGCAATGCCCCCACCAGACCCCAAGTCTATTGAGAAAAGACTCTGAGTTTTGCATGAAGCCTCCTTGCACGGCACCTGGTGAGGAGGGAGCCCGGCAGATGTGCTCAAAAAGTCGCCGTCATTATCTCCCACCCTCTCTATTTTCAATTCAGTCTTTACTAGAACCACATCTGCTCTATTTTGATTGCTCTTGCTAGTTCTGGTTTTCTCTGCTACCGTGACATTAAAATGCCAAAGCATTGCAGGTCTCAAAGCCAGCTGCAAAAACATCTTTCTTAGACATTCAGAAAAAAGGCTTCAAATACCCCTTTGCTGAGACAGGACCTTGTCCTAACTTCAGGCCCCCACAGAGGTCCTCTAATGAGTCCGACTTGAAAGAATGGATTTGGCGCTGGAGAGAGAGCAGTGGGGAGGGCACGTATGGTGACTGAGCGGGTTTGATCTCTAACACCACCTATGGTCCCCGAGAGCAGTGCTATGAGTTAGCCCCAAGCACAGTCAAGTGTGACCACAAAAGCAAAACTAAACAAGCCAAAAGACTGGGCTTGACCTTGGGGGAGCCCCTTCCACATGCCCATGCCCGGCTCTTGGGACCAAGGCATGGATGGCAGCTGGGAGTTCTGTACCATGTACGCATGCACGGAGATGGCTCAAGGGAACATCGGCACCGGGCACTCTGGTTTATTTGACACTCTCATTCTTACCCCAAACAGTATGTTACTGCTTCCTCTCTTCCCTGCCTACAGAGTCCTAGAAAGAATGTTCAGGTAGGGCCGTGAGGACACAGTGCCAGCTGCCTCTCGCTTTCCTGGTGACTTTCCAATGTGGAGCCCTGAGCAATAGTCCAGTGATGGAAATGTGAGCGTGGAAACGCTGAGTCTTAATGGTCTGCCTTAGCAGGAATATCTGGGGTGTCGAGGGACACGGCCGGGGACAGAGATGTGCCTCCCAGTTTACATGTGTGGAAAGAGAAGCTCTCCACACGTTTACCAATTTGGCAAAACAACATTCTTACATTTAAAGAAAATTATTTGCAATATCTGCTACTGTGACTCCTGTACTTTTTTTTAACAAATGCTGACATTTCTGCCCTAAAATATAATAAATTAATAAATAGGTAATTGATAGAGGATATATCTATCCAGCCACTGATTAGCTGATTGAATTGTGCATGAACTCCATCTTATTTTTCTTTTTTCATTTTTTATAATTTTATTTATTGAATCACCATGAGAGCAGTTACAAAGCTTTTGGGTCTAAGTCTCCGTCATACAATGAAACACTCGCACCTTCACCAGTGCCCATTCTCCACCCCCAACAACCTCAGTATACCCCCATCCCACACCCTCCCCCTACCTGTGGGGCAGATGATTTCCACATTACTCTCTCTCTCTCTACTTTGATCACATTCAACACTTTGACACCTGACCCACCATTATTATTTGAGATTTTACCCCAACATTCAGATCTGCCGAAAAGGCAACAGTAGATAATCTGTTTTCTATTGCTGGTTTTGAATATCATATGATGTGGCATGGCTGCAGTAGTGGCCGCATGATTTTGAAATTCCAAAATTTTAACAATTAAATCTGGAGGGATTTCTGCCAAAACCTGCTGGGTTCCAAGATTTGCTCCTGAGTCTCTGGGATCATGGCCGTTAAGCAGCTTGATCAGGAGCCAGAAAGGCTGTTTGTGGGCGATGACTTGGGGTCTTGTTGGGGTGGGAAGAACAGGATCGGCTCCACCCCTCTCCCGTGAGGCCCAAAGTGTCTCTGCGGGCCCAAACCTGACTGTCCAGTGGCCTCTGGAGGATAACAGCCACCGAGCTGCCAAGGGGAATCAGGCTGAGGGACAACACCCTTTCACCCCTGGGGTGGCCCAGCGACAGTAACCTACTGTGGGGTCCAGATGCATTTCTACTAAAAGCCACTGGGTTTCAAGATTTGTTTCTGAGTCTCTGGGATCATGGCTGTTAAGCAGCTTAAATTGGGAGCCAGAGAGGCCATTCGTGGGTGATGACTTGGGGTCTCGTTGGGGTGAGGAGGAAAGGACCGGCTCCACCCCCATCCCGTGAGGCCCAACAAGTTATATACTGCGGGCCCAAGCCTGACTGTCCAATGGTCTCTGGAGGATGGCGGCTACCGAGCCACCAAGGGGGAGCAGGCGGAGGGACAGCACCCTTTCCCCCCTGGGGTGGCCCGGCAACAGTAACCTACTGCATGGTCCAGACACATTTCTGCCAAAAGCCACTGGGTTTCGAGATTTGTTTCTGAATCTCTGGGATCATGGCCGTTAAGCAGCTTGATCAGGAGCCAGAGAGGCCATTCGTGGGTGATGACTTGGGGTCTTGTTGGGGTGGAGAGGACAGGACCGGCTCCACCCCTTTCCCGTGAGGCCCTGCGTGTTTCGTCACTGGGGGCCCAAACCTGACTGTCCAGTGTCCTCTGGGAACATGCCAAGGCACGAAACCTATTCCCACCTGGGTTGGCCCAGCACCGGTAATCTACTGCAGGGACTGGATGCATTTCTGCCAAAAGCCGCTGGGTTTCGAGATTTTGAGTCTCTGGGATCATGGTCATTAAGCAGTTCAATCAGGAACCAGAGAGGCCATGCCTCCAGTTATATAGCTGAGCCGGAGGTGGTTTGTGGGTGTGTTTCCCACATGCCTAACTTTTGGCCGTTTACTTTCTTGGCAAACTTTTCCCCAAGTTTTTGGGGTCTGGCCAAAGGCACAGCAGCAATTTGGGGGTATCTGGATGTCTGAAGGCGCCATCAGGCTGCTGATGCACTCGCCTCACAGGTACAGATTGACTTGCTGGCGGCAGCATATCTCCTCGATATTGTTTTTAATGAATCTTGGAGCCTGCATAAGTGCCCTTTAATTGACTCTTGACCTTGCATTTGGAAAGGGTCGTTTTCTGTGGTCCTAAACAGTTTCTTGGAGCAGACACCAGGATGCTCTCTGTCTGAGCCAACGGTCAGGTCACGAGAGGAGCTTCTTCCTCCTGGACCCAGATACAGGATGTCTCTTGCACTCTTGAAGAAATGGTCCCAAAACTAAGACAGCTGCTCCCCCCCCTACCCTGTGAAGGAAATGCCTTTGCAGTTAGAACACGGAACTTCAGTCTTTCTATATAATACTCTGAGGGAGACTGCATGCTCTTTCCTTTGTGTTCTAACAATATTTTATGGCCATGCCAAAACTAAAAATAAGTGACAAATTTCACTTGACATCTCATTGATCAGACTTTTTTTTTTCTTCTTAAGCTAGAGCCATGTGACTAAGCCCAGCTAAGAAATGCTCCTGGGATGGGTAGCCCTGCTGGTTGGGCATAGCAGTTGGTATTCAAATCCTTAGACTCAAGAAAAGCTGTCGCCAATTTCTTTGTATACAGAGTTTCAAGTGCCAAGGCAAAGACTTCAATGTCACCCACCGAGAGTTACAATGGATCAAAGGTGATCTACAGTAAACTGTCCCACAGCAGATTTGCACTGAGGGAGCAATCAGACCCTTTTCTGGGCAGCTGTTCATGGAAAGTTCTGATCTAGTTTCTGTGCAGCAGCATTGAAACTTGGTCCTAAATTTTGCCCCATGCCCTTTTGCAACTTTCTGCATCTTGCACTTGTCAGAATACTTGAGTTTCACTTTGTCTTGGTGTTGACCAATACTCATGCATGTTTCATCCAAGCCAGTAGGAATAGGCACGGTTTTTTTTCCAGATCCTTTTCAGATGCCTTTCTTGTCGGTTTCTTCAGATGCCTGACTCTTATATCTGTGCAGACATAAGATGTTTTAATGTTTTACACAAAGACAAAAATTATGTGACTGTGAAGCAGGAAGAAACTGATGAGAATATTTTTACGAGGATGCCTCTCATCAATTTGATTCCTGGAGTTTACTATAGGAGAACATGCCTTCTAGATACTATTGTAGAGTTGCTTTGCAGTAACCATGGCACACTCTGGATATTTTCTGTGCATAAGCCCTGGCTGATCACTATCACTACAATCCAGACTGCCTTGGCAAACAGGTTTCCAGCCCACATGAATCCAAGGGAAATTTAGGAAAACTTTTGCTTACTTAATGTAGTCTGACAACTTTTCAATAGATCATGTATTTATTTTTTATCACATATATATAATTAAGTCTGTTCTCTCTCCCAACAAAGAAACAGGAGGTCCTATGAGGATATGGTACATACCTTTGCAAAATGTTCAATCTCTTGTACCATATGGTCCCCTGAGCATAGCCAGGTGCAGTCCTGGGGGCCCTCTGGTCACTACTGGGTGTGGGCTGGCCAGGAGGACCCTGAGCCCTACCTGGTGGCCTGGATAATCCATGACCTGGCAGAGTCAACAATGGTGAATCCTGAGCAACTTATACTGGACCATTGGTTAAGTTGACCAAGAATCACTGGGATGGGTCCCCGGACCCCTGAGCACTGTTTGGGAGGCCCAGCCAGATAAAAAAAATCAGTCTAAAATAACCATATGAGAATCCTAGGGACTATCTAATAACCATTAACCAACATTCTCATATTATTACTTTAAGTAAAGTACAGTGGGATGACTCTAAGTGGCCTTAGGTATGACATGAAGCCAGCAGAAATAGACATGGGGATTTTGTTTCCAGATCCTTTTTAGTCAGTTTCCTCAGATGTCTACATCTCCCTGCACAGCTGTGAGGGTTGGGGAAGGTGCCCGCCCACCTATGCTGACCTGGCTGCCGTGTGATTCTTTCCAGAGCTGGAGGCCGAGGAATGGTGCAAACATCTGTGCATGGAGTGTCTTGGGACGAGGCTGAACGACATCAGCCTCGGGGAGCCCGACCTGCTGGCAGCTGGCGTGCAGCGGGAACAGAATGGTAAGTGCCGGGCACTTGTGGTAAGGCGTTCTGCGCTGCCATCACCATGGGCCTGGGAGCCAGAGAAGACTTGGGCTCTCACACAAAGCGTTTGGGCAGGAAAGTAAGCTGAGAAACTTAAGCTATTGTGGGACTTTCTGAGAAGGACACTGCATGTAAGAGAACAGCACTCTGGTGCATGCACACATGTGCACGTGTGTGTGTGTGTGCGCACGCATTTGTGTATGTGTCTTATAGTTACCACCTCCCAAGCCTGGCACTCACACTTGCCTGACTTCTTGCTTTTTCAAGTCATCACTTCTCAATGAACTACTAGACATTTAGGTCATAGATAGAAGTTAACTCATAATAAGTTTCACTCTGTTCCCTCGGTAACTTTTATAGATGTAATATCTATATTACTCAATTCAGCTCATCTTGTTACTTATGATCATGAGAATTTGGCTAATACTATCTTTGTCCAAGTTGGCACTGCAAAATACTACTGGCTGACTGGCTTGAATAACACGATTTGTATTCTCACAGTTGTGGGGGCTAAAGTCCAAATGAAGGGATGGTACCTGATAGGGGTGTTCATGCTGACTGACATCGGCCACTTTATCCCCATGTCCCCTGTGGCAGCAGAGAGAGAAAGCACTTGCCTCCCTTCTAAGAGCACAGTAGGGTCACGCCATCAGGAATTCACCTCAGTTGATTCCTGAAAATTATTCTGCCCGCACGGCAGAGTCTGGCAAACTTCCCGTGTCGTACTCAATATGCCAAATACAAGTAATAATGATGGGTCTCATTCTCCTAATCCTGAAAGAGCATTGAAATAGCTCTTTTAAAATCTCAGGGCTAGGAAGAAGGAGACGTTACTGGTGCCTGCTCGAGGAAGTCGACAAACAATAGGATGATCGTGATCGTGATCGTGATCGTGATTCCTGAAAATCCACCAGTAAATCCTATCTCATCCTGCTGTAGCTCAGCATGTGATGGAACTGGGGACAAACACGACACACAGACACACTGAGGCAGGACAGGACAGCAAGGATAAAAGTCGTTGAGAGCAATCTATCATGACCTTCCTTTTAGCTAAAGTTGTCCCTCTCACTGCCCCTGTTCTCATGAGCCATTAGAAAGAACTTTGATTTCTTTGCCACTATCACAAAACAACTATGTTTATACTTATTGATCATGAACATTTATGAACACAAACACTGCTGACAGTGTGTGGACAGTTATAAAAAGGTCAGACATGGCAGGGGACGGAGAGATAGCTCAACAGAGATGGAGTTCTCCTCCATGTAGCTGACCCCGTTTGATTCCGTATGGTTCCCTGAGCAGCACCAGGAGTGACTGGGAGTACAGAGCCACAAGTAAACCATGATGAGCACTCCCAGTATGGCCTGAAGACAAACAAAAAAGCTATAAGGAACAGGGCGGTGATTACTTAATGACCAAAGGTTCTATCCGTTAAGAAATGTATGCTTCTAATGACAGACCATCAAAAGTTAGAGTAGCTTCTAATATACCTGTAGATAGATATTAACAACACAGTAGCAGTAGGAAATGTGGGCAATCCTCTCAATGCTGGAGAGATCAACTGGGCAAAAATTCAGTGAGGAAATATTGGTCATCAAGAAGAAATGGACAGATTACCCTAACATATATTTATCAGTCTCTTCCAAAAAGTTGAGTACAAGGGACCGGAATAATAGTATAATAGGTAGGACATTTGCCTTGTACACAGCTGACCCAGGTTTGATCCCTGGCACCCACATGGTCTCCCAGCACCAGGAATGATCCCCAAGTGTAGAGCCAGAAGTAAGCCCAGAGCACTGCCAGATGTGGCCCCAAAACCAAAAGAACAAAACAAAACATTGAGTACACATTCTTCTCCCATGCACATAGGACACTCTCCAAGAGAGACCACATGTTGGGATACCAACAAAAAGACAAACAAACGAAAAAATGTCTGCATGAAATCAAGAAGACAAGAATAATATATGTCGTCTTAGACCACAATCATTTAAAAGTGAAAATGAATCAAAAACTGGGAAAAACTCAAATACTTGTAAATGAAACAACTTACTATTGAATAAGCATCGCTCAAACGATAGTCAATGAAGGAATAATAAAAATACTAGATATCAGTGAGAATAGAGATACAATTTATCAGAATATATGTGACACTACCAGAGCTGTCTTGAGGGGAAAGGGCAGAGAAATGCAGCCTACGTCACGGAACAGAAAGGACCCCATTGAATAATCTAGTGGCACAGACCCTAGGGAAAAGACCATCAAAGGGAACCCAAAGGAAGCAGAAAGAGCAAGATAATAAAACCTAGAATGTAAATAACTAAATAAAAACAAAACATTAGATCAGCACAATCAAAAGTTTATCATTTGGAAAAAAGTGAACAAGGTCAACAAACCATTAAGCTAAATTTTAAAAAAAATTGAGAAAAACACTAATAAACCAAGTCAGAAATGAAAGGGGAAAATATTATAACAGATACTAGAGAAATTTAGAAGATATCAGAGATGAAAATCTTTGATCAATTCACTTGATCACTTCCCGTTAATCAAGATTTGCTCGAGCGGGCACCAGTAACATCTCCATTTGTCCCTGTCACGTGCTAGTGTAGCCCAGTGGCATCTGTTCATTTTAGGAACACGAAGAGCCTCAAACCGATCATTCAGGGTCTTGACAAAGTCTGACCAACTGATAGGTGGGCGGCCATGCAGTCTTTTGACGTCCCATGGAATCCAGTCAATAATGGCTCTAGCCCAGCAGTCATCTCCAAATCTCATTACGTATCCAGCCCATCTAATTTTTGACACGTTGGCAAACGAGACAGCGTCCCTGATTCTTGACCGGGAGAATCATGGGATTTTCCTGATGGACATTTCCACAACAAAATTGACCACATCATATTCAATTGACGGCTTTGCCTGACCGATGTCATTGTTGTCCCAAAATTCCAAACGGGATCAGACCACCGTCTCCTTTCTACAAAATTCTACTTCACAGAGCGGGGAGAAAGGGTTGCAAAGGTCAAGAAGAGAACTCCCAGAATGACCGCCAACTGGGAGCTCTTTGGCACTATTGCTGCAACATGGGAAGATGCCGTCATTGACAACATTGAAGAAGAATACGATTGACTGGTTCAGCACCTCCATGATTGTGCGAGGAATGCCAAGAGAGAGATAGCCACAAAAAAATTCACCTGTCTTCAAAAACTCTTGAGCTTATTCGCCAATGTGGTTTGGCGCATGCCTCAGGCAACCGCAAGCTAACGTCTGAGCTCGCAAAGAAGTGCAGAGATGCGATCAAGGAAGACCTCAAAGAGAGAAGAGCAGAAGTGCTGGTGGATGCAGCAGAAGCCAGGAAAACCATTCCTAACGCCCGCCAACTACAAGACCAAGATGACTGCCCTCCGACATCCTGATGGATCTATCACATCTTCCAGAAGGGCAATGGAGAAGATTATCCATGACTTCTATTCAGATCTCTTTGATAGCCACATCCACCTGCCCACATACCAAATTTCACAAGATGGATATGCCGTTCCCAACATTCTCCCTTCAGAAATCCAACACACCATTTTGTTGATAAAGAAGGGAACAGCACCTGGAGCAGAAAAGGTCAGACCTGAACATCTGAGGAACCTGGCATCGGTACTCATCAATATGCTGGCTCGGCTCTTTACACGCTACCTGTCTGAATGCAAGGTTCTGTCCCAATCTAAAACCAGCAGTCTGTACTACTGTACAAGAAAGGAGACATCCATGACATTGGCAACTATCGCCCAATCTGCCTATTGTCTGTCATCTACAAGCTGTTCACTCCAGTCATCCTGAATAGGATTGGCAGAACACTAGATGAAGGACAACCATGCGAGCAAGCCAGTTTTCGAAAAGGATTCAGCACGATTGACCATATCCACACAATAACCAAGCTCATTGCGGTTTCTCGGGAGTTCAAGATGCCACTCTGTCTAACGTTCATTGATTTAAAGAAGGCCTTTGATTCTGTTGAGACAGAAGCAGTCATTGAAGCTCTAGCCAATCAGGACATTCAAACTCAATACATCAGGATCCTCCATGAGCTGTATTACGGATTCACTACCAGGATCTCACCATTCTACACAGAAGTGATCATCCAGGTCAAGAGAGGGATTCGGCAGGGTGATATCATTTCACCGAAATTCTTCAGTGCTACCCTTGAGAACGTCATGCGACAACTGGAATGGGAAGGAATGGGAGTGAAGATAGACGGTCAGCAACTACACCACCTCCACTTTGCTGATGACTTCTTTCTAATAACACCAAACATTAGCCAAGCAGCACAAATGCTGGCCAACTTTGACCGTGAGTGTGGAAAGGTCAGACTACAGATGAATCTCACGAAGACAATGTTGATGAGAAACAGTCTCATTCCTGACGTTCCATTCACTCTCAATGGGACAGACATCTTCGAATGCAACAGTTATGTGTACCTAGGTCGAGAAGTCAACATGACGAATGACCTGGCACCTGAGTTGCGCAGGAGGATGAGAGTGGCTTGGAATGTCTTCAAGAGCATCAAAGAAATAGGTAAGAGGATGAAGAACCTCCAGCTCTGGTCACATCTCTTTGATTCCACTGTTCTTCCTGCATTAACATATGCCTCAGAGACCTGGGCCCTATGAAAACAGGATGAGAATGCTATTCAGTTCTCCCAAAGAGGAATCCAAAGAGCTATGCTTGGAGTATCAGATTTCACTCAAATGAGAGAAAGAATCTGGAGTTCCTACCTCTGTTGATGGTCAAGAATTAGGGACGCTGTCTCATTTACCAACGTGTCAAAAATCAGATGGGTTGGACATGAAAATCTTTGTACCTAAAAATTCAACAAGCCAAAAGAAACATAAATTTTTGTACTCCTGTAATCTTCCAAGACTGAACCAGAAGGAAACAAATTACATGAACAGATCAATTTCTACCAATCAAAGAAATTAAAATTGTAGTAAAAAATAATCTCCCAAACACAAAATCCCAGGCCTTATGGGAGGATCTACTTTTAGTCCTTCTCAGGCTCTTCCAGAAAGTCATGGAAACAATGAATCTCCCAATGGTTTCTCTTAAAGCCTTGTCTTATACTTTAGTCTACCTTGTCCTGACAATAAAAACAGTGATCACTAAAAAAGAAAATTATAGACCGATTTTACCAGTGAACATAGATTCAAAGTTTCTCAACAAAATATTACTGAACCAAGTAAAACAATACATTTAAAAGATCCTAAAATAATTAAGTAGAATTAACTCAGGATTCTAGGATAGTTTAATGTCTGCATGTCAATCAATGTAATACACCATCTCAGTACAAGAAGCAATTAAAATCATATGATCATATCAGTAGTTGCAGAGAAAGTATTTTCCAAGACCCAAAACTTGTCATATAATAAAATGCCCAGTAAATTGGGAGAATGAACTTTGCCTAACAGTGTCCAAACCTTATACCTTAAATCTAGAGCTAACATCATAGTCAGTAGTGAAAATTGGAACCTGCCTTCTAAGACTAGACACACTAGAGGGCTACTTTCGCCACTGTTAGTCAATATATATTGGAAGTTTTTATCATAGAAATTATAAAAGCAAGAGATATTAAGGGCACCCAAATTGGAAAAGAGAAGTCAAACTAACACAATCTGCAGATGACAAGATGCTATACTTAGAAAACCCTAAAGATAGTCAAAAAAAATCCTCCAACCTCCTAGGAACAATAAATGTTTACATGGCAGTCTATAAAATCAAAATAAACACACAGAGATCCATGGGAATTTTATATTTAAACAATAAAGTAGAGGAAGAAGAAATATAAATTCTCTTTCACAATTGTGCCTCAAAAAAAAAAAACCAAGTACCTGGGAATCTCCTTAACAAAAGTCCAAAGTCACTAGTAAGAGAAATATTAGGACACCTCCCCTGTTCATTTATTAGAAATATTCATGTCATAAAAATAACCATCCTTCCCAAAGTACTACACAGGTCCAATGCAATCCCTATAAAAAAAATACCCATGGAATTTTTAGAGACTTAAACCAAATGCTGTTAAAATTTATATGGAACAATAAAATTCTCCAAATAGCCAAGACAACCCTAGGAAAAAAACAAGATGGGAAGCTTTTCTTTGTCCAACTTTAAATTATAGTATGAGACAGTGTGGTAGGAAAAGACAGACTCTCAGATCAATGGGATAAAATTGAGAGTCCAGAGATAGACCCTCAAGTATACAGTGAGCTGATCCTTGACCAAGGAACTAGGAGTGTGAAGTGGAGCAAGAAAAGCCTCTTCAACAAATGGTGCCGGAAAAACCGGTCAGCCACATGTGAAACAATGATCTCAGACCCCTATCTAACACCTTACACAACATCAATTCAAAAGGGATTGAAAACCTCACTACCAGGCATTAGCCTGTAAATTGTATCAGGGAAAACAGAGGCGCAATCCTGCATAAACTTGAGTCTTTTGGCATCTGGATGACACAATGCCATTCACTAAGCAAACAAGCAATAGTAAACAAATGGTATACCACATTCAATAATGAAACTCTGTTAGAGCAAAAACTTAAAATCAATGGCAAAAAGATTACAAAAGCACTCCCGCACACTGGGAGGAAATACTTTCATACCACTCATATGAGAAAGCATTAATCTCTAAGATTATAGAGCATTTATAAAACTTGGCAAAACATATACAACCTCTTCAAAAACAAAAAATGGGGAGAGAAGATGAGCAGATACTTTCTTAGAGAAAACATACAGATGCCCAATTGATTTATGAAAAAACGCTCCCATCACATCAGCAGGGAAGTACAAATTTTTTTTAAAAAAAAATGCAATATCACCACACACCAGTCAGATTGGCACATACTGAAAAAAATTAGTGCTGATATGGATGTGAAGAAAGGATATATCATTTATTGTTGGTAGAAATTCAACTGGTTCAATTCCACATGGAAATCAATATGGACATATCTCAAAAATAAAAGACCTAAATATTAAGCTCCCATTATGACCCAGCAATTCTACCTCATAGCATGTATCCCAAGGTCTCAAAACTATAATTTGGGGGGTGGGGGGGAATGTGCCCTGATGTTCACTGAAGCAACATTCACAAAAGTCTAGAAACAACTGAGATGCCCATGAGTATGATAATAGATAAAGGCTAATTTGTGAATGGATAAAGAAAGTATGTCATATATTCAAAATTGACTGCAATTCAGTTGTAAGGAAAGGTGAAATCATGTGGTCCACATGAACAAAGGGTATTATGCTGAGTGAAATCAGCCAGAAGGAGAGGCAAAGACACAGAATGATTATCTGAGGACTGTAAAGAAACGTAGTAAGGAAGCAGAGATGTCCCAAGACCATAGAACTGGGGATTTGGTCTGTAGAACTGACCTTCCCTGGTGGCAGGGAGAAGTGACAGGGTGGGTTCCTGGCACATTGGTGGAGAGAAGCAGGCAATCTGGTAGAAGAAGTGGTGCAGGAGTAATGTGTGTGAAACCACCATTAAGAGTGTGATAAATCATGCACCTCATTTGAAACGGGAGGATGATGCTTGAAAGTGTATGGTGCCCTTTAAGGAAATGGCCAATGCGCTTAGTTATAGATGCACACACTTCCTGTCGCACGCTGTCTCCAGTGCTCATTGTCCTATCACAGGCTTTCCATTCCACAGGGACTTCCTGGTGGATCTTGTCTCTCTTTCTAGTGGTATCCTGGGCAGACATGTGCTGTCATACTGCCAGTCTCTGTCTCTCCCCTGGATGTATGTCCTCGAGTGCAGGTCACTAGATGGGCTTCTGGCCATTGAGGGTCACTGAAACTTGACAAACTAGACCTTCAGATCACAGAAGAGCAAGGAGAAGGGATACCATAAGAGATTTCGGCTTCTGCACTTGCTAGCTCAAAACTTTGGGTAAATATTTATGTTGCCTGGCATAGGATCACACACACACACACACACACACACACACACACACACACATGCACACATGCACAAACACACAGCTCGCGTGCATGGACACATATACACGTGCACAAACAAACAGCATACATGCATACATGCACACACACAAACTGTCACAATTTTGACTTGTATATTCCACCTTTCTTGTCTCCCACTTAACAGAATTCTCCAATAGATGATAATAATTCCATTTTAGGATGTTCCCTCTGAAATGTCATCTGGAAGTCTTTAAAATCTCCTGCTAAAGCTAAGGAAACTGATCTTTAGCCCACCTGAATCCTCACCCTCTGACTCACACCTTCCTTGGGGCATCTGAACCCTAACAAAATGTTGATTCGTTTTCAGTCATTATGTCAGACTCCTTACGTCAGATGAACACATTTGAAGCAAACAAAATTCTTGACTTCCTCTTCATGTTTGGAGTCAGTAAAGCGTACAAATTGGAATGAATCCTGCATGAAAGAGTTTCTGTTGCAAATTTACTTCTTTCTTAAAACATTTTAGTTCTAAATAATATCACTTAATTCCTCATCAGCAGTATTCTATTTTATCTGTGATGTTCTTAGTTCTGTTTGAAATTTCTCCTAAAAGATAAGATGTAGGTTTGAGCAGTGTTGTCTCATGTAACAATGTCACTATTACAGCTCAAGGAGCTACTGTGGTATTCTTTCACTAATGAATGACTCCTGCTCAGTCTCTGAAAAAATATATATATATACACACTATACACACATTCATGTGTGTGAATTCTTTTTTGCTTTCAAAGTTGGTCTTCTTCTAGTATTTTCCCAACACGTCAGACAACTTGGTCTTACTTAAGCTGAGACTAGCTTAGAAGAATAAACATTCATGCAAATGGTGCTTAAATGTGTAATTGTGTGATTGAATGAAAGGGAGTTATTGATTAAATTCTTTGCTGTGCCCATCTTTACCTGTGCTGTCAGCTGCTTCCTACTTACTGACTTCAAATCCCACATAGTACAGGCAAAAGCAAACAGAGGCCTAAATACCACGTTTGTGTGTGCACACACACACAAACACACACACACACACACACACATCACAGGCTTTCAGGAAAAACTGCAGGAAAAGAAAAGTGCATATTGGTGGCATTTCACCTGAAAGGTGAAAGGTCTTACAACTTCCGGAATCTTTAAATTTTTCAATAGTATTTCTATAGCCTGTGCTGACTTCAGAAAATATTCAGGTGTGGCATTACATCATCCCATAACTTTTGCAATCACAGTTATCTATAAATAACTTACATAGCATTATAGCAATTCCTGAATGCAATTTTTGTGTATAAATCATTAGTCGCAGATGTGAGCATCACAACCGAGTAATAGCACACTGAGCACCATCAGCTGTGCCTTGGGGTGGACTCGGGGAGAGGCCAGATTTCCTATAGGAGGGATAATGTGACCTCTGACTTTGCCATCTGGTCCATTCCGAATCAGAACTGAGGGTTTGGTTTTATCCAGAGACCCTGCCTGTGAGTCGATAAGACTTAGGCCCAAATCAGCATGAAGGCCTTCTTTGAATCTGAAAATGTGTGTGCAGTTTTTCTCTGGATCCAAAGTGGAACTCGGTGCTGTTTTTAAATTATTTACCTGTGCTGCCATGGCAACCACTCTCCACACAATCAGTTCAGACACCCTTCTCTGTCATTCAATCATTCATTATTCACCAAAAAAACATTTTTTGAGGACTTGCAAGAACTGTTGAGAAAAAAATGTAGAATTAAGCAAAATATTCACAGTACTGCTAAGTAACTCGAGAGTACTGAGGGAAGCAAGGAAGTATATAGACCCTTGTTTTTCCCTAGGATGCTATTAACATCATCTGGGCATTTCCAAACCAAATCTCAGGAGTATGCCTTCCTCGTGCCCACATGGGTGGACTGGCTAGGATTTCCCTGAGTATACTTGGATGCTGCTAAACTTGGTTCTAACCTGTAAATAGTGTGTTTGACTGACCACACATCATGGTACCCATGATCATGTTCTCAGAACAAAGAGTAAGACATGAGAGCAAGCCCAGACTGAGTGCCCAGTTTAAGTTATCGGACCTTGTACCATCTCCTCATTCTGTTAGCTGAGGGACATCCTAGGATGAAACCTGAAGGCAGAAGTTTGTGTGACCTGTGATGGCAAGGCAGAGGTTAGAGCAAGTGCTCTAATGCATAGAGGAAGTAAAGAATGAAGTCTGGAGTATGAAAAGAACCCAACCTGGCTCATTCTGTAAACAGTTGGTGTGGTTTGGGGAAGAGGCCCTGATCAATTTTCCCATAGGCACCAGTGGGTCCCTAGAACGGTATCGAAGCAGAATTGAGTGCATCACAGAGGGATGTCCAGAAGGAAATCTGCAAACACGCTTGCTAGAAGGACTTTCCTGTCCTCTGCCAACACCTGAACTAGGTCCTTCTGGTAGGTTCCACTGCAGCCTAGAAGGAAAGAGAAGAAGCTTAGAAAATCAACTTTTCCTAGAAATGGGTATATATGAGTCCTCATGTGACAGAAAACAAACACATGTACCAAGGAAAACTTCAATTCAATACATAATAAGATTTCATGAAAGATGAGATGATCCACATTTTCTCTGCTCCAGTAAAATCAAAATGTAGTAATTGAACTCCAAAGTCAAGCATGTAACCTCATGAGGACAGAAGTTGTCCATCCAATGTGTACCATCAAGTTCTCTTCCACTTTCCTCAACGCTGGGGGGTCAGAGCCAAGTAAAGAATAACTGGAAGTCTCGGCCTCCTCCACTGTGGGGTAAGGGTGATAATGATTCTGCGGGTGCCAAGGGACTGTTGAGAGGATGAACAGAGGGTGGAAGAAGCAAGAAGCACCAAACCCGCTGGGAAAGTTAGTATTGATGGGATCTCAATGAGTATCTAGCATTCCCATCAGCTGTGTGGTAAAGAAGAAAATTCGACATCTCCATCCACTTCTAAAGCCAACTTCTTGGGGCATGGAGCCAGACATAACACATTCTAACAGTCTCTGATGTACTGAACTTTGAACTCTTGGAGAAATCAATTGTCAATTACGTTTGTTCAAACATCTACCCATGATCTAGGAATTTGCTCATTTTGTGCGTATTTCAAGGTGGTGGATATCATTTTATTCATATCATCCTTGTATTATCACTTTGATAGTAATGGTTGTGGAGAAATATTATTTTTTTCACTTCATGCAGGTTATCTGTGGTTTTCTTACTCTTAATCAGTATCTTAGGAATTTACATAGTTAGGCTAATTTGTCGTAAGTTAATTATGTCAGTTTCTCTTTCACTAATACTAATCACACATTAGAATTTCCATAATATTGAATTTAATAGCAGGTATTTTCCCCAACCTCTAAAGATGGATATTCTATTTTTTTCCCTTTATTTTATTTTATTTTTTTTAAAGTTGTAGATTTACAATTTTTTGTGCTTTGGTTTCAATTATACAATGATCAGATACCCATCCCTCCACCAGTGCCCATTTTCCACCACCATGGATAATATCCCTCCCACCCCCATCCCCCCCATCCCCCCTGTCTCTGTGGCAGGGCAATCCCCTGTGTTCTCTCTTTCCTTTTGGGTGTTGTGGTCTGCAAAAGAGGCATTGAGTGGCAAACATGTTCAGTCCATAGTCTACTTTCGACATGCATCTCCCCTCCTGGGAGGATCCTCCAAACATCCTTTATTTGGTGCTCCCTTCTCTATCTGAACTGCCCTTTCCTCTAGGATACCTGGCTGGCCTCTAAGTTATGGAGTAATCCTCCTGGTGCTGATCTCAGCTATTCTTGGGTATTAATCTCATATTTTGTTACTTTATATCCCCCAGATGAATGCAATCTTTCTATGTCTGTCCCTCTCTTTCTGACTCATTTCGCTTAGCATGATACTTTCCATATTGTACCAGTTGTATGTAAATTTCATGACTTCATCTTTTCTAACAGCTACATAGTACTCCATTGTGTAGATGTACCAAAGTTTCTTTAACCAGTCATCTGTTCTTGGGCATTCAGGTTTCTTCCAGTTTCTGGCTATTGTAAAGAGTGCTGCAATGAACAAACAAGTGCAGATGTCACTTCGACTATACATTTTTGCCTCTCTGGGATATATTCCCAGGAGTGGTATTGCTGGGTCAAATGGGAGCTCAATTTCTAATTTTTTGAGAATCGTCCATACTGTTTTCCAGAAGGGCTGAACCAGTGGACATTCCCACCAACAGTGAAGGAGGGTCCCTTTCTCGCCACATCCACGCCAGCATCGGTTGCTTTTGTTCTTTTGAATGTGGGCCAGTCTCTGAGGTGTGAGATGGTATCTCATTGTGGTTTTGATCTGCATCTCCTGGATGATTAATGATGTAGAGCATTTTCTCATGTGCTTTTTTGCCATTCGGATTTCTTCTTTGAGAAAGTTTCTGTTCATTTCATTGCCCCATTTTTGGATGGGGTTGGATGTTTTCTTCTTGTGGAGTTTAACCAGTATTCTGTATATCCTGGATATCAACCCCTTGTCAGATGTGTATTCGGTGAATATCCTTTCCCATTCTGTAGACTGTCTTTGTATTTTGGTCACTGTTTCTTTGGAGGTGCAGAAGCTTCTTAGTTTAAGATAGTCCCATTTATCTATCTCTGTTTTCACTTGCTCGGCCAGTGGCGTGGCATCTTTGAAGATACCATTAGCTTCAATGTCATGGAGGGTTTTGCCAACTTTATAAAGATGGATATTCTAAATGATTCATTATCAGCCTTTCATGAGTCTAACATATTTTGGAAATGTTTGAGCACATATCTCGATCAGAATAGTAACAATATCATTTCTAGAACTGAAACAATAACATAATGAATGATAACAGTGTGGGGCCGAGTGGTCTAAGGCGCTGGATTAAGACTCCAGTCTCTTCGGGGGTGTGGGTTCGAATCCCACCAATGCCAGGTCAAACACTTTAGGGCTGGAGCGATAGCACAGCGGTAGGGCGTTCGCCTTGCACGCAGCCAACATGGCCGACCCGAGTTCGATTCCTCCGCCCCTCTCGGAGAGCCCGGCAAGCTACCGAGAGTATCTCGCCCGCACGGCAGAGCCTGGCAAGCTCCCCGTGATGTATTTGATATGCCAGACACAGTAACAGTAACAACAGTGTGGGGAGTGTAAGTAAAATGTCATTGACCATCTATCACAAAAGAAAAATCAAAATCGTATATCTGATTACAGGCTTTGTAAATGAATTTTTTTATTTATTTTTATTTTTTATTTGAATCATAAATATTAGAATTAAAGTAAAATTTCCAAGTCAATTATTGTTCTTTTATTTGTGACTTTGAACCTTCTTTAGAATCATATTAGGATGGGTATGATGTTGGAATTCTGTACATGGGAAACATTCATTAACAGTATTGTAAACTTCAGAACCTCAATCAAATAGTCACTGTCACTGTCACTGTCCTCCCATTGTTCATTGATTTACTCGAGCGGGCCCAGTTACATTGTGAGACTTGTTACTGTGTTTGGCATATTGAATATGTCATGGGTAGCTTGCCAGTCTTTGCCCTGCAGGCAAGATACTCTCGGTAGCTTGCCAGGCTCTCCAAGAGGGGCGGAGGAATTGAACTCGGGTTGGCCATCTTGGCTGCATGCAAGGCAAACGCCCTACCCACTGTGCTATCGCTTCAGCCCAATCAAATAGTTAAAAAAAGAAATGAGTAAAATGATCATATTAGGAATATAGGCAACTACCCTCAACTTGACTATGTTTCAGAATCTATAAAGCTTTCTATCTCCTGGAGGGCAAGCGGGACAAGAAAATAAAACATGAGTAAATTAACAAAGTCCACCTTTACCTTTTCATCTTATGTGTCTTAGATGCCTTTGACACCAGGTTTATGCAGACAGTTTCCTACCTACTTGGGATTCTTCTACTTGCATTACTGAATTGTTGTTTCCTGTTCTCTCTTGTCCTGCATTTTTTAAAAATTTTTATTAGTGAAACACCATGAGGTACAGTTGTAGACTTACAAATTTCTGTGCTTGGGTTTCAGTTACACAATGATCCAGTACCCATCCCTCCACCAGTGCCCATTCTCCATCATTTACATTATTTTTTAATTTTTGTTACTGAAACACCATGAGGTACAGTTGTAGATTTACAAACTTTTGTGCAAAAACGTTGGTTAGATGCCACAAAGTAGGTGGCAGTGCCTTAACCGAATGCGTGTTGTAGGCCGAAGCCTCTTCCATCCTTGTCAAGGGGAGTGCTAACCTTCTCTCCTTTCATACAACACTGTAAATGAATTTTAAAATATAAATTTTAAATTTTTAAAGTTCACTGAATAGAAATATCCAAATGATAAAAATGGAAATTATTAATAATCAGAAAATAATTTTAAAATAGGAACACACTGTTAACTTTACTGAAAACTGGGAAATAAATTTATTTTTGTTAAAGAACAGCTTTTTTAATGGCAGGATAAAATAATCTAATTTCTACCATTTAATAAAAATTCAAGTTGTCCAATACTCAAGAGAAATAGAAAAACCTAAAGCTCTCTACAGCTATTAAAGAAACCAAGATTGCCATTATACAACTTCCCATATAGAATTTCATAGAGCATTTAATGAAAGACTAATCTTATGTAATCTTATATGCTGTCAGGTAATATGACAGGAATAAAGGGAAAATCCTAAAAATGAATTTAAAGGTAAAGGTAAAGGCCCTCCCGTTGATCATCGATTTGCTCGAGTAGGCCCAGTAACGTCTCCATTGGAGACTTTGTTGTTACTGTGTTTGGCATATCGAATACCTCACGGGGAGCTTGCCAGGCTCTGCCGTGCGGGCGAGATACTCTCGGTAGCTTGCCAGGCTCTCCGAGAGGGGCGGAGGAATCGAACTCGGGTCGGCCATGTTGGCTGCATGCAAGGCAAACGCCCTACCGCTGTGCTACAGCTAGAATTTTTAATTCCTAGAAAACTCTACATAGTATATGAGAACAAAAATACAACTGAGTGATGTTTTAGTGTGATGTTTTAGTGTGAAATGCCAATATGCAAAGTATGTAAATGGCACCCAGGAAGTACTTCCCTTTGTAACATTTGCACACATACTTACAAATACAGATTGGTGATGGTAATTACAAAATGAAATCTAAGGAACCATTTTGATTCCCCAGCAAATAATAGATCCCTTACTCAGGAATAATACTGACAAGAGATAGGACCAGACACCACAATAAAAACTAATTTTTGTTGAAAACTTAAAAAAAAAAGTAACAGGGTTGATACTATAGAAGCGAACACAGTTGATCAAGAGAAATGGGGAGACTAAGGATGTGTCCCAAGCACAATGGATAGACCCCAGAAATGGTCCGTAAAGAAACAGAGATAAGCAGACTTCCTGGTGAAGTGTCCACAGGGTCACAAAGATGCTCACCAAACTCTAGGGAAGTGTGGTCTAAAGCAAAGAGATCCACTGCAGGGGTGAGTGGATGCCAGGTAGTCATTCCCTGCTGGTCTGTAAACCAGTTATTTCCACGTAACACAGTGGTGTGACTGGCTCTTTGTAGTGGTTACGAAAACTTTTTTGGCTAACTGGTAGAAATTTCTGTGGACCATCAGTGGCTCACAATCAATTGTTGAAAACCACTGTATCCAAAATGTATTTAAAAAGAAAATCCAAACAGATACTATAGAGCTGAACAATGCAGAGGTGGGACTGCAAGATACAGCAGAGGGGCCAGTGGCTACACCGAATGAAGCCCCTGATAAGGACCAGAGAAGTGAGTGGGAATGGGAGGAAAAATCAAGAGAAACCCTCGTATAGAGCAGCAAAGTGAAAAAGAATTTTTTTTTTTTGCTTTTTGGGTCACACCCGGCGATGCTCAGGGGTTACTCCTGGCTCATGCACTCAGGAATTGCTCCTGGCGGTGCTCGGGGAACCATATGGGGTGCTGGGAATCGAACCTGTGTTGGCCATGTTGGCTGCGTGCAAGGCAGATGCCCTACCCACTGTGCTATCGCTCCAGCCCTGAAAAAAATTTTTAGACACAAAAACAGCTTAAGGCACCTTCGGACAACATGAAGAACATTTCATAGCAGCATGCTTCACACTTAACCCAACTAGGTAGCCTTGTAGCGCTGTCCTCCCATTCTTCATCGATTTGCTCTAGCAGGCACCAGTAATGTCTCCACTGTGAGAGTTGTTGTTACTGTTTTTGGCATATCGAATATGCCACGGGGAGCTTGCCAGCTCTGCCGTGCGGGTGGTATACTCTCAGTAGCTTGCCAGGCTCTCAGAGAGGGATGGAGGAATCAAACCCGGGCCAGCTGTGTGCAAGGCAACGCCCTACCCCCTGGGCTATCACTCCAGCCCAACTGGTAAGCAACTTAAATGTCCATCAGTGGATGAATGTGTAAAAAGTTTATGTTCTATATGTACAGTAGAATACTACTCAGCTATAAAAAATTACATTGTCTCAAGCCTGCTTGGATCGGGGTTGGGCCTCCTCCCCTCAGCTCCCTAGTTTTTCAGTAGCTTTGCAGTCACACCCACAAACTGCCCTCGGCACCATGTAACCTCATCAACGGCCAAGATCCAGAGACTATAAACTCAAGCTCCTGGAAGAGAGCACCACAGAATTTCCCCCACAACCTCATACTCTTACCAAAAATAGCACAGTTTTTAACATTCTTGCTTGTATTCTCTTATTTTCGAGCTTAAATGGCTCCAGAATGAAATACAACAACCTTCACACATTTTCCTTTTATTGTGGAGGGAAGGTGCTCTGTGGTGGGATTGGTGTTTGAATATTACCTGTAATGAACGATTATGAACTACTTTTATGAAAATAAAATATATAAAAATTGAAAACAAATTTTAAAAGTTTTTAAAAATTAAAAATTACATTGTCATTGGCAGTAACATGGATCAGCTTTGAGGGATTATGCTAAAACAGGGAACCAACAACATTTAACGTTATTCATGTGGAAGATAAAGAAACAAAGAAAACACTTACTATTCCGGAAATACTGTCAATTAAATTATACAGAGAGATGAGCAAAAGGTCAAAGGGGAGTAGGTTGTAAAATAATGGATGAAAACTATACTTTTGTTATGATCATAGGTAATATGAACAGACGTTAAGGTAAAAGCTGTATGTCTGAAAAACGTAAAATTTTTGCAATGTTATAAACCATTATTTTCTCTATTAAAAAAGTTTAAACAAATCTTATCCCCATGCAGTATTTAATAGCACGTGAAATTTGTATACTCTAGTAAATACAACCGGGCTCAATACTTGACCTAAGTGTAAAATAAAATGTATGAATATGTATCTGCATTAAGTTATATTACCTACTTTAAAGAAACTCTAAAAACATATATCAGTTGAAGTTATTTTTAAACGTTTTTTCTGTATTTACTACAATTAATATGACTTACTTGGAACCATAGATTAAATCTTGTCAAGTCATTTTTACAAAGAAAGAGATGGAGCAGGAGAAAGGCAGAGAGAAAAATTGATGGGGAATTACATTATCTATCTTGTGATTTGTATTTTTAAAGTGCTACCAATTGATTCAAGAAATGCAAGGGCTCCAATTTACGGTGACCACTGAGCAGATGGTTGCTGGCAATTGGATTTATTGCTATTGCCCTATAGTAATAAAATTAATTTTGACAAATTTCAGTATTGTGGTAGAAAGGGAATCACAGTTTCCAAAGAGTTCCACACTTTTTGACAGGCATAAATGATGCTTGAGCTCGTTGCTGGTTTAACTGCATTTACAGATAACAGGATGTATCTGTACGTGTAAATATATCTTCTTTCTCCGAACGGCTGTTTCTAACACTGCTAAAACTGAAGTCTGTCCACTGCAATATCCCTCTATATGGAAATTAGATATAATTTAAAATTCAGAATGATCTTAAAATATCTCACTTTTTGGGTAACACACACACACAAACACACACACTGTCTGTCCACACACTGTCCTCCCGTTGTTCATTGATTTGCTTGAGCAGGCCCAGTAACGTTTTCATTTTGAGACTTGTTGTTACTGTGTTTGGCATATTGAATTTGGGTAACATCCATTTATATTTTATTCCTTATTAGAACTTAATAAAACTGTTGAAAAACATGTATAAAATAATAGCACTCACCTAGACTCCACGGTAATGTGAATACTCAGTATTAAGTTCCACATTCCCAAATTTGTTTTCATTTTTTCAAATACCAGATCCTTAGAGATGTGTTTATTAATTGTTGATTATGGCACTTAGTCTTTGCCTAATGGCATTTGGTAGACTGTTCATTAATTTATAATCATTGTTAAATGTTGGGTTTTGAATTGATGACAGTTGTTCAACATGGAATACAAAGTAGGATTTTCTTGCTGTCTCCAAAATGTCCTACTCTCCCAGAGTGGTCGCTAATGAGGGAAATAAATCACCTGGAAATCTTAAGAGCAGGTCGAAGAGAATTCTTGGAAGATATTTCAGAGGAAAGAGAAGAAAGGTGAGGCATGGTCTTGTCTCCAGCACGATGAATGGAAAACGGAACGAGACCTTCCCATAGAGTTGGCTTGTTCACTCCATTGGGATGATGATTCCCCAATCCAGGAGGCTGGTGGGACCACATCCTGCCCAGACTGGTTCCAGACAAGCGTGGAAGAGAATTTCGAGGACAACCTGAGTTCTGTATTTCCATGCTAGCACTGTATTTCTCTGATTACTACAGCTGTGTAATATCGCTTGAAGTTGGTTGGTGGCTCCATTTTCCTTCATTTCCTGAGGATTTATTTGGTTACTCAGGATCACTCAGGGTTCATACAAATTTTAGGATTTTCATGAATATTTCTGTGGAAAGTGACATTGTCACCTTGCTAGAGATTACAAAAAAATACGTAGGTTTCTTTAAATAAAAATCCCCATTTAACCCATGGTGGCTCTTGAATAAGTGCTCTCACATAACAGGTCAGTGATGACCAGTGGGGAAGGGAGTGGGAAGGTAGCAGAAAGAGGTTATAGACGTCAGTTGTAGGACAACAGATGGAAACTGGTTTTAGGTGGTGATCATAGAGATGATGGATATGAATGTCAAATAATAGTGCTCCATACTGTAACCTGTAAAACGGTAGACCAAGGTTAACCCAACAAAATTAATATATAGTTTTGCATCAGTGTCTTTCCATAAATCAGCCATGGAGAAACCAAAATTTTATCAGCATACAATTTCCTAGGCACTATGCTGTGGTACTTTTTTTTTAACTCTAAAATTCTATATTCTATTTCACATTTGTGAAAACATTTCAATACATATTTTTACATAAAAGTCTCGAACTTTTGTTGCACATTCAGCAATATTCTACGAAGACCTCAAATTAATAAATTAATTTGAGTTTATGTTTTCAATATATTATTATTATTATTATTTAGAAAACAAGTTGTTTTTTTAATTCTTTAGGGCTCCTTAATAGTGCTTTTATTTTTGTTGTTAAGCATCTTTAAAATGTCACGCACCTTCTTTCTTTCTAATCCTCTGTGCCTTCTTCTGTTCCAGTGACATAAGAGATTTCAAAGTTTTTTTTTTGTTTTGTTTTGTTTTGTTTTGTTTTGCTTTTTGGGTCACACCCAGCGATGCACAGAGGTTTCTCCTTCACTCAGAAATCAACTCTGGCAGTGCTCAGGGGACCATATGGGATGCTGAGAATTGAACCCGGGTTGGCTGCATGCAAGGCAAACGCCCTACCCGCTGTGCTATTGCTTCAGCCCGAGATTTCAAATTTTTGATGTTTTATTGTTGATGCTGTTCAGGTAACATGATTACAACAGTGATACCCTTTAGAGTTCAGGGGAACAGTGACCACCAAGTGGCTTAGACTCTCCACTGATGTCCCTGGAATGAATCCCAAACCCAGTCACGGTGTATGATCTTTTTGATATGTTGTTGGATTCAGTGTAGCAATATCTCTGCTCTTGGAATTAGACTCATATTGGCTTTGTGGGAGGTGTTAGGAAGGATTTTAACATTTCTTCAGCGTTTTGGGAGAGCTTAAAGATTATAGGTAGTAGGTATAAAAACTCTTGCCGAATCAGCCATCAGCCGGCTAAGGTAAGATTAAAGTCCTCTGTCCAGCCCACGATAATGTTTTTAAAACTGATTTCAGTGGAACAAGTTTTAACTTTGTCATCTTGGCCTTTTGGATGGAACCATAAAAAATGTTGATAAAGCAATATATTTTACGTCACTAAACACAGAAAAGAATTTTGTTCTTAGCAAATACAAGTAAGATAGAATTCACAGAAGTATAATTTGTTAATGTACCAAGTAACATAATGTGTCGCCCTCTTCTTTATGTGACTAGTGTTCTGCAGGATAAAGTTAATCAACTTGCTGTTGATGGGGTGGGGCGGTGGGGATGGGTAGCACATGCCCACATTTCATAGTTCCACAGTGTTTGGATTAGCTCCTGATGGACTCAGAGGACCAGGCTTGTGGGACTGAACCCATGCCTTCTGTATACAAAGCAAACACTATGGAGTCACTATGCCCTTGGAGTCACCTCTAAGCCAAAATTAATCTACTCGTTGAGGGTTAGGGTAGGCTACTCTTGGTAGGGCCTAGGGGCTATTCCCTGGCTCTGGGCTCAGATGGGCCCCTGTGATGCTTAAGGAACTGTATGTGGTGCCAAGGACTCAAGCTTGGGTCAGCAGGTTCCATGGTAAACGCCTTAATCCCTGAGTTATCTCTCCAGCCCTACACTTTTTGCGGGGTAAAGGTGGGCACAACTCTTGATGCTCAAGTGTTAACTCCTGGCTCTGGACTCAGGAAGCATTCTTAGTGGGTCTCAGAAAAGTATATGGGAGCTAGGGATCGAACCTGGGTTGAGCACATGTAAGATAAGCGTCCTACCCACTGTCATATTTACACAGCCCTCTATCCAGCCCTGCTTTTTAATTAAAATTAGCCAATAGGGGATGATAGAGTTTGAATATTTAAAATAGAACAATAAAAGGTCTTGGGATTATTCTTGTTGTAAGATTCACGAAGTAACATGATAAGAAGGGGTTAAGTTGCCTTGCTTGATAACCAAGTATGCCGGGACTGGGGATATAGAGACAGTAAAGAACATCTGGTCAAATACTTCCTGTGTCCTATTTCCTGGTGCTGACTATGCAAAGAATGCCATCTTTATGCATCACTTTTTCTTGGGAAGTGCCAGGGGGCGGGATGTGGAGGCAATTCTTCCAGCAATTTCAGCCAAATGGGCCAGCATTTGCAAGGACCCCAGGATGTCGCCCCCCCCTTGGGCCTTGTGATGCCGGATTTCCCACTGTGCTTTTATATCTGTGTAAATGTGCCTCCCTCAGTAGTTTTCTCCTTGGGATTGGAGTAATAGTACAGAAAGCAGGGTGTTTACCTTGCACATGACCAACCCAACCCGGGTTCAATTCCCAGCATCCCTTATGGTTCCCTGAGCACCGTCAGGGATAATTCCTGAGTGCAGAGCCAGGAGTAACCCCTGTGCATCACCAGGTGTGGCCCAAAAAGGAAAAATAGTTTTCTCCATCGAACTTGGGGATCCCAGTTTGTCATCTGAGGAGCCCAGAGCCCACTCCCAGTAATACTCAGCCAGGCAGTTGGTGGTTCAGTATCAGGACCTGTGGTGCCAACAACCAACAACCATACTGCATTTTGGGGAAAACTCCAGTGCTACCCCTATAATTTGCGGGGTCATAAAAATCATAAAGTGCTGGGGATTGAACCTGGGTGGGTGATACATCCAAACCCCTGAAGGATCTCCCAGTCTCAATGATTTCTCGAATTCTCTATTATGAGACTTATTAAATTAAGTTATTCATTTTTTTGCCAGCTTTCTCCCACGTTCACTGGGATCATTGTACCCTTCCCCATTTGTTAATGCTAGGATTTTTTTTTCCTGCTAACATTTGAGCATAGAAACGTTTTAGTAAAATAGAGTGGTTCTTCTGGATGCCCTGTAATACTCTGCAGGTTTGAGCAATGTTTTGTGCACCATCCATTTGAAGGGCAGTCAATGTTAGCATTATGATTTACACATTCTGTTTTTCCCAAATATCAGACAGCAGATGTGAATATCAAAGACCATGCAGCCGTAGGCACAGTGCGATTCATTAATGATGCCCAGGTATTTGGTTATTTTGGAAGGATATATCCTATTTCATGGCATTTAGACAATGATTGGTTGCTAACCTCAGTCTCAGAATTGAGGGGAAGGAAATCATTTGGGAGGAGGTTTTGTTTTCTACTTTTATAATGGCAGAAGTTTCCCTGTGCACGATAGACGCCACTAACATATGATTAGTTTTGAATATAGAAGCTGAACTTTAGCAAAAAGATCTTGACCCAAAAGAAAAAGGAAAAGGAAAGATTTCAGTTTCAGCATTATCTTTCTTCCTGACTCACCCTGTTGAACTGAGTTTCATTTATCCTTTTATATGAGATCATGCTCCTTCGATTCGCTACGTGTAATCCCGCTGGAGTGAGAATTGTGCTGGGAATGTGGGTGATATATTTAATACTGAATGTTGATACTTGCCTACACACAAAAATTGTAAAGTTCATGGAATATATGTGATGTGGATAGATGCATAGTCAAACCTTTAGGCTTATATTGTAGATAATGGGAAAATGGTCTTCACTTTTCAGCTATACAATTTATATGTCATTTCTCTAGGAAATAAATGTGAACTCCATATTTACGTTAGTCTCCTGGTCAATAATCTAAGAATTTGAGTATAAATGTTTCCCAGGTGGAAACTGACTTTCAAGCTGTTATATATACAATTAAATTTAACCCATTTAGAATCTGAATTGGCATCCGCAGATCTTTTCTCTACAAAATACACAGGAGGTGTTCTTTCAGACAATTGCAGCCTGTTACCAGCAAGTATTCAGGGTTTAAGGTCATGACATTATGATGGATGATAACAAATTTCTAAACATATCGGTCCTTTCCATCTGCCACTGCACTATTATGCCTTGCAACATAATTAATTCAACAGCACTGCCTTCAAATCACTATTCACAATTGAATTCGAACTCGAAAATGTATCTGTCAGCAATTCTTAAACTTTTGTTATCATGGCTTGTTTTTTTGTAATCTCTCAATTCTTGTAACATCCTGGTTTATGCATGTGTGTGTGTTTGTGTGTATGCATGTGCATGTGTGTGTGTGTGTGTGTGTGTGTTTCAACCATATAGTTAACTATCTATTGCTTACTATTAATGAGGACATGGTAGGCAGGGGTCACACCCACCACCTGGCCCCCTGGCGCCGTGTAATCCCATCAGCGGCCAAGACTCAGAGACTATAAAATCCAACTCCGGGAACCGCATTCGCGGGCACGCAACATCTTATCAGGACATCTTTTTATGACATCTTTTTATCTCATTCCTACTTTGGACAAACTTGCAGGCTATCGAATGTAGCCTGCCCACAGGGCAGAGTCTGGCAAACTCCCTGTGGCATACCAAATATGCCAAATACCAGTAACAATGATGGGTCTCATTCTCCTAAAGAGCCTTGAATATAATCTCAGGGCTAGGATGAAAGAGACGTTACTGGGGCCTGCTCGAGGCAATCGATGAATAACAGGATGATGAATGAAAAAAAAATGAATGAATGGTGCTAGGGATGTGGGATATTTCATAGGTCAGACCAAGTTCTTTAAATCCTGGAACTTATTAAAAAAACATTTTTCTGTAATAAAATGCATCCAATGCATTTAAATGGTATATCAAGGACTATAGAATTTTGCTGGAATTTCAGAGATACACACACAAACAAATTATCAAAGAAGGTTTGTGACCATTATCTAGTAATCGCAGTGCCAAGGACAGACATTCCAGAAGCCAAGCACTTTTATTTTGCTCACCATAACAGTGTCTTGAGTCCTGCAGAAGACGTAGATGGATTTGACGTGAGCACCGTGAGTTTGGAAAGGCTGTCTGAGCATGCATTAAATATTACCCGCCACAAAGATGAAATGAAAGTGTTCTTGCCTAAATCAAACAAATAAGACATTCCATCACAGGAATTGTGTGTGCACTAGATACTTAAGACTGTGGAGAGCAGCATGCAGTAAAAACCACCGGGGCTACTGACCCCTGTTAGCTTCGGATTCTGTGTTTCAAAGTAGAGTTTCAAAGCACTTCATTCTTACTATGGAGAATGCTTGCAGCCAGAGGTTGTAGAATCAGGGAAAGAAGGGATTAAGGATTAAGAATACGGAATGTGACAGGGACATGGGGGCTTGTGAGAGAAAAGGGGGCCAAAGCCAAGGTCCTGCTTGTCAGTGAATGTGAAGGTCACCATGGGGTCCTGCAACCCTTTGTGAGGGTCCTATAAGTGGAGTCTCCCGGCCCTATCTAAACTTCCACCTCTTTTCGCTGATCTTTCTCCATCCTTTACCTCTGCAGAACGATTCAATGTGTACCTTATGCCGACACCAAATTTGGATATTTACGGGGAATGCACCATGCAGATCACTCACGAGAATATCTATCTCTGGGACATTCACAATGCCAAGGTCAAACTGGTCATGTGGCCCCTCAGCTCCCTGCGGAGATACGGGCGGGACTCTACGTGGTTCACCTTTGAGTCTGGAAGGTAAGCGTTTGGGCTGTAGCCAAGGCAAGGGCGGGAGGTCTGTGACGGGGTGCCCCTGCCCCTGCATCCCAGGGCATCCGGGTACCCGTGAGGGGGAGTGATCATCACACACCTAACTATGCCAGGCACTTGCTGACAACGTGTATCAAGTGACGTTTAATTTCATGAATTTTTAGTTACCCTATTCGAAATCACTTCATACTTCAGCATCATACTAGGTTTGAAAGTGTTTTAAATTATACAATATATGTTCCCATTTTATTGCAGTACTTTATTTCAGTGTATCCTTATGCAGAAGGATACCCATAACACTTAGGATATCCTTGATGGCATATTTTGTGAGTTTATCATGAGCAAACAGTTTTGCAAAGAGTCTTCTATAAAATCGTTTAAATAAAACTTTCTGGGTTTGAGATCATTAATTCCATATTTACTGAACCATGTAATTTTCATAGCATTAATGAAGTACAATGTTCATTCAAAATGACTGAAGAAATGGAAGTCAGTGATTTATGAAAAGCATAATTTAGATTTTAAAGTTAGCAGGTCAAGGCAAAAATGTTGGTTTATTGATCACAGCATATGATTGGAATCCAGAAATGTCAGAAATGAATGCTGATTTCACAATAAGTATTCACAGACACAGTTTAGCCATGAACTTCAAACACTAAATATCTTGACATTGTGACCTCTAGGATATTGTCAAGCCAAGATTAGACTTAGGTCTGGGGTTCCATACCCGTGATGTCTCCTGTGTCAGTTCTCACAGAAAGACCTAAATGATCACATCTCCCAATGGTTCTGTCATCTCACAGTGTATTAATTCTGAGGTTCTGTTAACTTGATAGCACAACTTTAAATTCATAACTCTCTTATCACATTGTCAAATGCTCGTTGGAAGTCAGATTTTAGTGATAGCTATCTATGGAAAATCATATGTATTTTAAAGTTTTAAGAAGATCTTTTTTAAAACCCCTGAGCTGAAATAAGTTTAAAAGGTCGAGGCCCTTTTGCAAGGCTGTGATATTCTGGTTTCTACCATACAGATCTTCCACAGACCCCCAGTGCCATATTTACTTCGTGTTTACAACTCACCAAATTTCTCTTTACCTGATCACTGACAGAGTACATCACATGTGGATCAATTATATGGAACTAAACATTCTCATAAATAAAAAGTACATTTTTAGATGTGCACACCTTTTAAATTGTATGGTTGTGAAAAAGGGTATTATAGTTTAGAGATTATTGACCTAAAATGGATGATGCTTTTTTACTTGAGTTGAAAGTTTGTACATGTTTATGGAAAAGGAGATGATTCATTTTTCTTCAGCTGACAGTTCAGCCCCACCCTTTTAATTGAATTTTATTATTTTTTAATGTAGATAAATTTATTTAGGCTCTTCCCTCATTTCCAGGGTGGTCATGCAGCAATTTAAATGACTATAATATTTGATATATCCGTACACAAAATTTCCACTCAATTTATAGTATCCAAGTCATTTTTGCCAGTTTTTTTGTGCCTCAAACTCTTTTAGGGTAATATCTTAGCCATCCCAGATTTTAAAGTTGAACATTGTCAACCAAAGTGACCAACAACTCAGTGTAAAACTTGGTCTATCCAATAGTCAGTAATAATTGGTCTTTATGATTTTTAATCATTTTAAGATGCATGGAAAGAAAAATATTAA
This sequence comes from Sorex fumeus, assembly GCF_029834395.1. Taxonomy (NCBI): domain Eukaryota; kingdom Metazoa; phylum Chordata; class Mammalia; order Eulipotyphla; family Soricidae; genus Sorex; species Sorex fumeus. The sequence continues at coordinate 5,558,819 of NW_026606149.1, forward strand.
GATCAAAATAGATATTGTCTATTATCCAGGAGGTATTTCTGCTTTAATTTTGTTCAATTTTGTTGATTTACAAGGTCATTATTTGTTTGCAGGTATAACTTTAAAAAAATAAATAAATGCCTTTAGTATATTAAAAAAAATCACACTTAGACTCCTATGTACCCTGGGATTTAGAAAACTAGATTTAGACCACAGTTCTGTAGTTTATTAATAATTTAGTCTGGGCCGTTTTACCTCTCTGGCTTTTGGTTTTCTTCTCTTCACTATTAGGAGAATAGTGATCTGTATTTTTTACTGTGTTTGGAGAAGCTGAATTAGAGACTATAAAGCAGCAAGAAACATAGTAATTGTCACATAATGGGCATGTAAGATCTTATTTACCTACTCTAAGAAATCATACAATTTGTCATTTTCTAGTTTCTGAAAGATGCTTCTACTTAGATATGAAAAATTGTCTTCCTAGAGAACACTTACCATATATTTTTTACCAAAGACACCGGAAACATAGTAAAGATAAACCCAGGAAAAAAAAGTAGGCACTTAATTTCCTATGCTGAAGCCATCATTATGAACTCAGTGTCTAGAAATAGAAATTGGTCTAACTGTCATGAGTCATGAATCTGGGGCCAGCAGCAAATGGACCAGTGAAACAAGACTCAGGAGTGCAGATAAGGACAGTGCTGAGTGGCTCTCTCTACCAGCTGATGCTTTTATGGGTTAGTAGGTGCCTACTTCATCGAACTCTCTAATTTGCCATGTGCAAGTCATGGAATATGTTTTTGCTTCAGTTTTATGAAAGCTGGTGGGAAAGCAAATTGTAAAACAATGATAGTCAATATGAATCAAATGAAAATGGATATTTTCTGTGTTCTAAAACATATCAAGACATATCTAAAGGAATAAATAACAAAAAGCTACTGAAACTAAAGTGCATTTAGTAAACTCATAACATAGATAATAAATCTTCCCCCCAAAATGCATATTTTGTCTCCTAGCAATGAATAAAAGGAAAAGAAAGTAAGTACCTCTCAATCATGTCATCAAAAAACTGCAATACATATAGGTTGATTTAGCTAAATATGTGCTATCCTTCCACATTTAAATCACAAAATATGAATGACAGAAATTAAAGAAGGCCAAAATAAATGGGGCTGTACATCATGTTCATAAATTGGAAAACTCTATATATTGCTTAGATGAAAATCCCCTCGGAATTAGCATAAAGATTCAATGCAATCCCAATAAAGAATTCACCTCATTTTTCTTAAATAAAAGACAAAAATTGATTGTAACATGTACTTAGAATTGCAGAGGACCTAAAATAGCTAAAAGAATTTTGATGATAACGCTTTTGATGGATTTCCACTGTGCAGCTTGCTGTAAAGCTACAGTCGCCAAGACGGTGCAGCTTTGCCATAAGGAAGATCTAATGAGCACTAAAAAGAGTGAAGAGTCAAAAATAAACATGTACCAGTAAGGCTAAAATGCACGCTGAGGACATCCACTAAGGATAGAAGTGGTGGCGTGGTATGTCTCACCCCGTTCATATGCTCTATCCATACCATCCTTGGGCATTTGGGGTTCAGGGCCTTCTGAATGCTAAAAGAGATTAAGAATGGTGATGAGAGTGTGAGCTCTTGGGGAGGGATAAGTGCTCTGTAAGAAGAGATTTCCAGAAAGCCTGTCTGTCCATCAGCAAGCCAGGAAGGGACACCTCCCAAAATCCCACCACAGTGACACCTTGGCTTTGGACCTCTATCTTCCAAAACCATGAAAAAAGTAAAGTTGTTTTCTTAAGCCTTCTGGTTGACACTCGATTGTAATAGTTGAAGCTCCAGGAGGTATTTTACAGCTATGAAAAAGACAGGTGAATGAGACCAGTTGTAGTTACTGGTTTTGGCATATCGAATACACAGCGCCTATCTTCGAAAACTCTTGAGCTAATTCGCCAGCGTGGTTTGGCGCATGCCTCAGGCAACCGCAAGCTAACGTCCGAGCTTGCAAAGCAGTGCAGAGATGCGATCAAGGAAGACCTCAAAGAGAGAAGAGCAGAAGTACTGGTAGATGCGGCAGAAGCCGGGAAAAGTATTCGTAACGCCCGCCTGTCCTTCGCCAACTATAAGACCAAGATGACTGCCCTCCGACGTCCTGATGGATCCATCACATCCTCCAGAACGGCAATGGAGAAGATTATCCATGACTTCTACTCAAATCTCTTCGATAGCCATGTCCACTTGCCAACATACCAAATTCCACAGGATGGGTATGTCGTTCCCAATGTTCTCCCTTCCGAAATCCGACACGCCATTTCGTCAGTAAAGAAGCAAACAGCACCCGGCCCAGACAAGGTCAGACCTGAACACCTGAAGAACCTGCCGTCAGTACTCATCAATACACTGGCTCGGCTCTTCACTCGCTACCTGTCTGAATGCAAGGTTCCATCTCAATGGAAAACCAGCAGGACCGTACTACTGTTCAAGAAGGGAGACATCCATGACATTGGCAACTATCGCCCGATCTGCCTATTGTCTGTCATCTACAAGTTGTTCACTCGAGTCATCCTGAATAGGATTGGCAGAACACTAGATGAAGGACAACCATGTGAGCAAGCAGGGTTCCGCAAAGGATTCAGCACCATCGACCATATCCACACGATAACCAAACTCACTGAGGTTTCTCGGGAGTTCAAGATGCCGCTCTGCTTAACGTTCATTGATTTAAAGAAGGCCTTTGATTCTGTTGAGACGGAAGCGGTCATTGAAGCCCTAGCCAATCAGGGCATTCAAGCCCAATACATCAGGATCCTCCGTGAGCTGTATTGCGGATTCACTACCAGGATCTCACCATTCTACAAAGAAGTGATCGTTGATGTCAAGAGAGGGGTGCGGCAGGGTGATACCATTTCACCAAAACTCTTCAGTGCCACCCTCGAGAACATCATGCGACGACTGGAATGGGAAGGAATGGGAGTGAAGATAGATGGTCGGCAACTACACCACCTCCGCTTTGCTGATGACATTGTTTTAATAACACCAAACATCAGCCAAGCGGCACAAATGCTGGCCGACTTTGACCGTGAGTGTGGAAAGGTAGGACTACAGCTGAATCTTACGAAGACAATGTTTATGAGAAACAGCCTTGTTCCTGACGCCCCATTCGCTCTCAATGGAACGACCATCTCCGAATGCAACAGCTATGTGTACCTAGGTCGAGAGGTCAACATGAGAAATGACCTGGCACCCGAGCTGCGCAGGAGGAAGAGAGCGGCTTGGAACGCCTTCAAGAACGTCGAAGGAATAGCTAAGAGGAGGAAGAACCTCCGGCTCCGGGCACATCTCTTTGATTCCACTGTTCTTCCTGCATTAACATATGCCTCAGAGACCTGGGCCCTACGCAAACAAGATGAGAACGCCATTCAGGTCTCCCAAAGAAGAATAGAAAGAGCTATGCTTGGAATATCACGTTTCACTCAAATGAGAGAACGAATCCGGAGTTCTGACATCCGTCGACGATCAAGGATCAGGGACGCTGCCTCATTTGCCAAGGTGTCGAAAATCAGATGGGCTGGTCACGTAATGAGATTTAAAGACGACCGCTGGACTAGAGCTGTTACTGATTGGATTCCACGGGATGTCAAGAGACCGCGTGGCCGCCCACCTACCAGATGGTCAGACTTCTTTGTCAAGGTCATGAACGATCGGTTTGAGGCCCTCCATGTTCCCGGAGCGAAGAGATGCCATTGGGCTACACTAGCACGCGACAGGGACAAATGGAGACGTTACTGGCGCCCGCTCGAGCAAATCGACGACTAACGGGAAGTTAAGTGATTAAGTGATTAAGTGATGAAAAAGACAAAGATGTCTTAACCATTAATTTCTTCTTTTTAAAAATATGTCAAAGAAAACTAAGAAAGCAAACCACGGAAGGACAAACCATAACATGTGTCTTTAAAAATGTATGTACATGTATTATAATCCTAGCAAATTCTTATCACCTAGAAATAGAAGACAGATAGTCCATTAATTGAGCATTTTGTAAAAGAAAACACACTTGAAGATGATAGCACTGTAGCACTGTCCTTCTGTTGATCATCGATTTGCTTGACTGGGCCCAGTAACGTCTCCATCGCGAGTCTTGTTGTTACTGTGTTTGGCATATTGAATATGTCACGGGTAGATTGCCAGGCTTTGCAGTGCATGGCAGATACACTCTGTAGCTTGCCGGGTTCTCCGAGAGTGGTGGAGGAATCGAACCAGGCTCAGACGCCAGCTGCATGCAAGGCAAACACCCTACTGCTGTGCTACTTGTAGATGATAAGAGAGAAAAATCCCTTCAGAGGACTCTACACTCTCACTCCTGTCTTACCCTGAGTTGCCTTAGGAAGTCCTCATCCCAAACTCTAGCCAGATGGTGATTACAACATCTGCATATGAAGAGAGTGGAGCTTACCATAATTAGTCGCGAGGAAATATAGATTAAAACCATAGTCAGACTTCTTTTATCAACCCCCTCCATATCAGAAAATAAAGTACAGGGCGGGGAAAAAAGGGAATAAAAGAAAATGCTGAGAAAACCATATGGACGTGAGTCGGATCAAGCTGGGGGGAATAGAAAATGGAATGCGATGTGAAAAGTGGTATTGAGTATTATAACCATGTGTTAAATATTGTAACACTAACCAAAACTACAATAGGGATTTAACTTTTGTAAATAAGCAAGAGGAACATGTGATAGCATTTCAAAAAATGGTTTGGCATTTTTACAGGTACCCCTATATGACAGAAAATTTAAGTGCTATATATGTACCCAACAACCACCGAAAATAATGTATAAATGTGTTTACATGGAGAGACAAAGCATCTTTTCCATAATACATAGAAACAGGAAACTCTTCAGATAACCCTCTGATATCGGTGGGGCCCACAAGTGGCTCATTTGAAGTGGGGAGGAGAAAGAGGGTCACTTTCTTCCCATCCTCTGCCACCCGCGACCGTCCCAGTGTTACTAGGTTTTTGTTTCACCTCGCAGAAAGGAATTTCAGGAGTAGACAGGCAGTGAAATTACACAGTTTTTATTTGGAGGTTGTGAAGGGAAGGAGGGGGAGAAAGTGGGAGAGTGGAGAGTGGCATGCTCAAGAGAGAACCAAGGGTTCTCCAAGGGCAGAGAGAGCCCCTATAACACACCCCAGCATTAGACATAAAAGCATGAAAGTCCACATCTCAAGAGCAGAGATGCAAGCAACACATGTGCTCAGGCATCACATATGCTCGGCCGTTGGGCGCAGGCAGCACATGGGCTTGGGCAGCATATGCGAGCTCCTCCTTTTTTTCAAGGTGGCCTTTATAGAGTATCTTCTCTGGATGTCTTGGTCTGGAATATTCTGAAGTCTCCTCTGGGCTGAATCACTAAAGTTAATCAGATTAAGGGAGAGGTCCGAAGGTATTAGAAGAATTTCCTTCATGGGGAGGGGTACAATCTCATGGGTGGTTGCTGGCTCCAGGTGAGGATCTTATCAAGGCCTTATTTCCTGTTTTCTGCTAGGTTGGCCTTTGCAACTTCAGAGCTATTATTTCCTCGAAAATGTACTGCATCACCTCGGGAGGGGGCCTTCCCTATCTGCCTGCCTGCCTACATCACCTCAATACATGAGTGGAGAGACAAATTGTTACATAGCTATGAGAAAATAATCTTAGGACTACCGACCAATAACACTTGCCATGGATGAATCGCTGACACGTTATTCAAAGCGATCTCTATGGGTCCATTTGTAGAAAATTCAGCCAAGGCCAAAACTAATTGACAATGACAATGAGCAGATCTGTAGTTCACTGGAAGTAGTGTTTGGGACAGGGTGAGACCTCCTGCATAGGGCCAAGGAGGAACTTTGCTGGGATGGTGAAAATGACCTCTACCCTAATATTTATTTTGGTATTATATTCTATACCCCGATGTTTTTAATGTGAAGGAAATATGGGGTTAGTAGAAGGGAATTTCTTGTTTTATTCTTATTTTATATTGTATGCTGTTTGAAAGGTTAGTTATGAGCATTTGAACCTTTGTACAATTAACAGTCTCTGGACAAATGGACAAAAGGGAAAACCTCACACACTCTCTGGATGGAAACCTGGAACTTTTCTTCCCTGTAAGGCTTTTATTCCCAGGTGGGCTGGGTAGGTTGGAAAACTGGTTCTTTTTAACCTAGAAGGGCTTCTTACATAGTGAATCTCTATTTTTCTCTCAGTATTGAGATTTATTTATACCACATTACGTGATTAAAAGTCAACACGAGCATTTGAATGCTAAGTTGGAAAGAACAGCTTAAGATCACTCCTAATTTCTCCATCTTTAGATAAACTGCTTTAGTTTAGTACACGTTTTTCCAATAAACATTTAGAATTAATATGAAGATGCTGATCCTATTTTTTTTTCTTAGTAGTATGTTTAGAACCCGTTTCTAAACCCTTTTAAATCAAGAGTCTAAGGACTGTGTGGTATCTGAGCATATGATCATTAATTTAACATTAAAGTGTTTTCTAAATGAACCGTTAGAAAGAAAGACACATTGACCATCTGTTGAAAAATGTGCAGATCTCTGATGATTTTCATAGCAGAATATCTTAAAGAATTACTGCGTGAAAGGGGATGCATGTTTTCAAGATTCTTTATACTATAGAGAATTGCTTTCAAGGAAAGTAATATCACTCCATACTCCCTCTCATGGCGCATGGAGCAGGTGTGACCTCATGGCCATAAGCATTAGAATGTGATTTCAATGTTTCTAGTTTAAGAGAGGACTTTTCATATTCCTCTCTGTCTGTCTGTCTGTCTGTCTCTCTCTCTCTCTCTTGCTCTACTTTATGATTAAAGGGCATCTTTATATCTTTATGTGTACTATTCATGGGTAATTATTTCCTTCTCCAAATTGTGGGTCTCCTTTGCCCTTACGTAACTGGATATGGGCCAATATGCATCTGTTTATAATTCCAGACATTGTCCCTCTTGTTGACGGGCGCCAAGGACAGAAAGTAAATTCAAACTTGATGCAGAGAAGTTGGATGGGGATGAGGGTGATAAGAAAGGGACAATTTAAAGGGCATTGCTGGCCTAGCCAATATTACGGAGCTCAAGATATACATTTCCTACATGAGGTATATCAGAGGCTAGCACACAGATACTTATTTATATGGCTATATGTATCCTCTAGAAAGTAACTAAAGTAGAGATATCAAGAACTCTGATTATTAATCATAGTTTCCTCTACTTGCATACTTTAAAAAATGCTTAGAGAAAAACTCTACTGTACTGCTAAAATACAAAAATAAGCAACAGCAGTGCGTCTAGATGATTCTACATACCTAGGAAATCTTCCTGCTCTTCATCCAGATGCCTCAGAGTGAGTACACCCAACTGAGGATGATGCCAGAAGCTTTCTGGGGGCTTCTCCCCCAGAGAGACTTGGGCTGGGAGATGAATTCACAGCCCCATGTCAGCAGAGAGCAATTGCTCTGTCACCATCACAGTTGTTTGTTTGCATCTTAACAGGCAAAAACAACCTATTTGCCTCACCAGCTTATTTTCTATCCACAAAAAATTTAAAGCTATCCAGACAGTCGGAGGAAGTCAGTATCTTCTTGATAATGTGCAATTTTATCTCGTGAGAGACAAAACTACTTTTTCAACTGCTGATGTGGCATTTTCACTTCATATCACCTCATAAATATTGTAAGCAAAAATCAGGAGAAGTTCAGAATCCTGCACCAGAAAATTTAAGTCAGACCCTAATTTTTTTTATGAATTTTTTTGTTTAAAACATAATTTCCCTATTCAGCACAATATTTTAATGTCAAAAGACCAACAAACACCTTGTCTCTGATGATATTGCTTCTATTTAGAAGTCTGGAGAAGAGATTTTTTTTTAAGGATCAAACACAGCTTAAATGTTGTAAACCAGTTCTTAGGGACGGACAATTAGGTAATGCTGTTGCACTGTTGTGGGGGGTTATGAGCATGTTGTGGGGAGCAGGAGAACCCCTTCTTGGGCCTTTCTCAGCTAAACAATCAAACAGCACCAGATAGCAAAGGCAAACTCAATGTAATAGCCTGCCTGTGGAATATTTACATGGCAGTGATTTCTGAAACAAACAGGAAGTGGACCTTTGACCTGGGGTTCAAGGAGAAAGCTGTGGGCAGAGATATTCTTTCACTAAGAGGGATGACTTTGCCATTACCCTGAGGCCAAAAGGCTGAGTTTTTCAGACAGAAACACCTTGTTCATTGAAAACTTCCACATTTAGACAGTTTACTTTGGGCGGGGGGGGGGGGGGGGGGGGGGGATGGCTGGAGCGATAGCACAGCAGGTAGGACGTTGGCCTTGCAAGCAGTTGACCTGGGTTCGATTCCTCCGTCCCTCTTGGAGAATCTGGCAAGCTATTGAGAGTAACCCTCCCGCACTGCAGAGCCTGGTAAGCTCCTAGAGGCGTATTTGATATGCCAATAAGTCTCACAATGGAGATGTTACTAGAGCCCACTTGAGCAAATCGATGAACAACAGGAGGACAGTACTGCTCTGTTGGGAACAGGGCAACAGAGAGAGAAAAGACAAGAATTTCTTCTCCAGCTGCAGGCCTCTGCTCTGAGCTGAAAGTCACCTGGATGCCTGAGTCCAAATTAGTCAGCTTTTCTGAAGCCAGAGGAACACAGCTGACCTTAGTTCCGGTCCCAAGTGACTCAATGGAGATGCCAGCTTTGTGCATGTGGAGAGAAGTTGTTTGGGGCAAAAGCTGCAGCTATTTCATATGGAGACTCCATTTATCCCTGAACCCTTTTCATTCACAAACTGCAGAAACCTTTCTGGAAACCTCTTCCTTCTCTAATGTATAAGCAAGAGTTAAAAGGAAAGATAAGAGGGGGGCTGGAGTGATAGCACCGCAGGTAGGGTGTTTGCCTTGCATGCAGAAGACCCAAGGTTCAATTCCCAGCATCCCATATGGTCCCCCTAGCACCGCAGGAGTAATTCCTGAGTGCATGAGCCAGGAGTAACCCTTGTGCATTGTTGGGTGTGACCCCCACCCCAAAAAATGAGCGTGATACCAAAGGATGATCAAAAGAAAAAAAAACAACCCTGACACATGATAAATCTGAGTGTGAGAATTAACAATGTGGCTTTTCACGAGTCACTTTATGAAAATCCAGACACAAATAGAGAAAATATTTGAAAGTCACATATTTGGCAAAGCTATATCCAGAATAACTTTTAATAAATAAGGGTATTTGTAGGAGTCAGAGTGATAGTACAGTGGGGAGGGCATTTGCCTTGCATGTGGCAGACCCAGGTTCAATCCCCAATATCCTACCTGGTTCCCCAAGCACCACCAGGAGTAATTCCTGAGTGCAGGGCCAGGGATAACCCCGAGCATCTCCAGCTGTGATCCAAAAAGTCAAAAATTAATAAGTGTATTTGCAAATACAAAACATAAATGGGCTAGTTTATAAAAATTTCTTGATTTTGTCCTAAAATTCCTTTCATTTTCTACTACAAAAAATATAGTTTGAACACATATACACCAGTAAAGCTTCCCCCTTTTTATCACCAAACTTATAAACTCCAGCTCTGGTCAGATATTTAGAAACTCAAAAATGTAAATCTTGTTTCCAGAAAAAGTCTTCAAGATGTTATTTTCTTTTTTGGTGAGCTCTAGTTCTGCTGGTTGAGAAGATTCGGCAGCTCTGAGTCAGAGGAAGAAGTAATGTGATTATGATACTAGAGAACCAAGTATTTTGACTTTGTCATTTCAAGCTGTGGCATTAGCACATAATATAACTTTTCATTATAAAGTTATTAATATATAATATAGCAAGGAAATAATCTTCTCTAGCAAAAAACTCATCTTTTAACAAAGATCAAAGGTAGTGTCCTGGAATTTGGAGAGAACAAAATCCACATTTTCTAGACTGTTCCTTTATAGAATTAACCATAACAGTTCCATTCAGTAGCCTAAAGGTTAGGTAATGGAAAGAAAGTGAACTGAGAGAAACACTTTCATACTACTCTCCTTATAAATACTATTAATAAAATATAATTGCCACCAGCCACTAAAGGGCTGTAGTGTTGCAGTGAACAAGAGTCTGCGTTTTATGTACTAAAAGGAGAAAATTAGCCAGAATTGCTGGTCATTTGAATATGGTAAGTTGAAGAAGGGGAGGACTTAAAGGTTTTTTCATTGTGAACTAAGAGAGGAAATCACTGCCGAGAAATTCTGTATGGAAATTCTATATGGAAACCTGGTTTTGAAACATGATCTTGAGAATAATATACTTATTGAATTTGATGGATCTAGAAGATATCTGTATGACTGGAAAGATAGCACAGCAGATGAACACCTTATCTCCAGAATATTTTATAAATTAAAAATTCAGAAATATCAAAAAAAATACAACTCATCCAAAAGCTTTCTAATATGAGACAGTCCCATTTTGGTTTTGTGTTATATATATACAAGTATATTTTATTGAATGACCATGAGATATACAGTTACGAAGTTGTTCTTGATTGAGTTTCAGTCATGTTTCAACACCCATCCCCTTACCAGGGCACATTTCTCACCGCCAATGTCCCCAGCTTCACTCCCAACACCTCCCTACACCCCACCACCTCCCTGCACCCCACTCCACATAGCCTGTCTCTATGCACTGTAGCACTGTCCTCCCGTTGCTGATTGATTTGCTCGAGGGGGCCCCAGTAACGTCTCCATTATGAGACTTATTGTTACTGTGTTTGGCATATCAAATAATACGTCACGGGGAGCTTGCCAGGCTTTGCCGTGATACTCTTGGTAGCTTGCCGGGCTCCTCCGAGAGGGGCAGAGGAATCGAACCCGGCTCGGCTGGGCTGGCTGCGTGCAAGGCAAACGCCCTACCACTGTGCTATCATTCCAGCCCTGTGCTATCGCTCCAGCCTGTCTCTATAGAAGACTCTTCTCTCTCTCTCTCTCTCTCTCTCTCTCTCTCTCTCTCTCTCTCTCTCTCTCTCTCTCTCCCCTCCCCCCCTTTTAGGCAATATTGTTACTGAAAAGGCATCGTGCATATCCCTTTACCTCCTTCCAACACTCAGTTCTTGTCCAGAGTGATCATTTCCAATCATCATTGTCATCACGGTCCCTTCTGTGTCCTGACTGCAGGTCCCTCCCACTTTGTGGCAAGCTTCCTACCATGAACCAGTCCTCCTAGCTCTTGTTTACATAGCTTTGAGTATTATTTATGTACTACGTTGTTAGTTTGTTTTGTTTTTATAGCCACAAATGAGCGCAATCATCCTATGTCTGTCCCTCTCGCTCTGAGTCATTTCACTCGGCATGATGCTCTCCATGTCCATTCGTGTATAAACAAACTTCATGACTTCATTTTTCCTAACAGCTGCGTGGTGCTCCGTTGTGTAGATGTTCCATCGCTTCTTGGGTTGTTTCCAGATTCTGGCTCTTGTGAGTAGTGCTGCAAAGAACACAGGAGTGCAGACGGCTTTTCTGCCGTGTGTTTTGGGGTCACTAAGGTATATTCCCAGAAACAGCATTGCTGAGTCGTATGGAAGCTCAATTTCTAGGGTCCCATTTTGTTTTATTTTGTTTTGCTTGTCTTTGCCTCTGGTGTCAAATCATTGAAGACTATTCTAAGATCTGTTTTCTGGAGGTTTGCCTCTGTTTTTTTTTTCAATGTATTTTATAGATTATGGCCTAATCTTGATGTCTTTAATCCCTTTGGACTGTACTTTTGTGAATGGTGTGAGATACAATTCTAGCTTCATTTTTTAACATGTATAGTGTTCCAGTTTTCCCAGCACCATTTGTTCAAAAGACTTGGCTTGCTACATTGAATTTACTTAGTTCCTTTGTCTAAATAAACTATCCATAAATTTTAGGGTTTGTCTCAGAACTCTCATTTCTGTTCCATTAGCCTGTGAATCTATCCTTATTCCAGTATCCTTATTCTAGTATCCTTATTCTTCACAAAAAAAAAAAAATGTGAGGTGCATCACAATAACATTATAGTAGAATTCAGAGATCAGGCATGAAATATTTCTCATCATTTTTTCTCGGAGTTGCTTTGGCTATTTGGGGAATCTTATGGTTCCGTGTAAATTTTATCAGAGTTTGTTCAAGTCCTTGGAGATTGTCTTTGGGATTTTGACAGGGATAGCATTGAATCTGTGTAAACTTTTGGGTAGTGGAGTCTTTTTGACAATATTAATTACTCCAGTTATGGAACATTTTTTCCATTTCCCCATCTCTTTACATAATGCTCTATTTTTTTCTATATAAGCCCTTAACCTTCTTTGTTGATTCCTATGTATTTGATGTTTTGGGGTGCAATTAAAAAACATTTTTATTGAATGGCTGTGAGATACAGTTATAAAGTTTTCGTGTTTGAGTTTCATTCATACAGTGACCAAACACCCATTCCTCTACCAGTGCATTTTCCACCATAGATGTCCCCAGTATACTTACACCCACTGATACCCTCCCCCTACCTCTATGGCAAAAAATTTCCCCCGTACTCTCTCTATACTTTTGGGAAGGGGTGCAATTTTGGACAGGGTTGACTTTTATAGTTCTTCCTTGTTCTAGTTCATCATTTTTATACAGAAATGCTACGGGTTTTGTGTGTTAATTTTGTAGACCACTGCCTTGCTGTATTGGTTTATTGTTTCCAGGAGCTTTGTGGTGGATTCCTTAGGGTTTTCCAGGTATATTTTCATGTCAATGTAGGGCCCATTGGAGACGTTACTGGCGCCCGCTCGAGCAAATCGACGACTAACGGGAAGTTAAGTGATTAAGTGAAGTGATTTTCATGTCATCTTCAAATAATAATAGCTTTTCTTCTCCTTTTTAAGTTTGAATCCCTTTAATTTATTTTTCTTAACTAATTACTGTGCCAACTTTTCCGAAACAATATTAAATAAAATTGGAGATCTTTGTATCTGATCTCAGGGGAAAAGGTTCAGTTTTTACTGCTGAGAGTGATATTTTCTGTAGGTTTGTTGTAAATGACTGTTACTATCTTTTGTTTATTTGTTCAAATAATAAAGCAAGATAGTTTATATTGAACAAAACTTACTTAGAAGAATGTGAGGTTTAGGGCCAGAGAGATAGTACAGAGGCTGCCCTGCATGCAGCCAACCTGGATCTGATCCTTACCAACTCCATACTTTACTCTGAGCCTGACAAAATGATCCCTGAGCACAAAACCAGGAGTAAACACAGAGCACAGTCTGCTATGCTCACTCCCCCACCCCTAAAAAGTAAAATTAAAATGTGAAGGGAGAGAGAGATATGTGTTACTGAAATATGTTTTCAAGAGAGAATACGGATTCTTCAGAATGGAAAAAGGAGAGAGAGAGAGAGAGAGAGAGAGAGAGAGAGAGAGAGAGAGAGAGAGAGAGATTGAACAGAGAAGAGAGGCTTGAAAGAGTAGACCAACAATTAGTATTTTTTTAAAATTTTTATTAGTGAGAAACCATGAGGTACAGTTGTAGACTTACAAATTTTGTGCTTGGGTTTCAATTACACGATGATCAAATATCCATCCCTCCGCCAGTGCCCATTTCCCACCACCACAGATCCCAGTATCCCTCCCACCCCCCATCCCCCCAATCCCACCCTGCCTCTGTGGCAGGGCATTCCCCTTTGTTCTCTCTCTTCTTTTGGGTGTTGTGGTTTGCAAAAGAGTCAAGCCTGATTTTCAGGGAGAAATGTCGGATGATTTACTTTCCATTGATTACATTGCATATAAGGAAATGTCGATATAAGATATTGGCTCTATTTGGGGCCCGGAGCATTCTCCGGGAGCTGTGGGGCCCTCCAGCCAGTTTTCTTCTTTGTTGCTGTGTGCTGTAAGATGGCACTGGGGGGTGAGTTGTGGGCGTGACTTCCTGAATCAGAGGTTGCCTGGGAGCCAGAGCAGCCCCATTGTGGTTTGGAAAAAAAATGTCCTGGTACCCACATGCCAGAGCCATGCTTGTAGAAGCTCATGGTCACCGGGATTCCATCTGGAGAAGGCAGGATGGCAGCACCTACCCCATCTGGGACCTCCCGGTGATATCGGCTCTGTTTGGGGCCCGGAGTATTCTCCGGGAGCTGTGGGACCCTCCAGCCAGTTTTCTTCTTTGTTTCAACAATTAGTATTTTGAGGCATATCCCTTCTTTATCCACCTTGAGATTTTTATAATGAATTGATATTAAATCTTTTGCATGGCAAAAGAGACTCAAACCAAAATGTAAGAAAAAAACACTCCACTGAATGGAAAAAATATTTGCATGAAGTATATCTGATAAAGGGCTAATTCCCAAGATTTATAAAATACTCAAAGTTCAACAGCTAAAAAAAATTCAGTAACTCCATCCAAGTTGGGGAGAATAGATAAACAGATGAACAGGTCTTCAGTGAAGATGTTTAGATGTACAGGAGGCATATGAAAAAGCATTCAGAGTCAGTTGTGAGTAGAGAAATGCAAATCAAAAGAAGAATGAGATCTCACACCACTGAAAATGACATACAGCAAAAAGATTAGAAATGGCAAGTGTTGGCAGGCTGTGATGAGAAGGGAAACTGCATTCTCCATCAGTGGAATTCTCCTCTGGTTGATCCACTGTGGGAAGCAATATGAAGATCTCCCAATTAAGCTGGAAAGGTGGAAGTGTTGGGATATATTTTTATTCTCTGTTTATTTTTCATAATCTAATTTCTCATGTGCCAAAAAACAAAATTAATTTTCATATGTATTAGTAGGATCTTCAGGAATATGGAATGCCCAGAAGAACCGTTTCCCTCAGAACTGCAATGTGGGGCTGATGTCAGCAAAGCTCTTTATGATGGAAAACAGGAGCTTTGAACCACTCTCTGCCTTGGACTAAATAGTGGTCCTTTTTTGTATTTGAATAAATCAATTCCAGGGACTTCTACCTGTATTTGTGACACTAGGGAAGAGAACTACTTGTTTTGCAACCTTACAAAGAATTTCAAAATCGAATGCTCAGAATTTTGAAGGAATCAAAAAACATTTTAATTTACTTCTAACATTTTGTACCTCTTCTGATCTGTTTCATTTATCATCATTCACATTATTTAATTTTGTAAATTTACAATTTTTGAAAAGTTCAAATGATTAAGAAGCTGTAATTGAATAATAAAATGGTTAAAATCTAAGCACATAAAATATTGAGAGGAAATACGAGAATAAATAAAATATTCAAAGCAGCTGCTTTTGACACAGTTTCTATTTTCTACACTACATGCAGTGTATGTTTTTCTTTGCTCTTTTGCTGGTGCTATAAAAAGGCTATACATAAATATTTTTAATTTAGTGAAATATCAGGTCTAGTTTTAAATGCATACATTGAATCAATTTCCATCATCATCACTTGTATATAAAATGCTGTGAGTCTGTTATATAAAGACACTGATGAAGTCACAATCTTTATCTAGAATTTAGGCAACACGAAGGAAAGAAAATAATCTCATAAATGCAAAATCAGTGATTACTTTGATTTTCTTCCTATATTTTTTCTGAGAAAGTTTTCACATTTTGTCCCTCACAAAAAAAGAAATGGATTAGTTAAAGGCACAGTATCAATTTTTCCATAGAAAACTATTGTCATTAAAGTAATATATGAACAATTAATTTTTAAGTGAGAGTCTATTCAGTTGAGTAAATCAGAACTAAACTATGGTCATGAGTTGGCGAGTTTGACAGGACAAGGGCTACCTACAAAGTAATCACTCCACATTGCATTTCTTCTGGCTTGCTACTAGGTTTCTTGCCTTTCATGTGGCAGAATCATGTAGTTTCCAACACTACTCAAACACCTGAAGCATACATGTCTGTATGCCTGGAACTCCAGGTTTGTTTAATCCCCAGCACTCAGGAGGAGGATGGTTTTTAAAAATTATATATATGTATGTATACTCATATATATGAATCAAAGTCACAAGAGCATCTGTAGTGACACATTAAATCCCTTCAAAAATTCCTTTGAAATGTTTCCTACATTGTCTCAGACACCGAGACAGACAGAAGTGACCCCTTCCCCAGAAGTCCCTTTGTATGTTTATAATTAAAGTATTTGCTCTAACAGTCCCTGTTCTATAATTACATTCTGCCTGTCATTGTACAAATTCCTCACCTGCTGGGGTTTTTTTTAATGAAACAATATTGGTTTCTTCCGAATAAGAGATGGGCATTGAGTCCCTCTATTGTCCTGTACGTGGTGGGTGTGTGAAAATGGGTGTTTACTGAATTTAGTCATGGCTGGTATTTGGATAACATGGGAAAATTTTCCAATCCTGTAATGTTTTGAAGCATATGATTTCATTATATTTTCCCATGAGCAATGAAAGCAGTCAGAGAAGAAAATACATTAAACAAGCTTTCATGGTTCAGAAAGAAATAGGCTTAGAAAGATGACAACATGGGGCAGAAGTCCCTGATATCTGAGATGTGAGGCTCACGTCATTGCATCTTCTCGTGCCTGGGGTTTGGAGAACAGTGCTGTGATGCTGAACTCCAAATGTGCATGTCTTCACAGTATCACATGTTGAAGTGTATCCCAAAGGTGCTGATATTACGAATTGGGGCTATTAGGCAGTTGACTCATGAAGGTGAAGTGCTCACAAAGAAATTCCCACCACGGTGAAAAAGATTTAGGAGTTGCTGTAGCCTGTGTTCTAACTCACACTCAGGCTAACCACCCTGTTTTTATGAAACTCTGAGCCTTGTTAGAGTGTTCAGTAGTAAAAGATCACACAAGGTGAAGTTCCCATCTGTGCTGACTTTCCTACTGCCTAGAAGACAAAAATACAGTAATTTTTTGATATGGTCTAAAAATTTCTGTTCCCTCTCGACATTCTCTGCATTTCTTACAAACTCTCTGCCTCTTACTGCAAACCTAGCAGCTGAAAATAACTAACAAAGACATCTATACATTTTCCAGATGGACAAAGGCCCTTTCACCTTTGCCTGAATAATTTTAATTCCTTCCTTAGAGTTCTGGTTGCAGATGTCTCCCTTGTAAATCTTTCCTTCTCTCCGCCAAGTTGGCTTTGTTGTCTTTTGATCTAAAAAACGATGTTCTTGAAGTATGTCTACTTCTTTAGACTTCCCAGAATCCAGTACAGTCAGAGGAACTAATGGCTAGTCCCAACAAAGATGCTGCAGGAAAATGACTATGGTCTAAGCTAGTGCATCTGGGTTTTTGAAGTAGATTTCATTCTGCTTGTGCAGGATAGGTGCCCAGAACCCAAGAAGACTAGCATGAGTGAGAAATTCCGGTTGTATTGAAGCCCCTGAGATTTGCTTTGCTATTTAAGGCTGCATTTTTTTTTTTATCCTGGTGGAAGTTAGTAATAGGAGTCATGCAGAAACAATAGCTTTAAGATCAGTAGCACTAAAAGGGTGACTGGATAAAGGATCAAGGGCGTAAGAACTGAGAAAAAGTGTAAACCCAGGGAGACGTGGGCTCAAGTGTGCCTCCTGGGAAAATGTGATAATTCGGTAGGCCAGTCAAATAGCTCAGGAGTCCAGAATGTAAGAACAAATAGAAATTTTAAAAGGTTGAAAATTTCCCTTTGTGAAAAAGGTTCAGAATAGGAAAAAGATATTTCCTCCCACCTCCCCAACACACACACATACACATACACACACATACACACACACACACACACACACACACACACACACACACCTTATTGTCACAAATACTCTCTTTTCTCTTTTAAAGTTAGTAAAGTAAAGGCCCTCCCGTTGATCATCGATTTGCTCGAGCAGGCCCAGTAACGTCTCCATTGGAGACTTTTGTTGTTACTGTGTTTGGCATATCGAATACGTCACGGGGAGCTTGCCAGGCTCTGCCGTGCGGGCGAGATACTCTCGGTAGCTTGCTGGGCTCTCTGAGAGGGGCGGAGGAATCGAACTCGGGTCGACCATGTTGGCTGCGTGCAAGGCAAACGCCCTACCGCTGTGCTATCGCTCCAGCCCCCTTTCTCTTTTAAATAGTCATAAATTAATTGGAAAACTAAATCCTAACTCACGAATCTCAGGATAAATCTAATAAATTTAGGACATAGGTATGCATTTCTTAGGATGCAGAATCCAGAAAGGGGAAGGGTCTCTAACTCTGAGCTTCTGTGGGTGGGTAGGAAACTGCCCTAGAGGGGAGAATTCCCCCCCTCCCAGGGCATAGAACCAATTTGTCAATGATAGCCATAGCCATGAACAGGTGAATCTGTAAGGAACTAGTAGAGAAAGGGATTATCCAGTCCTCTTCTTTAAAATGCATCCTCAGGACTGGAGTGATAGCACAGTGGATAGGGTATTTGCCTTGCAAGTGGCCAACCCAGGTTCAATTCCCAGCATCCCATGTGGTCCCCCGAGCACTGCCAGGAGTAATTTCTGAGTGCATGAGCCAGGAGCAATACCCCTGTGCATCACTGGCTATGACCCAAAAAAGAAAATAAATAAATAAAAATTTTAAAAATAAAATGAATCCTTGTTCACTATGCGAACAGGCAGTTGTAGACCGTCTTCCTGTCTCTGCCGTCTTTCCTCCCAGTACTTGGGATGCATCTCTGTTCTAGCTTCATTCTTTTTCAGCAGTGTTTGTCTCCTGACTTTGTGGCGAGGGTTTCAGCCTTGAAAGGAGAGTGTGTGTTTCATTCTCTTTCTCAGCAGCAGCTACAAGTTAGAAAACAAAATGTGGACACTGTCTGTCAACTGTCAAAGCACTGACAAGGAGGTTGGGTGGGGGAAAAGTGGAGAATTTGCAAGACAAAGCATCGGAGATTTAGAAACTTCAAAATCTTACAAAACTGCAAACAATTGTGTTGTTATGGAAGAACTGGAAAGAAGATTTAAAAGTTAAGAGCCTAGGGACAAAGAGAAGATTATGTGTATCTCACCATTTTTACTAAACCCCTCAATTGATTAAGGTGTGGCCGGGTAAAAGGCTGCTTTAGGGGATGGTTGCCCAATGTAATCTTTTAATTAGATAAAATAGCCTATGGTAAGGAATTGATTGCATGGTGCTTCTATAAACTTAACAAAGTTAAGGTAGCGCCATTAAATCTAAAAGGTGTGTGGAAGTAAATATTTACCATACCTAGGAGAAGTGTGTCTTTAAAGACCTACTCTAAAAATAGCACACATTGCCCTTGTGCACACCATCAACTAGAATACACACAGGACCAGTTTTCTCAAAGCTTTATGGGGGGGGGGGGGGGCGATTCCTCGTTTTAAAATGTGATGACCTATTTATAGGCCATTAAGGTACAATTTGCAGGGTGGAGTGGGCTGAGAAATAGGAAGAGTTTCAAGGGCAACATTTTCCCAATATCCAATTGGAATATAGCCAAGCTGAGAAGGTAAAGGAGAATTGTCCCTAGGACTCAGGATCAATAGGAGAACAGATTCTCCTAAGGAGCAGAAAGAAAGACGGTCAGGGATTAGACCTGCTGTCCTTTGAATCTAGAGGTCTGTCCTTTCTTCCCTAAGTCACTTCCTTCTTTGTTCAAAGAGGGTTGAGCTTTAAAGCTTCCTCAGGACCCATTCTTCACTGGGTGGGAGTAGGAAAAGGCAAAAGAATTCTGGTATGGCTCCTTCTTTTGGGACCATGGGACATTATCTCTGGAACTATGGATGTCACACATCACCTGCAGATTCAGGCCTTTGAATCAGAATCCTTGGTTGCATGGACTAGTTTTTTGATTCATCTCCCTTAAAGAAATGGTGATGGCTTAAGGGAAAGAAGAAAGAAAAGGAATCTTTGCTGATTGAAAGAGATGGCTGTGGCAGAGACAGAAACCCCCCACCCCAAATTGCCCTACTCCCTTGTAGGACAGTGTTATGGACGTGGGTTATTCAATCATACACTAGCTTCTGTGTCTGCTTGCTCATATGACTTTTATGATTAAACAGCAGCAACTATTTAACAAAACACTGTCAACTGGGGAACTTAAACAAAAGACATTTATTTCTCATGGTTCCAGAGGCTGAGAAGTTCAAGATCAGCTTATTTGGCCCTCTGGGGATTCCAAAAAGCTGCCTTCTCACAGTGGAGAGAGGGGAAGAAGCTAGTTTTAAGGTATCCCTTTTTTGTTTGTTTTTGGGTCACATCCGGTGATGCTTAGGGGTTACTCCTGGCTCTGCACTCAGGAATCTCTCCTGGTGCTGCTTGGGGGACCATATGGGATGCTGGGAATCGAACCTAGGTTGACCACGTGCAAGGCAAACACCATACTCGCTATGCTATCATTCCAATGCCATTAAGAGATCCCTCGTATGACCTCATTCAAACTTGACAGCCTTTGAATAGACCCTGTTTCCGGTTGCAACTGCATTCTGGGATTGAGATTTCAACACAGCATCTGGGGGACAGAGCACACAGTCCAGTGCGTGTTTGTTGGAGAATTTCCAATGCTCATCTCTGTGCAGTCAAAGTGGTCTTGTGCTGTACAGATGTCAAACTTCATACTGGCTGCCATGGAGGGTTCTCAATCCAGCTCCCCAGAACCATATAACACATTGCTGGAGTGAGAAGTGAGACTTCCTAGTAAGCCATGAAACTTGGAGTTGGCATTCTTATTTAAAATTTTGTGGCATGCCGCTTATTTTCCCACATAAAACCCTCTAGTGATTTTAACAGTCACTCACTAAATCACTTTTATTAGAAGTATCATCCATATTATTATGTCATGTAATTATATTGTAATCATTGATCAGTCCATCCCTCCACAAGCACCCTGTCAGTTCATTAAGGACAAGGATTCTATTTTAACTATCTCTATTACTCTACTCCTTTTTTAAAAAAAAAAGCTTGTACATTTTATTTTAAGAATTTTTTTCTAAATTTATTTTATCAAAGCATCATAATCTACTCCTTAAAGAAGTATTTGAATATTGAAAACATCCCCAGAAAATAAAGTTTTTAGTGTCAGAAAATATTTAAACCATGATGTTCGATAGAGTTTTAGTTCTATGGTATAATCAAAAGGAAAGCTCTCCTCAGAAAATTTGTACTGGGATTATACATAATATTTAAAAACCACATGTCTATGTAAACTCTTTCTTTAATTCCAAAGAAGTTATACTAAGTTATACTAAAAAAGCCTTTTAGGAATTTAGTGCTTTTTTTTTTCTCCCTGTGTTTAATTTGGTAAATCTCTTGCTACTATAATACTAGGACTAATTTTTCCCCCTAGGATAAAGCATTAATTAAATGACTTAGGAAACTGTTTTTATCAAGAAATGGAAGCTCTGATCTTAATTTTTGCTCCATTAACTTTAAAGTTCAATACATTTTTATTGAACCCGCACATACTTTAATGTGAATTGCTTTTCATTAATTGGCCTATCGGGACCCCGATGACAGCTTTGGCCTTCCTTTTAGGTTTTTTATTCTCCTTTAGAAAGTTCCTAAACTTTAGTAATAGTCATTAAATCAAGGATGATGGCTCGAGTCAAGGGGATAAAACTCAATGGAGAGAGATGTGAAGTTGGAGTTTGATCTCTTCTTTGCAACAATTACACCCGTGAGATTCCTCTCTCTGGGGGAAGCAACTCCCGGCTGACTTTATAGAACAATTGAGATGTTTGTTTATTAATTAGTGATCCATTCGCCCCAAACATGCCTATGCTTCCCCATTCTCATATTGGATGTCTTTGTTATTCTCATGGTATCTAACACTGAAGGACATCACTTGGCCAGTGCTTCCAGGTGCTGGGGATTTGCACATTGCCACAGTGTGCATGCATGCAGCCTTGGTCAGTGGTTGTTCTAGGACGCATACTTCCCTCACTTCAACTAAGCTCTGTGGAACATCAGTGTCTCCGATCTTGGCTTTACTTCAATACCAGCATCGCTTAAAACTAAACTGCTGTTTGTCAACTAAGGACAGTTGCAGAAAGAACATGACTCATGGCTGTTGAGCCTCTGACAAGCCCCTTCTGTAGGTAACATCTGTGTCATTGAGCAAAAAGGTCGCAGAATAAGTGTCAGTTGTTTAGAAGAAAATCTTAGCATCAGCACCACTATCCTGTTTAAAAGAAATGTGCAACGCTTTTACTCTGGAGGGCAAAGGAGATGACGTTGAGAGCAAAAGCAAAAGCGCAATAACTCGGTTGGCTAAGAAGAGTCGAACTCTGAATGGGGTAAAGGATTCAAGAGTTACTGAATTTATTGTGTATGCTTGGCTCTGTGCGAGCTAATTCATGGAATCCTGGCCATCGCCTTCATGATTTAGACAGAACAGTAGTAAAATAGGCAAATTTCTATAAACATATGCATCATATGTTGATGTGCTTTGCAGAGGAAGAGAACATAGGAAAAGCATAGGTATGCAGTACTACTGCTTCATGAAGTGGCTCGGAGAGACCACGTATTAAAATTGATGGTGAGGAAGGACCTTTGTAGGTTGTTATGTGAGATGAACATTCTTGGCAGAGTGAGATTAAAACAGAGCCAAGAGCTATATTTTCTAGTATGGCTAAGGATTAGAAAGAGGAGACTGATAAGAAAGTTCTAAAAAAATGACATTAGTTAAGTACTATGGGACCACTAAGAAGCATTTTTGAACACATACTTTTAACGACTTTGGGTTTTACTTTGATTGGAAGGGAATTCACTGCAGTGTTAGGTCAGAGCTAATGCACACTCAGTGATCCTATCCAAGGGGTTATCTGAAAGATTATACAAAACCAGATTCTAGGGAAGTGAAGTTTGAAAGCATAGAGAAAAGTTAGGATTTTATCATGATAATTTAGGCAAGAAATGCTAGTTAAAAGAATTAGTAATGGAGAAGGGGAGAAATGTTTTAAATATAATGATAGAGACTAAATGGAAATGTGAGAAAAAAAATGTGCAAATCAAAATAAATTCAAGAACGTGGTCCAAGCAAGCAGAAACATATTCTTGCCATTTGCAATGCACAGCTGAAAAAAGGGAAATGACTGAAAGAAATTTTATAAACTGGTTTTGACCACAATGCCCCAAAATAGGGAGAGAGTATGGGGGAAATTGTCTATCATGGAGGCAGGGGGATGGTGGGAGAGGGAATATACTGGGGATATTGGTGGTGGGGAATGTGCACTGGTGGAGGGATGGGTGTTTGATCATTGTGTGATTATAACTCAAACATGAAGGCTTGTAATTGTATCAATAAAAAAATTAAAAATTGGTTTTGAGATATATGGTGGGTATCTGAGAGATCTCATGCATTTGAGATATTCAAATGAAAATTTGGAAAGTGACTGCATATGAATATCTGAATATTGGGGCAGAGTTCTGAGTTAGATGTAAACTTGGGAGCCGCCAGCTTCTATATTTCTTGCTAAGGCACATATGCGGATACCCTGGAACTATAAACAAGTGGAAATGAGACAAAGGATGCCTGCACGTTACCCCATATCAAAAGTGCATTGAGAAGCAGACAACACATCACCAATGCTGCAGAAAGAACTTGTCAGGATGGAGCTGGAGAAAGTGATTTTTCCGACTCAAAGGTTCCCACCAACCTGAAAAGTCTGTTTCAGAAGAGAAGTAGGAATGTGGAGGAGTAGGAGTAGACTTCTGAGTCTGTAATGGAAATATCAGAGTCAGTAGGGGCAGATGCACCTGCTAGTCTTGCTCTGAAGACAAAAAAGGAAGAAGGAGGACACTGGAAGAGAATGTGGGGCCAGAGAAGGCTGTGATATTTGTGATCTTTAGGACTGGCAGAGACATGAATAGAGGAGACTCAGAACTGGCAGCAGGCATGGGCCCGTAGGGAAAGACTGCCAGCAGCACTCTCCAGCTCAGAGACTCTCTTTCGTGCCCGGACACGCAATGTGATTTGGAGACAACCACTGGACTAGAGCTGTTATCGATTAGATTCCACAGGATGTCAAAAGAACACCTGGCCACCCACCTATGAGATGGTCAGACTTCTTTGTCAAGACCCTGAATGAATTGTTTGATGCCCTTAGTATTCCTGGAGTGAACAGACACCATTGGGCTACACTAGCACGTGACAGGGACGAATGGAGACATTATTGGAGCCCGCTCGAGCAAATCGATGAGCAATGGGATGACAAGTGATACAACCCCACATTTTCAGAGAAATATGTACTTCCCTCTTTGTTATGCCTGCTAGGCTTCTGGAGACAGTGAGGAGAATGGTCCCAGGGATGGCCCTTCGCAGAATGCAGACAAGTGAAAACAGGGTTGGGGGTTGCCATATGAGGGTGTCTGTTCATACCTCAGCCTAACAGCCATCAGGACATGATGTAACACAGCAAACCCAGGGCCAATTGCCCATGCTGGAAATATTATTGTTCCTGCTTCTTTTTTAACTCAAGTGTCTTTGACTTAAACAAGAAACGCAGTCATCTGCACGAAGTCAGGACACACCTCTGCTGGCTTCTTCCGGCGACAGTTGGCAGGAATGAGAGTGCAGCTAGACCCACCCATCACACATACACTCCACACGGCGGCGGGCTGGCGTCACACTCCTTGTTCGCAGAATGTTCTTTGCATAACTCCAACCCCTTTGCCTGCTGCCTGTTTTTGTGACATAAGAAGGCGTTCACTATACTTTATTGTTCAGATGGATTAGAAGCGAGCCCAGGCACTTGTGTTTACCCAGAATCACTCCTTTAATAAATAGCCTCTGATTGGGTTAAGTTTCTAGAGTTGATAGAGACTGTATGCTTGGATAAGAAGTCACACCTGCCCCTTAAAATACTTTTGTTTGAGCATTTGCACTTGTCACATGTCCAAGTGTAGAAGAGTCCCATAAATACTGTCATGTCCAGGATTTGATATGTAATGATTATTCATTAAGACTTTCACATATCATGGACCAGAGAGATAGAACAGTAGGCAAGGCACTTCTGTATGGTCCCCTGAGCACTGCCAGGAGTGATCCCTGAGCAGAGAGCCAAGAGTAAGCCTTGAGTATAGCAGGGTGTGGCCTCAACCCCACTACCCATGTTTTAAAAACTTGAAAACAAAAAAAGATCTTCAAGTACCAGTTAATTATAATACTCTTGGGTAAAGGTAAATGTCTTCCATTAACGGGGGAAAAAAAAATAACTTTCTAGATTTTTTAAATTCTTGTGGCTATTGAATATGGTACTCCAATCTCTGTTAGTAACCGGTGCCTCTTTTTTTGTAACTTATCCAGAAAATAAATTCAAAACAACCAAGCAATTAGTTACTAATAGTTCCCTGTGTTGGCATACCACAGTTGCAATTCATACATTATATTCATGAATAGTATCCATGATTATATTTCTGAATCATTTTATAAACACTCCAATTTCTGTATCATCTGTAAAATATAGTGTAGGAATACTTTTGTTTGTCTGTTTTTTGCTTTGCAGACAACCTCCCCCCCACCCACCCACCGACTCCAACACACACACAGTGTTCAGGGAATTATGAATTGGTGCCAGGGACTGAATTCTGGTTTCCTGGATAAAAAGAGCAGACTCGAGGTTTTTGAGCCATCTTTGAACCCTTTGACAAAGGATAATGAGGGGATGGAGAGATAATACAGTGGGTAGGGCACTACCATCACATGTGACCTCCCCAGGTTCAATCCCAGCACCTCATATGCCCCCCCCCCGAGCTTATCAGACGTGATCCTCCAGTGCAGAGGCAGGAGTAAGCCCTGAGTACCACCGGCTGTGGCCCAAAAACACTCTCCAAAAAGAAAAAAATAATGAACACTATTGTGTTTATTTTGAAGAAAATCTAATTACAACTCAGAATATAATAGAAAGAAATGAATTTTTAACTGGCATTTATATGGGCTAGAGCGATAGCACAGTGGTAGGGTGTTTGCCTTGCACACAGCCAACATGGCGGACCCGAGTTCGATTCCTCTGCCCCTCTCGAAGAGCCCGGCAAGCTACCAAGAGTATCTCGCCCCCACGGCAGAGCCTTGCAAGCTACCTGTGATGTATTCGATATGCCAAACACAGTAACAACAAAAGTTTCCAATGGAGACGTTACTGGGCCCGCTCGAGCAAATCGATGAACAAGGGGAGGACAGTGACAGTGACAGTGACCATTTATTGAAAAAAAAGCATTTTCAGGAAAAGGATGCAGATAGACTGCATGCAACATAGATGTGCACATATGTATCTACATGTGTGCATATATGAACACATATTTATTATGTCTGCATATAGATAAACATTTTTATATTTTGTATGCATAATTTCTGCCAGTATCTTGGATGTGCCAACTACATTTTTATAAATATAAATAGGAAATTTACTTCTCTAAAGAGAGACAGAACAAATAAAGGACAGTATAGCATTTTGGTGCTTCAGTGCCATAAATTAAAGAGGTGTTTTGATATATGGCTTTTAAAACCTACCAGTCACCTTGAAATTAAAACTGAAAATTTGGCCATGCTCCACAGACCGGTTTATCTACAATGAAGTGGGTTAGCTTCTCTTTCACAAATGATCCCCAGTCTACAATTTGTGGCCTGCAGGATACCCAGACCACAGTCTGTCCCCAAAAGATGATTTATCTGCTTCAGGGCAAAGCCAGACATAGAGTAAACTGCAGATCTTGTGCTGGTTAGAATTTACTGGGATCTCAGATTCATAAATAGTCTTGTTGTCAGGTATGAAAAGATGGAGAAGTGGAAATGCACGCCCCTGTCTGCTGCCCTGATAACACAAGAACACGAAGCCCTCACCCTGTGGTGGGCATCACACATGAAGGAGGGCACTTGGAGTGGGTCGACCCGGAGCTACCCCTGGGGCTCATCCTAAATGTCTACGTGGGGTTTGAGTTCCTGCTCAAGCCCGAAGCAGCTTCAATAGTTACTTATTGTTGACCATTTAAAAAGCTGCATCCATAAGGTTTAGATCACTGTAAACCAGCAGTAGACATCGTGCAAACCTGGCTTCATTCTCTACTTTTTGTGTATCCATATTTCTGCTTTACCTGGAACTTTGAAAAATGGTAAGGCATTGTCATTTCTCGTAAGTATTATGTGCTTCCCAGACACAGAGTGGCAAAATGGATTCGGAGACAAAACCCAACATTCTGCTGCCTACAAGAAACTCATCTCAACAGTCAGAGCAAACACAGACTCAAAGTTAAAGGATGGAAAACAATCCTGCAAGCAAACAGCACCCTCAAAAAAGCTGGGGTGGCAATACTAGTATCCGACAACATTAATTTCAGGTTGAAAAATATTAGAAGGGGCAGCAAAGGCTATTTTCTCTTCATCAAGGGATACGTACAACAGGAAGAAATCACACTCTTAAATGTATATGCACCTAATGAGGGAACTGCTAAATACTTAAAACAACTGCTAACAGATTTTAAGGAGGACATCGCTACCAACACAATAGTACTTGTAGATTTCAACATAGCCTTATCACCGTGTCTGGATAGATCAACAAGAACAAAACCAAGCAAGGAATCATTGACTTTGAAAGAAGAAATAGAAGAGAAAGGGCTTATAGACCTATACAGGGCTTTACACCCCAAAAAGAAAGAATACACATTCTTCTCCAGTGCACACGGAACATTTTCCAAAATAGACCATGTGCTAGGCCACAAAACATACCTCAATAGAATCAGGAAGATAGAAATAGTATCAACAATCTTTTCAGACCATGATGCACTGAGAATAGAAGCGAATCACACACAGACACGGAGAACCAAATCAATCACCTGGAAATTAAATATGTGCTTCCCAAAGATTCTTAACTATTGTGTGTGACTCTCTTGGCACATGGGGTCATATTCACTCTCGGTAGGTGCACTGGGATTGGATGCCTTCTGATATTAGGACTTTACTCCAGGAAAGGCCTGGAGCAATAGCACAGCGGGTAGGGCATTTGCCTTGCACGTGGCTGATTGGGGCTTGATTCCTCCACCCCTCTCAGAGAGCCCAGCAAGCTACTGCGAGTATTTAGCCCGCATGGCAAAGCCTGGCAAGCTACCCATGACATATGCCAAAAAAGTAACAACAAGTTTCACAAGGGAAACGTTACTGGTGCCTGCTCAAGTGAATCAATGAATAACAGGAGGACAGTGACAGTGACAGTGACTCCAGTAAAAGAGTCCTTTGCAATATGTTCCATTTATGATCAACATTTTGGTCATTTTGTACATAGACAGTTCTTTTCTACTCTTCTAATTACAGTACAAAAGAAACAGTAGACTTGTAGAATTTTTGAATCCTGTAAAAAACAATGCAATCTTCTTATTCTGGTATGTGTTCAATTATTTTACTGAGAAGGGTGCTGGTATTAAGTATTTACACTTGGCCTATCACTCTTCTTTCCGAAAGTAATCCTAACGTCATCCAAGCTGGTGGCCCACGTTGGTTGATGGCATGGTACCTCAGCACGAATCATTGCTATCCGGATCCCACAAGACTTGACTTTGACACAAACTTCATCAGGATTTAGACATCAGCAATGCAAATAAGTTGCATCAAACTATGGCAGAAGGAACTAGAGCACCTGATCTCTGAGCCATTCCTCTCCTGGAAAATAAAATAATTCTATTTGCTGGGAAGAAACTCCATAACTATAGAATGTTCTTAGCATGAGGGTCCTAGTTC
The DNA here is from genome assembly GCF_029834395.1 of Sorex fumeus. NCBI lineage: Eukaryota > Metazoa > Chordata > Mammalia > Eulipotyphla > Soricidae > Sorex > Sorex fumeus. The sequence goes on from NW_026606149.1 coordinate 5,587,439, forward strand.
AGAACTCTCCTAGGGCAGAGTTTGCTAGACAATGACACGTAAACTCAACATCTGGGATCTACAATAGGTATCTTCCCCAACTCTGTTTCCTGCTAGAGAGACGCTTCAGTTATAGAGTCCATGTTACATACACATCTTAGTGCTTGGAAGGACCAAGAACAGCCTGGACTGTCCTAGGCCTCTTTCTTCATGTAAGACTTTCTACAACCCTTTGAGAGCCTTTGGCCATTGGCTCAATCCCAGAAGATTCACAAATGGTTCGGCAGGAAAAAAAAGTGAAATAAATACAGAACAGGAATTATGGGCCATTCATGTTCCTTATAAATGAGCTACCCAGAAATAGATTTTTAAACTGTAGATCTGAATCGGATGAAAAAATAATAAATAAAATGGATGTTTCAAATGGTTTTTTATTAATCCCCAATATACCACCTAAGTTGACTTAAAAGAGCTGAGAAGGAGATTTTGCAAGGCAGTTCGTCTTGATCATTAAATATTTAGTCACATTTTTATATGATAAATATTTTATGTATGCAGTGACATTCTCCCAAATGTGATGAGTGTATTTGTCAATATAGAAAGAACTTAGGTAAGTTGATTATGCTTTCATTGGCTCATAGAATTACTCCAGGAGTACATGGATCAAGAAGGATTTTTATATAAATAATGAGTGTGCATAAATCAAGTCTTGTCACTGAAATTTATTTTATGTATTTATTTGTTATTTTTTGTTGAATTTCATTTGAAAAACCCATTTTGTGGGGGGAAAAATCAGTGGAATGAAAAGGTCTTTCTCTCCAGCCGGATTCGGGCCCGTGAAATTATACTTTCCTCATACTTATGTCATGAGGACATTTGGAAATAGGAATAGGAAATCACTGCAATCCATTCTGGCTTCAAATGCCCCAGGATAAGAAATAGGGCTCCTGTGAGCACCCAGTTCCTCTCCTGCAAATTCAAGATTCATTCTACCTGGGCCAGGGAATGGGTTTTACAATGAAATGAAGAGGCAAATACAGGAGAAAATCATCACAGAGCATGAGAGAGAGAGAGAGAGAGAGAAAAAGAGAGAGCACAGCAAGTGAGAATCTTTCCTTAAATCCACTGGTTTCTTTGTTTTATTTATTTTGAAAATAAATAAAACAAAGTTGTTTTATATATTTTTTAATTTTTATTTTCTTTTATTTATTTATCTGAGAGCTTTCAGTTTTCACAAAAGAAATTAGAAATCAGGTCTCATGCTGTTGCCTCACATGCTAAACAAGGTAGCCAATAACTTGCCCAGTTACCAATTCCTAGGTGCCCTCCTCGGCCCCCTGTTCTGTGAGTGGAGCTGTCCGTCAGCACTTGGGTCTCCATGGGCTGAATGATGGAAGGAAAACACAGTTTGGGACCTGGTAGATGAGTGAATTCTTCCAACCTGACGGGCTTTGAAATACGGAACTCTCCGAAGTTACACATGAATGACTCACGATCCATTAGTTTGTAAAGGGGTTGTGATTAAAAGGAAGCAAACAGGGCCTTAAAGTGGTCCAGACCTTGGAGGTCCCCGCCGACTTTCTCTTTTCTTTCTGATTGCCACGCAGAACCTCTAACTGTGTTCTGTGCGTTTCCTGTTTGCATTCCTTCTACTATTATTAGCACCCTTGGTGGAAACTGGTTCATTCACCAGGAAAGTAGGAAACAACACTATTAGTAATTCTGCTGAAATTAACTAATTTACTTGTAAATATAAAGTCTAATCGAAAGAAAAGGCATGCCTTCGTTGCATCATTGCAGCCCCTGGAGTCCAGCTCTCTTCAAATAGATTCATTTCTTTTTTCCTCCAGGCTTGCTTACGAGGCTAAAATCTAATTTGTCTTTTCTGGATAGGTCAGGGTGTAAGAGTAGCCCTCCCAGATGAGATTTTTGCCCCTTCGAGGAAGCAGGCTTGCCTATCCACCAGACTATTGAGGGAACTGGCCCTTCTTTGTAGCAAACTTTGTCTCTATTATTCTGTAACACTTTACCTGAGGAACCAACTGAGAAAATTTAGCTGAGATTAGCTGAGATTAGCAAGAACTCAGTAGCAATTTAATATTCAACTGGCTTTTTAATGATAAGCAAGAAACTCAAATGTGGGGCAATGAAATTCAGATAGAGGTATTTCTGCGGCCACTGGGGGTTCAGACAATCCAGAGACAAGTAGGATGGCGAAAGAGCATTGTTTACAGCTTTGTTTACAACCAGCCAACAGGTTGGGAACATCCCGGATTTGTGTCCTAAAGAACCATTTCACCAACATGCCCATAAGAAGCAGATACTGTCAGGAAGGGCTGGAGCGATAGCACAGCGGTAGGGCGTTTGCCTTACAAGCGGCCAACATGGCCCACCCAAGTTCGATTCCTCTGCCCCTCTCAGAGAGCCTGGCAAGCTACGGAGAGTATCTCACCCGCACGGCAGAGCCTGGCAAGCTACCCGTGACGTATTGGATATGCCAAACACAGTAACAACAAGTCTCATGATGGAGATGTTACTGGGCCCGCTCGAGCAAATCAGTGAACAACGGGAGGACCGTGACTGTCAGGAAAATACTAGGATGTCTGTTTTCTTTCTCTTCTTTTCTTTCTTTCAGTATTACTCTTGGCTTTTTGGATCACATCTGGCAATGCTCAGGGATGATTCCTGGTTCTACACTCAGGAATTACTCCTGGCAGTGCTCAGGGGACCATATGGGATACCGGGGATTGAACTTGGGTCTGCAGCATACAAGGCAAATGTCCTACCTGCTGTCCTATCGCTCTGGTGGGGGGATGTCTGTTTGCAAAAAGACAAATAGTAGGTTGCTGGGCCCTAGGGTGGCCAATAAGTTATCTTATGGGGCTTCTCCTCTGAATTATAGTCCAATGCTCTTTTTAATGTGAATAAAGATTTCTTAAACAGGATGAGAATGCTATTCAAGTCTCCCAAAGAGGAATCGAAAGAGCTATGCTTGGAATATCACGTTTCACTTAAATGAGAGAAAGAATCCGGAGTTCTGACATCCGTTGACAATCAAGAATCAGGGACGCTGTCTCATTTGCCAAGGTGTCGAAAATCAGATGGGCTGGTCACGTAATGAGATTTAAAGACGACCGCTGGACTAGAGCTGTTACCGACTGGATTCCACGGGATGTCAAAAGACCGCGTGGCCGCCCACCTACCAGATGGTCAGACTTCTTTGTCAAGATCATGAACGATCGATTTGAGGCTCTTCATGTTCCCAGAGCGAACAGATGCCATTGGGCTACACTGGCACGCGACAGGGAGGAATGGAGACGTTACTGGCGCCCGTTCGAGCAAATCAACAACTAACGGGAAGTTAAGTGATTAAGTGAAGTGAAAGATTTCTTATGAAGGGGTCCGCCTGCTTGGTATGTTCTCTTCTCTATGTGAGATTTTGGGGGAAGGCCCAGATAAGAGATATTATATTCCCACCATCCCAAGTCCAGAGAAGTTTGCTTGTTGTCATTATGAATGCAATTCTTGGTTGGTTTGAGGACGCTTTCATTTCCACTTCCTGTTTACTCTCGAAGTGTGCAAAACCTTAGTCCAAAATGGCTAGTTTCAATTTGTGTTTCTTTGCACATGTTAAAGGTTTGTTCTACCTCCACATTACTGTTCTCTTCTCTCTGCCTGCATTATCCCACATCGTCTATTGAACAAAATTCTCATACTCTGCCTGCAGTTGCTCAAAATTGCATTAGATTAAAATATATAGTCTACAACCGTACCTCATGGTGTCTCACTAATAAAAATTTAAAAAATAAAAAATAATAAAATAAAATATATAGTTGCCTGGTGGGAAAAAAAAAACACTTTATTTTTCAGAGGGTAAAGTTTGGGACCGCGCAAGAAAGAGGACATCAGAGAGCTCTGCATAAATGCTTCCCCTCTGCCCCCTGCAAACTCTAGTTGATATTCCTTTCTGAGAGACAGGCCATACTCCATAGAGGGCGAAAATGCATTTGCAATAATCGGAAGAGACAGATCATTTGTCTTTGGGGGGACATATGGTAATTATCAACATCCTCGTTGACAAATGCTGCATTGGAACTTAGAGACTGTCACCTAAGAAAGAGACAATTTAGATGCAAGGAGATATAAGCGAAGAGATAATGATTCAGGAGAGACGTGTTATGTAGATGGAATTTTGGGCTGGCTTCTGGTACGTCAGCTGCTCACCTTCTGGGCATCTGAGCTGGGCGGCCACCTTCTTCTTTAGAGGGGACTCAAAAGAACTCTGCAAAGTTTGTCCCCAAGCCCAGCTTTTATTGCACAATGGCTTTAGAACGCAGAATCTGCAAAATTGACAAAACTGTGTCCTTCCAGTTAGAACTCCTGCCCTCGAACAGTGCTGGAATATGTCCCCTTTTGCCCAGAATCATTTGTGAAGTATTGCTCATTTCCAAATGTCTACCAAGTGAGCAAAAACCATCTCGCCCAGCCTCTGGGGGACATTGTTCTGGTTTCTCTCCCCATTGCTTTGCTTTTTCTCCAGGATGTCATTTAAATGCATGACTCGCTGCGTTCACTCGACATAATGCTTTTGAGAGTCTGCCTTGGCGTTTCACGCACAACTCTCTCCTCTCTGTCGTCTCATACATGTGCTAGGACTCTTTCATCTACTCACTGGTTGAGAATTTTAAACATATTTTAGTTTCTTGCTTCCCATCAATTTATGCATTCTGGTTTTAAGGAAAATTCCATCTCTCCTTTCTGTCCCACAGACAGAAAGATGGTCTCATTTTGATGCCATGAATTTCTAGAGCCTCCTGCAAATTTATTTCTAATTTTTATCCTCATGGAATATGAAATTTTATGACAACTTTTGTGATAGCAAAACTCATGGGAAAGTGCTCATCAAGCCCTGTCACTGTCACTGTCCTCCCGTAGTTTATCGATTTTCTCGAGTGGGCCTAGTAACGTCTCCATTGTGAAACTGTGATGTTACCATGTTTGGCATATCAAATACGTCATGGGGAGCTTGCCAGGCTTTGCTGTGCAGGCAAGATACTCTCGATAGCTTGCCAGGCTCTCCAAGAGGGGTGGAGGAATCGAACCCGGGTCTGCCTGGTCGGCCGCTTGCAAGGCAAATGCCCTACCGCTGTGCTATCACTCCAGCCCCATCAAGCCCTATTTAAATATGTGTGTGTGTGTGTATGTGTGTGTGTGAATTCAATGTCGGTTTTGAGAGCTAAAGAGAAAAATTTCTAGAAAAAAAATAGGTATAATAGGAAATGTATTTATTTTCTACCTATTAAGTGCCTTTAAACAAGATATTAGATTACCTGTGAAATTGTTTTTATTTTAAATTTGGGGGTTCTTTGAGGGGTGGGGGCCAAACCAGTGATGCTCAACTTTAATCCTGGCTCTGCACTCAGGGATCACTCTTCTTAGCAGGGCTCACCAGAATTTGGGCAATGCTGGGGTTTGGACCCAAGTCAGTCACATGCAAGGTGAGTGCCTAACCTGCCCCCTGCCATGCTCTCTCACCAGCCCCTGGGCATTTTTTGAAATTTTATTGGTTCACCATGAGATGTAGTTACAAGCTTTCATGTTTGAGTTCCAACCACACAATGATCAAACACCCATCCCTCCACCAGTGCACGTTCCTCACCACCAGTATCCCCAGCATACACCCCCTTTCCCACCCTCCCCCTGCCTCCATGGCAGGCAATATTCCCCGTACTCTCTCTCTACTTTTGGGCATTACGGTTTGCAATTTAGATACTTAGAGGGTTTTTTTCCCTATTTCATTTTTATTTAGACACCATGCTTAGCAAAGTTATTTATAGAATAGGGTTTCAGGCACACAATGGTCCCCATCCCAATCCCACCCCTCTGTCACCCCCATCCCTCCACCTGATGACCCCAGTCTCTCCCAACCTGTGTTCTTGACAGGTGAAGCTTTCAATTCAGTTATTGTAGTTTGGGCCTCGGTGGTGCTAAGTCTAGTGTTTAGGGCCAGAGAGGGGGAGTCAGCGGCCGTTAGATTGCGCAAAGCGAATCCCACCTTCAGTCCTTCCCTTGGAGCTGCTCACAGCCTAGTAGCTGGCCCTGAGTGACAGAGGAAGAAGGATAGTGATCCAGTGTCTGGGGACGTGGGTGTGGGCTATGGGCAGGCTCCGTGGCAGATGAGAAGCTTGTGCAGGTGAGTGGTACACTATGCTCGTTGCTGGCTAAACCTGTGAAAGGTGATGTCTGCAGGGTCCTCAGAGCACCCCGGATATCAGCATGCAGAAAATAGAAGACAACATCTTGATTAACATTGCTTCTGACTAGTCAGATCTATTTTAAAATTGAGGTGTAAGGGCAAGAGAGGAAGAGGGGTGAAGATGCTTCCTTTGTGTAGTGCTCACTCCATCCCTGGCACTGCAGTTGGTCCTTCAAATGCCACTAGGAATGAGCCTCTAAGCACTGTGCCAGGAGTAGCCCCCAGCCACCATCAGGTGTGATCCAAAAGGAAATTGAGAGGAAAAAAAGATGAGATATTAAACTCTGATCTAGCAAATATAATAGTTGTATTGACGGTGTATTTTTGTTTATTTGTATTGGGGCCACACCTTGCGATGCCCAGGTTACTCCTGGCTTTGCACTCAGGAATTACTCCTTGCGGTGCTCAGGGAACCATATGGGAGGCCTGGGATTGAATCCGGGGCAACTGTGTGCAAGGCGAATGCCCTCCCCACTGTAATATCACTCTTGCCCAGATGGTGTCCTTTAGTAGTTGGCTTTTATTATTAAGCATGTAAATAACTATCAGTTTGCCAAGTCCTTGTCTATTTTGGAATCTTTTTTATGTATTTCTGTGCATGTCTAGGCACAGCTCTACACAGATAATTCCTGCGTCAACACTACCTTGGTGTGCAATCTTTCCTTCCGAGATTTTAGTAACCCCCACCTGTAACATAGTTCTTTGATTTCAGGACTGCTGTATCAGGTTATTTTGTAGGTAATTAATGATTGCCTCTTCTCCTGGTGAAGCCTGGCATTGTTGCTTCCCGTCTCAGTCATCTCTCTATATTCCAGTGCTGTATGTGTAATTTGAGGATTAATTGATTTGCAAAGTATCCTGATTTTTTTTTACTACAAATAATTACATCTTCGTTTCAACTCCATTTATTTCCCTAAAAATTTCTGTGGCTCTAGTTTAGACTAACAATAAAGTTTTGATGGCATAATGACTCTTCGCTCCTGAGTCATTCTGCCAGTGATCCTAAGTCCAAGCGTGGAATTTACAAAGGCAGACTCTGAGAGCCAGCAAACAGCATTTGTCTCAGGAGAAAGATGCTCTGGCTTTCAGGCCTTCAATTCCCGTCAGATGTCTGCTGCTCAGTAAAGAATCATCAGAACACAAGTGAGATGAGAAAATATGAGGAACTAAAAGAAACAGCACACGGGAATAGCAAACCCAAAGATACATCCACTCCTAGAATTATAATAAACAGACTTCGGGATAAATACATGGAGTTTCTAAAGAGCTAAATGATAAGATTTGATAATGCAGTAAAAAAGGGGGGGGAATTTTTTTTATTATATTTTAAATATGGAATATTTTAGTAAGCATAGTAAGATGAAAAGTAAAAGTTTCACTTGATTTTTTCTTTTTTTGCTTTTTGGGTCTCACCTGGCAAGGCACAGGGGTTATTCCTGGCTCTGCACTCAGGAATTACTCCTGGCGGTGCTCAGGGGACCATATGGGATGCTGGGAATTGAACCCAGATCAGCTGCATGCAAGGCAAACTCCCTACTTGCTGTTCTATCACTCCAGCCCTCACTTGAAATTTTTTAACCTGAATATGTGTATTAGGAAAACAATTCTGCATCTGAAAATGTTTGAATCATTGGCAATCCCACGATCCTATGCGTCATTGAACTCCAGAGTATCCACTTTAATCAAATCCTCCTCTCCCCGTAGGCCTTGCTGCCTGTTCACTTAGCAGGATCCAACAGAATCCAGAGGAGTTTCTCTTTCTACCACAGGTGGAATATCAAGCCCCTGCAATATTATGGAACTATTCTTAATGAGTAAATGAGAATTGCAGTGTTAGTAAATATAGTTTGGGTGGCAGTGCTGTAAAGCCACATGATACTGCTATAACTCAGTTGATTACGGATAACCATTTTAGCATCTGCAGTTCTCAGGGCTAACTATGGGGTCCTTGAGATATCCCCTATGACCTCGGTTACCTGGAGATAGGGCTGGATCTCCCCAGTGCAGGACCAGTCGACCAGTTGAATGGGTGAGGAGGGAAGGTGAGGATTTTAAAGAGACAAAACAAGTGGTTGAGAGGGCTGAGTTCTCATGGAACAGCAGCGACAATCTTTATTTCAAGCAGTCTTTTATACATACCTATCAGGAACTTGGAAAGTAAAATCACAGTCACGGTCCTCCCGTTGTTCATCGATTTGCTCGAGCGGACCCAGTAACATCTCCATCATGAGACTTGTTGTTACTGTGTTTGGCATATCAAATACATCATGAGTAGCTTCCCAGGCTCTGCTGTGCGGGCGAGATACTCTCTGTAGCTTGCTGGGAAAGTAAAATCATTCATAGTTATTCATGATTATTACAAAAAGCACATGTCTCTGATCAAAACAAAAATAAAAACCATAGTATCCTATTAACTAAACAATTAGTTTCTAGAGATCATATCTAAAAATAAAAACAAAGCACCCTGAAAAACAATCTGATCATCCTTACATACTCTAATGAATTTGTAGAAGATACAATTTCTAGAGAAGGTGTAATTTCCGCATGATCTACTAAATCATAATACACCTATTTCCTAACAACTTCTCTGCAGGCTAGGAATGGTAAACTATTAACTTGCTATATGCTTGGGTTGGTGTTACAATAGCTACTCTATGTACTTGGGGGTGGTGGGACAGGGAGTTGTGCCAAGTATTCTTAGCCCTCTGCAGGAGGCAGCTCCCAGGGCTATGTCCAGTTAAGGACCCAGCATGAGCAGGCAGCTCCCCGCACACCAAAGGCTTCATTAATCTCTGTTCTAGAAGTTGATCTCACCCAGATTTCCATCCACCTGGGGAAACTGGGATATAGACTCATTGACTTCCTTGAGGCATCATGACTAACCTCCAAGATAGAGTATCTCAAAAAAGAGAAGGTCACAAGAATAGCTGAGATCCGTACCAGGAAGATTACTCCATGGCTTGGAGGCCAGCTGGGCATTCTAGGGGAAAGGGCAGCTCAGATAGAGAAGGGAGCACTAAATAAAGGATGTTTAGAGGATCCTCCCAGGATGGGAGATGCATGTTGAAAGTAGACTATGGACCAAACATGATTGCCACTCAATGCCTCTTTTGCAGACCACAACACCCAAAAGGAGAGAGAGAACAAAAGGGAATGCCTTGCCACAGAGGGAGGGTGGGGTGGGGGGATGGGGGTGGGAGGGATACTGGGACCCATGGTGGTGGAAAATGGGCACTGGTGGAGGGATGGGTATTTGATCATTGTATAATCGAAACCCAAGCACAAAAATTTGTAAGTCTGCAACTGTACCTCATGGTGTTTCACTAATAAAAATTTAAAAAGAGAGAGAGAGAGAGAGAGAGAGAGAGAGAGAGAGAGAGGGTCAGTTCTGCGGACACAACTCAAAGGTGGAGTATATGCTGAGAAAATAAGAGGCCTTGGACTCAATCTCCAGCCTATAACACATACCCCCCTCCCACACACACACATCAAAACAGAGAGAGAGAGAGAGAGAAGGGAGGAAGGGAGGGAGGGAGGGAGGGAGGGAGGGAGGGAGGGAGGGAGGGAGGGAGGGGTGTCCGGAGGCATGGCAGGCTGGGCTGTGGAAACTATAATTAGATTATTTTCTGACCTGAAGTTGGAGGTCGTATAGTATCACTTCCACTGCATCTTGTTCACTGCAAGGAAATCACTAAAGCAAGTCCATACGCAAAGACAACTAAGTTCCTTCTCTCAGAAGCAGGTCCAGAATAAGGCAGCTCCGTAGCAGACATGCAACAGCCCATGTTAGAAGTGATTCCTGGCTAGGGGCTGACGCAGGGTGGTGTCTTGGATGTCTGAGACATACCACTAGTGAAAGTGCTCAGGGAGCTCCATTTGGGCACAGGAGAGAAACCCGTGAATTATCCGACACAAACCACCATTGATACTAATTCACATTTTAGACCAAGAACCTAAAACGTTTCTGCTGTGTCTTGTCAGAAGATCACTTCATAACTGTTGTAGAATCTCTGTTTAGCCCCAAAGTATTTTTCTTTAAGAAGATTACACTTAGTAGGTACAGAAAAATATTTGCATCGCTACTTGAAAACTGTTTTTAAGCTAAGGCAAATATTTACTTGGAAAGTTGGGAAGTGGGATTATTCTTTCGTCCTTCTCTCCTCTTCAAATGCCAGGAGTTCAAGGAAATTCTCACCCAAGTCTCCAAGGAAGCCATTTGTAACTCCGGCCCAAACCAGACTCGAAATAAATATAAGGGTTTAAAAAATATGTTTGTGACAATATGAATTACAAAACTATGGAAAATAATGCCTTTGTTACCTAAAACAAGAAAGCAAGTTTAATTTACTTTCAATTGCATTGTGCTTTTGCTTGAAATGCGCGTCCAGGTGTATTCTCCAACTGCAATAAGCATTTTCATCTCTCTGTCTTGACACCAGTCATCCATCAAAAAATGCTAATTATATTAGCTCTTCCCATAGCCAGCTTCCTTGGAAGGAACTTTTAAAAATGCAGCAGAAGCGTTATTATGAATTTACTTAAAAGAACATATTTCATACATTTATTGATGAGAACAAATATAGGGAAAATAACTACCAGAGTATCAGAATTATTTTTTTCATGTGGTTACAAGAAGTCAACTGAAATATATGTGTGTGTGTGTGTGCACATGTGTGTGTGTACATATATAAAGGTAAAGGCCCTCCCGTTGATCATCGATTTGCTCGAGCGGGCCCAGTAACGTCTCCATTGGAGACTTTGATGTTACTGTGTCTGGCATATCGAATACTCTCGGTAGCTTGCCGGGCTCTCCGAGAGGGGCGGAGGAATCGAACTCGGGTCGGCCATGTTGGCCGCTTGTAAGGCGAACGCCCTACCCGCTGTGCTATGCGTTGGTAGTATAGTGGTTAGCATAGCTGTACATATATAATGTAATGAATATAGTAGAACAGCCTGTTTAGATAGAATTAAGCTAAAGGATCATTGAAATTATATTCTCTATTCTGGGAACAGTGGCTATATTTGAATGCATCTCTATCTTTCTATAAAGAGGGAATCTTAATTTTTGAGAGAAGTTTTTGACAGTTCAAGGGTACATAGGAATTTGACTTATGATGGTGAGTTGGAGGAATTTGAGATCCACTCAAACAAGATGTGGTGGGAACTTTAAGTCTCCTGTAATGGGAAACTGAATTTAACCACATTATAAAATGGAATCACATGTGTGGGTCTGTGAGTCACTTGGGGTCACTGTTGAAGAGATTTGATATTCATTCTGTGTTCTTTGGAGAACATAGTAATCCTTTATGCCATTCACACTTACACCGTTGAACTTACGGTTCGTTCTTTATAAAAAGAGGGTGGTTTCCAAGCATGTAATCATTCTTATCTTCAAATGAGTGCTAGCATCGTCTCATTAATGTAAAGGACATTTGTATTGAATATAAACCAGATGTCTCAGCAAGGATATGCTTTTCCTCTTGTGTAAAGTTAGGACATTGGTGACCAAGCTTTCTAGGTAGCTATATCATCTTTGCCCCGAAGGCCTTTCTTCATGGTACCTGGTTTAGAGACTTGACTTGGATAGGACAGCAGAAAATATCTTGCCCATCCAGTTAAACAAACCCAGACATGAATTTCTCAGTCTAGTCACTCTCAGGATTTTCCCAAGGATAATGAGTCCATACTCCTTCAGTAATCATGGCTTGGAATAGTACAATATTTGGGTAACTTTATTTTCCTGTTTTATACAGCTAATAGCTAACACTTTTTCCCCATCAGAATCTGCCTGGACTTTCTCTAGTGGAGAAGTTTCTGCTGGGTTCAAATTCTGTGCTAATACCCAAAAAGCTCATTTCTCTTCCGCCATTTAGCTCTCTCTTATTTTGCTCTTATTATATATTTTTTTAAATTTCTCATTTTAACTAATATGCAATCCCCTAAATCACCTGTTAAAACACAGAGCCAACATGCCTTCAGAGATTCAAATGTTAAAAATGTCTCTCTGTTGTGTGCAGAAAGTAGATAAAGGACCAAACATGATAACCTCTCAGGGTCTGTATTGCAAACCATAATGCCCAAAAGTAGAAAGAGATGATGGGGAATCGTGTCTGCCATGGAGGTAGAGGGAGTGTGAGAAAGGGGGATTATACCGGGGATATTGGTCGTGGGGAATGTGCACTGGTGGAGGGACGGGTGTTTGGTCATTGTGTGATTGTAACTCAAACATGAAAGCTTATAACTATTTCATGGTGATTCAATAAAATTAATTTTTAAAAAAATTTTAAATAAATAAAAACATTATTTTCAAAAATGTCCCTCTGTTCCCCAGCTATTGGGAGACTCTGGGAAATGGATCCTCCTGGGCACTTTCTCAGCCACCCTAACCAACTAATAATAATGATGATTGATGCAGATTCTTTACAGAACATACACCCTTTAAGTGATTTTCATCTTCGTCATATTGTAAAGCATGAATCCATCTGTTTCTGTAGCACAGATCGCCCCAAAGGAACGTCTTCAAACACAACCATTTATGTTCACGGCCACAGGCCTCTGGTTGTCCTGGGGTTGGCTGGAGCAGGTGCACCTGCAGTGGTGAGCAGAAAGAACCCTCTGGTTAGGCCTCTCTTGCTAGTCTAGTAGCTGGCTTTGGGACAAGTTGAGCATCACTGGGACATGTGCCTCCTCTTCCAGCAGGTGATCCGGGCCGTTGACATGGTGACAGGTTGCCTACGCAGCAGACAGGGAACAACACTTGGTCCATTGCTGATGGTGTCTCAATTTTCTGTTTTCCGATTGGTCAGATCCCACTGCAGGCCTGGCTCTGGATCCAAGGTCAGAGAAATTTACTCCTGAATGGGAGGAATATCAGAGAGACCTGGCAAGGACACGAATCATAGATGTGAAGATATTTATGTCCATTTTCACATCCCATGAGGAACACGTGTGTTGGGGTGAGCTACTTGGGAGGGAGAGTGCCTGCTAGTATTCCTATCAGCATCGCCATAGTCATCATCCTGATGATGCTGATCAGAGCAGTCTTCTGAGGTCTATTGGACAGATATTATTTTCCATATTTTACAAATGAGGGCTGGAACTATAACACAGCAGTAGGGCGTTTGCCTTGCGCGCAGCCAGCCCAGCCCGGCCAAGCTAGGTTCGGTTCCTCCACCCCTCTCGGAGAGCCTGGCAAGCTACCCTTGACATATTCAATATGCCAAACACAGTAACAAGAAGTCTCACAATGGAGACGTTACTGGGCCCGCTCGAGCAAATCAATGATCAACGGGAGGACAGTGTTTATTTTGTTTGTTTATTTTACAAATGAGAAAACAGACTCAGAAACACTCATCAGCAGCTTATTATGCATTTAGTGGATTCACAGCAGTCCAGGAATAGCTACTCACAGCATTTAACTGAGGAGAATTCAATGTTGGGAGTTACTGATGGTAGTGTGGGCATATTCAAGAACCAGCACTGATGAAGGAGAAAGCCTTTTCCTCTATAGATCTAAAATAACATACAGGCAAGGACCCAGAGAGTACCTGGACCGTGGGAAGTTAGGACATCCCAAAGCACAGTGTGGAGACAGGCAGAGTCCCTTTCTCCTGACCACTCATCACTGTCCTCAATACTCCTCACTGCTTTGGCCCTCATAAACACCAAACAACTAAAGTATCTGTGGCTCTCTCTCGCCATCTGCGTTTGGTGGCCTCAAGCCACTTCCCCACCCGAGATGACCAGTATCATGGGCAGACGAAGGAGGAAATGAGGGCCAGGCTAGTTGATGATCAGTTGCCGTTTATTCCATTCTCCCCACTCACCTGTTCCAATCTCACTAAACTCCCCATTCCTGTCTCCTCCTGTTCCCGTTGCTCATCTCTCTGCACTCCAACTCGCCACCTTGGTCTCTCTTTCGTCTCTCATAACCTCCTCGCATTAGGGGTAACAACCACACTGAGGTCCATAGCACAATCAAGTTATGAAAGCCCTCCTTTCAAGGGTGAAATACCACCTAGGGGTTTTTCTCCTTTCCTTAGTTCAATAACTAAATTAATTAATATCTTAATATCTTAATTCTACTTCATAATATCAGTTACTTTGTATGGTCACAGTAAGAGATACGTTATGCTTGTAGGGTGGATTTTCTGGTGACATCTCGCTATAGATCTCAGACTACAGTGCTCAGGCTAGATTAGTCTTTCCTAACCCTAGCAGGGTCATAATCCAGTTGTTACTTTTTGGATCATGACAGAATTTGTCCATGACCATGTTCTTACCTTATAGTTAAAGTATTATGGAGCTTTGGCCTGCCCCATTTTGATGCCAGATTAGCTCACAGCTTGCCCTGGATCCATCCAGTCCCTTGTCGGGCCCCTGCTTTTGGGGTGCTAGAAAGGAAGGGCAACTGAGGCTTAAGTTGAGAGAACAAATGCCCAGGAGTGAATATCATTCGGAGTCAATTAACTCCCAAATTTAAAAAGCATAGCATTAACTCTCTTCCTGTGTCTATACAAAAAAAGGACATTTCTCTGAATTAACTATGCAAAGGACTTATGGAGAAGAGAAAAGTAATATTTACAAGTTAACAGAATCTGATTAGAAGATAAAAGTTATTGACCAGTTTGGGAAGCAGAGCACAAAGAAAGCGGTTACAAAGAAACACAAATGAATGGGAGCACTGTGATGAGAGTAACCCAATAAACCTAAGCTCCCTGTGGCAAGGCAGAAAGGACAAACCAATGTAATCCTACTGGAAGTTAGCTTTAAGGGAACAACAAAAGACAGAAAAGTTGGAGAAAAGATCTCAGGTGAACTGTAGGTTCATCCGAGCATCTATAAGATGTTACTAGCACAATCAGAAAAGAAAACCAGGGTCCGGAGGATAGTACAGTGGGTATGTGGTACTTGCCTTCCATGTGACTGACCTGGGTTCGATCCCTCACACCACATGCGTTCCCCCGAGCACAACTAGGGGTAACCCCTGAGCACTGCTAGGTGCGCCCCACCCCCAAACCAAATTTTTTTTTTAAGTAAACTAGGGTTGGGTTCGACAATTCTATTTTTCCAAGCTAAAGATCTGAGGAGTGTGCCATTGTATTATTTCCTTTGGCAAGTTTTGCATTACCCACAGAATGTTAATTTTTTTCTAAAGTTAAATTGAGTCACATTTTTATTCATGTAAAATACTAACCCAGGTCCAGTCCCTGAATCTACATGGCAGCATTGAACCCTGGGGAAATAAATATCCCTTCACCATTTATTATTTTTTCATACCTAGTAGGTCATTGTTATTACTCGCAAACTGGTTCAAAATGGACTCTGCAATAATAGAGAGACTCTAAAGAGATAGAAAGCCCCACTATAAAAATATTCTGTTTCCACCTCTTTGTGCCAAGGTAAATTGTCCTGTTTGAAATAGAGCCACAGAGAAAATACACACATTCATCCAAATCCCAAACCAGCCCCAATATGCCTTTTCTATTTATTCTTATCCTGATCAACTCAGGATATTTTCTGCATGCTGCTTTTCTATTAAATATGCAGAAATGTGACAATAGGTGTCATAATGGGTTATTTTGCCTGCAATTCTAAGGACGTCTGCTGCATGCTCTGCTGCCCTAAATGTAATGAAACTTGGTACAGGGAAGAATACAGTGCAGCCCCTGCAAAGCAAAATGAATTTCAAAAAAGGCAAAGGTACCAGAACTAGACAGCCAGAGCCTGCCACCCCAGGACAACGAGGTTGAAAAATGACCTTTCCGAGAGCTGGTGAAAGAGCAAAATGGGTTTTGTTCTCGTCTCAAATTCTGTCTGTGTGGGTGGGAACAGAGGCAGCTTCTCCCCGGGAACACGGCCGCTCCACACCGACTGGTCCCCTGGGAGGGACAAATGCTACGGGGACCAGCACAGGCTGGGCTGTGATCGAGGTCCCAGTCTGGGCCCAGGAAAAGTCATCACCAGACACAGAAGTGGCATCACCGGGGTAGGCTCTGGATACTGCTGTTCAAGGAAGAGATGTTCTACCTCTAAGGACTCACCTGCTCTCGGAAATCAGAACTATCAATTCCCACACATTGGAGCTCTTGATAGATCATACTCTGATCCTCAGAGCGATCCTTTAGGGAGTGCCAGCAACATCGTATTTAGCTTTTAACCAATTTTTGTGCGCCTGATTTCTTTATTGACTGAGATAGCATTGCGTGATATTATTGTGTGTTTGGGGGAGCATTGTGGAGTCCATCTGTGACCAGACTTCGTGAAGTTACACCAGTAAGTCCAAATCTGTGCTGGAGCATTCATCTGTCCCTTATTTTTAATTTACCCTTCCTCCTTCCCTTCTGGGAACCTCTAAGTGTCTTACTGTCAAAATGTATGATTTTGCTTTATTTAGTGCATCTCGTGGTTTATTTTCTCTGTATACCACATATGGCAACAATATAAAAAGACAAATGTCATTTGAGTTCATGCCAGAAGTTTTTCTCTTTTTAGATCAACAGCCCTTAACTGGGGGTCAGATGACTTTTCCAAGGCATCTTAGATTCCTCAAAATGCTCTCCTCTTCTCCCCAGGCCTCCTCCGTGCATAAGTTTGTCCTTGCGTTTGCTCAAAACTTGGTCTGAAAACTGCGATGTCCTGTAACATCACTTAATCACTTAACTTCCCGTTAGTCGTCGATTTGCTCGAGCGGGCGCCAGTAACATCTCCATTTGTCCCTGTCGCGTGCTAGTGTAGCCCAATGGCATCTCTTCGCTCCGGGAACATGGAGGGCCTCAAACCGATCGTTCATGATCTTGACAAAGAAGTCTGACCATCTGGTAGGTGGGCGGCCACGCGGTCTCTTGACATCCCGTGGAATCCAATCAGTAACAGCTCTAGTCCAACGGTCGTCTTTAAATCTCATTACGTGACCAGCCCATCTGATTTTCGACACCTTGGCATATGAGACAGCGTCCCTGATCCTTGATCGTCAACGGATGTCAGAACTCCGGATTCGTTCTCTCATTTGAGTGAAACGTGATATTCCAAGCATAGCTCTTTCTATTCTTCTTTGGGAGACCTGAATGGCGTTCTCATCTTGTTTGCGTAGGGCCCAGGTCTCTGAGGCATATGTTAATGCAGGAAGAACAGTGGAATCAAAGAGATGTACCCGGAGCCGGAGGTTCTTCGTCCTCTTAGCTATTTCTTCGACGTTCTTGAAGGCGTTCCGAGCCGCTCTCTTCCTCCTGCCCAGCTCGGGTGCCAGGTCATTTGTCATGTTGACCTCTCGACCTAGGTACACATAGCTGTTGCATTCGGAGATGGTCGTTCCATTGAGAGTGAATGGGGCGTCAGGAACAAGGCTGTTTCTCATAAACATTGTCTTGGTAAGATTCAGCTGTAGTCCTACCTTTCCACACTCACGGTCAAAGTCGGCCAGCATTTGTGCCGCTTGGCTGATGTTTGGTGTTATTAAAACAATGTCATCAGCAAAGCGGAGGTGGTGTAGTTGCCGACCATCTATCTTCACTCCCATTCCTTCCCATTCCAGTCGTCGCATGATGTTCTCGAGGGTGGCACTGAAGAGTTTTGGTGAAATGGTATCACCCTGCCGCACCCCTCTCTTGACATCAACGATCACTTCTTTTTAGAATGGTGAGATCCTGGGAGTGAATCCGCAATACAGCTCACGGAGGATCCTGATGTATTGGGCTTGAATGCCCTGATTGGCTAGGGCTTCAATGACTGCTTCCGTCTCAACAGAATCAAAGGCCTTCTTTAAATCAATGAACGTTAAGCAGAGCGGCATCTTGAACTCCCGAGAAACCTCAATGAGCTTGGTTACCGTGTGGATATGGTCGATGGTGCTGAATCCTTTGCGGAACCCTGCTTGCTCGCATGGTTGTCCTTCATCTAGTGTTCTGCCAATCCTATTCAGGATGACTCAAGTGAACAGCTTGTAGATGACAGACAATAGGCAGATCGGGTGATAGTTGCCAATGTCATGGATGTCTCCCTTCTTGAACAGTAGTACGGTCCTGCTGGTTTTCCATTGGGACGGAACCTTGCATTCAGACAGGTAGCGAGTGAAGAGCCGAGCCAGTGTATTGATGAGTACTGACGGCAGGTTTTTCAGGTGTTCAGGTCTGACCTTGTCTGGGCCGGGTGCTGTTTGCTTCTTTACCAACGAAATGGCGTGTCGGATTTCGGAAGGGAGAACATTAGGAACGACGTACCCATCCTGTGGAATTTGGTATGTCGGCAAGTGGACATGGCTATCGAAGAGATTTGAGTAGAAGTCATGGATAATCTTCTCCATTGCCGTTCTGGAGGATGTGATGGATCCATCAGGACATCGGAGGGCAGTCATCTTGGTCTTGTAGTTGGCGAAGGACAGGCGGGCGTTACGAATACTTTTCCCGGCTTCTGCCGCATCTACCAGTACTTCTGCTCTTCTCTCTTTGAGGTCTTCCTTGATCGCATCTCTGCACTGCTTTGCAAGCTCGGACGTTAGCTTGCGGTTGCCTGAGGCATGCGCCAAACCACGCTGGCGAATTAGCTCAAGAGTTTTCGAAGATAGGCGACTTTTTGCGGCTATCTCTCTCTTGGCGTTTCTCGCACATTCATGGAGGTGCTGAACCAGTCGATCGTATTCCTCGTCAATGTTGTCAACAATGGCATCTTCCCATGTTGCCGCAATAGTACCAAAGAGTTCCCAGTTGGTGGTCATTCTGGGAGTTCTCTTTTTGAACTTTGCAGCCCTTTCTCCCCGCTCTGTGAAGTAGAATTTTGCACGAAGGAGACGGTGGTCCGATCCCGTTCGAAATTTTGGGACAACAGCGACATCAGTCAGGCAAAACCGTCGATTGAATATGATGTGGTCTATTTCGTTGTGGAATCGTCCACCGGGAGACTCCCATGTCCATCGTTTAGATTCTGCCTTCTGGAACTGTGAGTTACCATGAATGGTCTGAGTCCTGTAACATACGCACCAATTAAAAAGAAACACAGGAGATGACTTTCAGTTCTCTTATTTTCTGCCTTGAAAATTCCCTTGCCCCCTTCCCTTTGCCAAAAAGTTAATAAAATAGGAAGAAAAAAGCTTTTGTTCAGACATTGTACAGTGGGTAGGCCACTTGCCTTGCCCACAACCAAATGGATTTGATGCCCAGCAACCTGTATGTCCCCCTGAGCCTATGAGGAGTATATTCTGAATGCAGAGCCAAGACTAGGCCATAGACACTGCTTCTTATGGCCCAAAAATCCTAAAACTATATATAGAATTTTGCAAAGAAGACAAAAACTTGCTTTTAGCCACAGCTTCTTTATCTGTTGAGTGAATGAAATATTTTTATGTAATAACTATCTTCAAATCACTTAATCACTTAACTTCCCATTAGTCGTCAATTTGCTCGAGCAGGCGCCAGTAACGTCTCCATTTTTCCCTGTCACGTGCTAGTGTAGCTCAATGGCATCTGTTCGCTCTGGGAACATGAAGAGCCTCAAACTGATCGTTCTTGATCTTGACGAAGAAGTCTGACCACCTGGTAGGTGGGCGGCCACGCGGTCTTTTGACATCCCGTGGAATCCAGTCAGTAACAGCTCTAGTCCAGCGGTCGTCTTTAAATCTCATTACGTGACCAGCCCATCTGATTTTCGACACCTTGGCAAATGAGACAGCGTCCCTGATTCTTGATCGTCGACGGATGTCAGAACTCCGGGTTCTTTCTCTCATTTGAGTGAAACGTGATATTCCAAGCATAGCTCTTTCTATTCTTCTTTGGGAGACCTGAATAGCGTTCTCATCTTGTTTGCGTAGGGCCCAGGTCTCTGAGGCATATGTTAATGCCGGAAGAACAGTGGAATCAAAGAGATGTGCCCGGAGCCGGAGGTTCTTCGACACTACCTCCACTACCCAGCCGTCGCCACACTCCAGGACGCTTTCCAGACACATCATAAGACACTAAATACCCATCTTCCGGAATTGTCGTACCATATTTGATAGGGTTCAAATATGGTAACTCCTACAAGGGTGATTAGAGGTCCCCCCAAAAGCCTCTATCCCTCTTGGAAAGACTGGCAAGCCACCAAGAGTATTCCGCCCGCACAGAAGAGCCTGGCAAGCTATCCGTTGTGTATTCGATATGCCAAAACCAGTAACTACAACTGGTCTCATTCACCTAACCCTGAAGGCTTCATTGATCTTCAAATAATATTATATAAATGATAAAATGTCTTATTTAATATAATAATGTGATCACAAAGGCAGAGAAATCAAATAGCAAGTGATAGTCATGATATTTAAACAAAGAATAAATAAAATACATTTTCTTTATGTAGATGTCAGACTATTATTAGGCATATTAGGTAGCATGGGTGAAGTAGATTAAGACATCCTTTTTTTTCCTCTATACATGTGTTATTACTCTAAATAAATAACTAAAAAAAAAAGCGGTTGTTGGGAACAGAATTGAGGAATCAACTGGGTGGAAAAACTAGCATATAGATCATGTCAATATTGGATCACTTTACAGCCGAAATATTTAGGAGTATAGGCAATAGGGCTATAGAAACTCTTCTGTCATTGAGAGCCTCGCGTGCCCCAGAATGTGACGCGAAATGAACTACAGAAGAGACAACAGCATGTGATTGTTCAGAGAAGAGTCTTCAAAACAAGCACTTCGAGGGACTTGAGCAAAGCTAGAAGTTTTCGCAACATGTTCGTTGCCCTGTGCTAGATGTTTATTGCAGTAAGTGACTCTTTTAAATCGGCGTCCCAGAGCTTTGGTCATTAAGAAAAGCAAAATAAGTACAGCTTGAATTTCCAGTGGGTGTCAGAAGTCACAGAGTAAATGCCTCTCAGCTTCGAGCGTTTTCCTCGGAGCGTTTTGATCCCACGCTTTCTGCTTTGGTCTTGTGGCCAGGCCTACCCATGTGCACGGGATGCAAGATGAGTTGTGACAAACTCAAAGCCCAGGCGAGCACTCTACCTCTGAGCCACATCCCCAGCTCTTGATCCCCTTCTGGAAACAGTGGATGCAGGACAGATGAAGATGGGAAAGGTGGCAGGAAGCTCCCACCACTGTGTTTCTTTTGCAGTATTTCATCCTGAGCAGAATAGCGGGGTGTTAGCTGTCCCCTACCCCCCAGCCCACTCGCTGGTCCTCTTCTGTTCGCCATCTGGCTCTAGGGGGCCAATCAAGTGAGCACTGGGAGTCCAGGGCAGAACTTGCTGCATTGGGTGCCTCTTCCAGTTCTAGCTAAAATTCTAATCTATGTTAGCTTGGCGCATCTGTGCCATGGAAGCTTCTGTGTCTGCTCCTTGCCTCCTCCCAAGCCACTGGAAACCAGAATCTCAGGCTGCTCCCTGGAGGGCAGAGCACCGCTTGATGCCATCCATGAAAGACTCCTGGTAGTTGAATGAATCACAAGGCGCTTACAAAGAATTTGGTCCTGTGGGAATTGTCCGGGGTACTCTGCTTCGCCTACCTGGAACGGAGCAGGAAACTGTCCGGGATTTCTTTTTTATACATTTTTATTCTAGCTTAGCAGGAAGGTCGGGAATACTGTGCATGTTTCTGACCCTGATGGACAATGTTTCTGCACAGTCCCACCCCAATGTTTCTGACCGTCTCCCCATCCATGCCCCTCCAGTTCAACATTCCTGCCTTCCCAGCCCATGCCCCAATATTTGTTAACTGACCATTAGGGTTCGAGTGTAGCCTGTCACCTTCTCATGCACCAGCGCTGGAACACAGACCCGAGAGTGCCGAGTTTAGAGCAGCAGGTGAAGGAAAGGAACAAGCTGTTGGCTTCTGACATCGAAGCACTGTTTTCAAGCTGAGATATGCAGAAGAACCCCCAAGGGTGTCTATTTAAAAATCTATTCCGTCCCCGTCATCTGAAGTTTCCAGGAACCCCCAAAACAAAAATGGGGTCTGCCCGGTGTCAGACCAGCCGAGTAGAGCACTCAAAAAATCCCCCTTCTCTTCATCTCCTGCATCTCTCCAGACACTGCAAACATCTAATGCTGACTTTCCTCCTCTGGGTCTCACAAAGTCCCATGATGTGCTCAGGCTCCAGAAACTTCTGTTGTTGGGGAAATGCTGTCAATCCTGAGCAGGGATGTTGGGCAAGAAGGTTCTCAGATGCTGGGACTATGAACAGAGTCATTTAGTTTTGCAGTTCCTTGCTCTGACCTTCACTGTTTCCCACAAGATCCTGGCATATTACTGATTCGATTTGGTTTTGAAAGGCCACCACACAGCGGTGCTTCGGGCTGCCTCCTGCCTCTGTGCTCAGGGCTTTCTCCCAGCTCTGTGCTCAGGGATCAGTCCTGATGGCACTTATGTGACCTTCTGGGCTGGTAGGAGTCAAACCTGGGTTGGCTGGATGCAAAGCCAGCACTATCGCTGCAGCCCTGTCCTCGGGAGGCTGCCAGCCCTCTCCCTCCCTGGCAGGGGCAGGTGTTGGCATCATTTTCTCACCTCTGCTGCTTGTTGGTTTTCTCAGCATTTGACTCAGTGACCTTTCCCAAGCATCTTAATGATTTGCAGTTTTTTATGTGCTGTGCTCTCGCTCGCACCCCATGCTGTTTCTCGAGCTTCTTGGCGAGCACAGAGCTCCCTGAAAGCTGGCTTTTCTTAGCTAATTCATCGCCTGCTAAGTCAAGGTGAGCGGTCATGAGACAAAGGAGACCAGTGCTCTGCATCACTTGCCCGGGTGACCCTTCCCGCCATCGCGGGCCTCTGAAGTGGTGGAAATCCAGGTCGTGGAAGCCTCTTCAATCACACACCACCCTGCAGACCCGACATCTAAGAATATCTTTCAGGATCAGCTTCTTTCCTTGATTTTCTCACAAAGATGAGTCTCTGTGGTAATTAAATCCACTCAAACTAAGATAGTGAAGGCACCTTCAAATGGCCGTGGAGGTCAGGAACAAGAGAAAGGAGAGATTTTTCACCCATACATCCAAGGAGAGGTTGACGTCTCTGACCAAGGACTGTATTGGAGCAAATGAAAGTCTTCGCCGATTGGGGTTGGAGTGATAGCACAGTGGGTAGGGTGTTTGCCTTAGACGGCGGCTGATCCGGGTTCGATTCCCAGCATCCCATATGGTCCCCTGAGCACCACCAGAAGTAATTCCTGAGTGCAGAGCCAGGAGTTAGCCCCTGTGCATCGCCGGGTGTGACCCCCCCCCAAAAAAGAAAGTCTTCGCCGATTAGTGCCCAGTGATAAGGAAGTGAGGCTGTTCCTATTTCCACTTGTAAATAATTTTACAACAGTAGCTGACTTGGGAGTTTATAATAACACAGTTTCAGCTGATAAAGATTTTTTTACTTTTCATTAGCTACTTATCATGAACTCTGTCCTTCAGTGAGACTCAGGTAATTGTGGGTGGGAGCTTTTCAGTCTATGTTAGAAGGGGTTGAGGGTCACTCCCAGTGCTACTGGGTCAACTGGGCTGGACAGTTCAATGTTAGGGACAGCTCATGTGTGATGACAGGCCTACAAGGGCCACACTGTCATCTTGGTCGATCCAGTTGGTTTTGTCCGGTTTAGTTCTTTGCTTATTCACTGGTTTTTGAGGTTATGTGTTCAGGGGTTTAGCTCATAGTACCTAAATGTATGTTGCCACACAATACCCAGCACCAAAGTACCAGAAACCCTTCTCCACAGCTGACCAGATCCCTTATTCTTTGTTTCCATAACCCCATCCCATAACCTGTTCTGCACTTAAATTTCAAGGATTTTTTTTTAATTGGATGTAGTTTGGTCCCAGGCTTTGTATCCCACTGGGGTGAGATCATGTAATATTTGTCTTTCTTCTCCCCTTTATTTCACTGAGCATGAGGCCTTCCATTTCCATCCATGTTGTAGCAAGAGTTCATCTTTTCTTAAAGCTGTTGTATATCCCATTGTACAAACATACTACAACTTCTTTGTACACTATTTCTGGCTGGACGTGATTGTTTCCAAACCTTCCTATAGTAAAAAGCAGTGACTTCAGCGTAGGTGTGCATAAGTCACTTACAACAACCAGTTCTGTGTCTTTTGAGTAGATCTCTGGGATTGGAACAGCTCTATCACGTGATTAATCTAATTTTCACGTTTTGAGGAACCTCCAGAGTAGCTTCACTGAGGCCGAACTAGTTTGCCTTCCCAACAAGAGTAAATGCGGACTCAATTTTTCTCCGTAAGAAGTATCTGTGACTTACCATCTGACACCTTGTCATCATTTGTCATTTTCAGAAGACCCATCCTGGTGTCAAACTGGTTTCCTCCCTCTCATCCGTTTCATATAGTTTGGTGTTGAGGGTAAGACTGTGTTCTGCCTTGGTATTGAGATGACACACAGCAGTGCTCAGAGGCTACTCCCAACCTTGTTTGCAGTGGTTTTGCTCCAGGGATGAGACCTGTGCCTCGCACCTGCAGTCCCTTCCTTTGTTCTACCTCTCCAGTCCTTTACTTGAATCTAAACAGTAAAGGAACCTCAGATCCAAGCACCATTTGGTCTGTTCTGTCCCTATGGACATCTACTGAACAGTGAGTAGATTCAGTGGGAACTTTCACCCAGAACCCCTTAAAGTCCTTAAAGTCCTTAAAATTTTCCTTAAAATCCTCACATGCTCTCTTCTCCATCTACACTTCTCTGATGGCATTTGATGGCTGCCCTTAATCCAGACTTAAGCTTTGGGGTGTAAGAAGTGTAGCTTTGGCTCATGTATCTGGACACCAACTCATTTCCAGCCCTGCTGCTTCTGAATTTGTATCCAAATAGAGTGTGTCAGGACACACAACCCACCCGTTGCTTTCTCAGTCTCTGTTTCATTTCTCTTTCCTGAAGTGATGACCCAGAACCAGAAGGAATACTAGAAAAATATCAAGGGAGAGTGTGAGAGGTGTCAGTTACATGCCTGTGTAATCTCCTGTCCCTCCCTTGGCCCATCCCCAGAGTCTTTCTGCTCGGGGGAAAGGACAATCACACCTTAGTCTAATAATATTTTCCTTAACTTTTCACTTTTTACAAACTTACTCAAAGCAGCAAGCTTTGTGGATCTCAGCAGAAAGAGAAGCTAGAGCACTCTACCTAGTGAAGCAAAATTGGAAGCAGAGGAGAAACCACTCTTTTAAAATCCATCGTCTCCATTTTTCACACTCTGAGTCAGCCACATGATCTGGGCAACATTGGCGGTAATTGTGGTGGGTCCCATTTCTGTTCTCAAACCTTGGGAATTCAGCTGGCTTGGAGTTGTTCTGGCCAGAACAGAAGGCAAGAGATGGAGGCTGTATTTGGTCAGGCCTCTTAAGAGACACAGACTGAGGCTGTGGAGAGAGAAGAGAGACAGACTGAAGATTGAGAAAGAAAGAGGGAAGGCCCGAGGAGGAGTGGGTGGGAAGAGAGACAGAGAGGGGTGTGCATTGTTGATCATGGCATTGTTGATCACTGGCATATTTGATCATGGAAGATACCGCAGCCAGGCAAGCTGAGCAGCTGAGAGTGTTGATGGAGTAGATTCAAGCCTAAGTGCAGGAGAAGAATGATGCATTGGGTCAAAAATACTTTCGCTGATGGTGGAGAATGTGCACTGGTGGAAGGATGGGTGTTTGATCATTGTATGACTAGAACTCAAATATGAAAGCTTTGTAACTGTATCTCACGGTGATGCGATTAAAAAATATGACAGTGATTAATAAATTATCTGATAATAACCAAAACAATACTTTTGCTCATTGGCTTGAGCAATAGTGTAATAGGGAGGGCACTTGCCTTGCACACTGCCAACAAGATTTCAATCCTCAGCATTCCATATGGTTCCCTGAGCCTGCCAGGAATGATCCCTGAGCACAGAGTGAGAAGTTAGCCCTGAGCACTGCCAGCTGTGGCCCAGAACCAACCAAACACACACACACACACACACACACACACACACACACAATGTGTGTGTTTTTTGCCACAGAAGGCAAATTTTCTCTTCCCCTCTCTTTTGATATTCATATACATACCTACCCCTCCACATACAATGAGGACTAATACAATGCATTGATTAATGTTTATTTACTTATTTTCATTGTAAATATGAATGGCAAGCTATCCATTGTGTATTCGATATGCCAAAACCAGTAACTACAACTGGTCTCATTCACCTGACCCTGAAGGCTTCACCGACATGGCAGCACTGAGAAGGATGAGAAAGGAGAGACCGACAAAATCTCAAGGCCGAACTAGGCTGCCACAATGAAGGAAGACAAAAATGATCGTCTGTACTTTCAATGCACGTACGCTAGCATCAGATGCATCCATCGAGGACCTGATGGTACAAGCGTGAATGATCAAGTAGGACATCATTGGTCTGACCGAGACAAGAAGGCACGAATCTCACCATGCCATTTTCGACACTGGAGAAGAATTGTTCCTCGGAATATGTGATAAAAGAGGTGTTGGAGGCGTCGGTGACCTTGTCAACACAAACTTGGCCAAGAGCATTGATTCATTCGAATGCCTAACAACCCGAATCGGACGTTTACATTTGAATAGATGTGGCTCACTGCCTGCAGTTTCTATCTTCCTTGTCTACGCACCAACATCTCATTATGATGAAAGAGAAATCGAGAAGTTCTACATGGAGCTAGAGAAGTTCTATAAAGAAGACCACACCTTCTACAAGATCATTGTGGGTAATTTTAATGCCAAGATAGGACAGAGAAGATCAACTGAAGAACTTTACATCGGGACCCATGGCCTAGAATGGAACGAACAGGGTGAGAGACTGTCAGAGTTCATCATGTCGACCAAGACCATCCATGGTAACTCACAGTTCCAGAAGGCAGAATCTAAACGATGGACATGGGAGTCTCCCGGTGGACGATTCCACAACGAAATAGACCACATCATATTCAATCGACGGTTTTGCCTGACTGATGTCGCTGTTGTCCCAAAATTTCGAACGGGATCGGACCACCGTCTCCTTCGTGCAAAATTCTACTTCACAGAGCGGGGAGAAAGGGCTGCAAAGTTCAAAAAGGAAACTCCCAGAATGACCACCAACTGGGAACTCTTTGGTACTATTGCAGCAACATGGGAAGATGCCATTGTTGACAGTATTGACAAGGAATATGATCGACTGGTTCAGCACCTCCATGAATGTGCGAGGAACGCCAAGAGAGAGATAGCCACAAAAAATCGCCTATCTTCGAAAACTCTTGAGCTAATTCGCCAGCGTGGTTTGGCGCATGCCTCAGGCAACCGCAAGCTAACGTCCGAGCTCGCAAAGCAGTGCAGAGATGCGATCAAGGAAGACCTCAAAGAGAGAAGAGCAGAAGTACTGGCAGAAGCCGGGAAAAGTATTCGTAACGCCCGCCTGTCCTTCGCCAACTACAAGACCAAGATGACTGCCCTCCGACGTCCTGATGGATCCATCACATCCTCCAGAACGACAATGGAGAAGATTATCCATGACTTCTACTCAAATCTCTTCAATAGCCATGTCCACTTGCCGACATACCAAATTCCACAGGGTGGATATGTTCCCAACGTTCTCCCTTCCGAAATCCGACACGCCATTTCGTCGGTAAAGAAACAAACAGCACCCGGCCCAGACAAGGTCAGACCTGAACACCTGAAGAACCTGCCGTCAGTACTCATCAATACACTGGCTCGGCTCTTCACTCGCTACCTGTCTGAATGCAAGGTTCCGTCCCAATGGAAAACCAGCAGGACCGTACTACTGTTCAAGAAGGGAGACATCCATGACATTGGCAACTATCGCCCGATCTGCCTATTGTCTGTCATCTACAAGTTGTTCACTCGAGTCATCCTAAATAGGATTGGTAGAACACTAGATGAAGGACAACCATGCGAGCAAGCCGGGTTCTGCAAAGGATTCAGCACCATCGACCATATCCACACGATAACCAAGCTTACTGAGGTTTCTCGGGAGTTCAAGATGCCGCTCTGTTTAACGTTCATTGATTTAAAGAAGGCCTTTGATTCTGTTGAGACGGAAGCAGTCATTGAAGCCCTAGCCAATCAAGGCATTCAAGCCCAATACATCAGGATCCTCCGTGAGCTGTATTGCGGATTCACTACCAGGATCTCACCATTCTACAAAGAAGTGATCGTTGATGTCAAGAGAGGGGTGCGGCAGGGTGATACCATTTCACCGAAACTCTTCAGTGCCACCCTCGAGAACATCATGTGACGACTGGAATGGGAAGGAATGGGAGTGAAGATAGATGGTCGGCAACTACACCACCTCCGCTTTGCTGATGACATTGTTTTAATAACACCAAACATCAGCCAAGCGGCACAAATGCTGGCCGACTTTGACCGTGAGTGTGGAAAGGTAGGACTAGAGCTGAATCTTATGAAGACAATGTTTATGAGAAACAGCCTTGTTCCTGACGCCCCATTCGCTCTCAATGGAACGACCATCTCCGAATGCAACAGCTATGTGTACCTAGGTCGAGAGGTCAACATGCAACATGACAAATGACCTGGCACCCGAGCTGCGCAGGAGGAAGAGAGCGGCTTGGAACGCCTTCAAGAACGTCGAAGAAATAGCTAAGAGGATGAGGAACCTCCGGGTCCGGGCACATCTCTTTGATTCCACTGTTCTTCCTGCATTAACATATGCCTCAGAGACCTGGGCCCTACGCAAACAAGATGAGAACGCTATTCAGGTCTCCCAAAGAAGACTAGAAAGAGCTATGCTTGGAATATCACGTTTCGCTCAAATGAGAGAAAGAATCAGGAGTTCTGACATCCGTCGACGATCAAGAATCAGGGACGCTGTCTCATTTGCCAAGGTGTCGAAAATCAGATGGGCTGGTCACATAATGAGACTTAAAGACGACCGCTGGACTAGAGCTGTTACTGACTGGATTCCACGGGATGTCAAAAGACCGCGTGGCCGCCCACCTACCAGATGGTCAGACTTCTTCGTCAAGATCATGAACGATCGGTTTGAGGCCCTTCATGTTCCCGGAGCGAACAGATGCCATTGGGCTACACTAGCACGCGACAGGGACAAATGGAGACGTTACTAGCACCCACTCGAGCAAATCGACGACTAACGGGAAGTTAAGTGATTTAAGTGATTAAGTGATTCATTGTAAATATGATTTGCTTTAGTTTTGTTAGACGTTCCTAGAGTATCTGACACTTGATCAATCAGAAAGCAGCATTAATGAATGAATATAACTTAAAATAAATACATAATGAATATAAATGATTATAACTTTATTGTAAGTATAAATGAATTATAAATGAAGATAACTTAAAAGAAAGACTCGATGTAAAACAAGTATTAAACTTCTCCATTTTGGCTATAATTAAACACTACTCTGTAGTCCCTTGAGACACTGAAAGTATCTCTCACATAATTAAAAAATTACCTTAATTAACTCTATTTAGGGAATAAAGCGTCTAAAAGTGTAATTTTTAAACCCTGATTACATGTTCTTTTGCTCTGAGAGAATATAATGATCTCATTTTTAGGTGCCTCTCAAACTGGTGAGAAGAACCATAATTTGCTCTCATTATGTGAGTGAGTATTAGTAATTCTCATGTTAAACTGTGAAGATTCCAACTTGGCAGCCAAAGTCCCTTGAAACAGGAAGCAGGAATTCTAAAGACTGAACTTTAAGTTTATTCATTCCTTTTGTTCTTCCCTGGAAGAGTAGGGTTGAATATGTGTTGAAAGTTGTTTCAGATAATCCACTCACAGCACCCTTCAACAATCTTCAAATCAAACATGTGCATGAGCTGGGAAACAGAATGTTCCAGCAGCTTGGCTTCTCTGTCTGTGGATCAGCTTACCCCTAAGACGAGTTCAGAAAAACTACCCTTCAAAGCTTTGTTCTACTTTCTTTTTTGCCATCAGGAACTAAAGATTCAATGTCTCTCGGTGGTCATTTTATTGAATCTCTTCAAGTCATTTCTATCAACATACATTTGTGAACCTTGTTGGCATTGAGCCGAGGGATCAAGGAGCTTAAAATGTTTGTTTGGAAGGAACAGCCAATACTTTACAATGAAACCACCAGGAGATGCATAGGCAGATTGGATTTGAAAGGAACTGTAAACTATTTTGTGTTTTCCTCCATTAAATTGTCATACACTTGGGGTGTAAAAAAAAACATATAGTGCTGATACTGCCAGTAATTCATGATGGTGTGCTGAGGTCTTTGAATATCTAAGACAGTCTCTGACTAATGCTCCATATTCTCCTGCATCTGTGGGGTCAGCATGGCCACCACCTGTCTGCAAACCTTCGCTCACACAGGTTCTTCCCACATCCCAGGTGTGTGCAGGCGGGGAGTGCTGTACCCCAGGGATGCCGGGGGAGTAGAGGAAGCAGATGAGGAGTTCCGTGGTGGAAGGTCCCTTCCCAGGGTTTAATCTCCATAGCTCAGACACACCTGCCCGCCCTCAGCCCTGAACTGGAAACAGTGGGTTGGGAAAAAGAATGTTTCTTTTTATGTAGGAGTACTGATATTTATTCAGCCACTGATTAGCTGATTGAATTGGGCATGAACTCCACCTTACTTTTTTTTTTTTCATTTTTATAATCTTATTTATTGAACCACTTTGAGAGCAGTTACAAAGCTTTCAGATTTAAGTCTCAGTCATACAATGAAACACCTGTACCTTCACCAGTGCCCATCCTCCACCACCACAAACCCCAGTACACCCCCATCCCACACCCTCCCCCTACCTGTGGGACAGATGATTTCCACATTATTCTCTCTATATTTTGATCACATTCAATATTTCGACGCCAAACCCACCATTATTATTTGAGATTTTACCCCAACACTCAGATCTGCTGAAAAGGCAACAGTAGAAAATTTGTTTTCCGTTGCTGGTTTTTTTTTTTTATTTTTTATTCGCCCTCCCGTTGATCGTCGATTTGCTCGAGCGGGCCCAGTAACGTCTCCATTGGAGACTTTGTTGTTACTGTGTCTGGCATATCGAATACTCTCGGTAGCTTGCCGGGCTCTCCGAGAGGGGCGGAGGAATCGAACTTGGGTCGGCCATGTTGGCCGCGTGGAAGGCGAACGCCCTACCCGCTGTGCTATCGCTCCAGCCCCGAGTGGTCTAAGGCGCCAGACTCAAGCTCCGTTGCTGGTTATGAATAACATATGATGTTGCATGGCTGCAGTAGTGGCCGCGCAATTTTGAAATTCCGAAATTTTAACACTTAAATCTGGAGGGATTTCTGCCAAAGCCTGCTGTGTTCCGAGATTTGTTTCTGAGTCTCTGGGATCATGGCCGTTAAGGAGCTTGATCAGAAGCCAGAAAGGCTGTTCCTGGGTGGCAATCGGGGTCTCGTTGGGATGGGGAGGAAGGGACCGGCTCCACCCCCATCCCGTGAGGCCTCGTGAGGCCCAGCGTGTCTAGTCACTGAGGGCCCAAACCTGACTGTCCAGTGGCCTCTGGAGGATGGCGGCCACCAAGCCACCTAGGGGGAGCAGGCAGAGGGACAACTCACTTTCCCCCCTAAGGTGGCCCAGTGACTGTAACCACTGAGCCTCCTAGGGGGGATGCAGGCAAAGAATGAATTATTGAGCATAATAATTCTGCAGGTTTGAGTCCTTATTCGGAAGCATAGTAGTTTGGGAGAGCCCAGAAGTGTGGTGTAAGATGGCAACCCTGGCTTTTATCGGTAAGCCTTTGGTCACATTGGTTTCATCACACATGATTTCACTTTGAAGTTAAAACACAGAGCTGAGGACATACCAGTGATATGAAATGAGGATGTACTAGAATTTTGTTTTTGGTTTTGTTTGAGGGTGGACACCAGCAGAGCTTGGAGCTTATGCCTGGCTCTGTTCTCAGGGATCACTCCTTGTGTGCTTGAGGGATCGTATGGTGCTAGAAGTTTACTGTATGCAAGGAAAGTATATACTGTACTATTCCTCGGCCCGCTGAAGTTTTAAATAACAAGTGTCCCATGAGCTGAGCTCTGTCTCAGAAGTAGAGCACATGCCTTTCATGTGTGAGGTAATCACACTAGAAAAAAATGGCTGGTGTCTAAATCAGCTGTCTGTCACAGATTTAATAGCACACTTTCAGTATCTGTTTAACTCCCATCTGATCTGGTTCTATTTCGGGGCTTCCTATTCTGATGTTTTCATCTGTTTGTCATTTCCCTTGTAGTTTCTTAACCATAGTCAAAATTTTAACTACTTGAACTCATAGGAGGAAATTTTAGCCTTTTCATCACATTTTTAAAAAGTAAAATGCTAGCATTGTTAAATGACAATAAAGATTAAGCTGTTAACAGAAAGAAAGTGTTAATTAGTTTTAACCATTCTACAGAAAAGCTGTGCTTTTAAGAATTTCATTACTTTCTATAATTAAACATTAAATTTTAAATGCTGAATAAAAACACCACTGGGTGTTTAGGAGAGTGCTCTTGATCTACTCCCTCACTAAGAGTTTCAAATTTCTGTGTGCACGAAGGAAAATATTTAGCTATTTTATACACACACACACACACATACACACACACACACACACACACACAATATTTAAAAACTACAGTGAGGGAG
This sequence comes from Sorex fumeus, assembly GCF_029834395.1. Taxonomy (NCBI): domain Eukaryota; kingdom Metazoa; phylum Chordata; class Mammalia; order Eulipotyphla; family Soricidae; genus Sorex; species Sorex fumeus. Next base: position 5,620,215 of record NW_026606149.1, read on the forward strand.
ATGGAGCAATAGCACAGAGGTTAGGGCATTTGTCTTGCATGCAGCCAAAATGGGTTCAATTCCCAGCATCCCATATGGTCCCCTGAGCACCACCAGGAGTAGTTCCTGAGTGCAGAGTCAGGAGTAACCCCTGTGCATTGCCGGGTGTGATCCAAAAGGAAAAGAAAAAAAAACTACAGTGAGAATGGGCAAGTTTGCTAGAAGCATACAAATTCATCTGCAGCAAATTCTACCTCAAGACACACTAAAGACTCTTTTCCCAATGTCCATCTACTTTTTCAAAGTTGAATGTTTCCTTCGCTTTTGACTCGGTGACTTTCTTTGCCATGCCGTTTGCGAGACGGGAATTTCGCGGCTGCCCCTTCCCACAAAGCTGAGTTGGAAGACCCCACTACGAGAGCAGGAGGGGCTCTTGCCCCCTGGATTTCCCACGTTGGTCTCTTTATGGAGACGCACCAGGCACTCAGGTTTCATGCAGTGACTCCATGCAGTTCCCCAAACTCACTCTTCCCTGAGGATCAGTACACACCAGGGAGAAAGCAAGCGGCACTGTGGCCTCAGGTGAACCTGAGTGCACGTTGCTATTGGCTAGAGGAGGAAAGCGGGAAAGAAGGTTCTTGGATCCTGAGGGCAGGAAATTTAAAAAAGCCTTTGGATGATACACAAAGTTTTTCGATTCAACTGAAGTGGAGGCTCCTTCATACTAGCACAGTGACTTATGGCCACACACCAGGCAGGGGCTGCCGAGCAGGGAAGATCTTCAGTCTGGATGCAGAAAGTGTTGACTGAGGCTGTCATGTGGTGCCCATGGCATCAGTCCGGCCTGTCAGCCTCCAGGCTGCAAAGAGTTCTTCACCAAGTCCAGTTGTCAGGACAAACTTCTCCAGTAAAATTAGTCAGGCAAGGCCACACACACACACACACACACACACAAACACACACACACAGACACCACATCAGACATACACACACATACACACACACACTGAGTCACTCACTCACTCAGCCTGGAGAGTCCCAAGGATCAGAGGTGACATTTCAGAAAACCAGCCATGGGATTGAGTAGGGTTCACACAACCCAAATTGAGGAATCAGTTTTCTATGCTGCTGACATCACTTCCTTAATGGGAAGAAAATGGAGTGATGGTTTCCTAGTCCATCGTGCAGGGTATAAAAGAGCAAAGTGCCATGACACCACAGTCATCTTCTGCTCATACCTGTGAACACTCTGCTTCCTCACAACTTCACAAGTCTCGGGCTGTGGACGCCTAGAGTCCTTCTTCCCGGGACCCCAGAGTCAGAAGCACCCGCTTCTGCCAGGAGGGATGAGAGTGACGACCGGCAGCACCCCCAAAACAGCGGCCTTAAGTCTTTTGCATCCTGTGATGGTATTGTAGGATGTTTCACACGAAATGTAAAGCAGCATCTCCACGAGTCACTGCTCCGTACCTCTGGGAATTTCTGCATCATTTCTGAATGCCGGAAGAGCCCTTCGAGCGTGCATGTTCCTTACTGTTTTATTTTAGATGAAAACATCTGTGTAGCATGGCGTCCTAAGGAAAATATGGATTTCTTACCTCAGAAGAGAAGACATTTTCCATTGTCTATATCAGTCGAGGGCCGTGGCGTGAGAGCAAGCTTGCAGTCTCTGGATTCTCCCTCCTCTGAGGCGTCAGTACTACTCAGGAATGTTCCTTTCCAGAAGGGGTGAGGCTGTGTGCCCTCTGCCTTTGCTCTTCCCCAGAGGGAAGGACTCTCCAGAGGGGGCTCACAGCTCCTGCCCTCCCAATATTCTGCAGCCTGCATCAGCTGGAAGCCTCGGTGAGGTCACCACTGTCACCTCTTCTGCCCTGGGGCTGGATTCTCTGGCTGGTGTCTCAGATCCCAAAGGCGTTTGCCCTCTCCCTGGAGTTCCTTCACCAGTGTGGGCCTACTCCCTCAAAACTACTTAAACAGCCAAGAATAAACTCCCAAGCTGCTCATGTTACCAGCCCAGTGGTCATGGTGAGCACAGGGAAATCTCAAGTGCTCATCCCAACGCCACTGACAAAGTCATCGTATGGGACTGGTTTTGATCAAGGATTCTGAGGTCACTGCAGATGACACTCATAGACTATAGAAGAAGCGCTTTAAGCATGTCTAAAGTGGCCTTCTCAGGTGTGCCCGGCCGGTGCCTTATTTCTCGTTCCAAGGGAGAAACTGGCAGTAGTATTTTGTATTTACAAAGGCTGGCACAGAAACCTTCCTGGAAACTTTCAGAAGCGTCTGCGGTGGACGAGTCTCCTGAGAAGTGTGAGAAGGGTTTGTCCCTTCCCTCTCAGTGGCCGAGCCTGAAATTCCAGCGGTGTCTTCAGACTGCGTCTTCATTATCTCGTTTCTGGAGGCGAACAAGCTGCCTTTTCCAGAAGGAGCCGAGTGCCCACTTCAAACACGAGGATGCATACGCCCACCTCCCCCACGTCCCTGCTGTCCTGCTGCCAGAGTTCTTTACTCCATGGTATCCACAAAGAAAGCTCATTCGTTTCACATTGTGGAAACTCTTCATTTTTTCCTCCAGACTTTCCATTTCACGCTGTGTGGATTTTATTAAGATCTCTTTCCCAGAAGCTAGAGCAAGCGCCATGGGGCCTTCCAGGAGAGCAGTCGGGGACGCTGGGAACCTGTCTTTGCTGCTCAAAACTCCTCAGAGATTCACAGACGAGGATCCCAAATCTCTTTGGTGTTGGAGAAATTCATTTGGACTCAGGATCCCTTCATGTCAGTCTTTTTGAGAGTGTCACTTGGTGCAGCCACACGGATGTCGGCCTCCAGGACGAGGGCACACGCTCCCTGATACCTCTGTTAGAACCGCCTATGGGAATTGAGTGCATCTCTCGCAAGGCCTCTGGTTGCTTTAAAAAGCCAGCTGAGACTATTCAAATATGCTTTTCATTTTATTTTTATTGGTCTTGGTTACTATAATGTACCGATAATCCTATTGCCTGTCAGTGATTTTGTTCCAATAGAAATAATTGTGTTTTAAATAGGTGATTACAAGTAAATACTTGAAAGAGAATTTATGTTATGCTTTTCCCTCTGCAATGGACCTAATAAGAATTTTTAATGTTATTTTGTGGGCTCATAAATGGCATAGTCATCAGTGTCTTGAAATCCACTGGGTAAAAACACAGTAATTAGGCAACCATTTCTCCAAGGTGGATATTTATAATTGCCTCATACTTCATGATGAAAATAGCAACTCACATTTTGGAACACATAAAGTGTGCCAAGGCTTCCAGTGAGAGCGTCTTTGAGATGATGTGCTGTTGACCATCGCTTGGTGGGGGAAGAAGGTGTGGGCACATTATTCAGCTTGCCAAGGGCACACTGGTAAGTGGAAGAATCAGAAAGTGACAAAGTCTTCTCATACTCAAACTCAGTCTCTTGCCAGGTTGATTTTGCTAGGTTGTACCAAGGTGAACTTAAGGACTCCTTGGTTGTGAGTAAAACTTCTGCCAATGTCTGCAAATCCATAATTTAAAAAATGTGTTGTCTTCTGCTTGTTCCTTCCTGCCAGGAGCATAAAATTGCTCTTTTATTCAACTCTGTTTACATTTCAAGAACTAGAAAGTTACAGGAGATAGTGCTATGTTATGTGAACTCCTAAAAGAAAGGAACAATTTGCTTTTGTCCTTTAAATACTGGTAAGCCATGAGCTGATCACCAGAATCATGCTTAATTAGTCCCACTAGAGAAGACCGTGCACACATCGACTAAAATTCCACCTATGCATGTTTTTTATACCCCGAGTTCTGTTTTCAGATGCCGTTTGGAGACGCCTGGGTGGGTGGGTTGCTTGCTTCTCTGGCTCCTGGGAGCATCCCGGAGGAGGGTGACCCAGGGCAAGGTCATCATTGACGTGAACCCATGAAGACCCATGTCTCTCCCTGTCTCTATTCTCACAGAATGTGTGACACAGGAGAAGGACTATTCACTTTTCAAACAAGGGAAGGAGAAATGATCTATCAGAAGGTCCATTCCGCGACTCTGGCCATAGCTGAGCAGCATGAGAGAGTAATGCTAGAAATGGAGCAGAAGGCCCGGGTAAGGCCCCTTCCTAACTAACAGCTTGCAAATGACTGTCACTGAGGTCTGCTGCACATCGTGCGTCTGTGGGTCTGTCGTGTCAGTGTTCAATCCCTCCCCCCCCCCCAACCAGAACTGAGTCCTCCCCAGGTACTGAATCTCTATGCTCCGGTTCCCTAGTCAGTGCATGCCAGAAAGAAGGATTCGCAGATATGTTTGTGTCTCTGCACTGTGGGAATCCACCGGTGACCGGTCGCCACCATTATCACTCCTCCTCCCCAAAGTGTGGGGTGACTAGAATGCTTAGTGGTACTGCTCTGCAGATCCAAAATAATTGTAAAAATGAACCCTCTACCAGGAAGGGTACCAGTTTCCTCCAGGAGCAGCCACAAAGCAGTGATCATGGTCAGGGTTGTGGGGGTTCCGGGGTAGGGGGGGGTCATAACGTTTTCAGGGTAGACTTCAAACTGATCCTAAAATGATCGTTGCAGGCACCATTCTGTTTCCTGTCCTGAACTCTGCCCAGTTTTAGGGACAAACTGAGAACTATTTTTTTTGTTTTGGTAAATAATCAGGAAGTAAATCTTACAACTGAAGAAATGATAAGCTTTATATTTACTTCAGAAGAAAGCAGTGGGATGACTGGGCAAGAAACATACGAGGCAAGTGGGACTTGTTTAAAGATCACCCCGTTCAAATTGAGATTTAGAAAGAAGCATTAGATTTCATTTTGAGAAGGCAGATGGCACTTTGGTATTGGGAGATCTATAACAAGAAAAATACTCCTAGTTCTATTCCAGTTGAAAATCTACAATGTTTGAGGTTCCGGGTGATGATAAGGCAAAGGACTAACAGTGCCTGCCTTGCCTATATTTCCAGCCTGACTTTGCCCCAGTGTACCCCCAGACATAGCCCTTGTGACCCCTAAGTACTACTTAAGTACCCCTAGGTACTATATTACATTTACTTGGGAGGCCCAAAAGAAAATAAAATGAACTAAAACATTTCATATCTAGTATTATATTCATTTTAGTTTTTTAATTCTCAAGTACCTAGAATTTAAATATAAAACGAGTGTGTCATTTGTAAGTAAACTAAGGAGTAATTTGACAAATGAGCTTGTTACTCTCAATACAGTTCTACTTTTCTCAATCCTGTGCATATTTTTGTTACACTTCTCCGGTGTATGGTTTCAAGACTCTTCATAATACTAAGGCTGACAAACTTATTTTGGCCATTTGGCCTTTCCTGGGAGTTATTGAATATCTTGAGGATGACTAGGATTATTAATGTGAGACCGTGGGATTAACAGAAGCATTAGGAGGAAGTGGTTGTGACTCTTCTGAAAGATTTGGGTTAAATATAAGCCATTGTAACAGTGATCTAATTAATATGATATTTTTAGTCATTAAATCAGATTTTAAAAAAGTAACTACCAAGTTACTTCAGGATCCTGCATTATCAGTTCACATTTGAAATCTGCTGGTCTCCACTTGCCACCTGACCAAACAATTGTGATGCTACCTGCTATTAGTTTATAATTAGAGTTCCTCTTAAACTTTTTAAGGTTGTTTAAAATATATTTTAATGAAGGAAATGTCAAGGTCTCTTTCATGCAGCCGTAATATAGGCAAGCTCTGTCCTGGATTCTCAGCCCGGTTCTACCACTTACTTTTTTATAACCTTGGGCAAGTGATTCAAGCTCTAACTGTCTTATTTCTCTCTCTCAGTAAAATGAGGATATAGCAGTTGTACATGTGTGATTGTCACATGGTATCTGGATATTGATCACAAAGTGTCCTGGGCATACCTGGCACATAGTAGGTGCCGTGAAAGTTGTGGTAGCGAGACAGCCACCTTTCCAAGGGAATGATGTTGCCTAAATGCAATACTCACAATATTTGTCATGGCACAAACTTTTGTCACCCATCGCAGATAAGGAGTATCTTCCAAAACCTTTTGTGTAAACACAAAAAGAGCGGGCAAAGGGACAGCAGCAGCCTATCTCTCCCACCGCCCGCGTTCGGTAGTCTCAGGCCGTTTCCCCACTCCAGGGAGGCCGATGGCGATGGGCAGGTGAAGGAAGGAAATGAGGACCAGGCTGGATGGTCTTCGTAGCAGTTTATTACAAGGAAGAAACTTATGTCATGGAGGGCCCAGGATCTCTCAAGCACGTTTTCTTGTTCTCTCAGCTTCTGTCCCCATTCTCTCAGACCCGTCTCTTTGGTTCTCTCAGCCCTGAATTCCCAGGTTCTCTAAAGCACGTGTAATCTAGAGAACCCTGAAAATATCCTTATATAGATCATGGTACCTCTAAAGGGCCCAATACAGTGATGTCATCAAAAGGAGTTACAGAAAGAACATTGAGGCGGCAAAACATAGATTGTTTCTTTACATCTGCAGGCCAGTAATCTTGGCCTCCGGAAAGAAGACACAAAACCAAGACTGAAACCTTTCTTGGGCTAGAAGCACTTGGATTTGCATCCCAAAGACTAGTCTGCTAGAGGTTGGAATCTACACCCCAAAGAAAAGTACCTGAGCTTTGCATCCCAAAGACTAGGCTGGCTAGAGCTGGGAATCTACATCCCAAAGATCAGGCCTGGCTAGCACCTAAGATATCTGTGAGAAAAGGGAAACTGCCTCTTACAGTATACTGAAATTATTTACTGAAGGCAGTTTGAAGGGGAGAAATGTTCAGCCTCATCCAAACTAGTCAGGACACATGGGAAAGTTGCTTCTAGGACAGATTCTCATTTAGTAGATCAACCCACCTTAGAATGGAATCTCCTCGGTGTTCTCCTCTCCTTGTCCAACAAATGTATAAGCATACATAATATAAAATCATTTTGTATGGACACAGTAAGAAATATGTTAAGCTTATAGAATTGCTCTCCTAGGGCCATCTCAATCTCAGACTACAGTGCTCAGGCCAGATAGTCTTTCCTATCCCTAGCAGGGTCCTAGCCTCATCGTTACTTTTGGTTCATGACAGCATTTGTCTATGATCAAACTCTTAACTTATAGTTAAGAATCATGGCACTTTGGCCTGGCCTATTTCGATGCCAGGGTAGCTCACAGCTTGCCCTGGGTCCATTCAGTCCCTCGTCAGGACCCGGGGTGCTAGGAACTAAGGGCAACTGAGGCGTAAGTCGAGAAAGCAGATGCCCGGGAGTGACTAATATTCAAAGCCAATTAAGTCCTAAGATACAAAGCATAATATTAGCTGTCTTCCTGAATCTATACAAAAAGGACATTGCATTAAACTATTCAAATGACACAAGGAGAGGAGAAAAGCAATATTAACTTACAAGTTCAGTGTCCTAGAAGGATTCGACCTTACAAATTAACAGATTCTGATTAGGGGAAAAGCTGATTAACTGGTTAGGGAAGAGAGGGTAGAAGTGGTTACAGATAAGCAAAGTAATGAGAATGACTCGGGAGCACTGTGATGGGTGTAACCTGATAAACCTAAGCCCCTTGTATTCCAACAACCTTTCAAGTATGTCTAGTAGTCTTTGCCTAAAAATGCAAACAAAAATTGAGAAACAGATTTCAATTGACATTTGTTGTTTTGTGTCTCTCCTGCCGTGGGCCAGTGGGGAGCCAGACTAGGAAGTGGACTCAAGCAGTGGCTATGAAAGGTCAGATCCGTCCATCTGTGTACTAAGGTCTCAGGCATATTAAAGCTGGTTGGGAGGCGGGGGTCACTGTGGGCCTTGAGGCCTCATAGGAAGATGGGAGGGAGAACAGGAGAGTTAAAGAGCAGGTCAGTGCAGCTCAGCGAAGACCCCCAAAGTCTCAAGAAACCAAAATATATCACACTACACTCTTGGAGGGTGCATATAAGTGGAGCATTGAGTTTCAAATTTGCATGCTTTTCTCAGTAGTGAGGGCTGGAGTGATAGCACAGCAAGTAGGGTGTTTGCCTTGCATGCAACAGACCCGGGTTTGATTCCCATCATCCCATGTGGTTCCCCCGAGCACCGCCAGGAATAATTCCTGAGTGCATGAGCCAGGAGTAACCCCTGTGCATCATCGAGTATGACCCAAAAGCAAAACAAACAAACAAAAAAGACTAGGGAAAGTGTTCCCTGTGTGTTCATAGTATGTGGATTAGTGTTGCTTAGTCAAGGGCCTCTGCCTTCATTGCTGTTCCAGTGTCCCTCATTCTAGGAACCGAAGCAAACATTTCCACATTCCCAAGACATCACATTTTCATCATCAGGGAATCTCTCCGATAGGCACAACTCTTTAAAACAGAAGATCCAAGTGTAAACTATTATCCAAGCACCCTCTGTCAAAACCTTCATCTGCAAAGTGAGAAGAAAAGAATGGCCTATATGATTAACTAGGAAAAATGTAACTAGGGAATTGGGATGATTACCCCAAAGGCCATGAAATTTGCTTTGTTCTGCATTTCTCCAAACACAAGCAGATACACTGATCTTTGACTTTCCAACATGGAAATCTGACCCTGCATCATCATGGCGTGTGGACCAGACAGCAAATGTTTACATGCTTTTCTGTGGTTAAAAATATAAACGCAAATGACCAGAGAGCTAGAATAAGCAATGGATGCCCCAAACATTGTTATTCAGGCATCTGAAATGTGAACCTTCATCACTTTGTTTTTTTTTAATTTTTATTAGTGAAACACCATGAGGTACAGTTGTAGACTTACAAATTTTTGTGCTTGGGTTTCAGTTATACAATGATCCAGTACCCATCCCTCATTTTTGTACTTGGGTTTCAATTGTACAATGATCAAACACCCATCCCTCCACCAGTGCTCATTTTCCACCACCACGGTCCCAGTATCCCTCCCACCCCCCGCAGCCCCCCATCCCACCCTGCCTCTGTGGAAGGGCATTCCCTTTTGTTCTCTCTCTCCTTTTGGGTGTTGTGGTTTGCAAAAGAGGCATTGAGTGGCGATCATGTTCAGTCTACAGTCTACTTTCAGCATGCTTCTCCCATCCTGGGAGGATCCTCCCAACACCCTTTATTTGGTGCTCCTTTCTCTATCTGAGCTTCATCCCTTTGAAGAGAGCTGATTTCGGGGATGACTGGCTTGTAGATAACCAACTTGACTGAGAAATGAGGTCTCAGCAGCTCTTTGTTACTAGAAGAGACAGAATCCAATAGACTCTTTTGGCATCATGTCTTTAAGACCTTTTTTTTTTTTGTCTCCTTACATACCTCCCTTCCTCACAGAGAGATTTGCTTGAGGCCCTCCCGTTGATCGTCGATTTGCTCGAGCGGCCCAGTAACGTCTCCATTTGAGACTTTGTTGTTACTGTGTCTGGCATATCGAATACTCTCGGTAGCTTGCCGGGCTCTCCGAGAGGGGCAGAAGAATCGAACTCGGGTCGGCCATGTTGGCCGCTTGTAAGGCGAACGCCCTACCGCTGTGCTATTGCTCCAGCCCAGAGATAGATAAAAGTATTTTGATATATCGCTGTAATCTAAGTTCAGTGATATTTCTGTTTGTGCTTAAAGAAGCACAAATGTAGGGCGGGAGTGATAGTCCAGCGGGGAGGCCATTTGCCTGCCTGTGTCCCTGGCATCCCTTATGCTCCCCCAGACCCCACCAGGAGCAGTTCCTGAGTGCAAAGCCAGGAGTAACCCCTGTGCATCACTCTTTGTGACCCCAGAAAGCCGAAAAATAAAAAGAAGCACAAACGTCCCTAACCCAGAGAATAAGGCAGTGTAATTGCAATATAGAAAACTACACCAAGAGAATCACCACACTCTATTAAAGTTATAAAATGTATATTTTGATTCCCCACCATGAGAAAAAGAATGAAAAATTAATCCTCCCTGAATTAAGTATTCAGATTTAAATTAAATTTAACTTTAAAATTAACTGACACAGGGGCTGGCAAGAAAGCACAATGGTTAAGGCGGTTCCTTTACATGAGGAAGACTCTCGTGCAGACCCCAGCTATGCACCCCTTGAGCAATGGCAAAGGCGATCCCTAAACGCAGAACCAGGAGTAAGCTCTGAGCACCACCAAGGTGGCCCCCAAAGTAAAACAAACAAAAATTTTAAATATTTAACTGAACTAACTGACAAAAATAGAGGTCAGCTATTAATTAATCATCCGCAGGTTGGTGAAATGCTAACTGGACTCAGTTTGAGGTGCAGGGAATGGAAAGGAACTGCCAGGAAAGGTCTTCCAGCAAGTAGACCAATAGTTTGTGGGGTTTGTCCTCCCAAAGCAAAGTGATCTTTTCCCTCTCACTCCGTCAAACACTAACGAGTCTGTGCTTCATTAGAATGAATCACTTAGCAACTAGTCAGGGACTAATTAGCACCTCTGCCCATCCTGCCCAACGGGTGAGATGATGTAGATACAATAGGTAGAGAAGGTGGAGGTCTTCAAACATCTCGGTCAGAGATACTCAACAGTATCCCTTGGGTTTAATGCTACTTCGGGCCGGTTCAGCTTTGTTGCTTCCTTTCATTGGGAGGCTTTTAGTCAAAGCTGCCCATGGTCTTGGCTGTACCTATAGTAACCCTTTCTGAGCCCCAATTTAGAACTATAGATTCTTTCTTTTTTTTTTATTTTCGAGTTATACTCAGCGATGCTCAGGAGTTATTTTTGGCACTGCACTCAGAAATTACTCGTGGCAGTGCTCAGGGAATCCTATGGGATACCGGGGATCAAACTCGGGTCAGCCAGGTGCAAGGCAAATGCCCTACCGCTGTACTATCACTCTAGCCCCCTTAATTTTCATTTATATGACAACAATCACAAGAATCTTATATCTTAAGATTCTTCTAAAGTGTTACGTTTTAAGAGACACCTCCTAAGCCCCTCTCATTAATTTCTAATTTTTAAATTGATGCACTTCAAACCAGTCTTATTTTTCAAGTTTTTTGTTTATTTGTTTGTTTGTTTATTGGAGGGCGTACTCTATGGGAAAGTTAAACCCAAGTGATACATTTTAAACTGGAGCTAGTTCTGAGAAATTGCTAAGGCTCAAGTTATTGAGCAAATCATTCAGGTGAGATCTCTAAACAAACGTCACCTTCTAAGATGTGTACCCCTGTCATTCTTGGTGACACCCTAACTGTTGGGATTCCATGAAGAAAAGTGTTTACAGGTGCCTTGTACGCTGATGTGAACCAAGTGTCAGTGTCTTGGTAACGGGTGCCCAGGGTCTGAACTCATCACAATATCACAAACCACAAGTGTGCCCATGTGTGGACACCCACTGAGGCTGCTGTGGGCTGACCACATCATGGAGGATGACGTACCTCTAATGTCCTGCAATGGGATTTTCATAGACTCCAACAAACACACACACACACACACACACACACACACAGTGAAGGAAATTTCCTTCTTTCAATTTACTTTTCGTTTCTCAATGTAAAATGTAATATGAAGCATAGTATGAAATTCCCACAGGTGGGGTCCAAGAGGTAACACAGGTACTGAACTCAGTATTCCCACAAGGTTCCCTGGGCACTGGAGAGATCCTTGAACACCGAGTCAGAAGTAAACCCTTAGCTCTGCTAGGTATGGTTCAGAAGTCAAAACATATAATAAATAAGTAATAAAATTCTCCCAGGCAAGGGACAACCAAAAATGAAAGGGAGGTGGGGAAGGTAATCAGGTAAAAAAACCTGATTATCACAAATAAGTAAATGGAAATGTGGTTTTCTTCGATAAATTACAACCTTGTAAATTGCAAACAACCTTTAGAATTTGTTAAGATTGCAGGGTGTCCAGCACTGTGCCTGTTTTAGGGGCCTGTCTCATACTTCTCGAAAGTTCCTGGGTTCTCCTCCGCCCCCCACCCATCCATCCTGTGACCTACCACACCCACCACTGAATCCATCTTGGGCCTGTGATCCCTCCTAGTCCCCATCACCTGCCCATTGCAGTTCATGGTCCAACTCCAAGTGTTTGCTTTCCCACATCATTTTCTACCCCTTTCACACTGCAAGAAGTTTCATGGAGGGTCTGGGGCCTTGCCCAGATCATTCTCAGCCCACTGAGACAGAGGTCGAGTCCTAAGACCAGAGCAAGCAGCATTGTTTGGACCATGCAGTGCCAGGGACCACTTGGGCCAGCCTCGTGGTACGTTATGGGCCCTTAGGGTGCTCAGGGAACCATTCGATGCTGTGGCTGGAACTAACATTGGTGTCCTGCAAAGCCAGCCCCTCATCCCCTGTGCTAGCTTTCTGGCCCTGGAGTTCTAAGGCGTAGCTGTATACAGTCTATGTTAATCAGAACTGCAGTGCATTCTTTGTACATTATGTATTTGGAGTGTTCCAAGCCACAGCCGCCAACAGTTTAGATGCAAATAACTGAAGAGTTACTAAGATCCCAGCAGGATGTCCAGACTGCACTGCACAGAGACAATAGAAAGCACCACCAGAACTTTCCAGACAAACTCTCCCCCCCTCATCTTGTGTCAGTCCTAAACTCCTGTGGGCAGAGATAATAACTCCCCTACGGTCACCTTGACCATCTTTCCTAGAAAACAAGGAAGCGTTCCCTGTCACATATCATTTTACATGCCCAGGTTGCAAGAAATATAATCTAGAAAAGCGAGTTAAAGTCCCCATTCTAACAACAAGGACAGTGTTTCCCAGCTACAACAAGCCTTTTGAATCTAAGAATGTCACTTGCTTTTGTCCTGTGAGGTGGCAGAGACATTCTGGTGAAGAAGCAACTCTCTAGGACAGACATCCCCTGGCCAGGAAGCTGTGTAGTCTCTCTCACCAGAACAGGAAGCCAGGAAGGCAAAGAGGCAGCTAGTTAAAATCATGGCTCCAAAGTGACCAGTTCACCTGAATTTGTCCTGCCTGAGTCCTGTTTTCATCATAAAAGCATTCCTGAACATACCCCAGCCAAGAAATCATTTTTCTTTTAAGTAGGTATAGGAACGCATCTGTATTTGGCGTGGATGCAAATATACAGGTGCTATGACATTTTAATCTCCCTGAAGTCGAATATGAGTCCCAACCTAGTAAGCACCAAACAGCATGGGAATAGTGTCCAGAGTGCAATCAGCAGCACTGTCACTGTCACTGTCCGCCCGTTGTTCTTCGATTTGCTCGAGCAGGCCCAGTAACGTCCCCATTGTGAGACTTCTTGGTACTTTGTTTGACATGTTGCATACATCATGGGTAGCTTGCCAGGATTCGCCGTGCGGGCGAGATACTCTTGGTAGCTTGCTGGGCTCTCCAAGAGGGACGGAGGAATTGAATCTGACTCGGACAGGCCAGCCATGCAAGGCAAACACCCTACTGCTGTGCTATCGCTCCAGCCCACAATTCTTTTTTTTCTGCTGATATTTTTATTAATAATTTTTTATTAATATCAGTTTGGTTAACAATACTATTAAATTTCTCATGCACAAAGTTCTCTCACCACTTGTAGCCACTCTCTTTCCCGAAGACCCCAACCCCCTCCTCTCCTCCAACCTGCCCCCACTCCGTTGTGTAAATCATGTCCTCGACTACATTGCTTGCTACATTGGTTGCTACCTGGCTGTGGATCTTTCCATCCTGCATATGAGAAGGATCATTCTGGAATCTTTCCTATCCTTCTGACCAACTTCACCCAGTGTGATGTTCTCTGCAACATGATTCTTTCATGGTACCAGCAGAAATGACATTGTCCTCAAGGGGTGGCATCTAGAGACCCTTAACTCTTTGTTATTTTTATTGAATCACCGTGAGGTACAGTTACAACGCTTTCATGTTTGAGTTTCAGTCATACAATGATCAAACTCCCATCCCTCCATCAGTGCACATTCTCCTCCACCAATGTTCCCCCTTTACAGCCCTCCCCCTGCCTCTGTAGCTGGCAGTTTCCCCCATACTCTCTGCTTTAGGGCACTATGGTTTGCCATATAGATACTGAGAGGTTATCACATTTGGTCCTTTATCTGCTTTCAGCACACATCTCTCATCTCAAACGATTCCTCCAACCATCATTGTCTTAGTGATCCCTTCTCTATTCCAGCTGCCTTCTCCCCCAGCTCATGGGACAGGCTTCCAACTATGGAGAACCTTAAGTCTTATTCTCGACTCTCACTACACAATATTTCTCTGTTTCTCCCAGGATACTTAATAAGACTCTAAACATGATGCACTCCATTATCATTTTAGTCAGCATGAAAAAACCTACCAGAAATGGTGCTCACCTTGGCTTCCACCTTTTTTCTTCAGTTTTATGTACCATTGCATTGTATCTATCAACAATTTATGAGAATAATTCCTTCCATATTTACAACAAGTTTTCTCTGTAGGATTTTATTTGTTTCAGCTTTTTATGGACTTTTATTTGAAGCACCATGATGTACTGTTAGTGGTAGGGTTCCATGCTGTTCATGGTCAACACTACACCTGCCACCAGTGTCTCGGGGTCCCTCTCTCCCACCTCCCATCCACCCTTGGTAAGCTCAGTTCTGTAGACCAGATCCCAGGTCCTTAGGCCTTTGGCCATTTGTTGTTCCTTTACTTTGTTTCTTTACATTTTTCTCTCTGTATAGAGGTTATTCTGTGTCTATCCCTTCCCATCTGACTGACCTCACTCTGCACAATACTCTCCAGTTCTATCCATGCAGTGGTAAATTGCATGATTTCCTCTTTTCTTCTGGCCATTATGTATAGGTACCATAATTCTTTTCTATTACTCTATTCTTGGACACTCAATTGTTGGTGTCCCTTTAACTGAAGTAGTTTTCCATGCTCACGTTTAATAAGTCTTGATTGGTCATGGGTAAAAAATGAAATTTCCAACTAATGATGTAAGGAGTTGAGAAGTATACCACTACTATGATGAATAGTAGACAAAAACATATTAGCACTTCTTTTCTAGGCATACTTATAAAAATTTCAGAAAATTATTAAAGCATTTAAGTGTTTGGTTTGTGATCAGGAGTTGTGTGAAATATCGATTAAATAGGAATTTTCGCCAATAAATTCATCCTTTGACGTTCTGTTCACTTTTCTTTCCATATTTCTTTTGCCTAATATTTTCAGTTATTGATCATAAGACAGAGACCTTCCTTATTGCTGATGATGATGAGTTCCTGCTGGAAAGCCATTCATATGTTTAATTTTTTTGTTTCTTTTACTGATTGATAGACATCGACTGCAGTAAAGCAAAATAGCTTCGCTTGGAAGAAATGAGTCAATAACTCATGTGGGCCTGTGATCCTAATTAACCAGCCCACTTGGTCCACTTCTGACCCCTAAAGGAACCGAGTCTCTAAACAAATAGGTAAACATGAAGGAAAGTGCACATTTCTGCATAAATACACAAATGAGATGGAAGTCTCCGAAGGCAATGTGTGATTTTCCTCTAGAGGGCTTCTGTAAGGTAATATAATCATGCACATTTTTCTTAGCTCATGTGCGCTGACGCTGTAGGATTCCTCAACCTTTTACAGCAGCGGCCCTGCCGGGCTAGTGGCCTCACCCCCTCTCCTGCCAGTTGGCTGCCCAGTCTCCGAGCCTTCCTGCTCCCCCTTTCACAAGCTTTCTTCCTCTGGTTTCCTTTGACTATCCTAAGGGCCTCTCTGTGGCCGTATAGCCTTGGGTCGAGAAAGGTTTCAACTAGCCATGCTCTTCTCTTTGTTCATTACAAAAGGACAATGCATTATTCACATAAATTTTTGATAATTGATAAATGAGATCAAAGTTGATGATCTATCAGGAAAATAACCACATAGAAGAATGCAACGTCCACATTAAAAACACTCTTTGGGGACCTAGGTCAGGATGGGTAGGGTCGCACCCGGTGTCAGTCTTCAGCACTGTTGGCCTCCTGAGTATTTTCAGGTGAGGCCCTGAGAGCTGCTGGGGTGCCACAGGGACCTCTGGTCTTGCGGGACTCGGCAGCACTTTCCTCAGAATTGCTCCTGGTTGGCCAAGTGCTGCAGAGAGAGGCCTTGGTCCCCCAAACAACACTTGGAAGCCCCCACATTCACCTGCAAAACAAACTTTAATCATTTTGTTACTTTCACTAGAAAAGAATGAGGAAACTCCCCAGATGATTTTACCTTTAAACTACGATTGATTTATTGATTGTTAACGTATGCCCCTGACAAATACAAGAATGATTTCCTTAAGTGAACGGGAGATCCTCAAGGCCATTGGAGACAACCAGCATAGAATCATAACCTCATGACGTGCACATGTGCAGCCTAAAGAATCCAACTGTCTTCCCTTTGGGATGGTTTGTTAAGTAGGTAGCGGGCTGGGGAGGTGGCACAAGGCATGAAAATATGCATCTATTTTCTGTCCTTTTTTTAGGAGGAGGAGAGCACAGAGGATTGGGGGATTTTTAATTTTGTGTGTGTGTTCTGGCCACGCTTGGTGGTGCTCAGGGCTTACTCCTGATCTTTTTCTCAAGGATCAGTCTTGACAGGGCACAAGGTACCATTTGGGGTGCTGGGAATCGAACCTGGGTCAGCTGCATGTAAGGCAAGCACCCTACCCACTATGCTCTCTTTCCAGCCCCAAGAGCATCTTTCAAGGACGATGGTCATGGTTTCTGCCAACTGGGATGTAGTCAGTGGTGCCATGCACGAGTTGGTAGAGGCTGCACAGGATAGCGACTAACCAAGTCGCCACATAAAACAAATAAACTTGAGAGACGTCTGCAGAGCTCAGCCCCTTGGACAGTCCTATGACTTCTCTGCACCGTGATCTTTCTCCTTCAGGGAGGGAGATGCACATGTTAGTGCATATTGAGCATGGCACTTTATATACTGCCTGGTCTTTAGAAGGTATTCAAATATTATTAGCTCATTCCAAAGGCACCTGAAAAGAAAAAAATGCTTTGTTTTAAATTTTTTATCAGGGTAAAACTTTATAACCACCATAAAATATTTAGCCCAGCTTTCCTTTGTGTGCAAACATTAGAAATTAATTATATAAATCCTATTATAACCCTGGGATATTTACAGATTTCAAAATCAAAAGGCCAAAAATCACTTTGAAATCCGGTGTCTTGGTATGTATTCATCATCTTCCTTATAAAGAGTAGTTCTGTAAATGCATCTACTCCGATATATATGATATGTATTTATGTAAAAGTGTCATTGATTACAGATAGCAATGATATTCAATGGTTAGTATGTATCACTTGTATAATTTGTCATCCCGTTGATCTTCAATTTGCTCGAGTGGCTGCCAGTAACGTCTCCATTCGTCCCTGTCTCGTGCTAGTGTAGTCCAATGGCATCTGCTCACTCCAGGAACACAAAGAGGCTCAAACTGTTTGTTCAGGGTTTTGACAAAGAAGTCTGACCATCTCATAGGTGGGCAGTCACGCATCCTTTTAATGTCTAGTGGAATCCAGTCTGAAAATACTATCATCAGTACATGGTTTTAACTGTATAATAAAAACATCCATTTCACGTCAAAGTTAATGGAAATAATTTTTTGTAGAATCCAATTTTAACTGACATCTAGCCATTTTCAGTCAAATGCCACATTTTTTTGGCTGAGGCTGACACAATCTCAGCAAGAGATCTTCTGATTCCTTTCCATTTGTCTTGAACAAAATGGGAGATTAGGTGGGAGGTGTCCCCTACTGAAAATTAAAGTCAAATCTTGGAGAAACCAATTGCCCATAAGCCTTCAGACTTAGAGCACCATTTGAATGAATCCAAACAGTGCCAAGCTTGACTGGCGGAAGCTCTCTGGGGTTTCCATTTGAATACATTTTTCAAGTTTCATGAGCTCTTTTTGAAGAACAAATAAAACTACACATCGTCAACTGGCCGTGCACGTCTCTTCAGCCTTTCCTCATTAAGCAGCACGACGTTTGATTTTTCTTACTGATGCATATTTCCCATCTCACAACTCCATGGTTCCCAGCAATATATTTTTTATCAGAGCTTCCATTTAAAAAATAAAAATAAAAACAAATTAAGTTTTATTAAAACTAACACAGAAAGCTAAGCATTAAAAAAAGAAAAGAAGAATTCCTTATGGAACTATCCTAAATCTTCTAAATCAGCGCACAGATTTTTTTTTAATTTTAGTGAAACACCATGAGGTACAGTTGTAGACTTACAAATTTTTGTGCTTGGGTTTCAGTTATACAATGATCAAGTACCCATCCCTCCACCAGTGCCCATTCTCCACCACCACTAATCCCAGTATCCCTCCCACCCTCCATGCCCCTCATCCCACCCTACCTCTGTGGCAGGGCATTCCCTTTTGTTCTCTCTCTCCTTTGGGGAGTGCACAGATTATTTGAAGTCAAACCAACACCCAAGCACCTCATGTTAAATCCAGTGGTTGAACGTAGCACGAGAGAACCGCACATCTGGACCGGCTCTCAGGCTAAGTCCCCCAGCATCAGCAGACCCTAGAGGGCCCCTTAATACTCCCCAGGACCCACTTCCTCCCTGCAAAGGTAAGCCTGATCCTGTTACTTTGAGCATGGTCTCTTTGACAATGCTGCTTCTTCACGGTGCATTTTCCCCATTCTGTCCCTCTTGTCCCAGACACCACAGGATACACGCTGACAGAGGCTCCTGAGAGGAAGCATTGTTGACCCTTCTTCATGCAGAAAGAGCTGCAATGAATGTTCCTCTCCCAGCATCAAGAGCCGTGCATGCAGTTACACAATGTGTAGGCACACAGCACACATGCTGCTGCCAGCGTTGCCTCCCTGATTTCCTGCTTCCTGCACCCTCCCTCTCCCTACCCACTGCTCAGACCATCTACGCTTCATCTCATGGGTCTTGGTTCTTGCATTTCTTTTCGGCTCTTAGGCATAGCTCTGTGGTTATGTCTCTACCCTCACTGTCACCCCTCTGGTGGCTAATGGTGAACCTGAGTCCACCTCTGACAAACACAATTCACCCCTGATCCAAGCTGCCTCCGCTGCACGCTCCTCGAGGTAATGATGCAGTACACCAAAGACTTGAGGGAACACTGTGGGTGCAAACAGCGGAGTTCCAGGTCACAGACACGGAGGCTCCAGTGAACAGAGAGGCTCGGGGTCATGGACACGGGGCTGCAGGGGTGCAGACATGGGAGCTGTCAACTTACAAGGCAGCAGATCAACGCTGGATGCAGAAAACAGCATCGCCTTCCGTGAAGAGGACAGAGTCTGAGAGAACATCACTTCACTCTCTCACCTGAGAACAAAGGATAAGGCATCCAGAGCTGATCCTGACCGTAGGGCCAGCTGCTTTGCTGGACATGGCGTCCTGCTTGGGACAGCGGAAAGAGCTGGTGGTTTCCTGCTTTGGTCTTGGGACGTGACCCAGTAACTGGTGGGATGCACACGGGCTCTCTGGGAAATCTGGGTCCCCAGACCCTGCTGGGGGAAGGGAAAAGGAGGAGTACTGTGGACTGGAACCTCGGAATCTCCGGCGTCCCTCTAGGCCCCATTGTCCTTGTCTGGAATTTTCAGATGACATATCTGTTGATATTCCTGGGAATGCTAAGTGGGCTAGTACATGAAAGCAGTTTGCTCATTGCCACTCACGTAGAGACAATAGGACTCATAAATGCTAATCTCTAAGTGCAACACGGTTTCCCTCTCCCAGTTGGATAAAGCTGTGTCTTGACTGCTAACAGGATTTAAAATGTCCCATGCAATAATTAGGGAGATACAGCAAAATTCATTTGTTAACAGATTTTTTTTAAAAAAATATGGATGACGTTTACGTAGGGGAACACAAATTAGCAGTACTGCATCTCTCTAGGGGAGGTGGTCTCAAAAGATCAAGGGAAAATTGTAACAGGAAAAGGAACCGGGAAGCTGGGGGTTGTTGCTGAAGATCAGAAGAGATGCCAGGAAGAAAGAAGCTTCGCGAAACTGCTCCAGGCTCGGGCCCCAACTGCTGCTACTGCTGGGAAGCTTCAGTCCTCTCAGAGTGAATTGGCACAGCCTGCAAGGCGTCGGGGAGGAAGATCTCTTTCCCAAGGAGATTAGCATCAGTGTCTAAAGAGCAAAGGGCCAGGAGTCACAGGAATTGCTTCTGGGCATGAGAAAATAACTCATCGGGCTTAGTGCCAGCTTGCTGTGTTGGAGGTGTATTTCAATTCTTGGCACCAGTGTACCCCAGACACCCCTGGAAGCACCACCCTGAGCACCCCTGGGTGTAGCTCCCCCACAACAAAGACAGTAAGCAGGGCCAGAGAGCTCGGGCAGGGGTTAAGGTGCTGGTCTGCCCTGCAGTGTACTTGGATTCCATTCCCAGAATCATGCCTGTTCCCCCAGAACCAGCGGGGGTCACTCCTGATCATAGAGTTGGGAATGAGCCCTGCGCACAGATGAACATGGTCTCCCCCTTAAGCAAACAAAGAATGGGGGCCAAAATGCTTCTGGTAGAAGCTCTAGAGTTGAAACAAACAAGCAAACAAACAAACAAAAAGACAGAAAATAAAAGGTTTCAAGTAGATGTTTAAGAATTTAGTTTTTTATGTGGAGCAGATTTCAGTAATTTTTTTTTACATTTTCATCTATAAGATGAAAAGTGCTAAGTTCTGTATGACAAACTGACCGTTGAATTCCTGAGTTTGTGTAAGCAGTTAGCCAGGGTGGACTGGTCCCGCAACTGCCTCAGTAATCAGACTCCCACTGTGGGTTAGAACACGATACAGGGAAGAAAAAAACAGAACCGAAGAACAAGCCCGCAGCGTACATGCCATCGCTGCCATCTGTCACTGGTTAAAGCCATCACCAGCCAACATGCAGTTCATGGGATAAAAGCGAAATGCCAGACTTCCGAATGCCTTGCAGAATCTGCAGGCATCTTCAATCTGCCACAGAATGATGCAGTGCTTGACAGTTCCTCTCAAACAACTTCATTGGAAAGATGTTACACAGAGTCTCCTAATGGTCAAAAAAAAAAAAAGCAAAGAAGCACCGTGCAGAAGAATGATCATATTCTCCATCCTACCAAGCATATCTGGCCTCCGAAAAGTCATTTTAAGCTACAAACCTCAGCTTCCTCCTGCCTTATAGAGGGCTATTGTATTCCTTTCCTATCATCCAGGATTTTTTAGGTTGAATAAGTGGGCTTGGGGACAAATGCCAAGTAAAACAACTGAAAGAATATGAAAATTCTTTTTAGTATTTTGGGTATTTTAATTTGGCTGAAAATTAGGAAAATGTATAGATACATTCTGTGAATGTAGGAGCCAGTGCATTGGACTTAAGTCGACCAAGTGCAGGTACAAGGAAGAAGAGACCAATGGAAAAAAATTATTATGAAAGAAGTTCAGATTTTTGAGGGAAATATTCTTTCCTTCCTTTCTTCCTTTCTTTTTACTTTCCTTCCTTCATTCTTCCCTTTCTTTTTCAAAGGAAAAACTGATCCAATAAAAGCTAAGCATCTTGGGGCTGGAGCAATAGCACAGCGGGTAGGGCGTTTGCCTTGCACGCGGCCAACCCGGGTTCGATTCCCAGCATCCCATATGGTCCCCTGAGCATCGCCAGGGGTGATTCCTGAGTGCAGAGCCAGGAGTAACCCCTGTGCATCGCCAGGTGTGACCCAAAAAGAAAAAAAAACCCTAAGCATCACTAAAAGACCATGTTGAATGCATAGAACAGTTTATCAATATGACAAAAGACCCAAATATGCACATTCTATATATGAATGAACTCAAGACAGACATAATTCTTAAACCTTAAAAGAATTTGATGCATTTTAAATAAATACTGTCACTGTCACTGTCCTCCCATTATTCATCGATTTGCTCAAGCGGGCCCAGTAACATTGTGAGATTTGTTACTATGTTTGGCATATCAAATACATCATGGGGAGCTTTCCAGGCTTTGCCTTGTGGGAGAGATACTCTTGGTAACTTGTCAGGCTCTCCGAGAGGGGCAGAGGAATCGAACTCGGGTCGGCCATGTTGGCTGCATGCAAGGCAAATGCCCTACTTGCTGTGCTATCGCTCCAGCCCTAAATAAATACATATAGTAAAATTATATTAGGAATTTTATCAACTCCTTGGGATGCAGCAGGCTTATTGTATGTCCATAACTAAATTCCCCTGGATGACTATTAATGCAAACACCTTTTTAAAAAGCTCTACAGCTGGGCATGGTGGAATGCACCTATGGTCCCAGCTACTCGGGAGGCTGAGGCTGGAGCATCGCTTGAGTCCGAGAATTCTGAGCCAACATGCGCTATGCATATGGAAGTCCATACATCAGTGAGTTCCGCATCAATATGGTGACCCTCCAGGAGCGGAGGACCACCAGGTTGCCTAAAGAGGATAAAGAGTTCTCTACAGGGGATTGGAACTTGTTGGCATTTATTTCAGAGAGAACAGACACCACCAGAACATCTCTCAATCTGGATATCTTGAATAAATTTAAGGATTGTTGACTGGATTTTGTCTTGTATATCAGACAAAATCCATTTAAGTAATAGGTCTTATGCTAGGGTTCCATTGAGGGAATCGAAGAAGGTCATTTAGATGCAAGGTAGAAGAGCAGCAAGGACTACCATCACCATCTCCCTTGATGCCACTGCTCCTTAGAGTCCCAGGAAAAAACACAAGTTTCCCAGATCACAGAGCAAGGACATCATCACACAGGACCCAGCGGGAATAATAACTCCCAAGTTACTCTCATCCATCCTTCTTCCCGGAGTGCCCTGGGGTGAAGTGGGACAACCCAAGTGAACCCGCAGCTGGTCCCAGATGAGGACTCTCAGCTTCAGGTCTGTGAGTTGTGGAAGGAGACATCTTGCAGTCCAGTCCCGTGTATGTCCTGGAAGGAGGCATGAGCTGAGTCATCCTGGTCAGGAGACAGAGGTGGCCCTCTCTGAAGGAAGGACGAGTGTATGCAAAATGATGGGAAGGTGCAAATAATCTCAACAGATGCAATCTTGAGAGAATAAGATGCCCACCCAGAAAATCTCCAACCACCATCTCAGCTAAGTGTTTGCAGGGGAGTTCTCAAGTTCATGGAAGGAGAGGGGAGAAGCTGTATTAAGAAATGTCGGTAGGATCTCTTTGATATCACATAGCAATGACACGTGCTTATAATTTTTTTTACTGATATCTTGCTTAAATGGGAACAAGGAGAAGTAGCAAGACCTTTCTTGTAGTTGTTTTGAGGAGAGCTCCAAATGAGCTCCAGATCAGAGGTCCAGTGTCCAGATGGGGCCAGAGCAAGTCATCCCTCACATCCATTAGCTTCAGCTAGTACTGCATAATCGCACCTCTTCAGAGCACCTTTTGAGTCACTGGCCAGCACTCAGATGACAGGATTCTGTTGCCAAACAATTGAAACCAAGGGAATGAAAATAGGCAAAAACTTACAGTCTATCAAGAATCAGGGAACTGCTCCTTCCCCTGTGCACAAAGTGAGTACAACTTGTTTCCTTGTGGAAAGAGTTTGTGTTTAACTATGGCAGAGCTTCTGCAGAATAAATAACAGAGCTGGCCCTTGTTTTTAAGAAATGCATCATTATCTGAGCAGATCCTCGATAGGAGAACCCTGAGAACTTTGAAAACAATGTTTCCATCTTGCTTAGCTTCCTAAAATCCATTAAGTGCTTTAAAAATAGTCTCAGAGTAGCACAGTCTTTTATACTGATAAACATAGACTTTCATTTGCAACAGAAGTATAAATCTCCCTATAGGTTTATGATATACATATTTTTACCCAAGCCAAATTGAGGAATTGCTCTTTGCATTAAGAAATGACTATGACATTTTAAGCTGTATTTTTATTGCATTGCTTTCCACTGAAGCATTATTCTAATAGGAAATAATTAAGGATGATTCCTGTATGTCTTGTCATTTGTTCCTATCTTCCCAAAGAAGTTTGGTCAGGAGTTTAGGATCGAAGCCAACAGAATACTCTAATGAATGTGCTTGAAATCCTGCCACATTGTCTTTGTAATCTTGCACACCCAAAATGCCAATTTAGAAAGCCTCACTTAATAACCCAAGTAAAATTTCTGGATAAATCAGGTGGATGGCTCCAACATCATCAGAGAGATTGCCAATAGCACAATACACCGTTCTAGTTGGCTAGAGTTGCAGTTACAAGTACCACAGGCAGAGTAGCTGAAATAATGGACTTGCTTCTCACATTTTGGGATGCTGGGTATTCCAGAATCCATGTGGTGAGAAGGTTAGTTTCTCCTCCTGTCTGTCTCTTTGGCCCCCAAATGGTTCTTGCATTGTCTTTGTGAGTCCTTTGTGTGCGCACACATTGCAGATGTGTCTTCTTCCTATGAGATGTGCATCAATTACAGTCCCACCATTACAATCTTGTTTATCTGAAATCAGCCTAGTTGATGTCCCTATTTCCAAATACATCCATGTTTGATGTTGTGAATTCAGTGTAAAAATACGAGGACCACACTCTGCGTTTAACACTGTTCTGTGTGAGTCCTGAGGCACAGATGATGAATAGTCTTTCCCTGAATACTAGAAGAGGACGAGAGGAGGAGTTGCAAAGCAGGTTTGCCCCTGTGTCAACCATCCTGAAGACTAGCCTTTTTTTCCAGTTTTTCAATATATATTTTCCACTTCTGCAGTTAAATCTTAAAGTAGCATAATGAAGAACAAAAACAAATGAAGACATAGAATGTAGTAAAAGGCCTCCTAGAAGTTCAAAGTAGTGAAGAAAAATAGTGAGACAGGGTGAATCGAGGGGATTCAGAAAATATTTTATGTAAGAAATTAGTCAGTGACTTGTGTTATTTCCAGAAGTAATCTGTTTACTGAGTTTCTATAATGCTCCAGACTGGCCATTTGAACTGCATCTTTCTCGGAGTCTAGCCTCCCATTGGACATCCCTGCAAGGAGTTCATCTGGCATTTGCAGCCACCGGAGCTCACTTGCGTGCACTCAAAATGGTTTCATGCATTAAGCTGAAGTGTGCCATTCTAAAATCATAGACCATGGTTTTACTTGTTCCTTTCAAGCAGGGCACACACACACACACACACACACACACACACACACACACACACGCGCGCGCACGCACGCACACGCACACGCACACATACACACACAGAGTGATCCTTTTCCAAATAAACTAATTTAGAAGTATTTATTTCTCTAATTTCACAATACTCCTTACGTGGTCATCATTTATCTTCTTTAGGTTGAATATAGTTCTTCTTAACAAGACAAACACTCCAACAGGCCCTGCGGGTGCCTTTCCTGAAGGTGAGCCCCACAGAAATAGGAAAGGGGTGAAATATTTAGCTAGGACTACAGGTCCATCTCTCATTCTATAAGTCCAAATCCCACATATCTCCTGGACCCCAAGGCTGGCTCGCTTCCCATGGATTACATTGCATTGCTGACTCATGTCAGACCCCCTTCCCTCCTGCCTTAATATAAACACTACACAATTCTCCCTAATCTTTCTTCATAATTTCTTGGTGGAATTTCAATGAAGAAATCTGTTCTTGCTAACTCTATTTTATTGGTTTAAAAACCAGAGTTCATTCCACTGAGACCTTATCTGCTAACCACTAATTTATTTTGATCTGTCATCTGAAATTTTTATGAATATCTTTTCCAGATCTTTTTAAAAAGACTGACCATTTGAGAAGATGTATCTTTCCCAGAATAAAAATAGAAGAAAGAGCACTTTCATCAACTTTGGGGAAGATTAATGCACAGCTGATGATCTATTGTATGCTAAGTAATAAACAAATTATAATATATTAGGAAAAGAATGAAGAGTAGACAGAAGTGTAATTACTCAGATATTCATTTTATGGATTAATAGATGTTATTAATGAGCATTGTTGGCACTAACTAAAGATTTATGTGTTTTAAGTGTATGCCTTGCATGAGAAATAGGTTTGGAAGGAGAAAGCCCTGTCTCCAATGGTAATTTAATAAAATTAAGTCTTGCGTCTTTCCCTTAAAGTAGGGGTTGATAAACTTAAGTGGGAATGAAGGTATTTTTTATCTTAATGCACATAGCCCTACCCAGACGTTATCTAACTGTAGGTGATAGGTAAATTAAAAAACACATGGTTCAAAAAAAAAAAACGCATGATTCTTAACTTGGGTGCCAAAGATTCTGAAAAGCCATAGTCCTTTTGTCACCCACAATTCTGGCTGTGCAACACCCCCACCTACATAGGCTGTGACTGTGATTAGTGGAAATATTTTCTCAGTAATAAAGGTGCCAGTTTTTGTAAACTAGAAATATTAACTTCAGTGTTGTTCTTTAGCTTCCAAGAGCAGATGAGATCGGGTGCTTTCAGGGTGGTACGGCCATAGACTAGTGTTGTTCTTTACAACCATCTTCTTAGAAAAGAGAAAAAAAGGAGTCATCAGGCAATTGGGTCAGATTTGTAAATATCCAGGTAGAGAACTTTTGTGCGAAGTTTTAAAAGACATGAAAATGCCTCTTTCCTCACACAGAAAAATCAAATAAATATGCTCAAGTTATTCCGCTGCCTCTTGTATTACGATGTAAAAACGTCTTTGATTTTTTATTTATTTATTTATATTAGTGAGACACCATGAGGTACAGTTGTAGACTTACAAATTTTGTGCTTGGGTTTCAATTATACAATGATCAAATACCCATCCCTCCACTAGTGCCCACTTCCCACCATCACGGATGGGGAAAATGGAGCTCAGATAGAGAAGGGAACGTCTTTGATTTTAAGGGCATCTTCTATTGGAGGAACCATTCAGGAAAGCAAGAAATACTGGGACACTGTGAATGGATGGGTACTTGAGGTGTGACTGCCCTCAAGTGATCATGGGGCTCCAAGTTTTGTCCAGTGTGTATTAAATACCAGAGAAATGTTCGATTTTCTTTGTTAGAAGATCCCACACGGTCTGTTGGAAGGACAATGAATTACATTATAGCAATGTTTACTCAGACAAACTGCCACCTTTTTTGGATGATTTTTTTAAAACCTGGTGTAAGTCAATAAAAATTGACTCTTTTTATTTTAACTTGAAGTGCAACTATGAGTTCCCTTCAAACTGTTGGGGTGTAGGGAGTGTCCCCAGCTCCATTGGGTTCTTCTCCAGCTCTACCACTGATCAAAACAGCATGAGAGAGGTGAAGAAAGGGAAATTCAATTGAATAGCATGTTGATGGACAACTCACAGTGGAGGTTGATTCTAAAATGTAAAGGAGTGAACTCAGATAGTTACAGTATGTTTAAGACCTAGAGTGTCAAGGAGAGAGAAGGCGGAAACTCCACTAGACAAAGACCGGTTTTTCCTGTTTATTTGGAGTAGGGCAGTGGGGCTCTCACATGAGAGAATAAACTGGCCAGCTACCCTCTAATGTTCGCACCCCCAAAGGACACTGTGTCGCTCATAAAAGGGGGAGTGGACTTGTCTTATAGGAAAAGGGGAGTGGACTAAGACCAGAAAATGTTTCTCCTCAGTCTCCAGGGCCTTCTCGGTCTTGGCTGAGAAGCAGCTGCATTCTTTAAGTGCTGGTACCAGACTCCAGCGCTGTGACTGACCTTAATTCCCCAGACCAGGTGACCGTGCAAGAAGAGGCCCATGAGGTACACAGTGAGAAAAGGTCCCCTGAGCCTGGGGGAGGCAGACCCCACGGAGCTAAGCGTATTCCCCAGCACCTCATCTGATCCTGTGTGGGTCTTCTCTGCTATCCTCTCAGTGGGTCTCAAATTAAGAAAATATGCTCTGTGTCAGTGACTCAGGGTCAGCACTTTCTTCGTACGGACAAGACCCTAGCATAGAAGCAAGTAAAAGGACCCATTCAAGAAGAGGACCATGGGGTAAGGGGCCGAGGGAGTGTGAGGAAAGTGTAGAGGGCGCTAAAATGAAAATAATGACTAGTATCCTGTGTTTGGCCACCTTCTGGGATCTCTATTTCTCTGTATTTCATGCCATTTTTTTATTAAAAAATTTTTTAAGAGACATCATGAGTTACAGTTGCAGACTTACACGTTTTTGTGCTTGGGTTTCAATTATACAATGATCAAATACCCATCCCTCCACCAGTGCCCATTTCCCACCACCACGGATCCCAGTATCCCTCCCACCCCCCATCCCCCTACCCCACCCTTCCTCTATGGCAGGGCATTCCCCTCTGTTCTCTCTCTCCTTTTGGGTGTTGTGGTTTGCAAAAGAAACATTGAGTGGCAATCATGTTTGGTCTATAGTCTACTCTCAGCATGCTTCTCCCATCCTGGGCGGATCCTCCCAACACCTTTATTTGAAGCTTCATTACAGTTCAGTCATTTGTAATGCACATAATGCACATAAATCTTGTTTGTAAGAATCGCCCGTGAATATGTCTGGTGGAGATGATCCTTTACTACCCTCGACGAGTTCCGGCCTTCCTGCTTATTTCCCTGCCTTTTGCATTCCCCGTGAAGTTGGTTGTGCCATTTCTTCGTTCTCTTCCTAATTAATGAGTGAGATTAAATTGGTGTCAAGTGTTCATTTCTTGTGTTTTGAGTCATGATTTTACATTTTAAGAGTGGTGATCCTTAGCAGTGGAAGGGTGGGAAAGGGGGGATATCCTGGGGATATTGGTGGTGAGGAATGTGCACTAGTGGAGCAAAGGGTGTTTGATCGTTGTGTGATTGTAACTCAAACATGAAAGCCTGTAACTATTTATCTCACGGTGATTCAATAAAAATAAAATAAAATAAAAAAGAACAGTGATCGTGAAAGCATCCGATTATGCAGGGATGCCTCCCACACTCCCACGTGGAATCCTCACCCCCGAAAAGGCAGAATTCTGTTAAAATCACTTCAGGAAAACCTAAGACGTGTTTTCTCTTTCTTCCAGCTGCAGACAAGCTTGACTGAGCCAATGACATTATCCAAGTCAATATCTCTTCCCCGCAGCGCCTACTGGCATCACATCACCCGTCAGAGCAGCGTTGGGGAAATCTACAATTTGCAAGGCAAGTGATTTTCAAATATGAAAACTAAAGCTGTGCGCTCATTAGGCTGCCACAGGTGGACCGGAAGTCATGTAGATTTCTCTTCCACATCACTCACCTTCCCCGTTTCCATCACCTGTCTCCAGCAGCCAGGGTAGGGGTTCTGAAAGGTACGGCAGTTTTCCTCAAGACAGCATTTTGGAGGCTCAGGGTCAAAAATGATTTCAAAACCACGAAGGGATTCTTAGAACCCAATCTGGCACAAGGACTTGACTCGAACATGATGCAGAAACACGGGAGCAAAAGCAAAGACTAGCGACCACAGGATCCGTTTTCTGCTTTATTTTATGAAGCATTTATTTCTTGGCATCTTTTTCTTTTTATAGAAGCAGGTACCAGTTCTGGGGTGGCTTGAGGATCTGAAAGAATGCAGCATAAATCTGTTCACAAGCATTTTAAGGTGTAGTCAAGTCCTTGGTCTGGAAAAATTGACGGGGAACTGGGGTGTGGGGGGGTGCCAGACAATAGGACAGGGGTGAAATGTTTGCTTCTGTGATTTCCCTAGAGACCAACGATTGGTTAACTAGCAAGTGAGTGTTGTACCAGATGAACCAAATTAATAAAGAATATGAATTTGGTCCATGAGAGCAGAAACATCAGCCCTCGTGACTCTTCTCCTTTTTCCCACCCTCTTTACCTTAAAATGAATAATCTGATCCTTTAGATAAAATATTTAAAATATTTGGCTACAAGCAACTTATTGTTGACCCAGGCAGGAGAAAGGTTGAACTAAGGAAAACAAGGCTAAAATTCATCCAAGGAAACTTTTTAGATCACAGCAGACTTGGACATCCTGGACACCCAATAACTATCTGACAAATAATAATAACAATTATAATAATAATTATCATTATGTCATGCATCAGACACTCAGGTTATTTTTTCCCTTTATACTTGAATTTTTGTTCATATAGACTAACTTAGTTTGTTTCAACCACAAAATAATTGTTGTAAGAAAGCTGACATCATGTACTTATAAAGCAATTAGACTAATGGGGTGTGATCAGTGGGAATTCGTGATTAAAGATACCTTCTGCATGGAAACGCAGTCGAATGGGATGGCTCCAGTCACATCTTGGAGGCAAAGCATATGACAGTGCAAATGAGCTGCTTATGAAAGATTTTACTATCTCTAACAGGTACTTATTATCTTTTGTGTTGTTTCTTTGCATGAGACAATCTTTCGTCAAATCATGATTGGAGGATTGAAAAAGGGATGATGACTGGTTGATAATTTCACAGGTCTGGAAAAGAATCCATCCTGTTCTTGGCTTTTCTTCTTAGCTACCTCTCATGCTAGTGTTGCCTAGGATGTAAAATTCGGCAGGCTTTGTTTCTGCGGTTGGAAGTAATTACAAGATAAACTTTATTATCAAGTTATTTTTGCTTAGCAAAAAATATAGGAAAATCTTGATAAACACTGCAGTAAAAGACAGGCCAACTACTCCAATGGGGGAAATGACCACTTTCTTTCTCTCTTTCTTTTTTTCTTTCTTTCTTTCTTTCTTTTTTCTTTTTGAGTCCACCTGGTAATGCTCAGGGGTTACTCCTGGCTCTGCACTCAGGAATTACTCCTGGTGGTTCTCAGGGAACCATATGGGACGCTGGGAATCCAAACCATGTTGGCCGTGTGCAAGGCAAACGCCCTACCCACTATACTATCACTCCAGCCCCAGTGGGCATATTTCTTAAGAAGAAAAGAATGATGCAAATAATTTGACAACAGGATTAAAAAATATATGATAAAAATAGTTTTAACAAGAGTTTGGCCTGTAATTCCTACAAATGGTAGAATGGCAATTTGTGCTAGCTTGAAGGAACCATATATTTGAAGGAAGCACTAAGAGTTAAGCCAGTTAACAGCTCCAGAAACAATTTTTATGCATTAAAAAAGAAATAACAGAATGTACTGAAACTTCTTAAGCATCACAGAGAGGAATTCCTTTAGCCTTGACAATACCCTAGCAACAGACTCTTAACTACATAGAACGCTCCAAGCTAGGGCAGATTGGGAAAAGCCCTACAAAATCAAATTTGCTAAAGCAAGCAGCGTGCATTCTGTTTTAGAATCGTCCCTACAACCATCACTGGGAAGGGGTCATCCATCATTTTACTTTGGGGGGCACCCTCTCTTCTCGCTCCTCTTTTATATATCCTAAATAAAAAATGTTTTACTGCACTAAAAGAGAAAATTGCAGAGACTTATTGAAACACAGTGTCGATTTACACAATAAAATAGAATCAATTACTAATGAGAATATTGTGGTTTTGTCACAAATATTAATTTCCATCAAACTAAAGCGCTTCAAATTCCTTGCCAGTTTTGATGAACAGTTTATTTAAGTGATTTTAGCATCACATTCTTCCTTGGGCATTTGTTGAATTGTATAGAAAAAAGTGGACATTCGCAGCCAGATCAAGAGTACAGCGGGTAGGACATTTACCTTGCATGTGGCCAATCTGAGTTTGATTTCTGGCATCCCCATATTTTATCCAAGCCCTAACAGGAGTGATCACTAATCACAGCCAAGAGTAAACTCTAAGCGTGCCAGGTTTGGCTAAAAAAAATTATCAGTATTTAAAGTGGGGGGTCTTAAACTATGATTATTACTGCAAGTAAATTTATGTATTCACTCTAAGAACACGTTCATTTTAAATTTATTTTACTGTATTTATTGGCTTATCTCTGTAATACACTTCTTGAGCAGCGTATTTTACTATTTCTATAACTCCCTTTTTATATTTTTATCACCATCATGATCACGACCATCCTATTGTTCGTCAATTGCCTCGAGCAGACCCCAGTAACATCTCCTTCGTCCCTGAGATATTTTTAAAAGTGCCATATTCAAGGCTCTTTCAGGGTAAGGAGAATGAGACCCATCATTGTCATTGGTATTTGGCATATTGGGTACGCCACAGGGAGTTTGCCAGACTCTGCCATGTGGGCAGGATACTTTTGGTAGCCTGCCGGTTTGTCCAAAGTAAGAATGAGATAATAAGATTTTATCACATTTATAGATATTATGTACAGATACAGTGAGAGAGAGTAGACAGCTGGATAGTACCTAAAGAAAGAGAGATATAAAGTTAATGAATCTCTGACAATGCTGGATTAGTTTATTCTCTTTTTCTTCAGCTGCTAAAGCCAGACACAGGTGGGCAGCCTGAGACACTCTTCCGTGGGAGCAAATCTGCTCAGGCTGTGCTCTGAGGGAACCAGGGAAAAATATACCACAGCATTACTGAGGTGAAAGAGAAATGAAACAAATGAAACTAGGAATCCTCCAGCTTCACAGCTTCCCAGGACACCATGTTTTCATTCCCTCTATTTGAAAATGGGGTCACTCTGTGTCCCAGGCCCAGGGTACCCCCTCTTCTGCACAAGGAAAACTGCCCAGCACAGCTTTCTCGCTCTCCCTGAGCCAAAGTTCTCGGTGAGGAAATCATCCCCAGGATGAAATGTCTCTCTCTAGAGAGAATGTGCATTCCTTTTAGCTTTAATATTCTTAACTGTGTAGCCAGGATCAACAGTAGCTCAAGTCAGAAGGTGAAGGGGCAGAAATTTGGTTTACTTGAAGCTCAGTCGATGGTTATTCAGTCAGCTGTACATGTACCGGAACCAGAAAAGAAACATTCATGGGGGGAAAATTAAATTAGGATTTACATGGAGCTCCCCTGTGATCGCCACCCTTGGAATGGTGAAGGGTCTAGTTTTATTGGACTCGTGTCATTCAGTCTAGAACCTCAGTAGCAAGAGACACTCTCGAGACTGTCATGTCAGCCCTGACATCCTGCCTTCATTTAAGTGTCGGAGACAGATTACAGTAGAACCTGCCAAATGTCTCCGCACAGCTCCCAGAATGTGCTGGAAAGTCCAAATATTCGCTGCCTCCCGGTCTTTCCAAGGCACGCTCTGTCTCAGGAGTTGGAAGACCTAGAAACAGGACAATCAGCTTTAGCAAAGACAGATGAGCTAAATATTGTGGGACCCCTGTTTGAAAGTTCCATTCTTAAATGGCATCTGAGAGGCGAGGACACCTTTACTTGCCAGAGTGGGGAATAAAATTATGTCCTCTTCTTGCTGTTTTTTTTTTTTTGCCAGAGTGATTGATTTATATTGTAATACATTTGAGAACCAGAGATACAGCAGATTGGGTTTGTACTTGCCTTGCACATGGCTGACCTGGGTTCGATTCCTAGTATCCTATATGGTCCTCCATCCTCAGTCAAAATAATCTCTGAGTACAGAGTCAAGTGTAATCCCTAAGTACCACCAGGTGTGTCCAAAAACCAATAATCATAATAATTACATAATAATTTCCTGTTAGGTCTCCAATTTGACCAGTACAAAAACTGTAGCAATCTCTCATCACCAGAATCAGGGAAGCCTAAACTATTATAGGGAAGGGGACACAATTGTGAATCACAAGGAAAAGCTTAAAACAAAATTGTTGTTTCACCAGTAATCAAATTCTGATTTTCACTCTAAGGTTTACAGCACATCTTGTGTCCCAAGCATAAGGAACACAGCAGGACAGTATGGGAGGGGGAGAGAGTCGGAGAGAGGGAAGGAGAAAACGAAAGAAGAATCAAAATTTCTGAAGGATGCCGGGGTCCTTCTTACTGTAGGTTTCACTTGGACTTTTCATTACCATACTGCATCGTACCGCAACATATTGGTATGACAAGGTCTTTAACTGAGGCTTTGAGAAATGCCAGGAGCCTAGATTGGAAATGACAGATTAAACTTGTCAAGACAGTGGCATTACCACTGTAGGAACTCATCTAGTCTTTGTAGAAGGCAAGAACGAATTAGAAAATAAATATGATGCAAGGGAGACCCCGGGGGTGGGGGTGGGGAGGGTTGCACTCCCCGCTGGATCTCGTGGCCAGGACTTTCCTCGTCACTGCAGTGATAGAGTCCAACTTGCTGGATGAGACAGCATGTCCTTCCTCACGAGCATCTGTGTCAGCCTGTCTGCTGTGACTTCCGGTCATTTTTTCTCACCACCAATGCAGACCCCTTCGGTCTTCATTTTTCCAAGCATGAGAAACACTAATCCCTGTCCTTTGCCCTGAGTTTCTGTCTCCCCATGTTCTCCCTCCTCCCACAAGCTGTACTGATGAGAAGGACATGCAGGGAAAAAAAAAAGTCACCTGGAAAGGGACATCAAGAGCAAGTTTCTGGTACACTGTGTCATCTTATGCTACTTCTAATACATTTTTAAAAAAAGGAAATTTTTTTTATTAAAGAGCCATGATTTACAAAGTTATTGATAGTTGAATTTGAGTCATACAATAATTCAACACCAATCCCTCCTGCAGTGTCAATTTCCCTCCATCAGTGTTCCCAGATTCCCTCCCCAACCCCAGCTCTGTTCCATGCCCGCCGATCACCTTGACAGGCACATTACAAAGTTGCGGTGGTTGCCACTTAGACCTCATGCTTTCAGTTCTAGTATTTTTTAAATATTTTGTATTATCTGTTGAATTCCCCTTTGATGGGCTGGAGCAATAGCACAGTGGTAGGGCATTTGCCTTGCACACAGCCAGCCCAGTCGAGCCGGGTTCGATTCTTTCACTCCTCTCGGAGAGCTACCAAGTATCTTGCCCGCATGGCAAGCTACGGAGAGCCCGGCAAGCTACCGAGAGTATCTTGCCCGCATGGCAAAGCCTGGCAAGCTACCTGTGACATATTCAATATGCCAAACATAGTTACCAACAAGTCTCAAAATGGAGACGTTACTGGGCCCGCTTGAGCAAATCGATGAACCATGGGGGGACAGTGTCTGTTTGTTTATTTGTATAATCTGTTATGAAAAACTGCTAAACATTTTGGCAGGAACCATTTAGACATTCTATAGAATATCACTAACATGTTGTTATGGTTTGGGTGATGTGAGCTTTGGTATATATGTCTGAAAATATGTATGTATGCATATATATATATTTCCCTCTATGATTTGTTGCCTACTGTCTGAACCCCATCAAATATGATGTAGTAATTATGGAAATGGGTAAGGAGTATTTTTGATGTCACAGAAGCAGCCACGCAGTCCAGGAATCTGTTCACTCATATGTGAGGCTTGGTCCAAGCGAGTACGGAGTGGCTTGGAGCGTGGTGGCAGTTGGGTTGTGGAGGTCGGCTGCCAGGTCTGGGTCCCATGGGGTGGGAAGGGCTCTCACCTTCCCCCACTCTGGGGTGCCCCATGTGAAAACAGCCTGGCACAGAGTCCGCTGGCATAGCGATGGGGGCCTCATTTTATGCTCCTTTCTGGGAGAAGCAGCCGTGTGATCTGGAGGGTGGCCAGTGAAGATAGTGCTACTTCTGATACATTTATCTGTATTTGTACATATAAATGATGTAGGGGTTCTCACCCCTCTGAAGATGTCAGTTTAAGTCAAGATTGATTGGGTGTCATAGGCAAAGAGAGTGGCTGGGAGTTCTGCTTTCCTGAGCTCTGATTAGCCTTCTGTCGCCGGCCAGTTTGGAATCGCCTCTGCTGGCCTTGGCCAACTGGTCAGCAGGCAGCCAGCCTACCTGCTCACCAGCCACGTCTGACGCTCACCCCGAGTCAGGCTTCTGCAGTTGCAGGTTCTCAGAAAGACAGGGAGCGAGCAGGCAATCAGAAGGGGAGATGACCTTCAGATAACGGTCCGCAGAGCTCTGCCACAGAGTCAGGAGGCAAATCAGAGGATTGACTCACGTGACCCTCTGTCCTTTACCACCCGCTCAATTTCCAGTTCACAGGGTAGAGAAATTGCTTGCATGGCTGTCAGCTGTTTAAATTTGCGTTATGTGATGTTTTCTAAATGAAAAGGCTCCTATGGCAAGTGTAAATAAAGCACAACACAGAAACTGCACCAGTTGTAAAAGGAAAGCTGTTCGTGGTTGGGCTTTATCTCTGATACACCATCCACACATTGTCGGTGACTCACACAGCACTCATTTGGACATTGTCTGTGAATCGGTCGGTAACTCATCTGCACACGGGCAGGGAGTCGGCCGTGGTGAGCAGACGCCGCAAATACATGGTGGGTACTGTGGAAGGCCCGGCCGTTCAGGGCCCACTGGCTTCAATCCTCACACACAAGAATTACGTTCTAGAAGGCAGCTCTTCATCTCTCTTTGACCTCGTGTGTGAATATTTATTGCATATTCAAAAGACAGAAAACGCTTCCCTAGCTATCAGTTTCCAGAAGTACATGAATGAGTTGCTCCCAAAAATAGAGATCATAAAAATGCTGACAGTATTCTCTATAGAAGCGTCTCACGGCCCACACTCATAATTCATCATTGCTTCTGCCTGTACCCATTGACAGTTGTGGATAGATTATGTTCTATTAATGTTTTTGTTCATAAATCTGCTACTTTCATGAGATTGTGAGTAAGCAACTTTGCCGTGTTTTAGTTTGTTTTAAATTGGTTGGTATTAAGATATCATTTGCTCGAGCGGGCCCAGTAATGTCTCCATTGGAGACTTTGTTGTTACTGTGTTTGGCATATCGAATACGTCATGGGGAGCTTGCCAGGCTCTGCCGTGCGGGCGAGATACTCTCGGTAGCTTGCCGGGCTCTCCGAGAGGGGCGGAGGAATCGAACTCGTGTCAGCCATGTTGGCTGCATGCAAGGCAAACGCCCTACCGCTGTGCTATCACTCCAGCCCTAAGATATCATAGCCTGCAATTATATTGAAGTTCGATCACGATCATCCTATTGTTCGTGAATTGCCTGGAGCAGGCACCAGTAACGTCTCCTTCGCCCTAACCCTGAGATTTGCAAAAGTGCCATATTCAAGGTTCTTTCAGGATTAGGAGAATGAGACCCATCATTGTTACTGGTATTTGGCATATTGGGTATGCCACGGGGAGTTTGCCAGACTCTGCCATGTGGGCAGGTTACATTCGTAGCCTGCCAGGATGTCCATATTGAAGTCGTTATTTCATAATTGCAATATTACTGCTTCATTCCCTCCACAGTATTTCAAGGGTCTCCAAGATTGCCCCCATGGTCCTTAAGCGCACCCACCTTTGCTTTCCTCTGTTGGCAGTTCTGGTGATCATGTTTCAGAGACTGTTTGCTTTGGGGGTTGTC
Organism: Sorex fumeus; assembly: GCF_029834395.1. Classification (NCBI taxonomy): domain Eukaryota; kingdom Metazoa; phylum Chordata; class Mammalia; order Eulipotyphla; family Soricidae; genus Sorex; species Sorex fumeus. The sequence goes on from NW_026606149.1 coordinate 5,657,268, forward strand.
TAATCCCTTTCTTTGTTCCTCTGTAATCCACTAGGAGCAAGATCATCTGGTATTTATCTTTTCCTTTCCAATTCACTTCACTTACCATGACACGCCCCCTCCCCCACTCCATTCAAGTTGCATCAAACTAATAAGTTTCATCTGTTCTCATAGATGAATACTATTTTATCGCGTGCATATATAAATTTTTTATTTATCCACCCATCTGTTGTTGGGCACTTGGGCTGTTTCCAGATCTTGACATGTGTAAACAGTGCTATTGGATGAACAGAGGTGCTCCCATGCCCTTTCAGATTAATATTTTTGTGTTCCTGGGGTAGATTGCTAAATGATACAGAAGTTAGATTCCTAATATTTGAGAAGTCTTGAAACCATTTTCCAAAGAGGCTGAACCATGGGATATGAGGGTTGAAGCAGGAGTGAATGAGAGTTCTTTTTCACTACCTCCTTGCCAACAAGGATTGCATCCCTTCTTTTCAATATCGGCCGTTCTCACTGGTGTGAGGTGACATGTCATTATAGTTTCCCATTTCCATTTCCATGATAGCTTTGATGGACCTGTTTACCCATGACTATTGGGCATTTTTCTCCTCATTTAAGAAGTATCTCCTCTCCATATTTTGTACTGGGGTAATTACCTCTGTTGTTGTTGAGCTCTGAGAATGCTTTTTGTTTCTTTGAGATTAGCCCTGTGATGTATAGTGGGCAGATATATTCTCCCATTCAGGAAAATATATTTTATATTGGTTTCATTTCTCTCATGGTGCAGAGGATTTTTAAGTTGGATTTGGTTCAATTTCTTGATTTCTGCTTTGGTTTTTTTTTCAATGAGGTCATTGAAAATTTCTCTGAGGCCAAGATCTTGAGGAGTCCTGCCTGTGTTTTCCTCTCTGTATTTAATCCAGACAGGTTTGATGTTACGGTATTTATTCCATTTTGAATTAACCTGTCTGTATCTTGTGAAGTAGAAATCTAAGTTCATTTGTTTTGAATGTGGCAATCCAGTTTTCCCAGCTTTGAAGCAGGTTTTATCCCCTTGATGCAGCCAGGCCTAAGGAACTGATAATCAGAGAAGGCATTCTTTATAGAGGTTAAAATCTTGAGTCAAAGAAATCAAAATTTCAGTATGAACTACCCAGCCTTATTGTATCCATTGGGGATTTTCTGGGTACTTTAGTTAGCTTTTTCAGGCTTCACCTTTTTCATCTATTAAATGGGGGAAAAAAGTACTTGTTGGAATGCTTCCATGAGATTATTTTTGAAGGAATGTTTACAGGCATAAATAGTCCTTCATTCTTCACTAGAGTCCTCAAGATTGCAGTAAATTAAATTTCCACTAAAATATTTCTTTTTCTGATAAAGGAAAGGATGTCGTCCCTCTCCAGTGGATTCTGGAATTTACTTTAAAATATTATGGCATTTCTACCCTGCATGAGGAATTCTTATTGTGTTCTAAGATTTTAAAGTCCAACTGCCAGAAATAGTTTCTAGCTTTTAAAAGTCCAAGGAATAATAAATCTAACTCCAAATTTTTATTGCAAAACAAAAAGAAAGTATATCAGGCCTTTAGATTCACGGTGACTCTTTTTCTTCCTCTTCTTGCCCGCTCCATCTCAACTCATCTGTCCCTCTCAACCTCCCACCGCAAATGGATCCTGAATGCTTAGTTGACTTGGCCATTAAGAAACTAGTCTGAGAACTTTCCCTCCACTAACGACTTCCAGACTCCAAACATAGGCCACCTGTGCATTTGCCAGTTATCCCCAAACATCTCCCCTCCCGCAGGCTGAAGCCTACTCCATGGCCCGAATTTGAAGAACAAAATTTAGGTTGCTAGTTAAGTTCTCCTAACCTGGCACCATGCATAACTGATGTTGACACATCATGTGAAAGATAACAAGTCCGCCATTGAATTTTACCTAAATGGAGTGACTGAAAACTAAAATGCCAAGAGTTTCTAGACGTTATGTTGTAGTCGTCTAATCTATTGATGGTTTTATAAGGATAGATTGCTTCCCACTCTCTCTTTCATTCAAACCTGACATTAAAATTGCTATTGGGTCTTGAGACTCAATTTTTCTCTATTCAGCTTGCACACATACAAGTCTCCACGTATGATAGATAACATGTTAAGTTCTAAATTCATCACACTCTGGTGGAGAAATATAGATTCTATTTTTTGTTCAGGAGGGAGTCATCATGGCACACACAAGTGAGTTTGAGGGAAGGCTGCATCAGCGCTTTTAGCTCACTCTGAGCAGGGCAAAATGTCCCCCCACCTTTGAGATCCAAATGGCTGAACAATGGTTTAACAGACAGACAGGCTCACCCAAGAAAAAGACCAATTTGGGAACCGGAGCTATAGCACAGCACATAGATTATTTCGCCTTGCACGTGACCAACCCGGGTTCAATCCCTGGTATCCCATATGGTCCCCCAAGCACCACCAGGAAATGTTTCAATTATATTTTCCCCTGACCTCTGAAATTCCTGAGTGCAGAGTCAGGAGTAACCCCTGAGCACCGCTGGGTAGGACCTGAAAAGTCAAAAAAAAAAAAAAAAGAAAAGAAAAGAAAAGAAAAAGGAATAAGACCAATGTGGTCTCACGGAGCTGCTAAATAAATGTGAAATCTCTGAAGTGTCCAGGGCCACAAGCTTGAACACTTTTTAGAGCCAGGAACAATACATTCGGAAGGACTTTGGACACTAACTTAGTGAAGGAGTGCTAGGCCGTGTGGGACTCAGTGCCGGCCTCCCTCCCGCAGGAAGAGCTCCTGCACATCACAGCCAAGATTGATTTCCTGCCTTCAGGAGGAAGAGGGATTCAGAGAAGCCCAAGCCGCGACTTTTGCTCAAACAACTTTGATTCAATATAATTAATAGGCCACTTTGGCGCATTTGGGAAAGAGCTGTCCTGAGTCCTGACAATATCTCACAATATATTGCTTCCCTATTAGGGAATAGTTCACAGATTATAAATGGCAGAGAAGAAGCTAGAGGGAAATTTTTCAATTATATTTTCACCTGACCTCTACTTCCTGTTTTATTTTTTTAAAATCTCATCTCTATCTCCAATGAAAAATGGAACCCTCGTTGTAGGTCTATCAATCATACTTTGTTCACCACTCCTGTTTTTGTTTGTAAACCAAGACAATGGCACCAAGAGACCGCATAGTTATTACAGGATAGAAAAATCTGAGAAACATCAGGAAATTAACTTCAGTAATATTATAGAGTTCATGTGGATTTGAGCCTGAAGGGGGTTTCCAATGAAATTTTGGTGATTTTTCCCCACTGCTCTACAAATAATAGAGGTTAATTGAAACTTCAAGCATCCACTATTTCAAAATTTGTCTTACTTATATATGTTGATATCTTAGAAAATGTATCCTAACAATTGACTACATGTATTCATGTGTTAGCTCCCATATTTCACAGAGGAAGCAAAGTTCCATTTCAGGGTGTTTGGGAAATTTTTGGAGTGGCAGTAACTAGTTAATATTTGTTCGAGTAGAGAGTTTAGAACCTTCAAAATTGAATTTAAAGATGGTTTTCTTTAAAGTTTAGGTAGCAAGGTTATAGTAGTGTTAATGCTTGTAGTATTGACATATAGTCATTTCTCCACACTGCCACCATCATACCCAATATCTTCCATCAATTTTCTTTTCCCAGTTCACCTCATATTCTACCCCCAAAACACAAAAACATAAATTGGAAAAGATAAGTGTATGTTTATGTTCATCACAGTATTAAGTACAATAGTCAGGGTATGCAAACAACCCAAGAGTCCAACAAAGTACAAATGGATAAAGAAGTTAAGGTCTATATGCACAATGGAATATTATGTACCTAGAAGAAAGAATTATGTCTAAAGTTTTTAGCAGTTTGGAACTAGAGTATATCGTGTGATGCTGTTTTGTTTAAATACAAGAAAATTATTTAATGCTAAGCTATAGTATACCATGTTTTGGACAGATATGTTCAAAGATAATAGATTTAACTCTGAAACAAAAATTGGTATTCTTATTTTGCTCTTTCTCATGTACAACACAACTTTGTGACATAAACTATTCTTTCATTCATAAAAAATATTTTATGCAAATGGTTTGGGAAGTTGCCTGTCTGGTATATTGGAAGGATTAGCTATTGTTTTTATTGTTAAAATGCCATTCTGGAATTTTCTGTGTGTTGATATGTTGCTTAGAAATACCCCATGCTTGTATCTATAATGATAGTGAGCACCCTTCCTGATTAGCGAAAGCTTTTCTTTGATAAGCTTATAATTCGTGGATTTATTTGTACAATATTTTAATTTATCTAAATTTTTAATAGTAAAATTTTGTAGTGGGCTTGAGCAATAGCACAGCGGGTAGGGCGTTTGCCTTGCAAGCGGCCATCATGGCCGACCCGAGTTCGATTCCTCCGCCCCTCTCGGAGAGCCCGGCAAGCTACCGAGAGTATCTCACCCGCAGGGCAAAGCCTGGCAAGCACCCCGTGATGCATTCGATATGCCAAAACAGTAACAACAAGTCTCACAATGGAGATGTTACTGGGCCCACTCGAGCAAATCGATGAACAACGGGAGGACAGTGACAGTGACAGTAAAATTTTGCAGTATTCTTAAAATGTCCCTAAAGCCACATATTTTCTCCCCAAAGTTGAAGATTTTTTCCTAAAAACAGATCATTCATTATGATAAGTTTTATTGATAATGCCTGGTTGCCTTTTATTATAGTTTCTGGGGACATGTTAAACAAATCAAAGCATGTAAAAATGATACTCACAACACGCTCTTTATTTTATAATCTACAGCTAATTTCCAGTCTCAGCACTGAATCCCCCATGCTCAAGGTGGTAAGATTCTGAGTCAGGAAATCTGAAAGTTTGTATTTGCTGAATTATAGGGGCTAGAGTTATAGCACAGCGGTAGGGCATTTGCCTTGCATGTGGCTGGCCTGGCCAACCCGGGTTCAATTCCTCTGCCTCTCTCAGAGAGCAAGCTACTGAGAGTATCTCGCCTGCATGGCAAAGCCTGGCAAGCTACCCGTGATGTATTCAATATGCCAAACACAATAACAACAAAGTCTCACAATGGAGACGTTCCTGGGCCCACTCGAGCAAATCGATGAACAACGGGAGGACAGTGCTACAGTGCTAAAGTGAGTTATAGGTCACCCAGCTGTGCCTACCCACAGGTAACTTCTCCACCCAGCTGTTGGGTGAGAGCAGGTTAATTATCTGCGTCTACAGAGAAGTGTCATCCTTGCGCAGGGGCCATGCTAATCTTCTCTGTATCGTTCCAATTTTAGTATATGTGCTGCCGAAGCGAGCACATATACTAAAATTGGAACGATACATGGGCTGGAGCGATAGCACAGCGGGTAGGGCGTTCGCCTTACAAGCGGCCAACATGGCCGCCGACCTGAGTTCGATTCCTCCGCCCCTCTCAGAGAGCCCGGCAAGCTACCGAGAGTATTCGATATGCCAGACACAGTAACAACAAAGTCTCCAATGGAGACGTTACTGGGCCCGCTCGAGCAAATCGACGATCAACGGGAGGGCCTTTATCTCTTTATCTTATACAGAGAAGTGAGTGATCCACAGAGCTAAGGAGGAAACATGGGATGTCTCGAAATTCTTTCTAGATAGAAAAGGGGTATTTTCTTGTGCGCTCAGCTCCCAAACAGTGTTATAGCACAAATCCAACATAGCAAAGCCCACAAGCTTCCTAAAAACTCAGACCATTAGGTGGTTGTCTCTCTAGGTGGGGAAAAGGGAGTATCATTGCCCACTTAGGTCAAATTTCCTGAGCATGTTTCTTGCAGGTATCCACTGACCTTCCAGCAACTGTCTGAGCTTGCTGTGAGTTGTCTTCTTTTGCAAACAAGGCATCTGAAAAAGCTCAAAGTAGGGTGATCATTTTACCAGCTTTAATTCTCTGACTTAATTCTATCTCCAGGAAAGGAAAATCATTTAACTATCCTAGAGTAACAATGTTTACAGCAAGATGGAGCATTCCTAATCTCTGCTCCTGTGCCCCGTGGATTCCCTTTAAGCCATAATCAAGGTTTACAAGAACTGTTCCTCTGAAGAGCAGGCAACAGCTATTCTCAAATGGGCTTTCACCGAGACAATCCAGATGGAGGCAGCTAAGCAATTTGTGAAAAATCCACAGTATCACAAGTCAAGTCCTATATGGCCTAGGCACTTCCTGTTGGCTTTCGTGTAACGGCTTATTTTTTCCTTTTGTAGAACAATTGAAAACATATTGCACATGTAAATTGCTTGGCTTCTTAACTCTCGAGAGTTGCTATTGCCTTTCATGATTACTTTGCAAGCTTTCAAACTAAGTTTTGCATGCTCAGTGCATCTCTCTCAGCTCCGATTCCTTGGGAAGTGTCTTACTTGGGACACTTCAGAACCACTTTGCTAGTAGTAAATCTTGTCTTTTTCCACCGCTGTACTCCCTCCTGAAATTTCCTCCTCCTTTCTCTGGGTAATGATGCAGACATGCAGGGCTGCCATCTGCGTGTTTAGCTCAAGTCGCTTTCATCACCAAATGTGATTGTTTTCTAAAACTAGTTTTATTTCCCTTAAGCTACCGATATGTATGTTCCACTGAAAAGTGATTATTTTCATTTCAGGTACTATAGTTTCTGAGGACCTGCCCCAAATCCTAAGTATCAATATTTAAAATTTTTTAATTATCAAAAAGTGCACTCCAGTTTTAAGAAATATAAAGATGTGAAGATAGATGTGGGTAAAATGTAAAGATCAACACTAAATCTATCATATATTGATAACCTCAGAATATAATTTGGATATATATATATAAATTGAGATGAAATTCACATATATAGCACTGTCCTGTCCACTGAAGCACTGTCCTCCCATTGTGCATCAGTTAGCTCAAGCGGGCCCCAGTAATGTCTCCATTGTGAGATTGCTGGTACTGTTTTTGGCATACCGAATACGCCACGGGGAGCTTGCCAGGCTCTGCTGTGCAGGCAGGATACTCTCGGTAGCTTGCCGGGCTCTCCAAGAGGAGCGGAGGAATCGAACCTGGGCTGTCTGTGTGAAAGGCAAACGCCCTCCCACTGTGCTATTGCTCCAGCCCTGAAATTCACATATATAACAAAAATAAATCAACAACATTGAAAGTCATCTGATATATTTTAAGTTTTATGTTAGATTGAAAACAAAGACTACTCATCTGATATTTAAGGGTTGTGTGATATTTCATACAAAACTCTAATTTATTTAACCACCATTATTAAAACTGTAACTTACTCCCTGATTTATATACTACAACAAATTTGATGCGATAAACAGAGTTGTATATAATATTCTTTTGGCATGACATTTCTAGAGGTGGGTTTTTTCAATGAAGATTATTACCCTATGTTAGGTCTTACTGGTGTATCCCATGTACAGAGAACAAAACAGATGTGGTTTCACTCTGATGTCAGTTATAATCACCTAAAAATGTAGGCACTCAGGCCATTTTTGCCAAATTATAAAGTTGGCATATATTCAACAGTTGAGTGTTGAATTGTAGTATATGTGTTTTCCATATGGTTGGGGAACACAGACACAAAAAGAAATAAGATTTACATTCATAATGAAAAATATATAAACAGTAAAGTTAAAGACATTTATATAAAAATAATAAGGTAAAATAATCACAATCACGATCACAATCGTCCTGTTGTTTGTCGATTTCCTCGAGCAGGCACCAGTAATGTCTTCTTCTTCCTAGCCCTGAGATTTTTTTTAATAATTTATTTATTTATTGAATCACTGTGGGAAAAGTTACAAAGCTTTCAGGTTTAGGGCTCAGTCATGCACATATCAAACACCTTTCCCTTTACCAATACTTATTTTGTACCATGAAGAACCCCAATAAAACCCCACCCCCCACCCCTCCCAATGCCTGCGAGGCAGATGAATTCTAGTTGACACTCTATCTGCTTTGATTAGATTCATTGTTTCAATAAAAGATGCACCACTATTATTTAGAGTTTACCCCCTCCCCCCATATCAGACATGCTGAGAAAGCATTGTGAAGTGATTCGCTTTCTACAGCTGGGTTCAAGAATTAAATGTTGGTTTTGGATTTCTGCTATTTTGCTAATTAACCCTGGAAGTATTTCTACTGAGAGTCAGATAATTAAGAAATTGGTTTCTGTGCTCTGGAGTCGTGGCCGTGCTGGAGAGCCGCTCGTGGGGGGCAACAGGCAGCCTCGGTAGGGCGTGAAGGACAGACCGGAACGCCCCCCTTCCCATGAGGTTTTAGTTGCCCCCACACCCCCGGTTCACACCTGCTCTCCACAAGGCACCCATGCGGCCGCCATCTTCTTTCCAGAGAGGAGAGGGCGAATGGGGCAACACCCTTTCCCCTCCGGGCAGACATGATGGCCTGGATTAACGCATAGTCTGTTCACTTTTCTGCTCCAAGCTGCTGGGTTCTGCATTAAGTCCTTGTGCTTCTGGGGCCGTGGCCATGCTGGAGAGCCGCTCGTGGGGGGCAACTGGTGACCTCGGTTGGGCATGAAGGACGGACCGGAACGCCCCCCTTCCCATGAGGTTTTTGTTGCCCCCGCACCCCCGGCTCATACCTGCTGTCCACAAGGCTCCCATGCGGCTGCCATCTTTCTTTACAGAGGGAGGAGGGCGGAAGGGAGCAACACCCTTTCCCCTCCAGGCAGACATGATGGCCTGGATTAACACATAGTCCGTTCACTTTTCTGCTCCAAGCTTCTGGGTTCTGCATTAAATCCTTGTGCTTCTGGGGCTGTGGCCGTGCTGGAGAGCCACTCGTGGGGGGCAACTTGTGGCCTAGGTAGGGCGGGCGTGAAGGACGGACTGGAACTCCCCGCTTCCCATGAGGTTTTAGTCGCCCCCACACCCCCGGCTCATACCTTAGCCCTGAGATTTTAAAAGAGCCATTTCAATGCTCTTTCAGGATTAGCAGAATGAGACCCATCATTGTTACTGGTATTTGGCATATTGAGTACGACATGGGAAGTTTGCCAAACTCTGCTGTGTGGGCAGTATACTTTTGTTAGCCTGCCATGTTCTCCAAAGAAAAAAATAAGATGTCGTGCGGCCGCAAATACGGCCGCGCGCTTCCGGGAGCTGGGTTTTATAGTCTCTGTATCTTGGCTGTTGATGGGACCAACCTGGCGCTGGTGGCAACTGGTGGGTGTGACGCCTATCTACTGGAAGATGGGGGGGAGAGGGTCTGGGTAGAGAAGGCCCAGTCCCAATCCAGTAGGTTTGGAGACCTCAGCCCAGGGACCCGCATGCCTGGGTTCCTCTGCCAGTTCTTTCATGCATGAGGCCAGTCCGGACGTGTGGAGAGTGGTCCCAGCATGGCCGCAGCTGGCTCTGGAGGTCCTCAGCTGCTAGGGCTCTGCTCGGGGTGGGGGGGGGGGGGGAGAAACTCACCCCTCCCCCCTCCCAGGGGCCCCGGTGAGGACAGCCAGGCGCGGGGGCAGGTTAAAATAATAAGCATGATCAATTTCAGACCTTCATGAGTGTTGTGTGTTAAGTGTTATGAAGAAAGTATGTCAGGATAATGATAAAGAGAAGTTGGGCATACTGATTTTATTGAAGAATTTGAGTCTGGGTTCAAATAGGCGAAACAGGTCGGTGTGTAAATGTTGAAGGAAGCCCTCATAGGCTGAAACAGCATCATCAGGCAAAAGTTAGCCTGAGCCTGAGTCGATCTGTTAAAGGCAAGGCGGGTCCATCCTGGCCTCAAGAGAGCACAGGAAAAGTAGTGTCTGTGGACAGTGGGACTAAGCAGGACTCAATAATGTAACCATAGTGATCCATGACTGTTTGAATTTTTCAATTGAATTTTATTTTTATATGAACATATTTACTCTCAAAGTTTGGGCACACTGCATCTTCTAAGGGAATTATTCTTTTAGGTAGCACTGTCCTCCCGTTGTTCATCGATTTGCTTGAGCGGGCACCAGTAACATCTCACAACAAATTGTGAGACTTGTTGTTACTGTGTTTGACACGTCGAATACATCACAGGGAGCTTGCCAGGCTTTGCCATGCAGGCGAGATACTCTCAGTAGCTTGCCGGGCTCTCTGAGGGGGCAGAGGAATCGAACTCGGGTCAACCATGTTGGCTGCATGCAAGGCAAATGCCCTACCTGCTGTGCTATCGCTCCAGCCAAAAGATGAAATATTAGGACTCTCTTTTCCAAATGGCATATTGGTCTTTTCTGTTTTTTCAGCATTCCTATGTGTTTGCAAATTTAATATTTTACATTGAAAAACAGTGTAGCATGAATGGGCTTTTATTTTTTTATTTAATTTGATTTTTTTTACAAAGCTATTCATGATTGGATTTCAGTCATACAGTATTCCAACACCCATCCCTTCATCAGTATATATTTCCAAACATCAGTGTCCTCAGTTTCTGAAATCATAGTGTCTTTCAATTCTAACAGGCAAATTCATTAGTAGCACTGTAGCACTGTTCTCTCATTGTTCATCAATTTGCTCGAGCGGGCCCAGTAACGTCTCCGTTATGAGACTAATAAGGCTCAATGTGTTTGGCATACCAGATAGGTACCTCAAGGGTAGCTTGCTAGGCTTTGCCATGTGGGCAAAATACTCTCGGTAGCTTGCCGGGCTCTCCGAGAGAGGTTGAGGAATCGAACCTGGGTCAGCCTAGTTGGCCGCATGCAAGGCAAACACCCTACTCACTGTGCTACAAATTCATTAGTTCACTGTCCTCCCATTGTTCATCGGTTTGCTCCAGCAGGCCCAGTAACGTCTCCATTTTGAGACTTCTTGTTACTGTATTTGGCATATTGAATTCGTCATGGGTAGGCTTGCCATGCTTTGCCATGCAGGAGAGATACTCTCGGTAGCTTACCAGGCTCTCCGAGAGGGGCAGAGGAATCAAACCCGGCTCAGCCGGGCTGGCTGCACGTAAGACAAATGCCCTACCACTGTGCTATCACTCCAGCACATTTACAATTTATTTACAATTCATTTACAATTAATTGATCACAAATTCATTAGTATTTATTTTAATTCTACATATTCGTATTTTTCTACTCTCATTTTATTATTTTAGTTTAGAATACTATTTATTTCATTTTAATTGCATTCTTAACATTCCTTATTCCTTATTCTACTTTCTTAGAGATATTTGTATTTTAGTAGTTAGCCCAAACTTTTAATATCTACATTTGACCAAGGGCTGGAGCTATAGCACAACGGTAGGGCGTTTGCCTTGCACGTGGCTGTCCTGGCCGACCCGGTGTCTATTCCTCCTCCCCTCTCGGAGAGCCCGGCAAGCTACTGAGAGGATCTCGCCAGCAAGGCAAAGCATGGCAAGCTATTCATGAAGTATTCTATACGCCAAACACAGTAACAAGTCTCACAATGAACACGTTACTCCGCCTGCCGGAGCATATCGATAAACAACAGGAGGACAGTACTACAGTGCTACATTTGACCAAAAAGTAAACAACAGTGTAAAAATCTTCACATAATCACATTTCTCTCTTTTTAATTGCACTTATATTTATTGCTGTGGTTATCTGTTATTTTGTTACCTTTTCTTATTAAGGCACCCAAACATCCAAAAGTAGAATTTTTCCATCAGTGCAAGTTAGAATTATCCATATTCACTATTCGTTTGCCTTTTGTAATTCAGCCCTCCTTTCTGAGTTCAAATTCGTACTTTATCAAGATCTTCCCTCATTTGTTTTCCTCTAGTGAACAATTTGTGTTTAGTAAACCTGTGTTTCCAGAGATGAATTCATGTAACCTTTAATTTTTCTTGCTTGGACTTAAAATACTTAAATCTAGAAAATTATGCCATATATCTATTCTGAAGAATTTGTGTTTAGTTTCAGTACGGCCTCATATCCATTGGCCTCTATCATTTCCCTAAGGAATTTTTGTTAGATCTATGTTTACTTGATATCCGTATTCTGCTGCCCGTGTCATAATATTTGACATCCCTAGTTTTTGCATCTCACTGTAATGCGCGAGAGTGATTTAACAGTTTGCTCCATAGTCACTCTAACCACTGTCCTTAAGTCTTAATTTAACACGGCTGACGCATTGAACATCTAAATGCACTATTGAGTTATTTTTTTTAAATATTCTCTATTCCTATTCCACACTGGCTTCTTCTTTCCTTGTGATTTTGGACTGCTCCCAACTTTTGTTTTGCATTTTACTTCAAGTCTCTTTCATCTTTTAAATAATATTGATGTTGTAGTCTCTTTGAAATTGTTTTAATATCAGTACTCCCTCTTGGTTCTCCTTTTATTGTGCCTGAGATCCTGAGACTTGAAGAAGCTTTCCATTGGGAATGTGGGCTTATAAACTCACCATCAGTCAGAATTGAGTTTCTGTGAGAATCTGGTTTGTCAGAGAAAAAATATGTATTTATTCCTCCAGAGTGATTTCACTTTGTTTATTAAAGTGAAACCAATTAAAACTGCCATAACTATAGGTCATTAAACATTAAATACCAGAAATTTGATATGGTACATGCTAAAAAGCACAATAAAATTTAAAACTATACAATGATAATGACATTTTGTAAATGATAAATTTGATGTAAAATGTTAGGTTCATATAAAAATATTGCAAGTAAATGGAAAATTAGACAACATGAACAAAAGTGAAAATTATTCAGAAGTATTGCTTTGAAGATTGCAGAAGTTAAATAAAAATCAGTCATCATCTAGGTACCACAACTGATATAAAATAGTCAAAAACATACATTATGTGCTGAAGTTTTCTGATCAAAATGCAATAAAACTAGAAATAGTTAATTAAAAATAAGAAGGTCTATCCCTGGGATTCAAAAGTAATGAAAATCGTGTCAATGATTTTAAATCAGAAAGCTATAATAAAAGAATTTAGAAACTATTGGATCTATAAAGTAATGAAAGCATTTCCTCAAACGTATGAAACATGCCTAAGTTGGTAGTAAAAGGAAATTTTATGGTCTTGAATACCCATGCCTAGAAAAACAAAGCAGAAAAAAATAAGTGAAGCATTAAATTCAGGTTCTATATATATGGTACAAAATAAAATTATTTCACTTATAAGCATCAATACAAAAAAATCATAGCCTAACTATATTGTCCCACAAATGTAAGGTAGTTGAGTAGTAAGACATCTATATGTGATTTCTATAAAAAATGAAAGCTAAACTCTATATAATTTTCTTCATATCACATTTTATAAAATTCAGTAGTTTATAAAAAGAGAAAGATGTGTAGATCCAGCACATAATGTATTTCCCTTGAAAAATAACCTGTCTTAAATGTACCACGTTTTCTAGAATTTAAGAACAATTATTAAACATTATTAAACAATCATTAAACAATTATTTAAAAAATTATTAAACAATTATTAAATAGAATTTAAGAACAATTATCAAAATTGGAAAGTACATAAATATTTTAATAACAGGAATATTACATAGGAATAAATAAGTTATTTGGATACACATCTTTTAAATTGTTTTTATTATTCTTATAGTTTAAGTAACATGGTCACAATCACGTTGATGTTCATGGTCTTGGTATGCAGGGTTAGTGCTCCTCCACCACGTAGCTGCCCAAGATTCCGCCCCACTGGCTTTGTGTCACCGTTGGTCCACTCTCTCTTCCTCCACTGCTCTCCCCACTCTTTGGTGATTTCAGTTTTGGTTTGGTTGGTTGGTTTGTGGCCATGGACGACCAAACTCACATTACCAAGCATTGGGAAAAGATTTGGGAAGTAGGCGAGTAGGGGAGTGGAGCAGTGATCTTGTACACTTTCCAGGTAGACAGGCAGTCACTTAGTATAACAGCACCATAAACATTAACACTACTATAACCATATACCTAAACTAAAATCACTGTGTCACTGTATCACTGTCATCTTGTTGTTCATCCATTTGCTCGAGCAGGTGCCAGTAACATCTCCATTTGTCCCTGTCGCATGCTAGTGTAGACCAATAGTGTATTGCGGGCTCTTTCAGGTCAGGGAAATGAGGACCATCATTGATAATGTTTTTGGCATATCGAGTACACCACGGGTAGCTTGCCAGGCTCTGCTGTGAGGGTGGCATATTATTGGTATCTTGCTGGATTCTCTGAGAGGGATGGAGGCTTTTGGGGTGGCCTATAATCACCTTTACAGGTGTTCCCAGTCAGATACATATACGAATCTAAAGGTTGGACATGGGAGTCTCCCGGTGGACGGTTCCACAATGAAATTGACCACATCATATTCAATCAACGGTTTTGCCTGACTGATGTTGCTGATGTTCCAAAATTTCAAACGGGATCAGACCACCATCTCCTTCATGCAAAATTCTACTTCACAGAGCGTGGAGAAAAGGCTGAAAAGTTTAAGAAGAGAACTCCCAGAACAACCACCAACTGGGAGCTCTTTGGCACGATTGTAGAAACATGGGAAGATGCCGTCATTGACAATATTGACAAGGAATATGATCGACGAGTTCAGCACCTCCGTGATTGTGCAAGGAACGCCAAGAGAGAGATAGCCACCAAAAAAGCCTGTCTTTGAAAACTCTTGAGCTTATTCACCAGTGTGGCTTGGTGCATGCCTCAGGCAACCTCAAGCAAATGTCTGAGTTCACAAAGCAGTTAAGAGAAGCGATAGAAGAGGACCTCAAAGAGAGAAGAGCAGCAGTGTTGGTAGATGCAGCAGAATCCGGGAAAAGCATTCACAACGCCTGCCTGTCCTTTGCCAACTACAAGACCAAGACGACTTCCCTCCGATGTCCTGATGGATCTATCACATCTTCCAGAAGGACAATGGGGAAGATTATCCATGACTTCTACTCAGATCTCTTTGATAGCTACGTCCACCTGCCCACATCCCAAATTCTACAGGATGGATATGTCATTCCCAACCTTCTCCCTTCCAAAATCCAACATGCCATTTTGTCAGTAAAGAAATGAACAGGACCTGGCCCAGACAAGGTCAGACCTGAATACCTGAAGAACCTGCCATCGGTACTCATCAATACACTGGCTCAGCTCTTCGCACGCTACCTGTCTGAATGCAAGATTCCGTCCCAATGGAAAACCAGCAGGACTGTACTACTGTACAAGAAGGGAGACATCCACGACATTGGCAACTATCGCCTGATCTGCCTATTGTCTGTCATCTACAAGCTGTTCACTCGAGTCATCCTGAATAGGATTGGCAGAACACTAGATGAAGGACAACCATGCGAGCAAGCTGGGTTCCACAAAGGATTCAGCACCATCAACCATATCCAAATGATAAGCAAGCACATTGAGGTTTCTCAGGAGTTCAAGATGTCACTCTGTCTAATGTTCATTGATTTAAAGAAGGCCTTTGATTCTGTTGAGACGAAAGTGGTCATCAAAGCCCTAGCCAAACAGGGCATTCAAACTGAATACATCAGGATCCTCTGTGAGCTGTATTACACATTCACTACCAGGATCTCACCATTCTACAAAGAAGTGATCATCCATCTCAAGAGAGGGGTTCTGCAGGGTGATACCATTTCACCGAAACTCTTCAGTACCCTTGAGAATGTCATGCGATGACTGGAATGGAAAGGAATGGGGGTGAAGCCACACTACTTCCGCTTTGTTGATGGCATCATTCTTATAACACCAAACATCAGCCAAGCAGCACAAATCCTGGCCGACTTCGACCATGAGTGTGGAAAGGTCAGACTACAGCTGAATCTCACGAATACAATGCTTATGAAAAACAGTCTCATTCCTGATGTTCCATTCACTCTCAACAGAACAACCATCTGCAAATGCAACAGTTATGTGTACCTAGGTCAAGAAGTCAACATGACAAATGACCTGGCACCTGAGTTGCACAGGAAGAAGAGAGTGGCTTGCAACGCCTTCAAGAGTGTCAAAAAATAGCTAAGAGGATGAAGAACCTCCGGCTCCAGGCACATCTCTTTGATTCCACTGTTCTTCCTGCATTGACATCCGCCTCAGATACCTGGGCCTGGATACAAAAACAGGATGAGAACGCTATTCGGGTCTCCCAAAAAGGAATCGAAAGAGCTATGCTTGGAGTATCATGCTTCACTCAAATGAGATCAAGAATCTGGAGTTCTGACCTTTGTCTATTGTCAAGAATCAGGGATGCTGTCTCATTTGCCAAGGCATCGAAAATCAGATGGGCTGGACACATAATGAGATTTGGAGATGACCGCTGGACTAGAGTCATTACTGACTAGATTCCACAGGACGTCAAAAGACTGACCACCTACGAGATGGTCAGACTTCTTCGTCAAGACCCTGAACAATCAGTGTGAGGCTCTTTGTGGTCCTAGAACAAGCAGACACCATTGGGCAACACTAGCACGCAACAGGGATGAATGGAGACATTACTGGCGCACACTCAAGCAAATCGATGAGTAACAAGATGTCCAGTCATATATATATATACACATATAAACATATATACCTATATGTGTGTGTATTTGTGTGACTGGACATATATATATGTCCAGTCATATATATATATATATGTGTGTGTGTGTGTGTGTGTATGTGTGTGTGTGTGTGTGACTGGAGCAATAACACAGTAAGTAGGGCATTTGCCTTGCACGCGGCCAACTGGGCCGACCAGAGTTTGATTCCTTCACCCCTCTTGGAGAGCCCGGCAAGCTACTGAGAGTATCTTGCCTGCACGGCAAAGCCTGGCAAGCTCCCTGGGATGCATTCGATATGCCAAACACAGTAGTAAGTCTCACAATGTTATTGGGCCCACTCGAGCAAATTGGTGAACAATGGGCGGACAGTGACCGCAACAGTGACAGTGTATATATATTTTCCTCTATTATTTGGACATAAGACACTCCCTATTCATTTTCCCTAATTACCACGCCATATTTGATGGGGTTCAGACAGTAGGCAACAAATCACAGAGGAAAAAACTATAATAAAAAACATATTTTTGAAGTGAAGAGATAACTTTCTTCAAGTAAAATACAAGATAAACCAGAAATTGTGACACCTTCACACCTTTACTGAAGAATGAAGGTTAAGAGATAACTGCAATTCAGGTTAATAGATGTGCAGAAGCTTCAGAAACATTAGTCTGAAGGAAAGTGATCTAATTCAAAGGTGGTACATTGAATGATCCCAATCCTATACAAATCTAGGAAAAACTAAATTGTAGAGTGACAGTGATTGCTGAGTACAAGCGTTAGATGGGCCAGATAGTATGTAAGCAAACTACTGAGAAGAAATGTGCTCATTTTAAGTCTCATAAAACTTAATGTAAATTGCACTCACTCTTTAGAAGTCATTATTTTCTAAAAATGTGGGTTGTGTGCAAAATTGACTTGCCCATAGCTTCCATAATCCAACAACAATCTTACATATTTATCACTATACTGTCAACTTTAATATATTTATTTTCATGAACAGTAAGGAATACTCTTAACAGGATGACTCCATAAATAAATTATCCATTATTAAAATCTTAGGTTTTTTTAATAGAGAAAAATTTGGAGGGATAAACTTTGAAGTCTTATTATTCTAGCTGGCATTATGTTTTGGGTTCTATGTACATTAAATACTTAACAAAGCCCTTTCACCTTTAGTTTCTTTAATTTTGAGTCTCCAACATCACCATCCTCTGTTTTATCTAGGTTTGCAAAGTACCAGTTTTTTGTTTTGTTTTGTTTTTGCTTTTTGGGTCACACCCGGCAATGGACAGGGGTTACTACTCCTGGCTCATGCTCTCAGGAATTACTGCTGGTGGTGCTCAGGGTACTGCTGGTGGTGCTCAGGGGACCATGTTGGATGCTGGGAATGGAACCCAGGTCGGCTGCATGCAAGGCAAACGCCCTACCCGCTGTGCTATCGCTCCAGCCCCACAAAGTGCCAGTTTTGTTGAATTCTTTCCACCCAGACTATCAGTTGATTTGACTCTGCTCCCTATCACTAAACGCTAATGGAAGTTTAGCTTGGGGTAAGCTATGGAATTGCCAAGATGAGTCAGATACTCTTTCTGCCCCCAGAGTAGCTCACAGAATAGTGTGTGCCTTGTCCTTTATGGACCATTGAATTTCTTTCTATTCCAGCCCCAACTGGGCATGTGCAGCTCTGCTGCTCAGCACCGTGTCCGCCTCTTTATCTTTCTCTGGCCTGTTAGCCTGCTCTATTCCAACTGCCTCCCTTTGTTCTTCACCTCGGAGTCACAATCACTGTATGGAGGCCAATTCTGACCCTGTTGTTTCTCTGCTAAAAAAAATAAAAAGAGCCAACCCAAACAGTGACTAAACAAAAACCCCGGTCTCTCTTTCCCTGACCTGAAATGCCTTAAGAAAACTCAACATCCAAACAAGAGAATTTAAAAAAATCTCTCTTGAATAAAAACTAGAAGCTGAAGCCAATTCTAAGACTAGTAAAAATATTTGCTAAAGACAATAAAATGTGTACTAAAATGTTAGGCAAAACAGGAAGAGACTCGAAGGAAATAATAACAGAGGGGTCAGTTGGACTGTAGCACTGTAGCACTGTCCTCCCGTTGTTCATCGATTTGCTCGAGCGGGCCCAGTAACGTCTCCATCATGAGATTTGTTGTTACTGTGCTTGGCATATTGACTACATCACGGGTAGCTTGCCAGACTTTGCTGTGCAGGCAAGATACTCTCGGTAGCTTGCTGGGCTCTCCGAGAGGGGCAGAGGAATCGAACCCGGCTCAGCCGGGCCAGCTGCATGCAAGGCAAACACCCTACCGCTGTGAAACAAGGGTCAGTTGGACAGTGTGAATAATACTAGGACTCACGTGGCCGGCGTGGGTCGGCCAAGCACAGCTTCAGTACCAAACTACCCTCAGTGCTTACAGAGGATGGCAGACCAATGCCACATCAATAGGACTTTTATTTCAATGTATAATGAGTTTTGGTGGAAAAGATCAAAAGTCCCCGGTCTTTGACCAGAGTTAAGATTCCCTGAAACACATGAGCAGACTTCTATCAATAAGGTTTTCTGTCCTGGGGAGGTGACAGTTCACACAGGAGAAGGAAACACTGAGCATCCAGACTTTGGTGATGGAATGACTGGGACAAAGCTGAGATTTGGGGACACCCTGCATCAAGGTCCAACAAGGTGCAAGGTCCCTCCCCATGGCTGCAGTTTGATGGGCCAGGCAGCTTGGCAGCAAAGACCACAAGGATTAAAGCATTGACCGAAAAGACTCATTTTTCTAAAATCTCAAAGTGTTCGTCACTAAGAACCAGACACAGTCAACTGCCTCACTCAGCGGGTCAGATCAGAACTGCAGTCACTGAAGCACGCTTGAGGGTCTTAGGGCTACTCTCTTCCGCCACCAGCTTCTCTGACTGGTCTTTCCCACGAGGGAAAACCTACAATACACATAAATGACACACAGTGTCTTCCGAAAGAGTTCAAAGATGACATCCCCAAGTCATAGGACCTCCCACGCTGGAACCCCGACTTGAACCCAGACTTCAGAACAAGGACATGGGACATGTCAGAAACAACTGTCTCCTTCACCAAAAAAATGCCAACAGAAAGGGGTCAACAGGGCACATGTATGCAGGGAGACAATGCAAATATTTTAAAGGAGAAAGAAAATTAAGTGAAAATGTGAGGATAAATTTCTAAATAAAATGCATTCTGAAATAGGTATTGTTTGAAGAACAGTTCAAAAAAGTTATAAGAAACCCCAGAATAGATAAAACAGTAAAAGGCTATAAACTGGACTAGAGAGCTCAGCAAAAGAAACTAAAAGTAATGGTAAATCTTTAGTGCAAATAAAATTATTTTATGAGTGCTTAGAAATTCCATAATTATAAGTAAAAAGAACCTGCTACAACTTCAAGATGTAATAGTGGTAGATAAAGTAACGAATACATGAATTGTTAGAGAGAAAAAATAGCGTATAAATAAATGTATGCACGCACAGTGTATAAATAACTAATATAGACAGCATATATACGTACAGAGTCTACAATAATAAATAGTGTGGTGTATATGTATATAGATTATATGCTATATATATGCCAACATATGAATGAGATGTAACTATGGATATGTGTACTGTGGTATGATATATTCTACTCTCTGTATGTAGTAAGGATATATTAATACATATGCCACAAATATTTTTAAAATATATGCCAAATGTAGATTTCAAATCAGTTTTTGTAAAATATAAAATACAGACAAAACTTGGCAGTACTCTTTCTGAAGTAAAGGAAGACCTGGGTCTTTTTTGAGGTTCTCTGAGATGTAGAAATCCAGACAGGTGTGAGAGATGAGAGTCAGTTGTTCATCCCCATATTTTTATATCCCATCCCATCTGTGTTTGGCAGTTTCTCTTTCAGTCTTGTGGTGAAGACATACTCCCATACAGGAATGTGCTTTTCCATTTAAGCATTTTTTTGTAGCCAATGGCTTGACCAGGGTTCTTCTTCCCAAATCTGCTTGAGATTTTGCTAGAAACACTTCAAGAGCTCTATAATATAGGCTCTAACCTAGTCAGTCTGCTGCCAGAGAAAACAATTCAGTGTTTTCCCAGCACCGACCTGATGGAATGTCTGAAAAAGGAGCAGAGAACTGGCATTTTGTATGCATCTGGGAGTACATTATTGACCCGATATTTCAGTACCATCACCCTCCCCATTTATTAAAGTCTTATCATTTTTGCTGCCTTTGATAATGGGAACCCATCAGAGAAGATTCATCACAAATGATTATGTCTCTGAGTTACAAGTAAAAATTAAAAGTGTTATGAGTGCACATAATTAAAAGTTGCTTTATCTGACTGTAGGACAGACCGTGTATATGCGTGTGTGTGTGATTTGTACATTCACTGTAGTTCATTTACTTCACATAGAGAAAGCTTCTCTTTGATTTTCTTCCTGGTAAATGATGTCGCAAATTGGCAGTGCCCGCAAAAATCTTTGAAACTGGACTTATCTTTTCTGTATTGCAAGTGAGTAGTTGACAAACACAGTCTAAGTTCAGGAAAGTCATCCTGTTGGTTCTGCTATTACTGGAAAGGAAACATCTTATTATAATGAACTGTATAAAGATTATGTAACTGTAAATAATAGAACATGAACATGGCAAACACCTCTAACATTTGGGAATGTTATATACTTGGATATTTTTGTACTGAATATCCTGAAATGTACTAGGATATTGGGATTATATTTCAGTAATAATGGAAACTCAAAAATATGTTTTAAAGGATATAAAACTTCTTTATATGCAACAGAGAAAATGCGAACCAGTCAACATTTCCTTCTATAAGTGATTACTTGTTGTGCACTTAGTTCCTGGTGAGGACAAATTATAAAACAGAGATGACGTTTTAAGTGAAAATAGTGTGATATTGTCCATTGTCTAAGGTTAGACAATGTTAGTGCCGTGTTTCTGTCTCCTTGTTTTTCCAAGAGCTCAGAAAGGGTATATATGGGCTGTCTCCTGTGGAGTCACATGTCTATGGGATTGTTTCATTCAACCTCAGAGGTCTCCCTTGGTCTCTCTGCTCCATAAGTGATAGGTGAATGTTTGCTGGAAATATTATAGCATATACTGTCTCTGCAACATCTGAAAATGCTTTTGGCTACCAAGAGAAAACACTTTGAAAATAATTCCAGACGCCTATTGTTCATGTGCTTGACCTCTTCAGCATGTTTGGAAGAGAATGAACTATAGTTTTCTTTCTTCTCCTAACATTACATTGTCCCAATTTAAAGAATTTGCACTCAACGAAGATAGAATTCTTCCTTTAGTGCTAAGGGGGTAAAAAAGCTCTTTTCAGAGGAAGAATGAAGAACATAGAGGTTTCATTAGTGAGCTGGACTTTTTGATCTTTTCTCCTGTGTCATTTCCTAGATTTCTTGAAGAAAATATAACCTTGATGATGTAGCCTACCACTCACCATCTGTTCACAGCATACTTCCGCAAGCAAATCATTATGAACTGCCTGAAACAAACTAGCTCTAAGTTTATCATCAATATTGATCATTAACCTGTGTGAGATCCAAAATAAGTAGCAGTAATGTTCTTACATGACTTATATGCAGAAAGGAAGAAGTTCAGTAGGTAAAAGTTATATGACTCTCTTTTTACTGTAATTGGGTAGATACTTTTATGTTCTCCAAATAAATGTCTCAGTAACATAGAGAGAAGGTAGGCTAAAGTGAAATTTTAAAATGTATCACCGAGGGGCTGGAGCAATAGGACAGATAGGACAGCAGGTAGAGTTTTTGCCTTGCATGAGTTCAACCCAGGTTTGATTCGTGGTACCACATATGGCCCTTCACGCCTCACCAGGAGTGATCTCTGAGCAGAGTCAGAAATAGAGGAGTAAAGCCTGCGCACTGCAAGGTGTGGCCCAGAGATAAAAAATAAAAATAAATTAAATAAAATTAACCATGTAGAGTTATGTTATATTCCCATTTCAATTGAATTTCTGTGAATAAACATGATTGATATAATGTTGTTGAATATCTACAAATAAAATAGTCTGGAAAGTAACTTTCTAAAATTGTGACTTTCTTCCACTAAGAAATGACCTTTTCATCTAGATGGATTCCTTGACATGGCATTTACCTTTGAGGAAAAACTTTGTTTTAATATAAACAACTGAAGTGACATATCTCCTAATGGAAGAAATTTCATTGCAAGAAAGAATTGGCTATTTGGGTTTTTTTTTTTCCCAGAACTAAGCAATCAGTTATTCACACTTGTGTTATGGAATTGCCTTTGGACAACTAAGGAATCATAAAGGATAGTAGATCAATTTTGGTGTGGCCCACAGTTAAATTTAATATTACCCCAAGCATAGAAATATTGTACAGAATAAATACAGAGACAACAGAAACATTTGAAGAAGTGACCTCTGCTTTTCAAGGTCTAGATAATGTTTTTAATGTAGAATTTTTTTCCTGGCAACTTTGGTGTTCTAAGTTTTCCTAAACCTTCTTCATGCATCTTACTGACGAACTCTCTTAAGAGCGCTGTGCAAAAATGAAAGAGCAAAAAGTTGTGATTCATTAAGTCAAACCTATTTTTTAAAGTGCATCATAACGTGTTATACTTTATTTAAAATTCAAGCTTCGGGGGCTAAATCAATAGTACAGTGGGTATGGCACTTGCCTTCCATGTGACTGACCTGGGTTCAGCATCCCGTATGGTCCCCCAAGCACCACCAGGAGTAATTCTGAGTGCAGAACCAGGAGTAACCCCTGAGCATTACTTGGTGTGGCCAACAAAAATACTACTACTACTATTACTACTACTAATAATAATAATGATAATAATAATAAAAGTCAAGATTTCTCTTAATTTCCTGAGTGTTACTCTATCCCTCTCCTTCATGGATCCAGATTCCCCTTTCACAAGACAACAATGGGCCCTTTCACCCACAGACCATGTCCACATCCCAGAAGGGTCTTCACTGAGGGCGAAATGAGTCAGAACATTTTACTTCTTTTATATATTGCATCCACTTTGTTGTTACTGTGTCTGGCATATCGAATACTCTCGGTAGCTTGCCGGGCTCTCCGAGAGGGGCGGAGGAATCGAACTCGGGTCGGAATATGTAATTCATATAGGAGATCAATTTATGTGTTAGTAAAAATTAATATGTTTGTAAAGTGATAGAATAACTTAGATTTATGTTGGTTGCATGATGAACTGATACTATTTTGATGTGTGATTACAGTATATTCATTAATATTAATTTACCCCACTCTTTTACATGTTTAACGTGACTTATAGTAAATTTATTGTCACAATGTGGTTCATGGATAACCCACTTCTTTTTCTAAAATTTTATTTTATTTTTATAAAGTTGTTCACAATAATTGATTACATTCAATATTCAAACACCAATTCCACCACCATTACACCTTCCCACCATCATTATTTTTAATTTTCCCAACCACCACTCAAGCCTTCCCCAAAAGCAGGCCCTAAATAATTTATTTTGTATTACTTGTTATGAATAATTCACTAAAAATGATCCAAAAGTTTTTCCTTAGAAGAAAGTGTGTGAAGATTGTATCTCACCATGGAGCCATTAAGTCCTTGAACAAGAGATTGCTAACATATGGTTAAGGTTGAGCCTTGTGTGCTAATATTTTTTAATCAGGATTGGCTGCCTTCTACTTAACATCCTATCCAGTGTGGTGTGTTACTCCTCGTACATCAACAGTGTAGAGTATGAGATGTTGCTCCAGGAATTCTAAAATTTAAGTAGAGTGACACAGCTGGAGTTAAATCTTTAACTAGATGGTCCGGAGGCATCTCTGCAGCTTGTTCTCTTCCAAGATTTATTTGTGAGTCTCTGGATCATGGCCAGCTAATGAGCTTAAATGTTGCAGTGGCAGTTCGTGGACATGACTGCCAGGCTCCCGGGAGAACAGGGAGATGGGGGAAGGTTACCTATTCCCAACTCTGTGAAAGCCTGGAGATTTTGATAACCCATTTCTTTATGAACAAGACAGATGCTTATGACAGCCTTGAGCCATTCACTTCGCCAACATTGAGTTCTGGATTTTTTTTCCTTGAGATTTTTGTGAAAACATTTCTTCATTTCAAAGTCGCATCTCATTTGTTTTCCTGGTTACGACACTATCAAAAACATCCAAATCTATATGCTATGAATTTATATTTAAGCACCTGACCAGAGTCTCCTGCCCCCACACCTGGCTGTCCTCACCGGGGCCCCTTGGAGGGGGCAGGTTGAGTTTCCCTCCCCGCCCCAACCAGAGCCCTGGCAGCTGAAGACCTCCGGTTCCAGCCACAGCCATGCTTAAGACCACTCTCCACACATTCAGATGAGCCTCATGCATGAAGGAACCAGGTGTGCAGGACCTGGGGCTGAGATCTCCCAGGTTGCTCGGTTTGGGACTGGGCAGCCTCCACCCAGATCCCCCATCTTCCAGTAGCTAGGCGTTACACCCACCGACTGCCCCCAACGCCATGTTATCCCATCAACAACCAAGATCCAGAGACTATAAAACCCAGCTCCCGGAAGCTCCTGACCTCTTATTGTCTAGTTCTCACTCTTGGAGAACCCGACAGGCTACTGAGTGTATCCTGCCCACAAGGCAGAGTCTGGAAAGCTCCCTGTGGCATATTCGATATGCTAAAACCCAGTAACAATGATGGGTCTCATTCCCCTGACCCTGAAGTCAGCCTCCAATGTGGCACTTGCTGAAATCTCAGGGCTAGGACAAATGGAGACGTTATTGGTGCCTGCTCAAGGAAATCGATAAACAAGATGACAGTGATACAGTGACTTACTTGCAGGTCTATAAGAAAATTATGTAGACCTAGAGTAAGTTTTCCCTTTAAATTGCTTATTTTCAACTTGTATTTTATCCTGTCTCAAAAAAAGTCACACAATTATAGTGTGATCTCATGTCTTAGCATTATTAAAACATAAAACGTTTTCCTTGTGATAATAAAAACTACCATTATAATAGAAAACAAGTTAACTTATATAAAAAATGCTAAATACATGTGGGCATAACAAAAATCTTTATTCTGAAGTAAGACTGATATTAGACATGATCTAATATCTAATATCTTGTCTAATACTATGATATTAGATATTAGATTACTTTATATTGGACAATATTTTTTCTTCTGCAAAAATAACTCAATGGGGAATGTATTTAAATTCATCCAATTTTTTTGACTGCCTATCCTGGTTAACATGATAGTCAGCACATAGAAGGAAAAAGATCTTTTTCATGTAATAGGTGGTTCTTGCTTTTAAATAAGCTTTTCCAGTCAGTTTTGTAAAAGTTAATGTGGGGTTTAGGAAGCTTGCCATTTTCTTGGTGGTGGATCACAGATCTTAAAGCTATGCAGCTGAAATTGACTTCCAATTTCTTCTGTAGAGCTATAAGTCCCTAAAGCTGGAGACTGTTTATCCACTGTGCTCATTCTGACAAGGGCTTCAAAACCCGGTTCCAAGAACACTAAGGCTAAGCTTGAAGCAGAAAACCATCAGCTCACCTGAGGTCATTTCACTCAAATATGCCAAGGGTCCCCTCAAGGGGAGGCAGTGCCAGCCTTGAGAATTTCTAATGGAGTGAGGGTGGTATAGCATTAGTACGTCTTGTTGACCTACCAAAGGATGTGTGACTGCCTGTGTGGGTCTGAAAAACAGAAAGGTCATTGGGAATTTTATCCCTCGCATCTTGTCCTTTGTTTCCTAGATGCAAGTCTGCGTTGAGGCACTTTGGTATACAACAATAGCACTTTTTAATACTGACTATGGAATTCTGTTGATAGATTTTTTTGCTTGGCCACTACTCAGTATTGTCCTTAGACTGCATGACTGTGGCTGAATTCTGCTTAGATTTTAATAAAAATCCACTCCAGTGATACTCCTTCTGCTGAAAAGGCTATTACAGCCTAACAAAGAAGAAGATATTCCAGTAAAAAAATATTGAAGAATTGAGGTATTAAGTCAAAGCATACTTCCCCCCACCCAAGATGTGCCAGAATATTTCAGTGACAGTTTTGCTGTTAGTTCCTGAGTGTCACACACACAGAGAGAGAGAGAGAGAGAGAGAGAGAGAGAGAGAGAGAGAGAGAAAATACTTTTTGAATTTTTCCTTTGCAAATTCACTTGGAGAGATGACTGAAAGGGCTGACTATGTGCCACGCATGCCAGAAGCTATCTCCACAAGCCCCCTAGTCTTCTGAACACCTCCCCCCACCAATGAGGAATTCCCAAGTAAATAAACACATCAGGAACACCACCGATATGACCCAAACTATTTCTCGACAAAAAGAAAGAAGAAAGATAAGAAAGAAAGAAAGAAAGAAAGAAAGAAAGAAAGAAAGAAAGAAAGAAGGAGGAGGAGGAAGGGAGGGAGGAAGGAAAGAAGGAAGGAAGGAAGGAAGGAAGGAAGGAAGGAAGGAAGGAAGGAAGGAAGGATAGACTTAAAAATCACAATGTTCTTTACTATTTTTCTAGTCTTTGTCTCAGCATTTCAAAATTTATTCCATACATTGTAAATTTCTCTATTGCTTCATGTCTCATGATTCATGTCCTAAGATACCTCAAGTGTTTTGTGAGACGGCATGGTACACAGTTGTTAGCATGAACGCTCATCAAGTCATCAAGTATGCTTAGCACGTTCTTCTTGCTCTTCGCTAGAAGAATAAAACTCTTAGATTTAAACCCTCAAATTAACTCATCTCTACTGGCCTAGTCTAAATGCAAATTAAAATATCTTCAGGATAATGGGATAGAATTGGGGAAGTTAAAACCTTCTACTTCCATGATTTCCTTTACATATAGGGATTTTTTGAGTAGTAAATCGAATTATGTTCGAGTTTTTAAATATTTTTATGCCTGCAAAGATTGTAAAAATTCATTCCAGAATGCAAAAATTTAAGTGCAGCTATGACATATTTTAATTCAAATTTTAAGTATTTGCACTAAAAAGTAAAGTGACTCTAACTTTATGAATTATTTAAAATCTCGAGAATGAATTTAAGTTTTATGGCTTCTAGCACCCAGCCTTATCACCTATATACACACACATATATATACATATATATGGATTTGTAAGCACAAATCCTGATTTAATTGGATGTTTTATTTTTATTAATTATATTGACAAACATAACTTAAGTGTGGATGATACACAAAACCATACATATTTAAGGTATTTCACTTGATAATTTTGAAGAAAAACAGTACCAGATGACTTCACAGGTGAATTCAATCCAAAAAAAAAAGAATTCATACTAATCCTGTGAAAAATGCAACACAGACTCCTTTTAGTATTTCTCAGCCTGGTATTAAAATAAATCTGAACAGCAATTAACCAAGGGTAATTTCCCACAACAGTTGAGCAAGACATTCTTAGGGCTGAGCGTTCTTAGTGCCTTGGAGGGAAGGGGAATTTTATTAAAGGGTATTGAAAAGTGTACAAGCCTGAAGTGTAGTTCTGTGAATTTTCACAAATGGCACCCATATCAAGAGGCGAAATACAAACAGAGTCTCACAAGTCCCTGCAGGTTTCCTCCCAATAATTTCAACTGTGCCGGCCACTCGGTGACAAGCATCTCCTACCTGGACTTCTCATCCTTGATTTCCCATATTTCAGTTGCAAAAAAAAAATTCATGAAAGCATGCAGTGTGTGCATTTCTGTACCTAGACTCTTGTGCTCACTAAAGAATGAGACTTTCATATACTGCAGTTCCTTCATTGTGCTTTCCAGAGTGTTAGCAGTCTTCTGTCTAAAATTGCCACATTCCATTTCCTGCTGCATCCGAAGCAGACATGACAACCGTTTGTTATACTTGTTTTTAGGAATGGTTCTGTGAGGGATGTTCATTACATCGATTTTGTTGCTCCATTAATAGATTTGTACACTATGTAGTCGGGAATGGAACTTCTGCATCCTAGACTAAAGGGTTAGTTCATGAACTTCAGTTGAACTTCAGTTTCCACACTCCAAAGCAGAGGGGGTTGCAGTTGCTCTGTATCTCTGCCAGTATTTGATGCAATCTTGATTAGTTCAACCTTTCTGATAAGAGGGGATGGTCTGGTTTGTGACTCTAATGGCATCCAGGGTTGAGAATGGTGGCAGGTGCTCCCATGTGTGAACCACCCCCGCCCATGTTAAATTTGAGTGAACCCTGAGGAAGAAACGACGAGGCAGAAAGTATCACAGATTACATCATGTGTGGGATCTTCACAAGCCCTGCCTCTCCCCATCCAAATACATTCAGAATTGCATCCAAAACATAAGGGATTAGAAAGATTTCAAATCATAAGCTATTCCTATTCGTCCTGACTAGTAAGGTAACACATTTGAACGATCCTGATTTTTATTCCTAACAAATAGAAATGGTCTGAAATTCAAGAGCATTTGATTTCAGCATATAATTACATGCCTAAACATGAAAAATAAGTTTAACTTTACAATTGGTACAGCAAAAATTCTTTTTTAAAAAAGGACCACCAGAAATGGGCACTGGTGGAGGGATGGGTATTTGATCATTGTATAATTGAAACCCAAGCACGAAAATTTGTAAGTCTACTTACTGTACCTCATGGTGTCTCACTAATAAAAATTTTAAAAAAAAGGACCACCGGAAGAGGCCACCCATACTGGAAAGACCTAGAACACTTAGAAAAACCTAAGTCAGAGTTGTTGGAGCTTTGCCAATTTCCCAGATGCCAAAACTAAGCACTTGCATATTTGCTTTTGTTTATCAAATATGCTTTCCTGTTATAACTGTTTGATGTTTGCAATATGCATGCAGGGAAAGAAAAATCATATTATATGTATATAAATACATATGCATTTTGATAGCTTCCACATGCTGGAATAAACTAGAATTTGACATTGAGACATTGAGACCATCTAAATTTCCATGGATTTAAACTTTATTTGATGCCTATATTTTCAGGAAAGAACAGAAGTACCTGATAATAACCCAGCAGAAAGAACATTGTCGCATTAACTCTTAAAGTCACTTTTGTGCTGAAAAACAGAATTTGAATGCATATAGGTTTCATACATCAAAGAGGCTGCTTTTCCCTGTGTGTGTGTGTGTGTGTGTGTGTGTGTGTGTGTGTGTATGATTCCTGCTGCATAGCATAAGCAGCTGAGAATATTTGGGGCTGTCTTTAAGTGTCACTCCCAGTACCCCAGGTGTTCTTCCTTGGCATCCCATGGTACCTGGGGTGCAAGGAGCTGTCTGCATCATTTCCTCCTCACTTGCCTGGGTACTTGCAACTGCTCTGAAGGGGCACTGAGATCCTCTTTTCGATTCCTTGTAGTTTCTCCTGGATTTCATGTGACATCCTATATACCAGAAATATCCAAAAGTAATGATCGCGACTGAGTCTTGAACCTTTGATTTGCTTACTCATTGAGAATTTTAGGAACCTTCTCAAAACTCGGCAAAGCATTTTTTGTTTTCAAATGTGTCTTTGACATGAAGGTGGAAGTTTGGGCAGCTATGTACTACTTCTCCTCTGAATAAGTCAAAATTTGTATCCCTGACAGAAAGTTCTTCTCAAGCATCTGTATCTCTTCTGTCACTCATTTTTAACAGAGATTTGCTTTGGATGTATCTTTCTGTGTTCAAACCCCAGAGTTCCCTGTGTTGTCACCGTGAGTACCACTACATGTGTCCAAAATCCAAAGGTGACACAGTACCCATTTTCATTCATCCTTTTTGGCATAGGTGTTGAGATTAATAGAAATAAAGGAACATCTCCAAGATTTTGTAAATCCTTCTGTGGCACTGTTTGGAGCCATACTCACCAAAATCTATTCCTCTTCTAGTACTTATGGCATAATAGGATAACTCAGGTCTTACCTGAGTATGAAACCTGAGGATGAAAATGGGGGACCCAAAATTATCTTCACAACGCAGGTTAAGCACATAACAAAGTAGCCAAACCACAAGTACTGCTGCTTGTGCCAGTGCCAGTAGGAATCCAGTAACCTCTCTAGCCCGTCTCTCATCCAAACAACTGCGCAGCTCAGAAACCCAGAATAATGTTTGATTTCCTCTAGTGCAAAGTCACAGCTTTTAAGCCTAAATAGACTCCTTGTAATGAGAAGAAATTAAAGGACTCCATTTTATTTGCATCATGTAGAGTAATAGAGGGGTGGAATAGAAGTTTTCAATGTTTGGCAACAAAAAAAATTAGGGAGGAGGTGGAGATTTCGGCATTTCCGTTACGTTAAGCATATGATCCATTAAAACTTGGCACTTGGGTGGTGAGTCAAGCTATCCAAGGGGCTCTAACGGATCATTTGGAACAGCAGCTACAGCGTTGGCATAAAACAATGAGCAGTAGTGTTCTCAGGATGTGCAAATTGATATCATAATGCCTCTTAAATGTCCCCGTGCCAGTCGCGGAATCACCGCCAGGTAATGAAGGCGGACTGCTGGATCTGAAATAGTCATCGCCTTGGCTTCAATAATACTCCCAATATGTATATTAGGAGCGTCCACCGTTGGCTCTGCTTCCTGGTGATTGCACTTGGAAGAACGCTACCTGTGAAATCATGGAAATGTGTTCCTGGGTTAACTGAAGTAAAAGAGCAATGTGACTCAGAGTACACGGAGAATATCACTCCTGGTCATTGGATGAATCGGGCATTTCAAAAGCAGGTCCTGAAATTGTAGACGCCATGACGTGTATGCATGTTCTGTTCTTCACAGATAGGCCATGTGTGGCTAGGTTTGTGTTATTCTACCAAGTGGGAAACAATATCCTATGTTGGCTTTGCCAGCATAAATGATCATGAGTGATAAAGAGTTTTATATGACAGTTTTCATATAAAGAGTTTTATATGACAGTTTTGCAAATGGAAAGAGTGGTCTTATTCTGATTCTGAGTTTTCTTTTGCTAGAGGCATTCACATTTATCTGTTGGCTTTGTAAAATATTATTTGTCAGTAAATGCTTTGTTAAAGAACCTATAACATGCACATATGTGTGTGCATGAACATATACATGGAGTTCAGCTTACAAGTGAATTAAATATCATCTATTATATGACCCTTTAGCTTTGTCCCTTTTATTTTCTTCATCCAAAATTTGCCTAATCAAACTGGTACTGTTCCCTTAATCTTCACAAAGCACTTCAACACAAAACTTTGATGTGTGTTACAATTTAAAAAAAAATCTAAACTTTTTTTCTGGTTTGGGGGCCACACTTGGCTGAAGTCAAGACTTACTCCCAGGTCTGCATTTAGGGATCACTTCCTGTGGGCTTTGGAGACCGTAAGGGGGTGCTGGGAATCAAAGCTGATTTGGCTTTGTGCAAGGCAAGAGCCCTTCCTCAGTTGTTCTATCTGTGCTCCCAAAATCTAAATTATTACCTCCGTAAATTATAGTGATCCAGATTAAAAGAAGAAGCAACCTATTTGAACTGTGTATCTGTCTTCTCATTTTAATGATTGTGTTGAGGTACACACTGTGCAGACTGAAGATTGCCCAATACACACATTTGGACACGAGATTCAGCACAGTGTTAGCTGATACCTTCATCACATTGAACAGCCATTGCTCTTCTGTGGAGGACACTAAGATCTGCTCTCTTAAAAAAAAAAAAAGGCCCTCCCGTTGATCGTCGATTTGCTCGAGCGGGCCCAGTAACGTCTCCATTGGAGACTTTGTTGTTACTGTGTCTGGCATATCGAATACTCTCGGTAGCTTGCCGGGCTCTCCGAGAGGGGCAGAGGAATCGAACTCGGGTCGGCCATGTTGGCCGCTTGTAAGGTGAACGCCCTACCCACTGTGCTATCACTCCAGCCCATCTTAGTAACTTTTAAATCTCTAATCTGAATAACTACAATCAGCTATTCCATAAAATGTGTTCCCTATAATGGAGAGTTTTCCTGCCCACTTGTTTTGTATTATCATTGTCATGGAAAATAGTGGAGCACCAAAATTGTTAGGGTTTGCCAAAAATAACTTTTTGAGAAGACTTGTTTCAAGCATGGTTTTTAAGTGTGTTGGCCAAATTTGAGTTATCAATTTGCTATTATACTCTACAGATTAAGTGTATGGACTAGTTATTTTCAGTTGTAGTTATGACTAACCACAAAGATTCCAACCATTTAAATATCACGTTCAGAATAAATATTTTAATCCTTCTCTTACCTAAAATACCGAGAAGTGTTCCAGTTCCCTCCATGGGCATCATGAGAGCAGCACTACAAGACTGGAGCTGTTCTACATGTAAGCTGCAAAGACACATGCATCGAATGCCCAGCCCAAAATCCTTCTGATTTCATATATGTGCTGCTGAAAAGACAGGGGCTATGTCCCTGTGTCACTGCAGTCGAATAGCAAGATTCGTATCCTCAGAGTAGAGCAAAGTACATGTCCATTCTTGCCTGGGACTGTTAAACCCAGGACTGTAGGTTCCCAAGCAGTGAGACGGACAGAACACAAACACGATAATGCAAAGTAGAAGGAGTTTTATTCCAGTATACTGGGGTCAACCATCTCACCCACAGAGTGGTCTCTTGATAGTGACCCCGACCTTCAAGTGTAATCAGTTCATATGGGGGTTGGTTACATAAGCAGTACATGGCTTATTGTTTCAGAAGAAAAATCTTAGTTACCAAACGAAGGTGTTTTGGCAAGTGTCTAAGGTAACAGTGGTCAAATAGTTAAACAATGATTTCCAGTAACATTCTATGATTACATAAACTACTACTTCCTTACGGTTAACAAAAGATAATTTCTGGGGCCTTTGAACTGAGGCACAGTGATTGATTGAGCCCATTTATTGGGCCCAAGACCTTCCCAAGTGGGTTCAGGTTGGCTAGTTACGCATTGTTTCATTGCTGGGAAACTGAATCTGTTTTAGTTCCTTAACTGAACCTGAAGCCTACCTGATTTTGCTGATTTTATTGCCACCTGTCATGGTGTCAGTTTTGCCCTTACATTACCAGGGATCCTCTCAAAGGAGAGGGTGTCCCGGGTTAAGGCTGAGGAAGACGCCTCTGCAAATCAGAAACATACTGTGTTATTGAGAACGATGGCTCAGGACCTGGGAACTGGGAACAGGTGATCATTGATCGTTTTCTAAATAAAGCACGCTCTATGCGACAATGTTTTAATTTCATCTTTTAAAAATACACTGTCTGCAGACCTGGAGATATCATACTTAGTGAAGTAAGCCAGATGGAAAAAGACAAACACCGTATGACTTCACTCATTTATTTTATGAGAGAAACAAACAAATGAGCTCAATCAGTGTTCGACAGCCAGTGGCCCATGGGTCATTGACAGTGTGCTGATGTAGAAAGGTGAAAACCACCGGTTTACTATCCGGTTATAACAGCTGCCAGCTGAGGTGCAGAGAGCTGACTTTCCACAGCCTGAGGGAGATTGAACAATACTGAATTCAAATGTTTTGAAATTGCTTTTGGACTCTAAGACCAATTTGTGGTCCCCAAACGGGAAGAAGATAAGTAAACAGGGACAAAGATGACGTAGGCCTGGTGACTATTAGAACTTTCAATTGTCATCCTAATATAGTATATAACATACACATGTCAGTTTTCAGAGATGTGCACAGGAAACATATAAAAGTTTGAGGAGTCACTTCAATTTAAAGTATAAACAATTAGGATGTAAACTATAAACTATGTACTATTTATACATGACATTTATATTATAGAACTGTAGCACTGTCCTCCCGTTGTTCATCGATTTGCTCAAGCGGGCACCAGTAATGTCTCCATTGTGAGACTTGTTGTTCCTGTTTTTGGCATATCAGATAGGCCATGGGGAGCTTGCCAGGCTCTGCCGTGCAGGTGGAATATTCTCGGTGGCTTGCCGGGTTCTCCAAGAGGGGCAGAGAAATCGAACCCAGGTTGGCCACATGCAAGGCAAACACCCTACCCTCTGTGCTATTGGTCCAGGAGCGATAGCACAGCGGTAGGGCGTTCGCCTTACAAGCGGCCAACATGGCCGACCCGAGTTCGATTCCTCCGCCCCTCTCGGAGAGCCCGGCAAGCTACCGAGAGTATTCGATATGCCAGACACAGTAACAACAAAGTCTCCAATGGAGACGTTACTGGGCCCGCTCGAGCAAATCGACGATCAACGGGAGGGCCTTTACTTTACTTTTACCTTTAATATTTATATTATAATATCTGTAATATTTATAATGTATAATGCTATGCTATTTAATCTATTTGGATATAATATAAACTAAAAGTAGAAAAGGTCGCTATAATTTAAAATACAAACTATTAGGACATTTTCAGATCTTGGATCTTCGTCTTTAGCAATATGAGCAGTCATGTGGAGTTGTGTTGCTCTTGCAAACAAAAACAGTCCCTGCTATCTTAAATTCAGACGCTTCTGCACCTCAAAAGATACAGTGATCAGCATACAAAGACAGTCTACAGAATGGGAAAGGATATAAGTCCAATACACATCGGACAAGGGGTTGATATCAAGGATATACAAAGCACTGGTTGAAATCTACAAGAAGAAAACATCTAACCCCATCAAAAAATGGGGTGATGAAATGAACAGAAATTTTCCAAAGAGTAAATCTGAATGGCTAAAAGACACATGAGAAAATGCTCTACATCACTAATCTTCAGGGAGATGCAGATCAAAACAACAATAAGATATTATCTCACACCACAGAGACTGGCCCCCATTCAAAAGAACAAAAGCAACCTGTGTTGTCATGGATGTGTGAGAAAGGGACTCCCCTTCACTGCTGGTGGGAATGCTGACTGGTCCAGCTCTTTTGGAAAACAGTATGGACGACTCTCAAAAAATTAGAAATTGAGCCTCCATTTGACCCAGCCATACCATTCCTGGGAATATATCCCAGAGAGGCAAAAAAGTACAGTCGAAATGACATTTGCACTTCTATATTCATTGCTGCACTATTCACAATAGCCAAAATCTGGAAAAACCCAACTGCCCGAGAACAGATGACTGGTTAAAGAAACTTTGGTACATCTACACAGTGGAGTACTATGCAGCTGTTAGAAAAGATGAAGTCATGAAATTTACATACAAGTAGTACTACATGGAAAGTATGCTAAGTGAAATGAGTCAGAAAGAGAGAGAGACAGACATAGAAAGATTGCATTCATCTGGGGAATATAAAGTAACAAAATAGGAGACTAACACCCAAGAATAGCCGAGATGAGTACCAGGAGATTCACTCCATGTCTTGGAAGCCAACTGCACATGCTAGGGAAAAAGGCAGCTCAGATAGAGAAGGGAGCACCAAGTAAAGGGTGTTGGGAGGATCCTCCCAGGATGAGAGATGCATGCTGAAAGTAGACTACAGACCGAACATGATTGCCACTCAATGCCTCTTTTGCAAACCACAGCACCCAAAAGGAGAGAGAAAACAAAAGGGAATGCCCTGCCACAGGGGTGGGGTGAGATGGGGAGTATGGGGGGGTGGGAGGGATACTGGGAGGACTGGAGGTGGACAATGGGCACTGGTGCAGGGATGGGTGCTCAATCATATAACTGAGACCCAAGCACAAAACAATTGTAAGTCTACAACTGTACCCCATGGAGTTTCACTAATAAAAATAATAATAAAATAAAAAACAGTCCCTGGATGTGGTTCATTGTTGCACTGGATTATGCTTATCCAGACACCATGATTTTTATAAATAATCCTTTCGGAATATAAAATGATAAAAAAAAAAGAACAACTCAAAATAGACTTTGTTAAAAATTTGTCTGTTTATCAAAACAAATATAGTGCCTGACTGACAATAAGGAATAACATATGTCAAATAAGGGGCTGGAGCGAT
Organism: Sorex fumeus; assembly: GCF_029834395.1. Lineage (NCBI taxonomy): Eukaryota > Metazoa > Chordata > Mammalia > Eulipotyphla > Soricidae > Sorex > Sorex fumeus. The sequence goes on from NW_026606149.1 coordinate 5,693,606, forward strand.
AGCGATAGCACAGCGGGTAGGGCGTCTGCCTTGCACGCAGCCAACATGGCCGACCCGAGTTTGATTCCTCCACCCCTCTCGGAGAGCCCAGCAAGCTACCGAGAGTATTCGATATGCCAGACACAGTAACAACAAAGTCTCCAATGGAGACGTTACTGGGCCCGCTCGAGCAAATCGATGTTCAACGGGAGGGCCTTTACTTTACTATATGTCAAATATAGAATCATCTTTGTTGCCAGCCATTACCTAAGAAATGGAGAGAATTACCTTCTGATAGGAAGAATTACTTGTACTATCATTGTCCTTTTATTTCATTCAACTGCCTTCCCCCCCAAAAAAAAATTATAGAGCAGAGAATAATATATAATTAAATAATGGGAGCTGGCCGGCTAAACACTAATCTTTCGCCAAGGTATGCATTAATGTCATTAGCTAACAGAGAAATTACATAGAAAATAAATGTCAATGTTTTCTTTCATCATTGTGATGTTTCAGCTCCAAAGTTCAATGTTCCTTTTTTTTTTTTGTACAAAGTCATACTGTGGTGTAGAATTATTGGCATCAGGAGTAATGACAATGTGATTTAGGCCCACTGGCATGAGGAATAATAATAACGACAATGACAGACTGCGATTTAAAGCCGTGGGAATTCAGAACAAACATGCCAAATAACTTGAGTAACGGTTTACACTCCATCGCTGAACTCATCATATCCTGCAGATAGAGATGGCATAAAGCGCATTATTCTGGGTGTCTGGAATCCTGGGTTTTCATCCCAGTTCTGTCGTTAACTTCTCGCACAACCTTGGATAAATTGATTGCCGTCTCTGGCTGGGAGAGTTCTCCTGCTGAATCCACACCAGATGATAGCCAAGGTCACGTATGCCTAAGAACACTCACCTTCCCTTCCCCTCGTGTGGAACATCTTGACAGTGATAGTTGCCAGGCTCCTGTCTCTAAAAAACGTGATGAAAGTTCAGAAGATATTAAGAGTTGATATTTGGAAGCACAGGGTGGTGTGTGTCCAAACTTTTTTGTGGAATGTCTGCATGATGCTCTAAAGGAAAGCGTGACCTATTGCTCGGTGTGCTGAAATAAACGCCCAAACCTTAGAGCAGCGTTGCTTCGTGTGGAAACAAAGGCCCAGGTTTCAACCGTGGGCGTTCATTTCACAAATGTTCACTGAGCACCAACCGTGTGCAGGGCAACGTGCCAGATCTTCAGGATAACGAAGAAGACCTGTTCGTGATACAGACTGATTCACTTCATGACAGCCAGTTGGGAATTTTCCCCATTTGGCAGACGGGATGGATGGCATGTCTTGCCACGCTCTAAGAAATGGTCTTTAATGAGAAGCGTTATTAGCTTTTAACCACCTCCTAACAAGTGGGACAGACGAGAGAAACCAGTCGGTGGATATACGCGGGCTGATTTTCCCTCTGAGTAATCAAACTGTGGAGAGCAGCGGTGGGCCCTGTGAGCCAGAGCTGGCCACTGAACTGTGAACCACAGTCTTCCTGGAACGGACAACCTGGGGCGCTTGCTCGAGGAAACGAGCTTCCTGCCTGAGCGCTTCCTTCAGAGGAGAGAGAAATGAAATGTCACGGCAATTATCTGGCCAGTAGACAGTGGAAGGGAGCGCCGGCCGTGGCCAGAGTCCCAATTACTGGATTAGTCAGAGATGGAGCCCAGTGACCGTTGTCACTTGGAGGTGAGCCTGGAAACAGTGTGCGGGAGGCCTGAGGAGAATTCCAGAGAGGCAGCACTGCACACAAACAAGCCTCCTCCTCATGGCTCCCCCATCTCACCCCCACTTCTTCCAGGCCACCTGCTGAGGAACTGTGGCTCTGAGTTTGTCAGGTCAGGGGGCTGCTTTCCTCCTTCAGGTCTTTCCGTTTTTCTCACAGAAACCTTCCTCACATCTGGCTGAGGCCACAGTGATGGAGATTTGGGGGGTGTTAGCTTGTCCAGCTTCTCAGAAACGGGACGAAACGGTCCCACTGACAGAAGTTTGTCTGGACAGGCCTGACAGACTTACGCATCCTTCAGCGCAGGCTGCCGTGGTCCCAAATTCATCTCAACAAGAGGCCATTCCGGCAGCTGAAGTAAAACCTACAGAAAGATTAAAGGCCCTGCTGACTTGATAAGGTTCTCTCCTAGGAATAAATTTATGTCAAAGGAGAGAGTCAAAACCGTGGCAGAGAAAGGCCTCACAACCCCCAACCCAGAGCAGAGTGAGGGCACAGTGGCCCCTGGCCCTCCCTGACAGGGTGTGGGAGCTGGGGGCACCACAGGGGGCAGCTCAGGTTCAAAGCGTTACCAGTGTGAGTGCCCTGTGCACTTAGCATCTTGCAAAGAGCTCTTGTTTGATGACCCAGCTTCACTGTGGGCTGTGGTGGTTACTCGTTCTGGAAGCCACGCCTACTCTTGAAATTCTATTAAGATATTTTTTTGGAGAGATAATTTAATTGAGGTCAGCTTATTATCTCTAGCTCTCAGTGTACCTGCTAATAGACATAATTGATTGTGTATAGCACTTTGAGAAAGAGTCCCAGCTCTTCGCACTGAAGAAGATAATAAAAGATTTCAAAAATTATTTCTGGGCCATGAGCTGGTCTAAGAGCAACGAGTGGAATGAGATGCTAGAGTCGCTATAATCGGTGCCCACTGGGGTCAAACGGGAAAGAAATAAACAACTTTCAAAGCATGTGGCGCTCTTAGCTTTACTTGCGTTTTGGTCGTTTTGTTCCATTTATCTGAAAACTATTCACCACTGCCACATAAGCCATGTTTTATTTACTGAGTTGCCTTTTAAAAGTAGCATTTTTTATTTTCATTCAGAAAACCTATAAAGTTGTCAGAATGCTGCCTGGGGATGTTCCCGTTTTGAAATGACATTAACCTTTTGAAAAAAAAATAGCTGTATCCATTAAGGCAACATGTAAACAAAAGAAAATAAGCAGGAAACTTCTCTTCTGTTAGTGTGAGAAAAAAAAAACACAACTCAAAAACTCAATATGCTGATTTTTATGTATTTGTTTCTGGTATTGGTTTTTATGTTTATATCTGTTTCCTTTCTTCATCTTGATCTTCTATTTATTATTTTAATTTTTAGGGGGTTATAAGAATGTGGGTTCTAAAGGGTACAATTTCACACCTCTTCAGAATGTTTTATGAGACCCACTGCCAACATATCAGTTCAAAGAATTTTTTTTTACTTTTTCTTCTTTTTTTTTAATTTTTATTAGTGAGACATCATGAGGAACTGTTTCAGACTTACACATTTTTGTGCTTGGATTTCAAATATACAATGATCAAATACCCATCCCTCCACCAGTGCCCATTTCCTACCATCACGGATCCCAGTATCCCTCCCACCCCCCATCCCCCCCCCCCATCCCACCCTGGCTCTGTGGCAGGGCATTCCCCTCTGTTCTCTCTCTCCTTTTGGGTGTTGTGGTTTGCAAAAGAAACATTGAGTGGCAATCATGTTCGGTCCATAGTCTACTTTCAACATGCATCTCCCATCCTGGGAGGCCCTCCCAACACCCAGTACAAAGAATATTTTATCAAAGTATAAAGTGTGGGGCTTGAGTCATAGTACAGCAGGTAGAGCATTTGCCTTGCAGGTGGTTGATCCGGGTTCCATCCCTGGCACCATATGCTCTCCAATCCCTGCCAGGAGTGCAGAGCCAGGAGTGAGCCCTGAGCACCTCCTGGTGGGACCCAAAAACAAACAAACAAACAAACAAAAGAATGTACACTCTATGTGTACAACTGTCAATGCAAATTTCTGCAAATACATTGTCCTCCACATCTTCTACGAAGACTCAAATCACTAACTCCTCCAGTAGCATGTAACTTCTTCCCTTCTTGAATTGCCCTAACCATTCTTCCTTTCCTTAGGGGACTGACTGCTTTCTAATTTGTGTTCCAACAACTCTCCAGAGTCTGTTCTCCCTGGCAATTAGGCTGTTTGTGTCCGCCCAGAGCCCATCGCTGTCATGTGTATTTCTTCTTCTAGGAAGTCCAGAAATGGCTCAGTGCCTTCACCAGCTTGGCAGCCTGAGACGGCAAGCTTAATGCTCCGTGTCTCTGCATGCACCATGTCGATCCTGACAGCCTGATCCAAGGGAGGGGAAAATAATACATAAAAGTGATGCTTAAGGGATCAGAGACAGTACAGTACAGTGGTTAGTGCACATGCCAAGCACAACTGGATTTGATTTGACACATGATGCCAGGAATTGATGGTGTAACCCATGAGCCCCACCCCACCCAGTACTTCCGGGGTGACCCACGTATCCTCGACACCTCCGAGGCTGAGCCATCAGCCTACTTTGGGCAAGAAAATCACTGATGGCGGTCTCTCAGGCTTCCTGAATCCCTCACCCCACAATAGAATGCTTGATTCAGATTTTTATCACATTTTATATCATGAAATTTTATGTAGACTCATAGCAAGCCAACTTGATTGACTTATTAATTTTGTTCTTCCAGTTTATTTTTACTGGATCATAATTGATGCACAATAAAATGCACACAGATGGTTAGTTATGGTTCTTGAGGTCTGAAATGACATTCACAGAACCACCACCTGAAACAAGAGTTCGACCATGTGTTATCAGTCCCAAATGTTCCCGTGCAGATCTTTCCAGCCAGATTCCCCATCGCTGAGTAACACCTCCTGATCACTCAATCGCTTATAATCTCTTCAATAGTTTGGACCACAACTCAGGCAGTCAGACGCTACAGATCATTCTGTCACTCGTTTTCTTTGCTCATCAGATAGAAATGGACTTTTGTTTCAGTACTTTTTTTTCTTTCTTTTTTGGCAGAGCCTGGCAAGCTCCCTGTGATGTATTCAATATGCCAAACACAGTAACAACAAAGTCTCCAATGGAGACGTTACTGGGCCCGCTCGAGCAAATCGATGAACAACGGGAGGGCCTTTACTTACTTACTGACTTTACTTTTTGGGTCACACCCAGCGATGCTCGGGGGTTACTCCTGGCTCTGCACTCAGGAGTTACTCCTGGCGGTGCTCAGGGGACCATATGGGATGCTGGGAATTGAACCCGGGTTGGCCGCATGCAAGGCAAACGCCCTACCCGCTGTGCTATCTCTCCTGCCCCGTTTCAGTACTTTTTTATTGAATACTATTCCATTATATGAATATAGGCTAGATACGGTTCCGCCCCTCCCTTATTGATTATAATGGATCAAACTGGATTGTTCCCAGTTTTCATTCTCATGAGTAAGGCTGATAAGACCTATCTTTCATAAGTCTTTTTGTGTGGGGAACATAAGTTTTCATTCTTTTTGGGTAAACGGTAAGAGGGAATAATAAACCACCATGCTGTTTAACTTTAGAACGAGCTCAACCTTTGCCACCTTCATCTCATTTAACAATGTGTTAGAGCACCTGGTTGTTTTGTCAACATTTAGAATTGTCTGTGTTCCATTTTAGTCATTTACTTGGTGATAGACTCCCACTTTTTCTCCGTTGTAGCCAATATTTAGAATTGTGGGACATTGATTCTGTGGATGTTTCTGCATTCTTCTGTCACTCTTTGTTTTCCGTTTGAGCTGACGTGACAAATTACAGCACTGAGAATCTTTCCATGTGCTTTCCATGTTGCCTTGCAGGTGGTTGATCCAGGTTCCATCCCTGGCACCATATGCTTTCCAATCCCTGCCAGGAGTGCAGAGCCAGGAGTGAGCCCTGAGCACCTCCTGGTGTGACCCAAAAACAAACAAACAAACAAACGAAAAAGAATGTACACTATATGTGCACAACTGTTAATGCAAATTTCTGCAAATACATTATAATACATCGGCCGTTGTCCACTTTATTCTCTGTTCTTTGCTCTTTCCAGTGTTTATTTTGCTCTTTCCAGGGTTGACTTTGGGAGCTTGATACTTTTGCTTTGTGGGTATCCTTTACGTTTCTTGAAACAAATTGTTTGTCAAATACATCTATTGCAAGTTCTTTCCCTCAATGTGTTTTGTCTTTATGGTTCCCTGATGGAAGCTCAGGGGCAGCAAAAAAATTTAATTTTGAAAAATTTTAGTTTCACATGTATTTCTTTCAGAGTTTATGTTTTTTTATTATGTCCTTTTTTTAAAAAAGGTTTCTTACCCCGAGGATTTGCTCTCCTGTTTTCTCCTGGAAACTATGTGTTTCACCTTTAACTATAGGCCTTTGATCTACCTTGAATTTATTTTTCTACAGGTATAAGGTATGTAGAGAAACTCACTTAGTTTTAGCCCTATAATATCATTATGTTTAGATTAAGCTGTTTCGGCACATTTTTTAAGTTTAATTTTTCAATTGAATGAGTCAACATCTCTGTCAAAAACAGTTGTAAGTTTTGACTTTAAGTGTCAAATACAGCAAATCCTTTTCTCAGAAAGCAACTACAATTCTGTACCAGTCCAAGAGGGGTAGCGCTGTAGCACTGTCCTCCCGTTGTTCATCGATTTGCTCGAGCGGGCACCAGTAACGTCTCCATTGTGAGACTTGTTGTTACTGCTTTTGGCATATTGAATACGTCACGGGGAGCTCGCCAGGCTTTGCAGTGCAGGGCAGGATACTCTCGGTAGCTTGCTGGGCTCTCCGAGAGGGATGGAGGAATCGAATCCAGGTCGGCTGCGTGCAAGGCAAACACCCAATCACTCCAGCCCACAAGAGGCGTAACAAATATTCTTTCCGCACTCTAGATATAGATAAAGATCTACCCAACCTGGTTGTGGGGTAAGAAATTGAAACTCTGAGCCTTCCTGTTCTCATGCTGGCCCCAGTGGGCACTGCCTGCCAGGTTGGTGGACGTGGCTCTGGAGCATTTAGCAAGACCCCCGGGCCACCAGTTTCCTTTCTGCAGTTGAAGGATGGTCCCTGGATCGAGAGTGATAGCAGTTACAGGGCCAATTAGCGAAAAGCAATCAGGTAGACAGCTTCCATTTGGCTCAGTTTGTGTCCGGGATGAGGCCTTTTCCATCCTGGCAGAGGCTGGTCACATGCCAGGTTGAGAACCCAAGCTATCCACACACTCTCTCTTCCCCTGAGATCTACCCACAATGCAAAAGACAAAAAAAGAGTCCTTAAAAGGGAAAATCTAAACATTCTCAAGAAATTTGCTTCCCTCCTCAAAACCCCTCAGCACAATCTTGGACTTGCAGGCTGGGTACAGTCAGTCCAACTATTGGAAATCACAAAAAAAACACAAATCATCCTGTTGTTCGTCAATTACCTTGAGCAGACCCCAGTAACGTCTCCTTCATCCTAGCCCTGAGATTATATTCAAGGTTCCTTAGGAGAATGAGACCCATCATTGTTACTGGTATTTGGCTTATTGGGTACGCCACGGGGAGTTTGCCAGACTCTGCCATGTGGGCAGGCTACGTTCCGTAGCCTGCCAGTTTGTCCAAAGTAGGAACGAGATAATAAAATGTCATAATAAGATGTTGCGCTGCCACAAATGCGGCCGTGCGGTTCTGGGAGCTGGGTTTTATAGTATCTGAGTCTTGGCTGTTGATGGGATTACACGGTGCCAGGGGGCCAGTTGGTGGGTGTGACCCCTGCCTACTGGAATTTGGAGGATCTTGGTGGAGGATGCTCGGCCCCAATCTGAGTAGGCTTGGAGATCTCGGCCCCAGAACCTACGTGGCTTTGTCCCTCTGCCAGTACCTTCATGTGTGCGGAGAGTGGTCTCAGCATGGTGGTGGCTGGTCCTGGAGGTCTTCGGCTGCCAGAGCCCTGGTCAGGGCGGGGAGGAAAGCTCAACCTGCTCCCCTCCAAGGGGCCCCGGCGAGGACACCCAGGCGCGGGGGCAGGAGACTGCACTGTTCTCTTCCGGGAGCTGATTTTTTTATAGTCACTGAGTCTTGGCCGTTGATGGGATTACACGGCCCCAGGGGGCCAGTTGGTGGGTGTGACCCCCGCCTACTGGAATTTGGAGGATCTGGGTGGAGGATGCTCGGCCCCAATCCGAGTAGGCTTGGAAACCTCTGAATTATGCATAACTGAAGACGATCTTCAGAAAGTCATTCAGTAATCAGTGATCGTTTAACTTTTAAGTAATATGGCAAATAGCCACACATTTGATGCAGTCACATAGGGGTGGAGAGTATATAAAATGGCATTCCTATGAGAGATTTCCTTGGAAATGATGAGAGGAATGCTATTTGGAATGGGGAACAGGAAAAGTGGTGGAGTGAAGAGTCTTCGAGCCCAAGCCACCATACATTATTAAGACCCTAGGAAGAAATAAAATGGGATTGGTCTCTAGAAGTCTAAACTGGACTCTTTACAAATCTTCAGAAAACTAAATTACCACAAAAATAAACAACATGAGAGCATCAAAACTAAAACTGCAAAAGTCACTATATTAAAAAAGCAAAGCTACAAACCTCTATTTCAAGATGACATTAATAAAATGATGTAATATATAAAGCAGCGAATGGAATTGGAATTAGAAAAACAGAAATTAGATTATAAAACAAGAGAACAACAGAAAAATGAACAAATCATTTAAAAACTAAAAGCTAGAGCACAGAGAACGTGAACAACATGCACATTGCTTTTTGAAAAGCAAAAGGGAGTGAAACAATAAAAATGAAGTCAACTAAAAATAGTAAGAAGTAAATATTAATGATAAACAATCCAAAATATGAATGAGAAGAGCCTTAAAATCTATAACTAAATAAAGAAGATCACGATCACGATTATGACCATCCTGTTCGTCTATTGCCTCAAGCAGGCACCAGTAACGTCTCCTTCATCCTAGCCCTGAGAATTTTTTAAAAAGTGCCATATTCAAGGCTCTTTCAGGGTTAGGAGAATGATACCCATCAATGTTACTGGTATTTGGCATATTGGGTACGTCACAGGGAGTTTGCCAGACTCTGCCATGTGGGCAGGTTACATTCGGTAGCCTGCCAGGTTGTCCAAAGTAGGAATGAGATTATAAGATGTCAGTTTCCATGAGCTGGGTTTTATAGTCTCTGGGTCTTGGCCATTGATGGGATTACACGGCGCCAGGGGGCCAGTTGGTTGGTGTGACCCCTGCCTACTGAAATTTGGAGGATCTGAGTGGAGGATGCTCAGCCCTGATCCGAGCAGGCTTGGAGATCTCAGCCCCAGGACCCGTATGCCTTTGTTCCTCTACCGGTACCTACATGCGTGTGGAGAGTGGTTTTAGCATGGTGGTGGCTGGTTCTGGAGGTCTTTGGCTGCCGGAGCCCTGGTCGGGGTGGGAAGGAAAACTCAACCCGCTCCCCTCCAAGGGGCCCCGCCGAGGACAGCCAGGCGCGGGGGCAGGAGAAGATAGAAAATATAATTTAAAAAATCTAAAAACTGAAACATCTATTTTGGTAAAAAAGGTAAAGGTAAAGGCCCTCCCGTTGATCGTCGATTTGCTCGAGCGGGCCCAGTAACGTCTCCATTGGAGACTTTGTTGTTACTGTGTCTGGCATATCGAATACTCTCGGTAGCTTGCCGGGCTCTCCGAGAGGGGCGGAGGAATCGAACTCTGGTCGGCCATGTTGGCCGCTTGTAAGGCGAACGCCCTACCGCTGTGCTATCGCTCCAGCCCAAAGTAAAGGCCCTCCCGTTGATCGTCGATTTGCTCGAGCGGGCCCAGTAACGTCTCCATTGGAGACTTTGTTGTTACTGTGTCTGGCATATCGAATACTCTCGGTAGCTTGCCGGGCTCTCCGAGAGGGGCGGAGGAATCGAACTCGGGTCGGCCATGTTGGCCGCTTGTAAGGCGGATGCCCTACCCGCTGTGCTATCGCTCCAGCCCTTTATCTACCTTACCTTTATCTATTTTGAAACAACACTAATTTCTCTGTGTCTCATTCTTGTTTTAAATAAAATTTGAAATAATAAAGAGAAATTGGACCATAATACCATAGTATACTAAAATGACTAGCCTTTTGGGGGGCTGGGGGGAATGGAATTTGATGACGCCTGGGATTGAGTCCAGGCCTTCACACATGTAAGACAAGCTCTACTGCTGAGTTGCATTTCAAGCCCTAAAATTACTTACTTTAAATTAAAAAGGAAGAAAATCCTTTGGACATCTTGGATATCTGAAGTGGAGAGAACATGTGGTTTGTAAATGTGGAAAGAAAGATTGATTTTTAAAACACGACATTTTATTTCACAAGAAAATGTATTAACACTTTAAGATACTCCAAGTAATGAATGAAATAAATTAAAGCTAATATTTTTATACTCAAAAAATTTGTATTCAAGTCTGTATGACCCAGACAACATAGAAAAATTCAGGACACATTTTTTCCAAAGGTCTGAGAAATAAATTTCTAGGAATAAAGGTTAAATAACCAAAATAAGAATAAAAAAGAACAACATAATGGCCTGGTCATTAAAGCAAATGTACAGTGACTTGAGAAATAAAACAACTAAATGAGAGTTAATGGTCGTCAATACAGTGTACAACGGCAGCAGGATTGATGTAAATAAAACTCTAATATTTAAACAGGTGGGGGAAAATGGTGTATACAGTAAATCTTTGTGTTATCATCAAGCAACATGAATTATGTTCGCCTTAGTATTATTTTATTTATTTATTTATTTATTTATTTATTGAATCACTGTGGGAAAGGTTACAAAGCTTTCAGGTTTAGGTATCAGTCATGCAAATATCAAACACATTTCCCTTTACCAATACTTATTTTTTACCATGAAGAACCCCAATAAAACCCCACCCCCCACCCCTCCCAGTCCCTGTGGGGCAGATGAATTCTAGTTAACACTCTATCTGCTTTGATTAGATTCATTGTTTCAATAAAAGATTCACCACTATTATTTAGAGTTTACCCCCCCCCAAATCAGACATGCTGAAAAAGCATTGTGAAGTGATTTGCTTGTTACAGCTGGGTTCAAGAATTAAATGTTGGTTTTGGATTTCTGCTATTTTACTTATTGACCCTGGAAGTATTTCTACTGAAAGTCAGATAATTAAGAGATTGGTTTCTGTGCTCTGGAGTCGTGGCCGTGCTGGAGAGCCACTAGTGGGGGGCAACTGGTGGCCTCGGTAGGGTGTGAAGGGTGGACCGAAACACCCCCATTCCCATGAGGTTTTAGTCGCCCCCACTCCCCCGGCTCATACCTGCTGTCCACAAGGCTCCCATGCGGCCGCCATCTTTCTTTCCAGAGAGGAGAAGGCGACTGGGGCAACACCCTTTCCCCTCTGGACAGACATGATGGCCTGGATTAACGCATAGTCCGTTCACTTTTCTGCTCCAAGCTTCCGGGTTCTGCATTAAGTCCTTGTGCTTCTGGGGCCGTGGCCGTGCTGGAGAGCCGCTCGCGGGGGGCAACTGGTGACCTCGGTAGGGCGTGAAGGACGGACCGGAACGCCCCCCTACCGACGAGGTTTTAGTCGCCCCCACACCCCCGGCTCATGCCTGCTGTCCACAAGGCTCCCATGTGGCCGCCATCTTCTTTCCAGAGAGGAGAGGGCGAATGGGGCAACACCCTTCCCCCTCCAGCAGACTTGATGGCCTGAATTAACGCATAGTCCGTTCACTTTTCTGCTCCAAGCTGCTGGGTTCTGCATTAAATCCTTGTGTTTCTGGGTCTGTGGCCGTGCTGGAGAGCCGCTCGTGGGGGGCAACTGGTGGCCTCGGTAGGGCGTGAAGGACGGACCGGAACGCCCCCCTTCCCATGAGGTTTTAGTCGCCCCCACACTCCCGGCTCATACCTGCTGTCCACAAGGCCCCCATGTGGCTGCCATCCTTCTTTCCAGAGAAGAGAGGGCGACTGGGGCAACACCCTTTCCCCTCCGGACAGACATGATGGCCTGGATTAACGCATAGCCCGTTCACTTTTCTGCTCCAAGCTGCTGGTTTATGCATTAAGTTCTTGTGTTTCTGGGCTGTGGCCGTGCTCCAAACTTAACTCTGATTTTCAGGGAGAAACGTTGGGTGGTTTACTTCCCATGGTTCACTTTGTATATAGAGAGATGTCGTGCAGCCGCGTAAGCGGCCACGCGGTTTTGAGGCAAAGTCCTAGTTCCCGCATACTCGAGCTGTGCTTGTAGGGGCTTCTGGTCACCGAGGTTCCATCTGGGGGAGGCGGGATGCGGTACCTACCCCATCTGGGACTTCCCGATGATCTCGGCTCTTTTTGGAACCTTTTTTTTTTTTCCTTCGGGATCTGTGGATCCCACCCTCTATGTAGTCCTTCTCTTCGGCTGAATGCTGTAAAGATGGCGCTGGGGGGCGGGCTGTGGGCGTGACTTCCGGAATCTGAGGTTACCTGGGAGTTGTAGTCCCGGCAGATTTGAGGCTAAGTCCTAGTTCCCGCATACTCGAGCTGTGCTTGTAGAGGCTTCTGGTCACCGGGGTTCCATCTGGGGGAGGCAGGATGCGGTACCTACCCCATCTGGGACTTCCCGATGATCTCGGCTCTTTTTGGAACCTGTTTTTTTTTTCCCCCTTCGGGATCTGTGGATCCCGCCCTCCATGCAGTCCTTCTCTTCGGCTGAATGCTTTAAAGATGGCGCCTGCCTTAGTATTATTATAGTTATTGTTGTATGTGTAATATATGATGATATTCCAGATCAGGAGATATTTCAAATTATGGAATGTTCCAAGTCGATCAGACCTTGTGAATCTCAGCCCTGAGAATCCAGGTTCATGATATGAAAGAGAGAAATAACACATTTATCTTGTTCTTTAAAAATTCATTAAGGTTCAACAAACTTCAAAGTACTTGTATTTTTAGAAGTTTATTGTCTGCAGCAAAACTGAGTGTGAAAGGACTGTGCAGACTTAAAAGTGGGGGACAGGGAACATCACTTGGTAAATAAATGAAGCCATTAACGCTCTCCTTTATGACCCAGATGGCAAGAAACCAACTTCCTCATTCTGAAACTATTGAAATGAATCATTTGAATGATCTGAATTAACGCAGAGAGGTATAAAGTGTCTCTCCATCCCGGCTAGAGAGAGTGTGGGGTCACGTGCTTGCCTGGCCTCCTGCTGACCCTGTTCCCATCCCTGGGGCCATGGACTGTCCCTGGGGCCTTGTAAGGTCCCCAGAGCCCCACTTCTGAGCCGCAGGAACAGCGCTGAGCACCACTCAGTATGGCAAGACCTTTTAAAAATAATTAACACAAATATATGGAAGGACTTTTCCATCTGCTTCTTGGGAAAAGGCCGATGCATGAAGTTCTTTAACGTTTCTTTACTGACTCTCACAACTCCTGACATGGATGCAAGAACAGAAGGAATCCTCCCCAGTCAGGGCTCTCTAGAAATGAAAGAACCTTGGTCTGTCCTTCCTTCTTTCCTTCCTTCCTTCCTTCCTTCCTTCCTTCCTTCCTTCCTTCCTTCCTTCTCTACATTCCCTCCCTCTCCTTCCTTCCCTCCCTCCCTCTTCCTCTTTCCCTTTCTTCCCTCTCTCCCTTCTTCCCTCCTTCCCTTCCTCCTTCTCTCCCTTCCTTCCTTCCTCCTTCCTTCCTTCCTTCCCTCCTTCTTCCTCTTTCCCTTTCTTCTCTCCCTCCCTCTCCCTTCTTCCCTTCCTCCCTCCCTTCCCTCCTTCCTTCCTTCCCTCCTTCCCTACATTCACTCCTTCCTTCCTTTCCTTTCTCTCTCCCTCCTTCCTTCCCTTCCTTCATTTCCTCACTCCTTCTCCCTCCTTTTATTCCTTCCCTCCATTCTTTCTTCCCTCCCGCCCTCCTCTCTTTCTTCCGTGCTTCCATTCCTCCCTTCTGCACATGTCTTCATGGGTACAGTATCACACCCCTCCCTGTGTAGGTCACCATACCCCCTGCCACCCAAGTAGGAGCGTTCATCACAGTCCCCTGAGCCTGTCTCCCTCTGGCCACCTCATTTCTACACTTAGGATCCAGAACTCCAGGGGTAGTAATGGCTTTGCCTTGTCTGTTCCCTCACTCTCTTGAAATGAAATAACTTTAACCACCAACCTCCTTTCAGGGTAGAATCTATATGCAAGGGTTTTATCATGCAGAATCAGTGTCCTGAGTAATCAGGCCGCTTCAGTCACTCATGGAAGATGAGCATCATCCCAGGTGTGGTGATCCCGGGAGTCCATCATTGCTCTGACGCCCTTAATGGCCACGGGCCCCGTTCCCGTCATCTCACACCTCCGCGCCTCTTCGATCGAATGGCATCAGCTGAGAAACCCTTGCAACTTCACCTCACAACTTGCTTCTCCAAGCCATTTGACTTTAATATAAAGCACATAAAAGCAATTATAACAAGCATCTTTCAAAGGGTGGGAGTCGGTTCCCAGCACACACAATTTTAAGGCAACAAATTGAAATCAGCAGGAAAGAAACATTTGCCATGCCGCTTCTCTTTATGGACTTATTTTTACCATTTTTAGCTTTTTTTTCTCTTTATTTCTGTTTGCTCCTGCAAAGCACAAAAATGGAGACCAGTCAGTCTGACTTCTTTGTTCTATCTAAGTGAAACAGTAAACAAACCTAAAACCACTAATATATAAACTTCCAAATTTCCAAGTGCCTTAATATTTTATTTGAGGTCCTGATTTTCAAATAACTTCTCACTAAATGAATAACTTTACAATAAATTCTGTGTTACAATTATCTCTACATTATATTTCAAATTGCTTGTAACGATGAAGGCAAGTTATTTCTACATTTATTATACTTCAGCTTAGTTCTTCCTTTTAGAAAGCACTTATACTTTAGATATGACCCATTATATTTCTGGGAAAAAATGATAAATGTTTTTATAAAACATGATTTATATGATGTACTGTGCGTATCTCTAATAAGCCCATCTTACACATAAAACTTGTTACTTTATTTTGGCAGAACTCATCATTTTGGTGAAAGAGGTTTATTGTGAATATTTCCCTTAAAGTCACAATTTTCTGAAGAGGCAGTATCTCAGAGATTCCCTAGTTCTAAATATACTTTTCCCTTAGTATTACACCCTTTCCATGGGTCTCCCAAACCAATGTCTCCCCTATCATTTAGAGCTGCTCCCATCAGGAGTGGAACTGGCCCTTTCTTCCCTCACCCCAACGAGACCCCGAGTCACTGCCCACGAATGGGCCCTTTGGCTACTGATCAGTCTGTTTAAGCCATGGTCCCAGAGACTCAGAAAGAAATCTCAGAACCCAGCGGCTTTGGGCAGAACTCCCCCCAGATTTAATTATTAAAATTTCAGAATTCCAAAATCATATGCTATTCCGGGGCCGAGATCTCCAAGCCTACTCAGATTGGGGCTGAGCATCCTCCACCCAGAGCCTCCAAATTCCAGTAGGCGGGGGTCACACCCACCAACTGGCCCCCTGGGGCCGTGTAATCCCATCAGCGGCCAAGACTCAGAGACTATAAAAACCAGCTCCCGGAACCTTATTATGACATCTTATTATGACATCTTATAATCTCATCCCTACTTTGGACAAACTGGCAGGCTACCGAATGTAGCCTGCCCACACGGCAGAGTCTGGCAAACTCCCTGTGGAGTACCCAATATGCCAAATACCAGTAACAATGATGGGTCTCATTCTCCTAAAGAGCCTTGAATATAATCTCAGGGCTAGGATGAAGGAAACGTTACTGGGGCCTGCTCGAGGCAATCGACGATTAACAGGATGATTTGTGATTTGTGATTTGTGATGCTATTCATAATCAGCAATAGAAAACAAATTGTCTAATGTTGCCTTTTCGGCATATCTGAGTGTTGGGGTAAAATCCCAAATAACAATGGTGGGTCTGGTGTCGAAATATTGAAGGTAATCAAAGTAGAGAGAGAGTAATGTGGAAATCATCTGCCACAGAAGTAGGGGGAGGGTGTGGGTTGGGGAGGTATACGGGGTTTTTGGTGTTGGAAAATGTGCACTCGTGAAGGGACGGGTGTTGTTTCATCATTTATGACTGAGACTTAAACTCAAAAGCTTTGTAACTGTTCTCATGGTGATTCAATAAGTAAATTTATAAAAAATAATTAAAAAAAGAAAGCTGTCCCCATCAAAAGACAAATCTGCTTTTCATGTAGGAATGTTCATGTGTCATTATCAGAAAGATAGCATAGGCGTTAGGACACTTGCCTTACATGTGCTGGATCCCAGTTCGAATCTCTGCCACCACTTCTGATTCCTCGAGCACCCCAGGGTCAGTCCTGGCTGGGAGCCAGGAATAAACCCGGAACACTGCCAGGAGTGGCCCAAAGCCCCACCCAGAGAAAGAAATGCCAAGGAGTGCTGTAGTCTATCTACGCAGCTTCTTCAGAGAAAAAGGCACGTGTGTTTCTCCTGGGAAGAAAACCCGTAACACTTCTTATCAAAATGAACCCGAAGACAAGTTTCTAAAAAAATTATCTTTAAGTTAAATAGAAACAATATTTTTCTATAAAAAGTAAATCCAGTAATTTTCTGTAGCATCACAATCTGAGATCTGAGGTGTAGACCCTCAACTTCCGCTCCACTCTCTCTCTCCCATTCCCTCCTTCCCTCTCTCACTCTCTCCTGGTCCCTCTCTCTCTCTCTCGCTCTGTCTCCCCCTCTCCTTTCCTCCTTCTCTCTCCCCCTCTCCTCTCTCACTTTCCTCCCTCCCATCCTACTTCCCTCTCTCCTCCTCCTCCTTCCTCACTCTCCCTCCCTCCCTCCTTCCCTCTCTACTATCTCTCTCCTCCTCCCTCCCCCGTTTCCCTGCTCACCCTCCTCTCTCTTAATAAAACTATTTTCTTCCCAAAAAAATCAAAACCAATAAAACTGAGAACTTGTATAAGGAACTATTTCCTTCATTTCACAAATTCTTTACTAATGATCATATTTAGAGAGGAAGAAGTTCCATCACCAGCCATCAAAATAAATATATCAAAGAGAGATTCAAAGTCCATCATTTAAGAGTTTAGTTGACCTTGTTGGGCTTCCTAGGAAACCTTTGTACTGATTTATCTGATTTATGTTTCCCTTTCACTTACCTTCATCCAGCAGCAGTTGATTACTTGGTGAAATAATTACCTTATGTTAAGTGAATATTTTGTCAAGTGAACATTCCTAGAGACGATTATATAATTTTCATAGGCATAGTAAAGGTTTTATGCAAGCTTTCTCTGTTATTCATGTCATTTCCCAAAAATCACAGACATTTCATAGTTTCTGCCCAACAAATACATAGTAAAAGAGATAAATGGACCTGCATTTTATGCATCGTTGAGAAGATAAGCCACAAATGAACAGCAAAGCCACCTGCAGTACAGGGATAATATATTGAAAGTGAAAAAAAGTATATTAAAAATACACCAAGCAGGAAAATAAGATGATTTACCACATTACAAAGTTCAGATAATAGACTGAAGGAAATTCCTTTTTTAAGGGCTGGAGCCATAGTCCAGCAAACGGGACGTTTTCCTTGTATGCAGCAGACCTGGGTTTGATCCTGGCACCCCAAATGGTCCCCTGAGCATTGCGAGGAGTGATCCCTGAGAACACACCCTGAATCCTGGTCATCAATGGATGTGGCCCCAAAACAAACAACAAAGGAGGGTTTTACTGAGGAATCAACATTGATGAAGAAACAGTGGTGGTCTGCGCTTAGGAGGAATACAGTTTAGGTACAGAAGATAATTGGAGGACATTTAAGTAAAATTATGCAAGCTCATAATTTTTGCCAACTTCCCAGCCTCCCACCCTTTGGTAGTTTTCTGCCTCTTGTGCTTTTACATATTTCAAGATTTCACATATTACCAGGGCTGGAGCGATAGCACAGCGGTAGGGCGTTTGCCTTGCACGCAGCCAACATGGCCGACCCGAGTTCAATTCCTCCGCCCCTCTCAGAGAGCCTGGCAAGCTACCGAGAGCATCTTGCCCACATGGCAAGGCCTGGTAAGCTCCCCGTGACGTATTCGATATGCCAGACACAGTAACAACAAAGTCTCCAATGGAAACGTTACTGGGCCCGCTCGAGCAAATCGATGAACAACGGGAAGACAGTGATACAGTGATACAGTGATTCAAGCTCGATCTTTCTTCTCTACATCACATGATGCAGGGGTAAATTTATATTGTTTAGCATAATCACTAGGTTGTACATCACATCCTCAGAATTTATTTATCTTCTAAGTGCAAGTCAGACTGCTTCTTAAGATTCCTCAAGAAATCCTTAGCCACAATATTTTTGTATTTGTCATATGCTTCCTCTACAGTCTCAAATACAGGCTTCTCTTTGGTATTGATATTATGCAAAAGTCATCCATTTCCTGACGGGTGTAATGTACCAAAGGAACTATCTATGAAGTTGAATGAAAATTAAGAATGAAGAAGTTTAGCAGCAAGAGGAAAGCTAAAAGAAGTTTTTATCATAAAATCATGTGGCATCCTTGCACTGTCACGGCAAGGGCATATTTTGGAGTACACAATAGTATCCTCCAAGTGTTGAATTGGAGATTTGGGGTAGTGTTGTGTCACTTGAGCTACCTAAGGATTAAGTGTTACTGATAAGTAAGACTATAAAACCAAGCTCCCAGAAGAGAATGCAGAGTCTCCTCCCCCTGCACCTGGTTGTCCTTGACGGGGCCCCTTGTGGGGGAGCAGGGGGGCGGGTTGAATTTCCCTCTCTACCCTGAGCAGAGCTCCGGTAGCTGAAGATCTCCAGGACCCAGCCACAACCATGCTGAGACCACTCTCCACACGCTAGGATGAGCCTCACGCATGAAGGAGCCGGCAGAGGAACCCAGGTATGTGGGACCCGGGGTTGAGATCTCCAAGCCTGCTTGGTTCAGGACTGGGTCTCCTCCACCAATATCCCCCATCTTCCAGTAGCTAGACAGTTACACCCACCAACTGCTGTGTAACCCCATCAAGAGCCAAGATCTAGAGACTATAAAACCAAGCTCCTGGAAGTATTTTGAGCAGCGCGACCTCTTATTGTCTAGTTCTAAATCTCAAAGAACCCAGCAGGCTGCCAAGAGTATCCTGCCCGCATATATGACTGACTGGGAACACTTGTAAAGGTGATTAGAGGCTGACCCAAAAGCCTCCATCCCTCTCAGAGAGCCAGGCAAGCTACCGAGAGTATCCCGCCTGCACGGCACAGCCTGGCAAGCTACCCGTGGCGAACTTGATATGCCAAAAGCAGTAACAATGATGGTCCTCATTCCCTTGATCCTGAAAGAGCCCCCACTATGCCATCGGGCTACACTAGCATGTGACAGGGATGAATGGAGACATTACTGGCGCCCACTTGAGCAAATCGTTGAACAATGGGGTGATAGGGGTAGTGATAAGTGAGAACCTGCCGAGAAAGTGCATGCAGTTTTCTGCGCTTGTGAATTATAATTGTCAGAGTAACTGGTGAAACATGAGTCATTACTGAAGAGAAAAAAATGCATGTAAAGAATGATCATTCACGAGCATTACACGGCTGGTTTTTTTTTAATTTTTTTTTTGGTTTCTTTCTTTTTTTTTTTTTACAGTTGTAGATTTACAATTTTTTGTGCTTGGGTTTCGATTATACAATGATCAGATACCCATCCCTCCACCAGTGCCCATTTTCCACCACCATGGATAATATCCCCCCACCCCCATCCCCCCATCCCCCCCTGCCTCTGTGTCAGGGCAATCCCCTCTGTTCTCTCTCTCCTTTTGGGTGTTGTGGTCTACAAAAGAGGCATTGAGTGGCAAACATGTTCAGTCTATAGTCTACTTTCGACATGCATCTCCCCTCCTGGGAGGATCCTCCAAACATCCTTTATTTGGCGCTCCCTTCTCTATCTGAACTGCCCTTTCCTCTAGGATACCCGACTGGCCTCTAAGTTATGGAGTAATCCTCCTGGTGCTGATCTCAGCTATTCTTGGGTATTAATCTCATACTTTGTACACGGCTGTTTTAGTGCCATTTCATGGAGGATGAAGATGAGAAACACCAATAAGAGGATTTTTGAAAGAATTGAGCAAAGAGAAGTAACTCCCCAAGATCTGAGGATATTGGTGACATTAGCCAAGCAAAATTAAATATATGATATATTTTCATAGATATACACAGCAGATAAGGCGTTTGCCTTGCACACAGGTAACCCGGGTTCCATTCCTCCACCACTCTCGAAGAGCCCGGCAAGCTACCGAGAGTATCTTGCCTGCATGGCAAAGCCTGGCAAGCTCCCCTTGACGTATTCAACATGCCAAACAGTAACAACAAATCTCACCATTTGTTGTGAGATATTGCTGGTGCCCACTCAAGTAAATCAATGAACAACAGGAGGACAGTGCTACAGTGCTCCATACAGCCCCATACCAAATAGCCAGTGTCATGATTTTGTTCAAATTTGGGTCTACAGATCAATATTTCTTATTCAACATTCCATAAACCGTAACAGTTTAAAAAGACTTCTCATACACATGAATAGAAACCCAAGAGAAATAACAAACACAGTGTTTTTGAATAGATCGTTTTCCAACTAAAGTCCAACCTAATATGAGACACATATATGAAAATATTTAACAGTGGTTAATTAACAAGAAATACACACTTTTTTTTCTTTTTAGTATCATTTCATTCTTATTTATTTTTGCTGTGGGGTATTATTGATGTTATTTTTAAAAGATGGAACAATGTTATATGTATGGTACAAAATAATCATGACTAATTATAACTAACATCCATCACCCTATAAAGTTATAAAATTTATTTATTTTGTGCTGAGAAATTTAAAGACTTACCCTTCATAACTTTTTTTTGATTTTTATACATTTTATTTTCATAAAGTAGTTCACAATAGTTCATTACAGAGAATATTCAAACACCCACCCCACCAGTGAGCATCTTCCCACCCCAATAAGAGGGAAGTATATGAAGGTTGTTGTATTTAATTCTGGAGCCATTTAAACCCGTATATAAGAGAATATAAGCAAGTATGTTTAAACGAAACAAGTGTGCGCTACTTTAGGTACCTCCATGGGCTAGAATATAAGAGGTCGCACTCTCCAGGAAATACTGCATCACTCTCTTCTGAGAGTTTCATAGTCTCTGGATCTTGGCCGTTGATGAGATTACATGGCGCTGGGGGCAGTTTGTGGGTATGACTGCCAAGCTACTGCAAAACTGGGGATCTGGGTGGAGGAGGCCCAGTCCCGATCTGAGCAGCCTTGGAGATCTCAGCCAAGGGTCCTACATACCTGGGTTCCTCTGTTGATTCCCTCATGGGTGAGGCTCATCCAAGCACATGGAGAGCAGCCTTGAGCAGGCTGCGGCTGGGTTCTGGAGGTTTTCAGTTGCCCAGGTTCTGCTTGGGGCAGGGAGAGGGGCCCCGGTGAAGACAGCCTGGCGCAGGGTCAGGACATTCTGCCCCTTCATAACTTTCAGGTGTTCCATGCAGCAGTATTGGCATTAGTCACCATGCTGGGCTTACAGAATCGTGACACTTCTTTAATAACTCAGACCTGGTACCTTTGGACCCCTTCGGTCTCTTCCCCCATCTTTCTTGCTATGGGAATAATCAGTGTCGTCTCTGTACTAGTTCATCTGGCAAGAACTTGGTTTTGGATTTGTGTTTAGATTTCACGTATAAATGCGATCATACCTATTTGTCTTTTATTCATTTCCCTTAGCATAATGTCATCAAGATTCATCCATGTTGTCACAAATTGCATGATCGTGATATTCTTGTTTTTTTTATGAATGGAGATTATCCCATATTCCATTCAAAGTATTACATCTTCTGTACCCTTTCATCTCTTCATGGCTCCAGATCATAGATACTTTTTATAAAGCTGAATTGAACACAGGGTGTATGCAATTTTTTTCTTTTTCTTTTATTTTCTTAAAAATGTTTAACTTTGGCTGGAGCAATAGCACAGCAGGTCAGGCGTTTGCCTTGAACACAGCCAACCCGGGTTTGATTCCCAGAATCCCATATAGTCTCCCGAGCACCCCCAGAAGTAATTCCTGAGTGCAGAGCCAGGAGTAACCCCTGTGCATTGCCACGTATGACACAAAAAGCAAAATATTAAAAGTTGAACTTTTTTTTTTCATTTCATCATCCTGTTATTCGTCGATTTACTCGAGCAGGCCCCAGTAACGTCTCTTTCATCCTAGCCCTGAGATTATATTCAAGGCTATTTAGGAGAATGAGACCCATCATTGTTACTGGTATTTGGCATATTTGGTACGCCACGGGGAGTTTGCCAGACTCTGCCCTGTGGGCAGGCTACATTCGATAGCCTGCAAGTTTGTCCAAAGTAGGAATGAGACAATAAGATGTCATAAAAAAAAGTTCTGATAAGATGTTGCGCGGCCGCAAATGCGGCCGCGCGGTAACAGAGTCTGGATTTTATAGTCTCTGAGTCTTGGCCGCTGATGGGATTCCACGGCGCCAGGGGGCCAGGTGGTGGGTGTGACCCCCGCCTACTGGAATTTGGAGGATCTGGGTGGAAGATGCTCGACTCCAATTCGAGTAGGCTTGGAGGTCTCGGCCCCGGAACCCGCGTGGCTTTGTCCCTTCATGTGTACCTTCATGTGTGAAGGTACCTTCATGTGTGCGGAGAGTGGTCTCAGCATGGTGGTGGCTGGTCCTGGAGGTCTTCGGCTGCCGGAGCCCTGGTCGGGGCGGGAAGGAAAGCTCAACCCGCTCCCCTCCAAGGGGCTCCGGGAAGGAACACCCAGGCGCGGGGGCAGAAGACTGCAAAAAAAAAAGTTGAACTTTATTTACACATAATGGTTTACAAAGTTCTTCATAATGCAATTGTTTCAGGCATTCAGTATTCCAACCCCAATCCCCCCACCACTGATCCCAGTTTCCCACCCCCTCTCAAGCTTGCACCCTTAGCAGTCAAAAATAATTGATTTTTATATTGCTTATTATAACAAAATGGCTAATGGAATCATGGAAAAATACTTCAGTAAAAGAAAATTTGTGGAAATTGTTCTATCTCCCCATGAGGTTATTAAAGACATTGTCTGAAGGTTTACTAAGCTGTTTGCTGCTAGTTAAGCCTTCTGTGTGATTGTTTTTGTTCACTGAGCTTAGCTGACTTCTATGCTACTTTTCTATCTGATTTGGTGTGCTCCTACTGGGCTGTCAGAATTGTGGAATTTGGCGGTGTCAAGTGCTTTAGGAACTCCAGATAGTTAGAACTAGGCCAGTGAGTTTCAGTGGCGTGGCTTGGCTTGCATCTCTTTCAGGATTCGTCACGAAGCTGTAAATCGGAGCCATTGTTTACATGTCTGCACCTGTGGGTTGTGTGCATGAGTGAGTGTACGGGGGAATCTGCCCTCCCCATTTCAAGCAGACCTGAGAGTTCTCAGACAGAAAACCCATGTGCCTGGAATTTTCATTGGCTTGGCTGTCTCTGCAGAGATCTGTCACGAAGCAGTGAAGCAGGGCCAGGCAAACATGGTTTCCATAGCAGTGTTGGTGGGATGTGAGTATGGCTGTTGGGTCTTTGGCAGGGCGGGACTCAGCTCACCCCTCTCCCAAGGGTGTCCCGGAGTACAACTCAGAGACTGGGTGTACCTGTGACTTTTAGCAGTTTTGTTCGCATCTCTTCCCAGTTTAGCCATAAAACTATAAAGATGGGCCGTTGTCTACATGGGGAGATGTTGGTGGGGGGTGCAGCTTACAGTACTATGGGGTTTGGGAGTGCATATCTTTTTAAGTTACTGGTTTTGTTTCTTCAGATAATTGTTTATACATGGAATTTCTGGGTGATACGGAAATTCCATTTTCAGTTTTCTACAAACCTCCATACTGTTTTCCCTGAAGCTTAGACGAAAGGTCTGCAAGCTTCAGTGAAACTCAATAGGGTAAAAATAAACTGTTAATAAACGTAATTTTAATTGTCTGTTATCTTGAATTAATTTTTGAGTTGTATTCTTATGGGGGGTGGTAGGATATCATAATAAATCCCCTAAGCAGTATTTGGCTTTTAAAACAATGTGTGTGTGTGTGTGTGTGTGTGTGTGTGCGTGCACGCCTTAAGAAAAACAGTGTACACCTATGCTTTCCTTTCCCTTCCAAATTGTTGAGTGTATGTGTAATATTTTAGCTATTTTTTTTTATTTTAGTCATTTAGCTGTTTTTCTACTGTAGGGTCTTTTTACTTCCCTAACCTAGTAGGGTCTCAGCCAAAGAGGATTACTTATTCTATTATAATTAGTATAACAAATAGTGTAACTAGTAGCATTCATATTGCTTTAAAATTAGTTTTATTTACTTTTTCTTAGATGGTTTTTCCTGCCTAGAAGCTTTGACTAGAAGGCAACTAACAAAAATGTAAAAAAAAAAAATTCAGGAGCATGCTAATTCTATTTTTGGATCTGTGCTGTATGTTAAATTTTAGCCCGTTCCAACTTTTAATAATGCAAAAGGTCAAATACTCAATGCAATGCACTTTTTAGTGCCCATACTAAATGCCACATTAATCTCACTGTAATTAATGAGCTTACCCTGTATTTATTAAGGAGGAAAATAGTATTATTTCCCTTAGAACTCATGAAACCAGCGGAATAATAGATAAGAAACATAAATTTTGCAGCTGCTGCCCTGACTAGAAATGAACTATACCGTTCAAATAAACGCATTTTGGTTTAATTTTCTGAGAACCAGAAAGCAGTATAAATCCCATTTATCAATCACTGTAGTCCCATTGTCATCACTGTTTTCCAAGGCAGCCTAGGTAATTGGAGACTCACACCACTAGGCAGGTTATTATATCACATTATTATGTCAAACGACAAGCTCATTCAAGAATCAGATTGCATACAAATTGGCTCTTCTATCTGCCCAGATTTCTGAAATGTAAACACTGTCCAATCAGGTTCATCATATATTCAAATGGAAAATAGGTTGAATATTGGACTCAGATCAAGCGTTCTGCAGACCTGGCCAAGAGAGGCTTGGGGGGGGTGTTATAGCAGTGACGACGCCACCTCAGTTGTTCATTGTCAAACGTGTCAAGCAGTGTAGTTCCATTGAAAGTTCTCTAGTAGTAACGACAGTCTATTACTCGCAGTCCCAAGTGGTTAAAACTGAAGGGAATTTAGAAATTATCCAAGTCACTAGTCCTAAAGTGTGAACTCCAAATTTGTAAACCATTCAGGTGGTTCTGAAAAATGATTAAAGCCTGGTCAGCTGCACTTCATTTTGTCTACTTTCGTGTAACAAGAACATGGAATTACATTAAGTAATGAGGACACATACTTCTCAAGCAGTAGAGTGAAAAGGAAAGTCTCATCTCTTGAATTCCCTGAGGTCAGTGTCCCACTGCATTTATCAAGTAAAATAGATGGGCACCTGACATCTGCAGTATGATCCATAAAGTTTCCAGCAGGACACACAGCACTGTCTTTGGGGAGCGTCCCTTCCATAAGTAGAGAAGGCAACATGTACACCATAATCAATCAATATAAAAATTATATTAATGCATGGGAAAGATAAAGGAAAGTTACATGGTAAAGATAAAGATAAGTTACAGGATGCAAAGAGACCTAATCTATGAAGTTAGCTGTGTTTGTTGTTTCAACGTGATCAATTTCCCTTACTTTCCTCTTATCTTGGCTAACTCAGCTCAATAACAAAAACAGTTTTTATTCAGCCTGGGTATGTTTTTTCACCATCATGTCCCAATTTATAGGAAATATCATGATGAGATTGTTCTCTCTGTCACCAAACATTTTTCTTGATGCTAAATCATATCACATATATTATAAGACTGATTTAAGAGTAAAGAAAGTCACTGTCACTGTCACTGTCCTCCCGTTGTTCATCCACACATTCTAGATCAGAATGTTGGGAACTGGTCTTGTCCCAAAGCTGGCTTCTGTCTGCTCCCCAGGGAAAGGAGACAAAGGCTCGAAGGCCCATCATGGACAAGCCCTTCTCTGGTCCTGTCTCTAGAGGTTGAATGCCATGTGGTTGAATGCCAATGCTACTCCAGTTTAAATAACTAGCACGGGGGCTGGAGCTATAGCACAGTGGTTAGGGCGTTTGCCTTGCATGCGGCCAACCCAGGTTCGATTCCAGCATCCTCTGAGCACCCCCAGGGGTAATTCCTGAGTGTAGTGTAGAGACAACAGTAACCCCTGTGCATTGCCAGGTGTGACTCAAAAAGCAAAATAAATAAATAAGTAAATAAATAGCATGAATGATCCTCAAGCAGAGAGTAAGAATCGGGCAAGTCAGTCATACAAGTCTGCTCTCGCAGGGATACATGCAGATAGAAATTAGCAGGTGCCAAGACCCCAGTAAGGGAAGAGGCATTTGGCTTCCCGATGAGAAGGTAACGCACTCTGACACGAATGAGCTGTGTTGAGACCAGGATCCTCAGTCAAATCTGCGTGGCTCAAACTTTGTATGGGTATCCAGGGCTCTTTTGGATTTTACAGATGAGGAAACGGAAGCCAAAGAGGCATTAAGTGACATTCCAGACTCCTCATTGTCCACATCAATCATTGTTTTAGGCGGCAATGTAGAGAGACCATGATCAGGGGGAATAGAAGCGTAATTAATTGGTGGCTGCTGGTGTGGGATTCGCAGGTAGTGGTGAAGTCCTGTTGGGAAATGAGAGCGATGATTAATGAGAGACTTCGAGAGACCCGAGCACGGCCCAGCGGGAACTCAGCGAGCATCCAGCTACTGTGGCCAAGGCTTCTCTGCCTCCTAATCCAGCCGAATATGATTTGGGGGAATCCAAATAAAATTATGGCTTATGACAAAGCCAAAAATTATTAAAAAGAAAGCCCTCTGGAAAGCCTCTTTTGTTAAAAAGTTACAAGGCAGATAATTCTTTGGATTGAAGTAACATCGCGTGATAACGTGAGGTAGGCTTTGGGACTCCCAGCTGAGAATGAACATCCACAGGCTCTGTATGACATGACGCCCACCCCCGAGAGGCCGGTCTGCCCTTCCCCGAATGTGTGTGTCCTCTGATCTGTCCCTTCTGAGAACCACCAATTGATGTCTTAGAGCCCAAAAGTTTGGGGTTTCTTTCCATAAAAATGGGGTTTGGGGGTGGGAGGAACATGCAGTATTAGGGACTGAACTCAGAGCTTCAATCCTGCTATGCATACCCTTTGGGTCATGATGCCAGCCTTATTTTTCTTTTATTTAGTTGATCTTTATTTTTTTTTCATTTTTTATAGTTTTATTTTGTTGTTGTTGTTGTATCTACTTGCAGAGCATGGCAAACTCCCTGTGGCCGTATTCGATATGCCAAAAACAGTCACAATAACGGGTCTCATTCCCCTGACCCTGAAAGAGCCGCCAATACAGCAGCGTTGGGAAAGACGAGTAAGGAGAGGCTGATAGAATCTCAGGGCTGAGATGAATGTGATGTTACTGTTGCCCGCTGGAGTAAATCGGGATGACAGTGTGACAGTGTTACAGTGTATCTACTTGCTATTTATTGACCACCAAAGAGTGGAATGTTGCAGTGTTTTCCCTTGCTTTAACATAATCCCTCCCACACACAACCCCCAGGCCCACCCATGTTGATGGGCATCTTCCTTAGGGAGCAGTTAAGGGCCTTGGAGGGGAAAGTGTCCTTATGGGTGGCAGCGTGGAAGCTTCTTCTGGGGCATCAGGTAGCGGGAGAGCACGCTCTGTCTTTGCAAGCTGCATCTACTGTTCCAGAAGGCAGGAAGAGGCGAAGAGAAGAGCCCGCGCCGTGATGGAGCAAGTGCGCTTCCAGGCGCTCGCCCATCTGGGCCGCGCGGTTGACTTGAAGCGCAGCACCCTTGGGTGGTCGGGCCTTTCCCGTCTGCTCTGCCTGCAGTGTTCCTCTCCGGGCTACATGGGAAAACGCCCACACGCTTCTGTCTTGAGGTTCAGTTCAGGAATGAAGCGAAGTGGCTGTCTGAGAAAATATCAGGAGTCCTGAAAGCCGTGAGCAAAAACCTGAAGGCGAGAGAATGTAGCGGGGTAGAGAGACGAACTCAAAGGAAGCCCTAGCAGTTCTTGGTCCAGGCGTGACAGCCTGAGAAAATTCTTGAAAACAGACAAGTTGGGGCCAGAGAGACAGTATCAAGGTTCAGGCACTTGCCTTGCATGTGGCCAACCCCAGCTCGGTCCCCAGAACCACAGATGATCCCTTAAACACCCTGAGCACAGGACCAAGAGTAAGCCCTGAGCACCAGAGGTGTGGCCCCAAACAGACAAGTTGATTTTTTTTTTTAATGCAAGAACTGGAGAGAAAGGACAGGAGCTAAGGCACATCCCGCTGATGCCAGTTGGGTTTCTCACAGCGCATGGTCCCCTGAGCACTGTCAGGCAGAGCTGGGCATGACGCTGAAGCATCCAAATGCCCCCAGAATGGCCCCGTCTCTCTGGATCCCTGAATCAGCCCTGCATTCTCGGGCTCCTGCATTAAAGCACCAAAGCAATTTGGGCAGAGGATCTCCAGAAGGGATCCCCAGGTCTCTGGAGCACTTAGGATCCACATGACCCCCCCCCAAAAAAAATACAACAGTGGGTTATCAGAATCAACCAGAAGGGGCTGGAGCGATAACAGGTAGGGCGTTTGCCTTGCACCGGGGTTCAATTCCCAGCATCTCATATGGTCTCCCGAGCACTGCCAGGAGTGATTCCTGAGTGCAGAGCCAGGAGTAACCCCTGAGCATCACCGGTGTGACCCTAAAACTATAATCAACCAGAAACAGATGGGCACAGAAGTAGGCTAGACAAGGGTGAGGGAGATAGCCGAGTGGGTAGGGCGTTTGCGTTGCACACAGCTGGTCTGGATTCAATTCTCGGCATTCCACACAGTCCCCTGATTCCTGCCAGAGTGACACTGAGCACAGAGCCCAAGGATGAGCCCCGAGCACCACCGGGTGGGCCTGAAAACTTTTGTATAAGGCTAGGCTAGAGGCACCCGATTAATTTCTGAGGAGGCACACTGGCCCTGAATGCAGGAGAGGGTCCCAGGATGGTGGCAAGATGCAAGAAAGCAGCCCACCTTGCTAGAGTCTCCAATGCAAGGGCGAGAAGGAGGCACCGTTCTCTACTCTTGAAAGGGGCTCCGGCGTCATGGCAACCCAGTGTGGCTCCCATCTAAGAGAAGGCAAGGAGGTACCGGGCCAGGACCAGAGGGGAGCCAACTGGCAGGGCAGCCGGGAACACCAGGAAGGTCACAGAACAGGGCAGAGGAAGGAGAGCAGTCACAGCGAGCCCTGAGTCACGGCTGCCTCTGGGAAGATCCTTCAGGACGTGAGATTCCCCCAAGGTGGGGAAGGAAGACAGGGCAGAGGAGAGTGACCCCGCTGGGATCCACCTTCGTTCTCTGTGGTCTGGGGCACAGGCCAAGCACACGTCCCTTCTTTGATATACAAAGCCCATCCAAACAACTTTCACTTAAAAAAAACATTTGCTGGTGGGGGCTGGAGCGATAGCACAGCAGGTAGAGTAACCCCTGAGCATCGCTGGGTGTGACCCAAAAAAGCAAAAAAAGAAAAAGTTTGCTGGAGATAGGAGCTAAAATTAGCTCACAGGATTAACTGGGGCTATAGATAAGGTCTGACCCATCTGCAAGGTTAATGTGATTCATGCCACCATTTTTTCATATCAAGGTCGTGCTTGAACATAAGAATATGTTTGCGGGAATAAATCACTTAAATAAAAGCGCAAAAACAGTGGCAGGTGACTGAAAACCTAATAACCACATCCTGATTCTCAACATGCTTGTTTCAGGCTGAATTTTGAAATGGCGAAGATGTTATAGCTTATGATCTTCAAAACTGCAATACGCTCGAGTGCAAATCTGATCCTCTGTGCACATACACACAGATTCACACAGATACAAATATATACAATTTGAGAATTTTCCACATTTGCTTAAAATTGTTTTAAGTCTTAATTTTTTTTTTGTTGGTTAAAATGTAAATTTTTTTTGAAATTTCAACTTGTCAATTTGTCAATTCATTTTATGTCCTCTAGGATTTATGTTATTTACGTTACTGGCGCCCGCTCGAGCAAATCGACGACTAACGGGAAGTTAAGTGATTAAGTGATTAGGATTTATGAAGAGTGCTACTTCTTATGGAATTAATTGTTAAGTGAAAAATAACTGACTTCAAAGGGAGGGAAAGGGAGTATAAATCAGTGTGCTGATATTAATGCCAGTTGTAGAGAGAGATTAAACATTTCTATCTTTACTTATTTTTAATTCAGACACTGTGATTTACAAAGTGCTTCAGAATAGAATTGTTTCAGGTGTACAATGTTACAACCAACACCAATCCCATCACCAGCCCCTGGGGTCGCTGATGCCGCCCCCACCCCCAGCCTGTTCTTTTGGCAGACATCTAACAAATGTAATTTAGGTTGTTTTCTCCAACAAAACTTAAAGAAATGGCGAATGGAATTATCAAGATTCGGTCAACAGATAATTTGTAGTGATTAATTCTACATGATTTTTGCCTATGTAAATAAGGAAATTCAAATCCTTTAATACAATATAGTATACTGACTTTTTTCATTAACATAACTAAGTTTTCAATTCTGACATCTAAACCATATTGCATTCAGTTTTATTTTGTACTTGAACCTTATTGAGGTAATTATATTTTCACCCTCACAAATGAGGCTTCTTTTTTTTTTTGCCTCCTTCGGAGGCATATAACAAATTTATTTCATATTACTTTTTTTTTTGGTTTCTTGGGTGTCACACCTGACAATGCATGGGGGTTAACTCCTGGCTCTGCACTTAGGAGTCACTCCTGGCAGTGCTCAGGGGACCACTTGGGATGCTGGGAATCAAACCCGGGTTTGCCGCGTGCAAGGCAAACGCCCTACCCACTGTGCTATCTCTCCAGCCCCTATTTCATATTACTTGGCAAAAAAATATAAATTTAAGAGGATGGAATTGTGATCTTTTTACAAACAAAATATACAAAAATAATACAACATAAGTATAATTTTGAGGAAGGTCAAACACAACAGTCCCTGGGGCTGACTTCAGGCTCTGTGCTAAGCGATCACTCCTGGTTGGTTAGGGTACCACATGGGATGCCGGGATCAAACCTGGGTTGGCTGCATAGAAGGTCAATGGCCTACACGCTCCGACCGCAGATGACAGAATTCCATTTGTGATTTTCAGGATGTTCCCCAGATTTCTGAAAAATCAGTGTGATGAGTTATTGACAGGAAAGCTCTCAGAATGTGAGATACTTATACGCAGAATGATAAGGGGGGAAAATTCAATCTTTTCCAGGTCTAAACACATATCCTCACACTCATTACAGAAGTTAGAGCAAATGAAAGCTATACCGTTATCTATTGCAGAATAAGGTGACTTTTATTATATTAAAACTTGATTCTAAGTTTTAAATAATTTCAGTAACTGTCCTTATATTTAATCTAAGCTCTCTGCAAATTTCCTCTCGTGTAAAATTATTCAGTAACTTCGTGGAACATTTCTGTTGCAGCTCAGATATCTAATTATGCAGGCAAGTCTCATCCTCATAAGAAAGTCAGTGCAGTACTTAATTGGTGGGAGGAGAGATAGTTTGGGTCCCACCTAGCAGTGATCAGGGCTTACACTTCTGGCTCTGTGCTCAGGGGACCATGTGCAGTGTCAGGAAATGTACTGGAATCGCCCATACATCCGCCAAACTCTCTCCTCCGGCCTTAAGTTTTTTAATAGAATTACAGCAAATAAATGTTTTCCCTTTCTCCTGAAGACATCATCTTAGTAACAGTCAACTGATACCTGTTCTTAAACTGACTTGGAGGTTAATGTGAGTTTTCAATAAATTTCAATAAATTTCAATAAATTTAAAAGTGTTTCTCAACCTTCTTCTGAACCGTGACCCCTCCCCCTTTCAGTGTGTTTTTTTTTTTTTGGTGATTCCCTAATCCTACTTGTGGGATCTCCTATGAAATCAAGTCTCCTAGTCTCATGTGATGGCCCCTTGGAATATCCAGGGGGCCCACGGTAGGCCATGGAGCACCTCACTGAGAAACACGGTCTTCGACGCTAGTTACTGCAAAGTCCATGCTGACAATCTTTACTTCTTATGAAAGAAAGTTTCACACTGTTTGCTCCTCTCTTTCTAAAACTGTCTCCTAACACCATGTTCAAAAAGTGGATGCAAAGGTATGGTAGTGTATCATTTTTATTACATTATATTCAAATGTCTGAAACCCTGATATTCCAAGCATAGGGGTTTCACTCAAATGAGAGAAAGAATCCGGAGTTCTGACATCCATCGAGGATCAAGAATCAGGGACGTTGTCTCGTTTGCCAAGGTGTCAAAAATCAGATGGGCTGGTCACGTAATGAGATTTAGAGACGACCGCTGGACTAGAGCTGTTACCAACTGGATTCCACGGGATGTCAAAAGACCGCGTGGCCACCCACCTACCAGATGGTCAGACTTCTTCACCAAGATCATGAACGATCGGTTTGAGGCTCTTCGTGTTCCTAGAGCGAACAGACGCCATTGGGCTACACTAGCACGTGACAGGGACAAATGGAGACGTTACTGGCGCCCGCTTGAGCAAATCGACAATTAACGGGAAGTCAAGTGATTAAGTGATTAAGTCTGAAACCCTTGAAAATAGCAGCAAAATAATTATGGTGCCAAAATTAAATCTCTGAATTTTTGGTATGTTTGTTTGTTTGTTTGTTGGAGAGGGCCCACACCCAGTGATGCTCAAGGATTACTCCTGGCTCTG
Source organism: Sorex fumeus (assembly GCF_029834395.1). Lineage (NCBI taxonomy): Eukaryota > Metazoa > Chordata > Mammalia > Eulipotyphla > Soricidae > Sorex > Sorex fumeus. Next base: position 5,726,246 of record NW_026606149.1, read on the forward strand.
TGCTCAGGAATCATTCCTGGCTCGGAGGACCCTAAGGGGTGCCGGGGATTGCACCCAGGTTGGCCATGTCCAGGGCAAATGCTTTAACCAAATATCTGAAGTTTTATCAGTAAGTTTTCCTTTCTCTGGTTTTCACATTAGATTGGCCATTTCCTAGAGCCCTTGGTCCTCACAGAATTCTCTTTAGGGCATCCCAATTGAGCACAGGGCCTAAAACCCCTCCCCACCTGCGTCTGCCCAGATTGTAGGTGTGAAGATCCATGCCCAGTCCGCCAGGTTACACTGAGCAGTGCTCCGAGAGTCCAGCCAGTGCTGGGAAGCAAACTTGGGGGTCTCACAAATACCAGGTGTGCGTTCCGCCCCTTCAAGCTGTCTCTTCCCTTCCCCCTCACGGTATTTTTCAATTTAGATGATTCTGTTTTAATAGTTACCATTTTTACTGTTTGCCACAGATTGTTTCTAAACTCATTATTCGGCTGAATTCTGTTCACAGTGAAGAGTTCAGATAAGTTTTGCAAAGAATCTGCAGTTGTAGAAAATTCATTTCCCAGAAAGTAATTAGAATACAAGAGAATTAAATGCAGGCGATAGGACGGAATGCTACATCAACCAGAATAATAGATACATGACATTTTACTTAGAGAGTGTATAAAATGATATTAAAATGTAATTCTGTATGAATCAAATTAAACCATCTTTAAGGCAAATTAAAGTATTATAAACTGAATTATGCCTAGTATTTTTCAGGCTTTGAATGTTGTTACTGGCCCAACAGTCAGACTCTAAGTATATTCTGGCTAGTATTTAAAATTCAAAAGCATTTGCTTTCCCCTTCAATATTTATATTTTTAAATATGTATGTTAATAGTCCACTTGCCAAAGATTCACATTGTTTGGCAGTAAAAATGATGTTTTTACGGTCTTTTTTTAATTGCACTGTCCTCGCATTGTTCATTGATTTGCTCGAGCGGGTACCAGTAACGTCTCACAACAAATTGTGAGACTTGTTGTTACTGTGTTTGGCATATCGAATACATCACAGGTAGCTTGCCAGGCTTTGCTGAGCAGGTGAGATACTCTCGGTAGCTTGCTGGGCTCTCCAAGAGGGGCGGAGGAATCGAACTCAGGTCTGCCAGGCCGGCCGCATGCAAGGCAAATGCCCTACCCACTGTGCTATCGCTCCGGCCCTTTTTAATTGAATAACACTAATTCATAATGGTCTATAAGTTTCAAATTTCTCTACGTACCGGCTATAGAAATTTCCTTGTGTATGTGTGTATGTGTGTGTGTGCACGTGCACATGTTCACAAACACGTATGTGTACACACATATGCGTACAGGTGCATAATCTGGTCTTATTTTGAATATTGTCTTTTATTACCATTAATGTGACAGTGTGGTCCAGTATCTGTATATGACTCAGTATAGATGGTTCAGTCTCTGAATATCACAGTAAGCCCCAAAGTCTAGCTTCCATCCATCTCTGTAGAATTGATCACCCTTCCCCAAACCATCCAGACCCACAGCTGGTCCTGGTGACCGCCAAGCTGTATCTAAGAGTTGTTTTCATTTGCTTTGTTTCTTTATATTCCGAATGAGTGACATCATAGGGTATTTGTCTTTTTCCATTTGATTGACTTCACTTTGATGACTGAACTCTCTAGAGGCACCTATCTAGACAGTCGCCCCAAAATTCCATTATTAAGATGTGTATATATTAGTGAAATGAGAACAAGGGAGAGAGCACAAATGGGAGAAGCAACTCTTTCGCAAGTTAAAATTAGGGTGGTAATTTTTTTTAATTTAATAAGCTTGGAAGGAAAGGTTAAGCAAATCTTAGATCTCTGACAAAGTAAAGAAGCCCAAAAAAAATTAAATAGAGATTATAAAATTATAAGATCAGTACAGCACTTGAACATATTAAAAGATGATCAAGAGCGGAAAAAAGAATAGACATGAAAGTGACAGAGAGAGAAGGAACAGGAAAAAAATATGGAAGGAAAATAACACAACTAAGAAGAAACTCTAATAATAATTCTAAAATATTTTGACTACTGAGACTTGATTTCCTTGATTTAAAAAATCAAATGGTCTTTGAAAAAATACACCAAGATTTTTCAAGCTTCTGAGGAGCAAACATAAAATCCCTGAATTCCAGAGAGAACAGAGTGAACGGATGCATGCCAGAGACTATTGCAAATCCTTTTTTTTCTACCTTGCTTTGGAGCGTGTGAATGTGCTTGTGTGTATGTGTATTTGTGTGTGTATGTGTGTGTACACGTGTGTGTGTGTATACACATGCATGCAGGTGCATAACCTGGTCTTATCACATTTATTATCATTAATGTGATACTCCATTAAGCTACTCTTTTATGTCTTAATGCATTTAATACATGACTATTTTAGTAGAAACCATGTGATCATCACTCCACAGTCCAGGAGCTAAGAAGGAGAGCAGTTAATATGACTTTTCTGATGTCACTCTCCAGTAAAGTAGAAGGGGACAGCTCATACCTGAGGGAAGGAGTCTTCCCTCAGTTCTGTTACCCGTGACACAATAAAGGATCCTAACTGAGGCATGAGCCAAGAGAGATTCACAATGAATCAAAGAGCTGAAGATGCCAAAGGAATTTATGAAACCACAAAGGGAATTTGGAATATTGCAACATTCTTGTGATGAGGATTTATTATCAAGACACAAAAGCCAGAAGCACAGAGATATGACAACACCAAAATTAAATACTGAATGTAGCAAAGGAAATTAAACAAGAATGAGAGGTAATTCACATCCTTCAACTTGGGAAAAAAAATTAATCTAATCTAATATGATCCAGATCTCCTGCATGTTAAGACAGAAAGCACTTGTATGTCTTCTAGGTAGAAATGTAAATCAGAGTGGTACAAACTGACAGTATATCAGTGACATAAAACCATCATGGACAGCTTTCATTTATTTTGAACAGGATGAAGGATGGAAAGTTACATATCATCTGGAATCATCTTGTGCCATCTTAAACCACCTTATATAATTTTACTAACAAGTACAAATATCACCCAGAGAAAGATCAGGAATAGATTCCCTGGGAACAGAAAGTACATCCAGTGCATGATCTAAATCAGTGGTCCCCTGGGCAGGAGAGATAGGACAGCAGAAAGGACATCTTCCTTGCACCAGGCCGACTCAGTGTTGACCCCCGGCACCCTATATGATCCCCTGACCCCCACCGGGAATGATTTCTGAACACAGAGCCAGGAGTTAGCCCTGAGCACCACGAGGTTTGGCCCTAAAATAGATCGATGGAAAGATAGATACCCAGTCCCTAATCCCTTGAATTTGCTGGGTTTTATGGTTTCACCTGTGGATTTCGCGAGGAGATAAGGAGAAAGCAGAGACCCACACAGGGACAGGGGAGATTGTGCTGAGGTCAGGTGCGTGCTTGCTTGAGCCTGGTGTGGATTCGATCCACCTGGCCCCAGAGCACCCGAGTTATGCTCTGGACACCGGTGGCGACCAGTGGCCTTTGAAACTCCTAAGCACCACCAGAGTTCCCCGGCTGGTCTCCGGCACACCCTCCGCCCTAGTGTTGGACCACAGGTCTTTTATTGTCAAGAGTAGCCCCTGGAGCCCCTAAACACTGCTGGGTGCCCCAAACTTATTTTCTGATCAGAACAGTACCCACTTACTTAAGTGTAACTATTTGGAGTGTGACCTCCAGGAGACCAGAGCGGGGAGCACAGAGCCCCCAGGAACTGTGTCCTGGCGAGGAGATGAGATCAGGGAAACCCACAAAGAGCCGGGGGAGACCTGGAGAACCACATCCCCCACCAGGGAGCGAGCCCTCCACAGACCCTGTCTCCCCGCGAGCCTCCAGAAGGCCCTGCCTGTCCCCCACCCCACCCCCCCCAGCACTTCAGAGACCCTTGTCCGTCCCCTCCGCGACCCACGCTGGCCAGCACAGGACAGAACAGTGTCGTGGGGGCAGCCGCAGAGCCCCCAGATCTGCTCTCCTCCTTGGCATTGCTCTTGGCCTTGAAATTTTAGAGGGTCAAACCCAAGAGAGGGGGTCCTGAAAACCACCGTTTCTCTAAGACTCTGCTCTGTTCCAAGAGAGGGGGTGAGTGAGTGGGTGGGATTTGATGAAGGAGAATCAAGCTCTGGTCCAAGGGGCAGCAACCCTGGTTGCCTGAGCACTGCCTGACCCCCCCTGCAGTGCTGTAATCACCTCTCCCCCTCAGGAGAGAGTCCCAGGGGAGGGCCGGCCACTTCCTGGACAGTTGGGCCAGGGCCAATATCTTTTTTTTTTTTTTGGGTTATACCCAGCGATGCACAGGAGTTCCTCCTGGCTCTGCACTCAGGAATCACTCCTGGCAGTGCTTAGGGACCATATGATGCTGGGAATCGAACCCGGGTCAGCTGCATGCAAGGCAAACACCCTACCCACTGTGCTATCGCTCCAGCCCCAGGGCCAAATATCTTGAGGGAACACTTTGGTTTCTCCCCGGACAGAACCTCTGCTCTACTTCTCTCCAGCATCTTCCCTGAATACCTGGCTTCCATTTTGCTTTTGTGAATTAAGCATGTCCGGTCTGATTTTATAGAACCGGGTGAGGCTTTGTCAAGCGCTATCTCTAGGGTGGGGCTTGAGAGGTGGAACCGCCCATAGAACACCTGCTTTGCAGGCAGCTGGCCTGGATTCAGTTCCTGCAGCCCGTCAGCCTCAACAAGGCCACCAGGACTGATCTCTGAGCAGTCAGGAATAAGCCCTGAGCGCTCCGGGTGTGGGCCAAAGCACAAAATAATGATAATATCCCTAGGGTACTAGCATCAGGGCCACGCAGTGATCCCTGCGCAGAGCCAGGAGTAAACCTTGAGCGCCTTTGCATACAGCCCAAAGAACAAAATAATGATACTTTCCCAAGGGTCGTATCATTCCTCCTGAGGCAATTGCATTTTTTGCCCCCACTTGGGTTTTTAATCACTTTGCTATTTAAAAAGAGAATACCCGGTTTTCTCTGCCCTTCAGAAGCCTAACAAACAAGTTAAACACAGAAATTCAAATGAAGTCACTTCCTTGGGCTGTTGGTTCCTACCCGTTTATCAACGTGAGCTTTACTCCATGGGAACCTTCTGGCTTCCTACGGGATCAAGGTCTTCCGGTCTTGCCTGCAGGTTAGAATTGGAGTTGGAAAGGCCAGGAGAGAAGCAGCTAGCAGAGCAGGAAGGAGCAGTGGTCAGCTCTGCACCAGCAACAGTGAACTTAATACTCGAGACAGAGAGGGTAGAGCTGGTGCTCCCTAAGTGCTCCTTACACTGCTGATGATGAAAAGACCACCCAGCGCCCAGCTCTGGCCCTGTCCACATGGCGGTGCCAGGTTCACCCCCTTGTCCCTTGAATTTTTTTTCTCTGGGGACTTGGGTTTTCTCCCAGCTAAAGATGGGCAGGGGAGGGTTGGTGATGTGTCTTGGTGGCCCAGAGGGAGTAGACTCGGGCTGTGTGCTTCTCAGCAGAGAGACAGTCTGTCCAGGTAGAGTCCCACCTTGACCCAAATCTTTGTCAAGGATCAAGGAGGAACACACAGGGTTCCAGCCTCCATAAGCAAATGAATGGCAATTGTTGCATTATTTGAAGAGTTTGGGATCTTTCCGAGCTGGGTCATGTTTACACTGCACTCTAGCTAGAATGGATGGATGAGCCTCTGGCCAAACTGGTTGCCTTGGATATTGTTTCACTCAGTCTATGTCCAAGACTCCTGCAGTTCCTCGGATGCTGCCATTCATTCTCTGGCTTTTCTCCCAGTGCTATGCTCATCTCTGAGCCCGCACCGTGATCGGATCATTCCCTACAGCGTCCATGTCTTTTCTTTTTTTTTTTTTTGGCTTTTTGGGGCACACCCAGCGATGCACAGGGGTTACTCCTGGCTCTGCACTCAGGAATTACTCCTGGCGGTGCTCAGAGGACCATATGGAATGCTGGGAATTGACCCAGGGTCGGCTGTGTGCAAGGCAAACGCCTTGCCCGCTGTGCTATCGCTCCAGCCCCCATCCATGTCTTTCCTAGTTGACCGCTGGTCTGGGCAGTTTATGGGACAACCAGAAAGAGTTCTCTCTAGGGGTCCAGTGAATTCTCCTCTATTGCCCTGTGGTGCTCAAGTTTCCAGGACAGAGATGAGATCTCTAACTTCATCTCAATAAAGCAAATGTCTTCCTATTCAGTTTCTTTGTAGAATGAAATTTTTCTTCTCAGTCTGAGGCTTGGTCTTACCAGGAGGTGAAGTGGAGGGGTGAGCTGGGGAGGGAGTTTATCATATCTCAACCCATCTGTCACTCTCCCCTCACCCCAGATTGTCAAGGCCACCTAAATATCTCAAACACTGTCAAACACTGTCCTCCTGTTGTTAATCAATTTGCTCGAGCGGGCCCAGTAACATCTCCATTGTGAGACTTCTTGTTACTGTGTTTGGTATATTGAATACTCTCGGTAGCTTGCCAGGCTCTCCGAGAGGGGTGGAGGACTCGAACCTGGGCTTGGCCAGGCTGACTGCGTGCAAGGCAAACACCCTACCGCTGTGCTATCGTGTAAATATCTCAGTCGAAAATATTTCAATTAAACAAACATGAACATACAAGGCAGTAGAAAGCAAACTTCTAAAAGATTTTCAAGATAGACTAACAGCCATAAACAACTGTGTTGCTTTTAAATTGAGACATCGGCTAGACCCCCAGGGTCCACATTCATGGAATCTGGAGGGTGATCTGGAGGGAAAGTTTAAGGAGCATTTAAATAGAGTCCTGTGTAGTGGAGTGAAAAAGTTCTGTTCCACCAAGTTTTCAATTTAAGCTACGAAGTTGATTTTTGTTTTGTTTTGTTTTCGTCAACGGTGCCTAGGGGCATAATTCAAATGAATGTTGAGAAAATGCTTAATTATTTCTCCTTTTGTTCTCTTCTCATTGTTGGCAAAATCAAACGGCACTTATTAAGCCTTCATCTGTACAGTTCTGATTGAGGTTATGTTATTTTTGTGATAAGTATTAAATAGCCTCATTTGTGAATCGTCTGTAAAGACATGATTGAGGTGAGGGAAAAAAATCATAATTTCATTTCCAATTAGACTAGAAATTGTTCACAGAGAAAATGAAGAAAGCAATGTTGACCTTGAAGGAAACTAATATTCAAAACCTATCACCGTGAGGGAGGCAGAGCCAGGTGGCTGAAAGAGTCAGGGAACAAAGGAACACCCAGAATAAGGGCCCAGGCAGCGTGGGAGGAAGGGACGAAACGAACACTTACTGGGATCCCACCCTGCCAGCCGTCCTACAAGCTATTGTTTCACTTAATCCTCAGAACCCTTGGAGGAAATGTGTTCGCTCCTTGCAGAAATAAGAGGCACAAAAAGCAATGGTAGGGGCTGGAGCGATAGCACAGCAGATAGGGCGTTTGCCTTGCACGTGGCCAACCCGGGTTCGATTCCCAGCATCCCATAAGGTCCCCCGAGCACCGCCAGGGGTAATTCCTGAGTGCAGAGCCAGGAGTTACCCCTGAGCATCACCGGGAATGACCCAAAAAGAAAATAATAATAATAATAATAATAATAATAATAATAAAGCAATGGTAGAGCAGCAAGGGGTAAAGTAAAATAAAATAAAATAAAAACATTTCCAGTGTACAGGAAGCCCATGGCAACGGTGGTGTCTGCACCCACAACACATACCATACTATGTGTTACGTTTTTATAAAGTTAGTCTCATTGAGTCACTGTGAGATACAGAGGCACAAAGTTGTTCAGGACTGACTTTCAGTCATACAATGTTCCATCACCTGTCCCTTCACTGGGGACGTTTTCCACCAACAAGGTCCCCAGTTTCCTTCCTGAACCCTCAGCCCCTCATTTGACTTCCAAGCATGTTTTCAGTACCGTTAGGGAGTCCAGCTGTTCTAACATCAGTGGCATAACTGAACTTCAACACCAAAGACTCCAGGGTCGAGCCCGTGGACATAGCAAAGATGGCTCAGCACGCTTCAGTCTGAGCACTCCATCCCGAGTCTGAGAATAAGACGTGTACTCCAGCATTACTTTCAGAGTCCAAGTTAGAGAATAAAACCAGACTGACCCAGAACGTAGTCCTAACATTGAAATTTCCAACTGGTTTGTTTACACTGATCAATGCCAGCATCTCCAGAGAGAGGTGCTGCGTCCGGCACTGCGGGGCCGAGCCAGGGGAGGGCCGTCAGGGTGAAATCAGCACTCGAGACACACAGGGCTCCGTCATTCAGGAGATGGCATGAATGCGTGCATTGCATTTATTCAGAGCATAGGTACAGACTTAAGTATGTTTCCACAGCCCACCCAAAAGAAAGGAAAGAGGATGGGACGTGGGAAAGTGGATGGGACAATGAGCAGAGCCATGCACCGTTGGTCAGTCACCTGGTGACCCTTTCGACCTAATGCTACCGGTCGGAGCGGCCTGCTTTGTCACAGTTTTGACATATCCATAGAGACTGTGTTGTTCCTCATACATCATTTACAAATCATTTACAAGGGTACATTTTCCCCAAACTGAAACCACCTGTACTGGGAAGTTGCCCAGCTTTGAGCAGGACAAAGGGGGAATGAAAAATCAAGCATTCTTTTACTTGGTCAGTAGGCAACAGAGAGGAACTGTGAATTATCAAGCTAGCACAGCAGTCGGGAAAGAAAGGCAAAATTGTGTAAGAATGCTTTGTCCCGCATCCGATGACTACCTTAGACCAGTGTCCCCTACTGGAGGCCTCCCAGAAAGACTGTTGAACTATGGCCCTGGGATTCCATTCATGCCTTCTGGTTTTCACACCCATGATCAACCACCTACTACCCCAAACATTCCCCAGAATGAAGGTCCTCTGGCCGGCGAGGGCCTCTCCTGGCGTGTTTCTGGTATGAGTGGCAGGGGGAGCTGCCTGCTTGCTGCTCTTCCTCTGGACCCCACTTCAGCCTCTCTCCCACTGCGCTGCCACTTCCTGGCAGCTCCCAGCCTCACTGGTCCTCGTTGCATCATCCGGGTCCTCCAGGAAAGAGGAGATGCTCTCGGCTGAAATATGGAGCGAATGGGAAAATGCCTCCAAGAGGCTGGAGTAAAGCAAGTGAGCCGAGAGGGAATTTGGAGCTGGCAGGATCAGGAGGCAGCAGCTTTCCCACGCTCCCGCCCCGGAGAGGAAGGGGGCGTCAGGTGTGGAAGTTCAAAGGCAGAAGAACCTGGGAGTGGGAGGAGGGGGGTGGGGGGATCCTCCGAGGCTGTTCTCTGCCTGTACTGAGCCTTTATCAACAAGAGATTCAGATCAACAGCGACTCTGAAATGACTTTCTTATCAGCTAGATTTCATTAAGCATTTTTAATTTTGTTTGGTTTTGGCTGGGGGCACACCCAGCAGTGCTCGGGGGTGACTTCTGGCTCTGCACTCAGGAATCACTCCTGGTGAGGGAGCTCATGGAACCGGGGTGGTGCCGGGGATCAAACCTGGTCAGCCATGTGCAAGGCAGGTACCCTAACATGCTTTAGAATCTCTCCAGACCCTGTTTAGCTTTTTGTTTTCTTTTTCTCTTATTTTTTTTCCTTTGGGTCCCCATCCGGCAGTGCTCAAAGCTTGCTCCTGGTGCTGCACTCAGGGATCGCTCCTAGCAATCTGGGAAGAACAAATGAGGTGGAAAGAATTGAACCTAGGTCAGCTGCTTGGGAGACAAATGCCCCACTCACTGTACGGTTGCTCCAGCCCCCAGCTTTATTTTTAAAAAGTAAATAGACAAGAAATGCCAGCACCTATACTAGCAAGAAAAGATTAAATTGCTTCTAAGGATTATTTTTAAAATTGATAAAGAAAAGAAAGAAGAGAAAGAACGGAGGGGAGGGTAGAGGAGAGGAAAGGAGAAGAGAGGAGAAAAGGGAAGGAGAGAGGAGAGGAGAGGAGAGGAGAGGAGAGGAGAGGAGAGGGGAGGGGAGGGGAGGGGAGGGGAGGGGAGGGGAGGGGAGGGGAGGGGAGGGGAGGGGAGGGGAGGGGAGGGAAGAAAAAGGAGGGGAGAGGAGGTGAGGGAAGGTCTGGGCTGACCCTGAGAAGCTGACTGAAGTCCTAGAAAAAATAAATTCCTCCACATTGTTAGCATTACGACCATGGTTTTAGTAACCTGAATTTTCAATAAGAAAATTTCTCATTTCAAATACGCATATGAACCACCCCAAAACACAGAATTTTCTTAAAGCATGTTGCATGTGATTCCATGTTAGGTCACTTGCATCAGCTTAAAGGTGCATGATTCTGTGTAAGGAGATCCCAGGGTGTGTGCAGTAACACGCCATCAGCCTCAGCCAGAACCTCAGACGTAGCATGGGGTCCTCAAAAAATTGGCTTAAGGGGTCGGAGCAATAGTACAGAGGGGAGGGCGTTTGCCTTGCACGCAGCTGACCCAGGTTCAATCCCTGGCATCCCATATGGTCCCCCAGCACTGCCTGGAGTAATTCCTGAGTGCAGAGCCAGGAGGAACCCCTGTGCATGGCTGGGTGTGACCCAAAAGACAAAAAAAAATTGTCTTAAGATAAATATATGACTTTTTTTGTTTTTTAATCCAAAAAAAGGAGATTTCTGCATTTATTGGGAGCTTAGTATTAAGGATTCTGCCTTGTGGGTTGGTTTTTTTTGTTGGTTTTTTTTTTTTTTCTGCATCCTTTTGCTTGACTGAATCCTTTTCTCAGTACAGCCCTCCTCTGCTTCCTTCTCTGCAGGTCACGGGTTTGGGGCCTCCAAGATGTCACGTGCACAGACGTTTCCCAGCTACACCTCGGAGCAGAGCGAAGAAACCCAACCCACTCTGTCCCGGTCCAGCAGCTACGGGTTCAGCTACAGCTCCAGCCTCATTCAATGACACACAGTCAGTGCTGACCAGAGACAGTCTGCCCTGGATCTGCTTGTGGGGTCACTGCGCCCTCTGCCTCCTGGAAGACCAATTGCAGTAAAAAAAAAAATTGAAAAGGGTCGGGTCTAGCCCCCCTCCCAGGGGAAGGCTTGAAATGACTTCTGCTTCCATGATTCTGTGGCTAAGTCCTTTATTTATTGAATTTCTTCGGGAGAAATCTATGTTTTACAAAAAGTAGAGTCCAAATCGTATGAACAGTTCTTTAAATCCAATTCTTTGGGTGAGAGAGCAGAAGCCCTGGGCTGTGGGAGGGGTGACCCACACTGGTTGGGCCGGTATTGATCCCTTTTTCCATGGCTCCGTCCTCCCGTCTGATGACAGGGTCGAATCTTAGCTGGAACAGAGACCCACCTCTGCTTGGAAGCTTTGGACGGAGACAGAAAAAATCTGGTGAGCTGCATACATGGCATCACAAGGCTCCATATAAATAAGCAAGGGTTTAGGGAACATGACATTTAGAACACACTCATACGCAGGGCCTCGTAGCTCGACTCAGGGTGTGTGTGTACACGTGTGTAGACAAACACAGACATGGATATTACCATATCCATCTCTGTCTTACCAGTATATATCAGTGTTGCTGAGGGTGACAGGATATGCTCACTTAAATTGTCGAATACTGTAATTTGGTGCATTAAAAATTAAGGTTGTTATGTTGAATAGCTATTTTTAAAATAGTGCTGTAAAAAAAAAGGCTTCTTATTAGCAAAAAGTATTTATATCGTCAAGTCTGCTCCTATGCAAATGTAAGGGGAAATGTGAGAAGGGGGAGTTCTTGGAACAAAAAAGAGAAAGAATCAGTACACTGGTCTGTGTCACCTCACCAGCCGTACAGTATTTCTGACTAATGGGACTCTCCATAGGAACTAGTTTCAGAAAGATAAAAATCCATCGAAAGAAAAGCAGCATTTTTGTGCTCAGGAGAAGGTCATCACAAGAGTCCAGAGTTGTAGATATCACCCATTTAAGAGTGGGTTCAGAGGTGCTCCTGGGAGGACCATCATTCAGTGTACACCCAGAATTTCATGGGCTCTCTTTTCCTTTTACTAGACAAGGGCTGGCTGAGACCATCAGAGGAAATGGTCCCATGTAAATGCTTTCATCCCTGACACTAAATGACAGACTTCCGAGTTTTAAAGGGAAGTAGGATTTCCTTGTGAACCAAAAAAGGTTTAGCTAATTTCAGTGAAGGTGAACCGGGAACTTTTGCCCTTAATTTTGGGGTTCACATGGGTAAAAAAATACATTTTGCTCTGCCAGAACTATCTGATGCAGCTGGCCTAAGGCAATCAGCTTTTCAACTCCTCCGAGGTGGATAGGGACAGAGGGCATAAAAGATGAACACCTCATCTTTGTCACATCGAAGAAAAAAAATTAACTTTCAAAAATCAGTCTGTTTTAACGCACTTGTTTTGCTTGATCTGTGAAAATCATATCCCTAGCTTGTGTGTAGATGGACAATTCACTCAGGGGAGTGCCTCTGAATTAAAATGGTTCAGGGGCCTTCCTTGAACATGTCTCACTTAGAGCAACTACCTTGCCTCTTCAAATCTCTCCGATACGTATGAAAATCCCATCAAGATGCTAATCATAAGAGTTAATGTGGCTGCGAAAAATAATTATCTTGAGCTTTCAGGGATAAAAAAGAAAATTACTCAAACTCTCTGCACTGTGAATTCTGCTGACACGGCAGAAGAGGTGTTGAGTGGGTCCAGAGCAGGATGTGGCCTTCTCTGCCACCCCAGCTTCCGGTGTGGAACACCTCAGAATGACTTTTGCACATGGCATTTGCTTCGGAAATGCCATTAGTGAAACTCCCCAGAGCAACTCCAGCTGAGACCACTTAGGCATAAGCTCCCGGTGGGGTCATGTTGGGCGTCAGCCTCTCGCTGGCTCTCTCGGTTGAGCTGTTGCTTAGAGACCACAAGTTTCCACAAGGGACTTATGGGAAAGACCCTCAGGGGTCCTGGTTCTTGTCTCGGCTTTATTCATGTGCCAAGAGCACAGACAGCAAGTCCAGAGAGGCTTCTGCTGACTAGATGAGTTTGCTCTTTTGCCTGCCCGGTAGGAGACAATTGCCGGCACAAAGTTGTTTCACAAACACTATATCGTTGTGTTCTTTATCAGTTAAGGGAACTGAATAAGTATCCCAGATCTGGCATCGTCTTGGGCCAGTTCATTTTGAAAACAATTGGCATTAAAAAGGGTGAACTAAGAGAAATTCCCTTCCCAATTCTGGAACCCAAACACGACCCAATATGAAATCACGCTAAGAAAACATCTCATGGTAGGTTTCTGGAGATTGATGCTAACATCTTCCTCCGACTACGCTTAGAATCGGAACCAAGTCAAAACCACTAAACGATTAAATAAGAAAATCCATGTTAACCTACTATACGTGACATGCGGCAGTGTGTGTTGCAATTAGAATGGCAAGCAGATGAATCTTCCACAAAAACCAAAGAGGAAGGCCACTGTACCCATCTCCTAGATATTTATCAAAACAATTCCAGAGGAACCACTAGTGACCAGAGACAAGATTCAACCCACCGGAGCTCTTGGGATTTTGAGCAAAGTTACCACTACCCTTAGCCAGTCATTTTTCTCCCTTCAGAAATTGTATTATACCGTTGGTATGCACGTGGTATTTTTCACTAGGAGGGAGGCATTATTCTGAACCAAAGACATCTTTTAGACATCTTTAGGGACCCATCCAGATTATCGGGGATGAACAAAGTGTGAGTTACCAGAAGAGATTGGAAGGGAGGAAGGATGAAGAAACCCAATACAAAAAGAAATGGCTCTGCTTCGAGCAGAGAGAGCATCCTGGAGGAACTGCTTGTTTTGCAGAGAGATTCCATGAGACTTATTTTTTATATCCCCAAATTGTTCTTCTGACATTAATTACTACACACATGACCTTTGTATTTAAGATGCTGAAAGATGAAAAATAATTTTAAAAAGGTAATTTTGGATTTACTTTCTGGTAGGGGAAAAGAAGACACATCTTTCACATATTCATTGAATGAATAATGGGCTCTCAGAACGGATTTATTTATGCAGGGTGCAGATATTTATAATTCAACAGGTTCTGGCCACTGCCACAATTTGAACTCAATGAAATATATATATATATATTTACTTATATATTAGGAAAGATACAGTTTGATAGGGCATGTGAAATAAAGTAAGACATATATTCCAAGTAAACCTGAACATTTTCAAATATAATGAGGATTAGCCCTAGTCACTTGTACTCTTTCTGTATCTTCATGGAATAATTGTTTGAAAATAATTTGTTGCCTATGAGATGGGTACCCACTTATATTTCAATCCAATATAGATCAATGGATTGACCCATGTCTTTACTCTGTTAGTGGTTTTGATAGATCCAACTTATTGCATGCTGTATCTTTATCATAAATATTAAAAACATCAAAAAATCGATACCTGTTCCTCATTCTTTGACCAATATCTCAGAAAACTTTCTTTAGAAGTATTATGATCAATTCCCTGGCCTATTTTGGCCATTTGCTAAAATCAGCTATTAATGCTGCAGTGAAAACAAGCTAAACAAATTATATTCTGATTTTTAAAGGAACATTTTTGATTATTATAACAGCACAATGAAGGGAGATGAGATATGCAATATAGCTCGCCTTTGGTATTTTAATACATCATATTTCATGCAAAGTATACTAAAGCCTGTGCAAAGTCCAAGTTATACGTTTTTCTTTAATCTTGCTAATATATCTACTAATACCTTGCCATCAAAATTACTTTAGCAATCATAACATATAATCTCTCAAGCTTGACCTCTCACCATCATAGGAACATGCCACTCCATTTGCATGAATTATTCTCTAAGTGATATGTCCCCACTAATGAATCATGAGCCTATGAAATTCATGGTGTGTCATTTCCCGTGGGAGGGAGAGAGGAGACCAGGAATCGGGAAAGCAATGCTTGAGGTAAAATTGCAGACTGATGAACTGTGTGAAGAAACACAAGGACCCTGATTGCTTAACCTCCTAACCCCAGGCCCATCACAGAAAGAGTCACCTGTCAATGGCTTCACCTGGAACCATGGGAAGAATTTTGAAGTTGTCACTGGCAGGCCATACATCAAGCAGGCTTCCTTAAATTTGGAGAAGATTAGCTGGCATATCGGAATGCTTAGCAAAATCCCCATAGTAAAATGTCTCTTCGGTACCATGAGTATCATTTTTCTATGTAAGTGTCTCTTAGGTGAACTGAGGGTTACCTTTGTGTGTGTACCAGCTCCGTGAATCTCTTACTGTTTGTCCATACCCAGCAGTGCTCAAGGCTTAGTTCTGGCTCTGAGCAAGGGTCAGAGGACCATATGTGGTGCCAGAGATCGAACCCAAGTCATCCGCATGCAAGGCAAGATTCTACCTGCTGTGCTAGCGCTCTGACCCTTTATGAATATTTTTAAAAGATCTGCTCACTATTTTGCTGAAAACCACATTCTTTTTCCTTGAGCCTATGTGTTGGTTGTATCGTGCATCTGATAAGTACAGCTAACTGAAGCATCAGGCCACGGGTAGAGTGTCCTTGATGTATCACGAAAGTTTGGGTGTATTTTCCAGATGGATGGACCGCTGGCTACTCGGGTAGCTACCTGACAGGCCATCCAGAATAAGGTCTCACTTTATGTTCTGCTAAGGAAAACTCTGAAGTCATCGATTTTTTACTTTGTTCAAAGGCAAAGAAATGGTCAGGAATGGATTTGCCTGGTTCCAGGCTTTTGACCCAGAAGCGTTCCCTTGGCCTCATCTGGTCTCCCAGTTACACAGTGGGTGTTCAGAAATACCACGTGGCCCATAATAAATACGCCGTTGTACATTTATGTGTTTCTCCACATAGTTCAGATTTTACTCTACCTCAGCTCATCACAGACTATACGAATAGAGAGGTCTCATGGGACAATTCCTGACTCTTGTGGTAGGTCACAGGCTGGGGGTATGAGTTTTGTCACGAAAATTGTCTTTGTTTCCTGTTGGAAATTCAAATTTACTCATTCTTAAGTGATAAGTCTTAAAAGAAATAGGTGTTTATATTTTGTCTTCCTGCTTAGTCATCCTAATATAGTTATTACTATCATTTAGGGCCTCTTTTACTTGGATGTGCTTTGGGTAAATCATTGATTTGTGTCACAACTTCATTACAGAACATCAGGACTATTTTTTTTTGCATGTCAACAATAAAAAGCTTCCATTTTCAGCTGAAATTTGGGGAATGACTTTTTTTTAATTCACATATCTTAAATACTTTGTAGACAATTGTTCAAATGAACTGAAGTCTAGATAAATAAAACTAAGGTAAAATTACTAATTAATATGAAAAAGACATTTTGCTTATGGTTTTCACTTACTTTTCCCTACCTTAAAACAGAGGAGAGCTACATTGGTACTAAAAATGTCAACTTCTTTGGAATCAGAGCCCAAAAGTACAGCAGGTAGGGTTTTTGGCTGGCACAAGGTTGACCCAGGTTTAATCCTCAGCATCCCATATAGTCCCATGAGCACCACCAGGAGTGATTCCTGAATTCAAAACTAAGAGTAACCCCTGAGTATCTCGTATGTGTCCCCCAAAACAAAATGTCTATTTCTAATAATTCTATTTACTAAGTTTTGTTTGGCTTCATTATTTGTACTTGATCCTAAGTTCATGGGATGGATTTAAGAACGCATATTTACATTTTATAAGGTTACTTGGGTCAGGGTTATGGTCAATACATTCAGCTTGGCTGATTCCTTGCTTCTGAGATAATTTCAGGCTCAGATTGTAAAGTCAAACTCCCTCCAAAGACCCAGAATAGCCCATTAAAGGAGAATTGTGTGCATATTGGAATTTGATTGCTGGCTTTATTCAATGAAGTGGCTTAGAGCCCAATAAAAATCGCTTCTTTCTTGGAGTCCAAAATTTAAAAATCCAAATTCAGGGACACAAAACTGAGGTGATGATTTTCAAAACTTCTTAATCAGTCACTAGCGGATTTCTCTCAAAGAAATTATTGTGAGGTGGTTTTCATGGTGTTCCAATGCCATCTGTCATTTGCAAAAGGGGTTAAAGGTGAAGGAAATAAAAAGTAAAATGATACCATTTTGATGAGTTTAAGGTATAATAGAGATCATGTAAATTTTGATGAAATTCTAATTGGTGTATCTGTTGCCTAATTCAAGAAACAATGCTTATTGTTTTATAATCCCTTCCTCTTCCATTTGTTCCATTTTGTGGTTTGGTCACGCACATGCCAGAAATCTCACACTCCATTGTGGTGCTGAGAATCCCAAATGGTAGCCCCTCAAGGATCATGATTGGAGGCTGGTTCAGAGTTGTCAACTCTCAGCCTTATGTGACCAGGAAAGGCATTTTTGCCACTGATCTCTCCCTGGCCCGCCACGCCTACTCTTTGCTTCAGTAAGTTGGAGGAGGGGAAGAGGGATGCCTCCGATCTTTGTGAAGATAAAAGAGATACTAGATCTTACAGATCAGAGATTCTTTCCAGTTGTAAGACACTACACGTTTAGTTCTGGCAGACGAAATATAAATCACTGAGACAAATCAGTCTGCTCCCTGGAAATAGAGAACTTGGAAACCACTCTCTTCTTTCTGCAGTGGCAGATTTCCTAGGACCTGCAGAGCCCCCCTAAACATACCCCTTCACACACACACACACACACACACACACACACACACACACACACACACACTTTTAACATTTGACCTGCTTTAGATGTTCACTATTGTTATCTTGGTAGGTCCACACACAGAATGATCTTTGCAAAATTCTTCTCCCTATGAACCTTCAAATATATTGAGTTATGTGTTATATATGTTTGCTTTCTGTAAATTCTTTTAAATTAATATATAAACTTTGTGAAGTCTTATACTGTACATTATAAAGGGATGGTCTTTGTCGATTGTAACGTTTCTGATCTTTTGATAAAATAATTTTGGACCCTAGACCACTGTTAAGAAATAAAATACCCATTACAAAGTTGCTTCTCTATTGGAAAATATGTATGACATACTTTATTTTTAATGCCAGTCTCTTCCAGATAAATAATATTTTGGGGACATCTACACTTAAGCAGTAGTTGGGTCACCTTTTGAGATGGAATACAAAGGAATAGCTAGCTGTCCTAAATCCAAGTGTAAATCTGTGTTGGACAGAAAAGAAAATATATAATGAGACAATAATAAAATTAGGTAATTAAACTTTTTTAAATGTCTGTGATTTTCCCCTTGGCAAAAAAAAGTACATAAAATGCATAGTTCAAGAACTTATCTTCTTCTGAATTCATAGTTTCTATATCTCAAAACTTAATAGGTAAACCTACTCTATTGTTATTAATGTCTCACTCATAATTCTAAGAAATTTACAAATGCTATTGTGAAAAGGATAATTTTTATTTGTAAAATATTAAATTTTCCTCCATCATTTGAAAGATGTTCAAAACTACTTTACACCAAAACTTTGCATGACTGAGATTTTGAACATTAAAATTAGTGGTTTTTATCCATGAGTCCTTTACTATTGTTAGTACTGTAAAATTATATTATTTCCTTACATTTTTGTTACCATGTGATGAATTGTACTATGTAACTAAACAGAATTCTGACAATCATATTCTGCTAATCTTTAAAATGTCACTTATCTTTCATTTATTGGCTTGCTATTTTCAAAATAAAGTAGAAAAAAGCCCTTTATTAAATGTAAAGTTACTGAGAATTTACTATATATTTTCAGTTGTTTTTCTAACCCTGTTATAATAAGAATGCTGTTTTTATTTAATTAGGTGAATTTTGGTTTGGTGGAAATATAGACTATTGATCTTGAAAAAAAGAGATCAACATTTTTAATTTGTAGTAGACACCCCAATTTTTAAGTGTCTTTCAATGGTGTCATCAAACTAAAATCAGCTCTTTACCACATTCTAATACCCATTGGAAATGACTGAAAAAGGTACATTTTGGATCGACGCAGCTTTTAACATCACAAGTGGAAATGTGTGTGGAATGTGTAGATTGTGTGTAGATTGTGTGTAGACTGCTGTGTAGGAGAGATTCCTTTATTCATTTCCACCTCATGAAGAGCAGCCTTCCCCTTACACGTAGGCCTCTCTGGAAATCCATGTATGAATCTCCTTTTCAAACATGATGTTTAAGCAGTAGCTGAGCAGGTCTTGCCTTCTAGATTTATTTAGGGAGGACTCATTTTCCCCTTAGAGAGACGTACCTGCACTTCCCTAAAAGCAGAGAAATCAGAGATCAGGGCCTGAAAGAACAAGTCAGCAGCGCTCCAATGTCCATCTGTGGGCAGGACAAACGGAAGTTATGACTTGGACAGAAGCTATGAAAAATACCTGAGCTTCCAAATGAATACAACCAAGCTTTATCGAGTGTTCGAGCGTGCCACGCTGAGGATACCCACTCTTTTTCCTCTTCTTACACACTGAACTTAAAAGGCAGCTCATTCTAGATAGGGATTTTTGCCTGAAAATGTTTGGTGGAATTACAAAGTTTCATACTTTGTACTGAAAATGTACAAAGAGTTGTGTTGAACTGATCAAAATTTTTTCCCTTTCAGTCACTATTACAATCAGGAGAACTGCATCCTGGAGAAAGTATTTTTATGAAGAGGATAAAGGTTTGTATATCCTTAGAGTTAACATTATATATACATAAAAAAAGGACAAGAACCAAACTTGACAGAGCACAGAACAAAACCAGTTACTGTGGTATTTGTCTCATGCACAAAAGCAAAACCAAACCAAATAGATTCCTGGGTTGCCTGCACTGTTCTTATTTCCTCATCCAGAAATATATTAGATAAAGTTGCCTAATTTTTACATCCATATGGTGAATCATTAAAATAAACTTGCATATGGATATGCACCATAAAATCAGCATTTGCACCTGGGTTTCTAAGTGCTCATGGAAATATGAGTTATCTTCATATCTAGATGTTTGTGGAACTTCAACTCTGTCCTCACAATTTATAGCTTCCACCTGTACCTTGTAAGCATCTTACCTCTGCAATAGCATCAATCTTTTAAAAACTTCATGCCACCTGTCTAAAATATAGTACATTATTAGAAATAAAAGAGGAGCATTTGGATCATAGTGATTTTTAATTACAGTGTGGACTCAACCAATTTAGAAAATTACTGTCAAGCATCTGAATTTTTTATTTAATATAGTTCTCAATAAATCAACCTTACCTTGGGTGTTTACAATGGTAAGCCTGAAAAATTTATTTTATTAAATTTTACTTGATCTTATGACAGCTTGCTTTCAATTTATGTGTCATTTAAGTAATAAATTGAACTACAGTATTTCATAAACTTGAATATTTTTCAACTACAAATACAGCCTTACCCACCTGCCACCCCAACCATAAGCACAAATAAAATTTAACATTTCTATTGAAACTTTCCAGCATGCTGATAGGTCCTGAAAGGTAATGTTTTCAAGGTGTCTCTAGTTACAATATAATCAATATCTAGTCACCGAAGGTTAATAAGAGGCATTCTTTCTCTGACGTTCTCTGTGTATTCTCTAATGCCTTTTAACAAACTTACCTATCTTGTCACCAGATAGTCCTTTCAATTTTTTACTCTAATGTATATATTAAAGTTATAAAATTAAAAGGAAGCACATATTTTTATTAATGTGTTAAACATCAATAATTATATATGTAAAAAAGAATCTTAGGGAACATCTTGCAAAATGGATTTAAAAGACAATTTATTTCCAATTCATTTCTGAGCCTTTATTCAGTAAATCTGTTTACATGGTACAAATCAGAATAGTCACAATAAAAAACACATATACACATACACATATGCATGTAGTATAAATATAGAAGACATATATAATATGTATGTATATCTTTGGTAGATCTGCAAAACCCTCAAAAATCAGGTATATTAGTAAAGAACCTACAATGAGAATTCTTTTCTACACATACACATACAGAGAAATAAAAATGAATGAGGAACAGAATTTCATATAAATGTTAAGTGTGTAATAGAACCAGCAGAAAAGGTCAGAGAATTTCAGCTAGACATAGTACAAATTTTCAGATTTAAAACAAAATCCTGAGTCCAGCAGAATAATCTGAAGAAAAAGAAGGGACAGAGTCAAGGGTTAAGAGTTCTCAAAGGTCTTCGGAGCAATAGCACAGCGGGTAGGGCATTTGCCTTGCACGCAGCTAACCTGGGTTCGATCCCCAGCTTCCCATATGATCCCCTGAGCACCTCCACTCAGGTAACTCCTGAGTGCAGAGACAGGAATTAGCCCTGAGCTTCTCAGTGTAGACCCCCACCCCTAAGAAAAGCCAAAAAAAGAGAAAGAATTCTCATAAATATTTTGAGTGGAAACTTGTTTTAAGTGCCCCCAACCCACCCAGAAAACCAAAGGGGCTTCTCCTGACTCAGCTCAAGGATCACTCCTATCACCATATGCAGTGTCAGGATCAAACTGGGTGCAACACACCTTTTACTATCTCTCTGGCCCTACTGAGAAAATTATTTTTAATTACAACGTACATGGGAGAAGATAAACACAAACATTCTATAGGTTTTGCAACAACTCCTGGTTTGCCAAAAAAAGCACCACTGCCCACAGCCATGAGTCAACGGCGACCAGATCGATGACATCCAGGTATATCCTCACATCCCTAATTGTCGTTATCTTTGGTACATGGAACATGTGTTTCCCCACATCACGCCAGGAGAAATATTTTCCTTCCACCTAAGTTTTTCATTAATTTTGTTATCGGAATCTTCCAAGGAAATAATATTTTGGCTATCTTTAAATTTGAAGAAACAAATTTTTTTATCTCTCAAATGCTACCTCTTGCTTTGTCGTGCAAACTAATAGATTCAGCCACCAAATTCTTCACAGATCTGACGGCGTTAATAAAGTAGCAGATGGCACTTCGGAAACTCTCCAGCTTCATTACACCAATGCAGTTCTGGAAGCACTTCGTGGATCTATATATAAAAATCTTTAAGCAAGCCATAAAATTAGAGCTAACTCTATTTTCATGTAAAGATGGGAAATGGTTTTCATTTTTTCCCCTTCTCGAACATGAGCAGTTCACAGTGACTATAATTCACAGAAAAACCTGTGGTTTACATACATGACATTTAACACTCACACGGTCACAGTCTTCCCGTTGTTCATCGATTTTGCTCGAGCGGGCCCAGTAACGTCTCCATCACGAGACTTGTTGTTACTGTGTTTGGCATATTGAGTACGTCACGAGGAGCTTGCCAGGCTCTGCCGTGCGGGCGAGAGGTGCGGAGGAATCGAACTCGATTGACATTTAACACTAAAATCATAAAATACTCACTGGCTTAAACATATAAAGCATAGCTTAGAACCTGTCCAGAAGGTGTAAGGATTTGGTTTGGGTTCACTTAAGGTTATCAGAAGACGCCCACAACTTTGAGACTAACGTGTAGGTTTTTGAGACCCTCCTTTCGGAGGTGAGTCGGGGACATTTGCAACATGAATGATCACTGTTAGGTAATGACTAAACTGTAGTTTCAGGATGTCCACGATGCTTATGGGGGTCACAAGTACTTTTTTCTCCTTTGCCATTTGGACAGTTCAGGCCTGGCACCCAGTTGCTTGGACCAGGGTGTCCTTGGCCAAACTTTGAGGCAAGAGAAATTTCCCTCCAAACTTCTCCAATCCTTTTCCTCCTTCCTGTATACCCCCACTTTCTCCTTTTTTCCTTTTGTACACTACCGCCCTAAAACACTCTATGACTCCTGGGTGAACTCTCAAATCCCTACTTGGCATTTTCTTTGGTAAATGGAACATGAGTTTCCCCATATCATACTTTATTCCTTTCCCACAGATTCCACATCAGTGTTATTTTTTAATACTAATCATGCCTGCATGGGCAACTTTTCTGGGAAAATTTATATATTAAAAATAAGTACCAAAAGCATTAAGTTACTGTCAGACTACCTGCTACAATTGCTCAACGGTAAGTTCAGGGAGTGTGACAAGAATTCTACATTAAATCAGAAAATTTACTTGAGAATGGGAAGGGAGAAGATTTCCCTTTCTTTTCTCTTTTGACCACTCATTTATTCTACCACACAAGTGCATGTCTGGACTATGCTGATATAGCAGATTCTAGAAGAAAGAGGGATAATTTTGATCTGCCCACATAGTTCTATGCACTAACTGGAGAGATGTCTGACATCATTAGCATTGCAGTTAACCATTGTTAGCAGAATCCCCAGTGTCCCATTCCCTTCTCTAGATCAGAGGAGATGGCCAATGTCCCAGTGACACACTTTGGCCCCCGTCTGCCCTGTAAAGAGGAATCTTTAATTAAACCATTTTCTCCTTTCTGACCCAAATGCCTGTTGAATGATGAGTAAATAACCAAATGTTTTGGATCTCTAAGAAGATCAAATCTCTCTCAGATTCAAGAATTATGAAATTCCAAGAGGCATAGTCACAATCTTGCAATTGCCCAGGGGAAAAAATCCTGAATAAAGAGTTCAAACCCAGTAAACAGGGTCAGCACCACGAAGGGGAATCAGAATCTGGTTTATGTCATTCCCTTTTCCAGACATTTACAGAGACAAGATTGTGTGTGTGTGTGTGTGTGTGTGTGTGTGTGTGTGTTTAACATTTTTGGCCCATATCCAGTGGTTCTCCAAACTTATTTCTGGCTCCTTGCTCAGAAAACACTCCTAAGAGGCTCAGGAAACCATCTGGGCTTCTGGGGATTGAACCAGGGTCAGTCGTGAGCAAATTGAGCTGCTTACTCACTGTGCTATGATTCTGGCTCCCAAACAACAAGTAATAAACCCTCATTAGTAACCTGGGTCCAAAGCTTAAGTTCCCCGGCATCATTCTCTTCCATTATCAAGTAAGTTTTTTCTTATATATCAGCCAATTAGGGTCAGCTTGGGGAAATATTTCTGCTCAGAATTTTGTCTAGGCAATTCAGTATTTATTACTATCAAATGAAATAAATTCATCAACCAGTATTCAATATACACAATAAAGGTGGAAAAAAGTTATATAAAGATCCATGTAACATGATCATTATTATTTTGCCTAGATCACGGGGAAAGCTTAGACTCTAGTCTTCGGTCTACGAGAGAAGGTTGGGAAGTTGACATAAACATCCTCTTTCGCACCATCCAGCAGTTGATTGGTTGAGATGGGACTTCGGTAGTTATTGGTTGCCTAGAAAAATAGACGATATCAATTAGCAGTTCACTGAATTTCCGCAGCTAATAGACAGCCAAAAAATAACTCTTCTTTTAATTCAACTACAATATAGTTTGACCTATTACAATATACTTCATCAAACATTCTTGTCATTGTATTAAACTTATGTAAAGAAATCATAGACATGGGGGCTGGAGTGATAGCACAGTGGGTAGGGCGTTTGCCTTGCATACAACCGACCTGGATTTGATTCCCAGCATCCCATATGGTCCCCTGAGCACCACCAGGAGTAATTTCTGAGTGCAAAGCCAGGAGTAACCCCTGAGCATCGCTGGGTATGACCCAAAAAGAAAAAAAAAGGAATCATAGACTTGATTTGCAGAGAAAAATGTAAAAGTTCTATTCAATGACCTGTTGCTATCTTGTGCAATGAATTGCATGTTTAGGTACAAAATTCCCTCTCCCAATGCTAGGCTTTTGTAATTTTTTTTTTTTTGCTTTTTGGGTCACACCCGGTGATGCACAGGGGTTACTCCTGGCTCTGCACTCAGGAATCACTCCTGGCAGTGCTCAGGGGACCATATGGGATGCTGGGAATCGAACCTGGATCGACCGGGTGCAAGGCAGACGCCCAACCCGCTGTGCTATTGCTCCAGCCCCAGAAAAATTTTATTTTATTTTTTATTGAGTCACTGTGTCACCATAATATAGTTACAAAGCTTTCATGATCTTCAGTAATACGATGTTCCAACGTCCATCCTTCCATCAGTGTACAATTTCTACCACCAATATCCCCCCATATCCCTCCTGCCACACCCCCCCCAATACTAGAGACTTTTCTTTCCCTCCCTCCCTCCCTCCCTTCCTTCCTTTCTCTCTTTCTCTCTCTATTTCCTTTCTCTTTTCTTTCTTCCTTTTTTCTTTCTCTCTCTCTCTCTCTCTCTCTCTCTCTCTCTCTCTCTCTCTCTCTCTCTCTCTCTCTCTCTCCCTCTCTCTCTCCCTCTCCCTCACTCTCCTTCTTCTTGGGCATTATCGTTTGCAGTACAGATACTTGAAAGGCCATCATGTTTGGTTGTTTGCCCACTTAAGCACACATCTCCAATCCAAAGCAATCTCTTCCAACTATTATTGTCATAATGGTCCCTTCTCTGTCCCAACCACCCTCTCCCCTGGCCCTTTTGGCAGGCTTCCAACCATGAACCATTCATCCTGACCCTTGTTTTTATCATTAAAAATTATTATCATTTTTATATTAAAATCCTGTTACAATATTTTCCCATGCTTCGTTCCCATTAATTTTTTAATGGATGTCTTAATAAATATGTTAAAAGTTAAACTTTTTTAAAAAGGTCCTAACTTAAAAATAAGCAATTGGACCAAATGGAAAAAATTACTAAGACAATCACATTCCCCTTCATGATGATACTAAACAATCGCTGGTCTCTTCTTTTTTAATAAAATCCGCACTGTCACGTGTTTGTATAGCTGAAAAGACATAAGCAGGAGAGAGATGGAGGAAGGTTCTTTGTGAAATTTCAAAGTTTAGTGTTGCTATTTTCAAGATGAAAATTCAAGAGCCAAAGTTTCTTAGTTACCTTGTTTTAAAAAAGAAGTGAGTTGGTCTGACAACTTTATATTTCACAGCCCAACAGTCCAATTTACCACCTAACCTTCTTACCATCCTTCAAATTTTATTCTACAAAAGTCTGAAAAGGTTAAATAACGGAGGTAGGAAGTTCCAGGAATTCCTTTTCTCATCTGAAGTTCTCAGCAATAAATTCTGCCTTAGATAAGCTTGAGTAGACAACAGTTATGGACTAGAAAGGGAATTAGTACTTGGATATGGAACAGTGATGTTTGACTGCCAGGGTTCTGGAGCACTGGAGCACTGGAGCACTGTCCTCCTATTGTTCATCTTTTGCTTGAGTGGGCACCAGTAATGTCTCCATTGTGAGACTTGTTGTTACTGTTTTTAGCATATCGAATATACCACGGGAATCTTGCCAGGCTCTGCTGCACAGGCGCGATACTCTTGGTGGCTTGCTGGGCTTTCCAAGAGGGACAGAGGAATCGAACCCAGGTTGGCCATGTGAAAGGCAAATGCTCTACCCACTGCGCTATCATTCCAGCCCAAGCTACTGGAGAGAAAGACAAAATAAGCCCAAACTCCTGGCATTTGGTTCCAAATAGAAAGCAACGCATTGGAGAAAGAACAAAAGGGAATGCCCTGCCACAGAGGCAGGGTAGGATGGGGGAGGATGGGTGTGGGAGGGATACTGGGACCCATGGTGGTGGAAAATGGGCACTGGTGGAGGGATGGGTACAGGATCATTGTATAATCGAAACCCAAGCACAAAAATTTGTAAATCTACAACTGTAGCTCATGGTGTTTAACTAATAAAATTTTTTTTAAAAAAAGAAAGCAATGCATTATTAGTGGAGGGATTGTTTATCAAAGAGTAACTTCTTAATAAAAAAAACACACACAAGTTACACTGAGATATTTAAGTAGTCTAAGGCACACATATTGAATTGTCAAACATTTTTTTGTACCGGAGGTTTAGACTATGTGATTTCAACTGCAGATACTTGGAGAGATGGATGTAATGTTAGATTACACTGAGGGACATATTTTAATTTTTTAAACCTTTTAAACAGAACAATAGGTATTCAAAAGACTCTCTTCCCTACAGTGGAGACACACTGGACCTGGGAATAATCATCCCTCATATCTGCAAAGCCAGAGGAAATATTCTACTTTTTCAATTAAACAATTAGGAACAGATGCAAGGTAGAGAGAGTCTGGGGAGAGGTGCTCCAATTCATCAGACTCCACAGCTCATCAGGAAGCGCTGGGGCTCTAGGATGGGAGCTTCCTCTCATTAATAAATTAGTTCAAATGTCATCATGATCACCGATGCCATGCATTGTATCCACCTGTTTGCTATGTTTTGAGTTTTAGGTTTTAATTGAATCCCCATTCTAAATTTAGGACACGAATTCTTTTTTTCCAACGTAGGACCAGAAGTGTGTCCTCCAAATGTCCTTCTCTGGAAAACTCCTCACAAGAGGTTTGTTGTTGACATAGTCCAGAGGAGTTGGACCATTCGACCCAAACTGACTGGTGTGAGGTGCCCAGAAAGTGCTCAGAGGCTGGAGCACATGCCTAGAGCACATGGCAACCTCCTCCCAGACAAGGGGGTAGCTCTCACGATCTTCCTGCCGCTCTGAACTCCAGCAGCATTGTAGGGCCATGTCAGAGCACTGAGCCACACAGACCATTTTCAGGTCAGGTACCTCGTGGGAAGGTCCCTCAAACACACACACACACACACACACACACACACACGCACACACGCGCACCCTTTTAAAAGGGAAGCCACACACACATACACTGGGGAGGTATTGCCACGGGAGAACCAAGGCGAATATGGGAGAATATAGAGTCACCTAACCAAATCCAAGAACGTCCAGCCCCTTCCAGAGGCTGGAAAAAATAAATAAATAAATAAATAAATAAAACAATGAACAAGACCCAGAGACTATAAAACCCAGCTCCCAGAAGAGAACAGCGCAGAGTCTCCTGCCCCCGCGCCTGGCTGTCCTTGCCGGGGCCCCTTGGAGGGGGATGGGTTGAGTTTCCCTCCCCTCCCCGAGCAGAACCCTGGCAGCTGAAGACCTCCAGAACCAACTACAACCATGCTGAGACCACTCTCCACACACATGAAGGTACCGGCAGAGGAACAAAGGCACGTAGGTCCTGGGGCTGAGATCTCCAAGCCTACTCGGATCGAGGCTGAGCATCCTCCACCCAGATCCTCCATTTTCCAGTAGACAGGGGTCACACCCACCAACTGCTCTCCTCCTCCCCTCCCACCCCCCCCCCCATGCACCATGTAATCCCATTAATGGCCAAGACCCAGAGACTATAAAACCCAGCTCCCGGAAGCCTGCGGCCACAAATGAGACATCTTATTTCCTCATTCTTACTTTGGGCTGGAGCGATAGCACAGCGGGTAGGGCGTTCGCCTTACAAACGGCCAACATGGCCGACCCGAGTTCGATTCCTCCGCCCCTCTCGGAGAGCCCGGCAAGCTACCGAGAGTATTCGATATGCCAGACACAGTAACAACAAAGTCTCCAATGGAGACGTTACTGGGCCCGCTCGAGCAAATCGACGATCAACGGGAGGGCCTTTACCTTTACCTTTACCTTTACTTTGGACAACCTGGCAGGCTACCGAATGTAACCTGCCCCACGGCAAAGTCTGGCAAACTCCCCGTGGCGTACCCAATATGCCAAATACCAGTAACAACGATGAGTCTCATTCTCCTAACCCTGAAAGAGCCTTGAATATGGCACTTTTTAAAATCTCAGGGCTAGAACGAAGGAGATGTTACTGGTGCCTGCTCGAGGCAATCGACGAACAACAGGATGATCGTGATCGTGAACAAACGAAGACCCCCAAGGAAGGGCTGATCTTGCTGAGACCTGAAGCTTGGACACAAGCCTCCAGCACTAGGATAGAATAGTTCTGGGCTTTTATATGTTTGTGTGTGCGTGTGTTTCTGGTTTGGGATTTTGGGTTTTGTTTGCAGGCCACACCCAGTGCTGTGCAAGGCTTACTCCTGGGGAAGTGCTTAGGGATTATCCCCTGCAGTGCTCCAAGGACCATATGGAGTGCCAAGGATTAAACTGGGGCTGGCCATGTGTTAGATAAATGCTTTACCCCTATACTCTCTCTCCAGCTGCAAGATTTATTTTAAAAAACCTCTTGGCATGGAGGTATTTTTGTTTTCCCAAGCCTGGAAAACTGTAGACTTCAGGAATATATAATGTTGACTGCTATTATGTCAACAAAATTGCTTGCTTATCCATATTTATGCAGAACCAAGTTTCAAAAGATTTGATTAATAGGAGGATAATTCAAAACTAATTGCTTTATCAAAAAGCTGATACTGTGTGGATTGTAGAGATAGTACAATGGGTAGGGAACTTGCCTTGCATGCAACCAACTCAGGTTCTATCTCTGGCAGCCCCATATGGTTCCCTGAACTCCAACAGAAGTGAACCCTGAGTGCAGAGCTAGGAATAAGCCCTGAGCACAGCTGGGTGTGGCCCCCACACAAAACAAAACAGAGAAAGAGACTGAACTAGAGGCAACTGTATGACTAGGTTATTGAAAGGAGAATGAAAAAAATATATTGCAAACTATATATATAAACTATGTAAAACATATAACATTCAATTATTTCCGTGATAATGCACAGAAAGAATAAACTATAATTGTGGGGAAACTTACCTTATTTTGTGTATCCCAGGACTTCTCAAATAAAATTCTGTTTTGTCGTCGTCTTCTAGAAAAACATTCAGTATAATATTAGGAACTACAAACCAGCACTTGGTTATTTTAAATGTACTTGAGTTCTCCTGTACTCGATCACGGTCCTTACAAAGTAGCATTCATACTGTTTTTGACACACTAACCCAAATTCCATTGACTGAGCCTCTTTTTCATTGTCCTTAACTTCACTAATGAGCTAAAAGCAACCAACTGCATATTCAGTCTGTGTGCATTAGTAACTGATCTCAGTCATTTTACTAAAGATTGGCTCATAGTAGATTATGA
The DNA here is from genome assembly GCF_029834395.1 of Sorex fumeus. Taxonomy (NCBI): domain Eukaryota; kingdom Metazoa; phylum Chordata; class Mammalia; order Eulipotyphla; family Soricidae; genus Sorex; species Sorex fumeus. The sequence continues at coordinate 5,756,057 of NW_026606149.1, forward strand.
CATAGACAGCTTACTACCTGCTCCAAATGTTTTAGAAATTTCTCTCTATTCCAATTTCTTTTTAAACACCAACAGTACATAACTTCTTGGATGATTGTGATACTAAACTTTATAAAAAAAAAAAACCCTCCACCTGAATGGATTGCTTTCATTAAAAACTCCATATTGAAGAGGGGAACTGAGGCATAAAGAGAAAAGTTGCATGCAGCCAACCCAGATTCAATCCCCAGCATCCTAGATGGTCCCCTGAGAACCACCTGGAATAATTCCTTTGTGTATCAGCACAAAGCCCATGAGGAATCCCTGAGCATCGCTAGGTGTAGGCAAAGAACAAACAAAAATATAAATAATAATCAGTACACAAATAAAACACAAATCTCTGACTTTTGAGCTTTTTTGTAATTCGCAAAGATTCTACTCATAATCATAGGGTTAGCTGTCCTAAATACGTTCTCAGTTGTGTAAGGATCACAGGTCTAGAATCTACAACATAACGAAGAAGAAACATAACTTGGCATCAGCTGCTCTGTCTTTATCTTGTGCTCTATTGATTTGCATCTCTAAAGTTCAATGTTTTCTGCAAAATAAAGACAGCATACATATTATGGCTTGTTCTAGATTGACCAATTAATGCACTTTGCTTATTTTTAGAGCATTTCCCCAGGATGAGATTTTTAGCACTGAAACTGAGAGATACCCAAGTCTAATTCAGCGTAACTAATACCCCCTGTTATTCGTCTATTGCCTCGAGCAGGCCCCAGTAACGTCTCCTTCATCCTGGCCCTAATTCAGAGTCCACTTGTTAGGAAACTCGAAGCTGAGAACATACATGGAAACAAGTGCCCAATGCTTTCCTCACTCAATCTGGGGCTTTCTCCCTCAGAGACTAGAGCCCTCCTTCGCTCTCCTCAGGAGGCTCCACATAGTAAATGTCACCCTTTGGTTCCTAACCCAGTAAACTACCAACTGATTGCTGAGCAAGAGTCCAGATGTGGAGTCCTAAACCCTGAACATGGGCAAGACCTCGGTCTCACTCAGCATACAGGTTCATCTGGGCTTCTACCTAAGTTGGTCCATCAAAGCCTCCTTGTCAACTAGCTCGAAAACGGAGTTCAGAAGTTCATTGTTTAAGTCCTGGGGACATTTTTTTTAAATAAAATAACCACTACAGATCACTACAGATGCTGGGATCAAGAGAAAAACAAGCTTGGTATGATTTCAATTCCACTCATCCTTTATATCACATTTAACCAAGGGGGATAAAAAATTAAGTCTACAGTTCATCCTAGCTCTTCATGTAAGAGTGATGCATTTTCGGAAAGCCAGTTCCAACATGCTCCCCTTCAGAGCTTCTCTCTCTCTCTCTCTCTCTCTCTCTCTCTCTCTCTCTCTCTCTCTCCTCTCTCCCTCCCTCCTTACCTCCCTCCCTCTCTCCCTTTCTCTCTTTCTCTCTCCTTCTCTCCCTCCCTCCTGAACTCCCTCCCTCTCTCCCTTTCTCTCCCTCTCTCTCTCTCTTACTCTCTCTCTCTGTCTCAGTGTCTCTCTGTGTGTCTCTCTATCTCTTCTCCGTCCCTTCCTCCCTCTCTCCTCTCTCCCTCTCTCTCTGCTGTGCCCCCACTCCTGGATGCTCCCGCTGTCGCACCTGCTCCAGTCACATTGCTTAGCAACCGCTGTGAAACAGGAGAGCACTCCTGAGTGGCACTAATGTCCTAGGTTATGTCCATCAATTTGCTCATTTTTGACCCTGGGGAAGATGGGGATGCCATCTCTGAGAGCAAGAAAGGACAAAGGGCAATTTCCCATTTCACTCAATTAGAACAAGCGCTTACTGAACATCCGTTATTTGGAAAGATGAATGTGAAATGCTAACGTTAATGAGTGAAGCAAACACGACCTGACGTTCTGAACATATGGGACAACAAGGCTGCAGAGGCTGAAACTAGAGAGCAGGAGGAGATGGAAGCGGCGAGCAGCTTGCTGTGATGCTGACGGTGACAGACTGTCTCTTCAGGGAGAGGAAATGGGAACAGCTGCTCAGAGTGGACAGGTGACCCATACCTTGAAGGAAGACTTGGAATCTTGGGGAAAGCGTTTGTTTGCTTACCAAATGGGGAAAGGGCAGGTGTGCTCCCAGAGCAATGGTTTAGCTACAACATTTCCCATGAGATGCAAGGAACATAGAAAGTAGAAAAGTAGGAATGAACATTAGGCTGAATCCAGAACAGGCATCACCTAGAATAGCTCTGATGATGGGGTGAATGACCATCAACATTCTTCTGGGGTCGATGGGTTCGAAATGACCGAGGAAGTCCTTAAATAAAAGTCTATCTGAAATTGGGAGACTAACACCCAAGAATGGCCGAGATAAGTACCAGGAGGTTCACTCCATGACTTGGAGGTCAGCCGCACAAGTTGAGGGAGAAGGCAGCTCAGATAGAGAGGGGAACACCAAGTAAAGGTTGTTGGGAGGACCCTCCCAGGATGAGAGATGCATGCTGAAAATAGACTATAGATCGAACATGATAGCCACTCAATGCCTCATTTTCAAACCACAGCACCCAAAAGGAGAGAGAAAACAAAAGGGAATGCCCTGCCACAGGGGTGGGGTGGGATGGGGGAGGTGGGGAGGTGGGAGGGATGCTGGGAGCATTGGAGGTGGGGAATGGGCACCGGTGGAGGGATCGGTACTCAATCATTGTATAAGTGAAAGCCAAGCACAAAAATTTGTGAGGTCAACAACTGTACCAAATGGAGTTTCACTTAAAAAAAAAAGTCTATCTGTGAGAAGATGAATCAGGAGCATTTGATGGGTTTAAGAGAAGACAGCTGACAGCAGGCCAGTGGGTTGGAGAGAATTTCTAAAACCAGGTGAGCAGAAGCAAGAGTCCCCCAAGGCTGTGGAGATATGAGCGTGACTAATACCCCCTGTTATTCGTCGATTGCCTCGAGCAGGCCCCAGTAACGTCTCCTTCATCCTGGCCCTGAGGTTATATTCAAGGCTCTTTAGGAGAATGAGACCCATCATTGTTACTGGTATTTGGCATATTGGGTACGCCACGGGGAGTTTGCCAGACTCTGCCGTGTGGGCAGGCTACATTCGGTAGCCTGCCAGTTTGTCCAAAGTAGGAATGAGATAATAAGATGTCATAATAAGATGTCATAATAAGGTTCTGGGAGCTGGTTTTTATAGTTTCTGATACCCCCAGATGAGGGAATGCATATGACTGAGTTAAGATGAGAAAACCCAATGGAAACCCTCCTAGTAAAGCAGGCACACTTGAGAATGTGTGTGTGGCCGTTTTGCAGGGGGTAAAAAAGTAGAAATGGAAAGGTTCGATCAAGCCGCAGACACATCAGCGCCTCGGATGTGTCAGAAACGCAAAACGCAGACAGATATCTGAATTTGGGTCTCATCCTTAAGAAGACAAAACTTCAGGAAAAGCATGGTGTAAGGAGTAATTCCGGTAATTCCAGAATGATTATAGCCATATTGCAACAAATCCCCACCCAATAGAGCTGGTAGACTGATGATCATGAACAAGCTAGACAAAGGGAGAGAGTCCAACAATAGTTTTCTAGGGAACTCCCAAGTGTGGTCTGAGAATGTAAAAAGTTGGAAATTTAGGAAAGGTCAGACAAATGACCAAATACTCTCTCCCAGAGATCCCCTTCCAAGCTCTTTCTGACTCACTTAGAAACATCACCTGTATCGCCATTTAAATGTATTTTTGTTAGCTTCTTAGAACGTGTGCTTCTTTATAGCTTGCACTCACCACGATTGCACTAACATTCTGAAGAAGGAATAAATGAAGGTCCTACTGTTCCACCCTTTCTCAGAATGGATTTCTCTCCCTCCTTCCCTTCTTCTCCCTTCCTCTCTCCCTCTTTCACACCCACACATGTGCACATGTGCAGACACATGCATGCACGCATGTACACACAGACACAGGTAAAGACACAGACACACACACACAGAGACACACACCATCCTACAAACTGTCTTCCTTGCATAAGGAAAACAGAGGCAGGAGCAGAGGCATCAGGCAGGAAGCTGACTGCCAGAACTCCACATGGGCGTTTGCTGATCTGAGCAGACAACCAACTCCTACCAACTCCTCAGGGGTGTTCTCTCGCTTCTCGCTGTATCACAGGTACTGCTCTTGGCTGTGGAAGCGCAGCTTCCCGAACATATGTCACCACAGCTGGACCAACTCCTGGATCAAGATGCCTCTCCTCCACCACCATCAGAGTGACTCAGCGTGAACAGTATCACAAGATTTGTAAGCGGACCCCTAAATACTCACCTGTTAAAGGAAAACGTGGTGATTAACGTAATTATGATAATCAACATCAACAATAAAACAGTCCCTCCGGCCACGATGAGGATGTACAGGCTATCATTTTTACCTAGGAGGAAAAAAAGAGGTGAATGGAATTAGGAATCCATCCAAAAGCAGAAACACACAGGGCTGGGGGAGGAAGGAAAGGATACACAGATCAACTCAGATTAACCATTTAAAACCAATAATCGAATAAAAATAATTGGGTGAGATAAGAGGGAAATTTCTTTAGAGCCTTCTAATGATTTGACACTTCAGAGATTCTTACTGATTGCTTGGTTCGGAGTTAAAGAGAAACAGGATAAAAGAAGAAAGGCTGGGGGTAGGTTTTGCTTCATTCTCGTGAGGTCCCACACACACACACAAAACCTGATGTAGAAATCAGAACTGTAGAGACATAAAGTTGGCTGCTTGCATTAATGAGATGCACAATCATGGGTCACCTACATGTTTCTAAGAAGAGTTCTAAGAAATTGTTTCTATGCCATGAGAGTCCGAAACTTAAAACAAATAAAGATACAGGGTGGAAAGGTGTCACTCCGCTCAGCACTTAACTGGAAAAAAAAGTAGTCCAGAACTCAGACATGGTCATGACGCTTCCTGGTTGTCCAGCAGTGGCAGGTCCTGGACTTTCTCTGCTTGGCCCCACCTGCCATGTACTGGGAGGACAATGGGCACAGTTCCAATGACATCACAGAATGTCATTGGAGAGAAGCAGGTGAGGCAACAGTCACAGGAGCAGTGGAGAAGCCGGAAGCTGCCACAGGCCACAAGGTGCCCCACGTGACCTCCTGCAGGAAGAGACTGCACTGACGTGCTCCTGGGAACTTAGGACTAAGCGCTGTGTCCTACTCCTCGCCTGCAGGAAGGGCCACGGGGCCTCACCAACCTGTTCCTCTGGAGAGGAAAGCTGAAGCCTATGTCCCGATAGCACTTGTTCAGAATTCCAGTACAACAACACGATTTTCTCTAGCTTCCTCTATCTTTCCCTCTGTTTTCTTCCTCCACACACACTAGCTGCAATTTTTCACACAGTCAGAGTAGAACCGTTACCTCCACTTGTCCCTTTGTGAGCTTTCCTTGCAAGGAAAAATGAAGTCATGTAATAAACATTTTTTAATTATAAGAAACTTCATCTAGACAGTGACTATGAGGCCTTGAAATACATGGATATTTTAAACACTTTCTTGGTACGGAGGGTCTAGGAATGACTTTTGTCCACTCTGAATGAGGGACAGGAAAGCTAAATTTATCTGAAATAAGAAGGAGACTGTGATTAGGGCTGAAGAGATAGTACAGCCCATAAGGCTGGTTTGCCTTGCATGGAGCCAATTCAAGTTGAATCCCCAGCACCCCATATGGTCCCCCAAGCATGCCAGAAGAAGTGATTCCTGAGTGCAGAGCCAAGAATAAGCCCTAAGTACCACAGGGTGTGGTCCAAAACCGGGCAGGGGGGCGGAGGGGGGGGGGGGGATGAAATACAAGATCATATGATAGAAGGAAAAATCAAATTTTTTCTCCAATAAGAAATGAATCTTTTTGAGTTCCCGACACATTACCACAAATATACCACATTACCACAGTTGGGCCAGGACATAGCTTCAAAGGACAAAAGCATATACCTGACATGCACGGGGTCATGGGTCAGAGCAGCACCGTGCACCTCCCAAGTGCCCTGACCCTGGAGGGCCCTAGCACCCCTGAGGCAGAAGTCAGGCAAATCAGGCAAAAATAATAAGTGACAAACTACCGGAAATTTGTTTGCTTTGTCATAAACCATCAAAGGCTCCTGCTTGGTATACTGAAGTCATTTGAATCTAGGAGATGCCAAGATGTCAAGGTTAAACCCAGCAGGCAATCAGTGAGAAAATCAAAGGGGAGATTGGAAAATTCATTGACATTATCTTGAGAAAGGCATTTTACTACCTTTTTTTTTTTTTTGGCAGGACTGTATAGATTCCTGTTAAGAATAGAGCCAGAACAATAGTACAGCAGGAAAGGCGTTTGCTTGCACGGGGCTGACCCAGATTCGATCCCTGGTATCCTATATTCTTTCCCTAGCACCACCAGGAGTAATACCTGAGTGCAGAGCCAGGAGTAACCCCTGACCATAGCCAGAGGTGTCTCAAAAAGCAAAAAAAAAAAAAAAATGAAGAAGAATAAAAGCTGAATAGTATAGAGATCTATTTTTTCCCTACAAACATTAGAAGAAATTAAGTGAATAGTTTCAATCTCTGGAAAGGAAAATGACTCTTTAGCTGGTCAAAAACAAATATAAGATGAATTAGATCAATAAAGCTATTCAAAAATAATCAAAATTAGGAGCGATAGCATAGTGGTAGGGCATTTGCCTTGTGCGCAGCCAGCCCAGCCGAGCCAGGTTTGATTCCTCCACCCCTCTCGGAGAGCCCGGCAAGCTACCGAGAGTATCTCACCCGCACTGCAAAGCCTGGCAAGCTACCCGTGATATATTCAATATGCCAAACACAGTAACAACAAGTCTCAAAAAATGGAGACATTACTGGGCCCGCTCGAGCAAATCGATGAACACTGGGAGGGCAGACAGACAGACAGCACCCACATATATAGAGAAACCCAAAATGAACTAGTATCTGGGCTAAAACACCCTTGTTATTAATAAAGACAGTTTGAAGATAATAAGATAGACGCGCATCAGCAAAAATGACTTGAAGGTATCTGAAAAGGAAAGTGGAGGGGACCATCTGAGGCCCAAAGGGAGCCCCTCTGCACCCAGACCTGGTCTTCCCCCGATGTGGGCACACCCACCAACTGTTGTAAAGAAAGGCACAGAACATGCTTACGGAACACACACAAACACTTCTATTTCCCACTGACTCAGAGATGTGGCGAGTCCCCGCCAGCAATAGATCAGTGTCTGGGCCCACATCCCCAGATGCTATGAAGCATTTGCATTCCGGGGCCCAGCCAGGCCTCAGAGGAGCCCAGGTGGGAAGGAGGCCATGCCTCTTGGTCCAAACACACTCTGGAGACACTCGCAGAAGGAGCGACACTCTTAACATGTGCCTCTTAACATCTCACCTCCGTTAAGAGACTGTGCTGTCAATAAAACAAAATTACACATTAGCACTTTCTGTCTGTATTTCTATTTTAAAAAATCAAAAAATTAAACTACTGTTATTGTATAAGTACCTGAAAACATATTTTTATTCTTTTGTTACTATAAACTTTTTCACAAAGCATGCCAAACATTTGGATAAAGTGATTTGAATAAGAAAACAACAACAACAACAAAAAAGAGACAGTGCTCTTCACACCAAATCACCCCAAACTCCACAGCTGCAATCCTCACCCGTGAACTGTATCTTAACCATCTCGGGCTGGTCAAACCACAGATCACAGAACCCTGTCCTTTTCTCAGCATTCTTTTCTGTATTGTTGTTTTTATTATTAGGGTTTTGGGTCACACGCAACTGTGTCCAGGGCATACTCTCGCTCTGCATCCAGGGAGGACTGCTTGTGGGTCTTGGGGGACCGTATGTGGTGCCAAAGATGGACCCTAGGTCAGCTACCTGCAAGGAAAGCGCTTGACCCCCAGTGAAGCCCCTCATTTCAGAGTTCCTGACCAGGAAGGTCTAGCGGGGCCCCGTAATTCACATGTTTCACAACATTCGGGTGATGTGGGCCCAGAACCCCTTTTTGAGAGTCACACTAGAATAGTGTGTAAAGAATTCGAATAGGGGCTGGAGCAATAGCACAGCAGGTAGGGCATTTGCTTGCAGGAGGCAGACCCGGGTTCAATTCCTGGCATCCCATATGGCCCCCCGAGCACTGCTAGGAATAATTCCTGAGTGAAGAACCAGAAGTAACCCCTATGCATTGCCGGGTGTGACCCAAAAACAAACAAAAAAAAGAATTGGAATGGGGAGAAGGGGATACTAAAAAGGGACGAGAGGTACTGGGGTCCTTGAGTGAGGCAGGTGGGGCCTGTGCTGTTGGAATTAGTTATGTGCATGAGAAACCATTAACGAAACTGTAAATCACAAAACCCCACTCATTTTTTTTTTTGCTTTTTGGGTCACACCTGGCGATGCGAGCGACACTCCTAACATGTGCCTCTTAACATCTCACCTCCGTTAAGAGACTGTGCTGTCAATAAAACAAAATTACACATTAGCACTTTCTGTCTGTATTTCTATTTTAAAAAATAAAAAAATTAAACTAATGTTATTGTATAAGTACCTGAAAACATATTCTTGAGTGGCTCACACACTCAAGAATCACTCCTGGCGATGCTCAGGGGACCTTATGGGATGCTGGGAATCGAACCCGGGTCGGCTGTGTGCAAGGCCAATACCCTACCCGCTATGCTATCGCTCCAGCCCCCCACTCAATTTTTAAAACAAGTTTTTTTTAAAAGAAGAAGAATTAGAATAGCATGTAAATATCAGATCTAGAATAATCTTTCTCATATGGGATATTAAAAAAAAAAACTTGGAATAACAAATGCCCAAAAGCAACAGAATCTGAGAACTGGTCTTCATTAGGAAGCCAACCACAGCTGAGGACATAGTGTGTGTTGGCACAGGGGGAGGGAACAGGAGACCCGGACACAGTGGTCGAGGGTGTGAGCTGGAATGGTAGTGCACGAAGCCCTGCTGTTAACAGTTTTATAAACCACATTATGCTTATTATCATTTGCTTTTTAAAAATGATGTGTAAAGGATTTGAACATGACTTCCAGGCGTGGTTCCATGGTCGAGGTGCCTGGCTTGTAGGCTTGAGGCCTAGAGTGTCAACCTAGCACTGCCACATGCTGACACCCTCACCGCAGTCATGTTACTCCCTCACTTCCTCATGCTCCTCCCCACTGTTGTCACAGTAACCACAAAGGAAAGAAGAAGGAGGAGGAAAGCTCCAGCAGAAGTGTCAGCTGCTGGAGTCCGAGAGAGTACACGGCTAAGACCAATACCACATAGGTGCCCTAAGCAACACCAGGAGTGGCCTCTAAGCACAGAGTCAGGAGTAACCCCCGAGCATAGCCAGATGGGCCCCCAAACACCCCCTAAAGCAATGACTAAACTGCCAATGAGATAGAGTAAAATCTTAGAACTGGAATTCACATCTTACAGCTCAATTATCGAATCGATGAGTTAGAAGATTCAAAGGGAACAACAAACCCCAAATTTTAAGTGATACCCTCTGGGGTTATCCCTGGGCTTTTTGGAACATGTCCAAGCTTTATAAATGATGGTTTGATTCCAAAAAGAAAAAGCACAAAACTGTAGCGATCTGCAAGCTACGATTATAATAACCCACGGAGATCTTTGGTCGTTCAGAAGCCTTGAGAGTGTATTCCCAAGGGAACAGGAACTAAGAGTCTGAGAACGGGTCTTCCAGCAAAGCTCAGCACAAGGCAAGGGCTGGGGACAGGTGCACTGTGGTCACTCTGGGAGAGGAAGTCCTGCTGGAAGGTGTAAAGTCACAGAGACCGGCTGGGGTGGGGGAAGGAAACTGGGAAATTTGGTGGAAGCAATGGACACTGGGAAGGGAGTGAGTGTTAGAGCATCATACTCCTGAAATTCAGCCATGAAGAACTTTGTAAATCACGGTGACTCCATTTTATTTTTTTCAATTGCCATTCTAAGTGAAACTCTAATTTAGATAGAGCAAGCTGTGGAACCTTCTGGAAAATATGGCCCTTCGCTGCCATAGCTCCTATTCATCTCACCCACCAGCTGTGAATCGGATTCCCCTGGTCAGTTCTCAGACTCAACAGTGTTTTCACAATCCCCTTGGAACTCGGGCAAACACTTCCCTTACTATTTCTGATTTGTGTGAGATCTAACTTGGGGTCGTGATGATAGTACATGAGGGTTAGGACATTTCCCTTGCATTGAACCTGACCCCGGTTCAATTCCCAGCTTTGCGTGGCTGTTCTGTGAATCAGCAGGTACAACCTTGGACCACCCCCCACCCAGGAGCAGTTAGATGGCCCTGTGGCCTCCGAGTATGACAGGGAAGCCTGGTGGTTCCTGCACGATAGGCCTGGGCAATACCACATCCTTCTGCTCTTGCACATAACAGTGCAGGCCCCACTGGCTGAGAATTGCCAGGAGGGATTCCTGGACCCCTTAAGTGGCACTGAGGACCCCCATCCTCCCCCACAAACAAGAGACAACTCAGTCACAGGCGAATGCTGCACAGTGGGACCTAGAGGGACATCAGCTCCCTCGCACACCACAGGGAGCCTCCCTGTTTCTCTGTGGGAGGCCTCCTGACCAACATCTCCCGAGTTCCAGCCCAGAGTTCTCAGAGCACTGTCACTCGGGGTTCTTATGAAAACCACAGTTATTTCTCAGGTGTGATGAATGTATGGGCCATGAGCAGTCTACGCCATTCCCAGCTCCTCACCACTTGGAAAGTAAGGGGGTGGGCTGAAAACTGTCTAGCCCTCCAATTCCATGACTGATTCTTTAAGCAGCTGCCTGCCAATCTGATGCTATCCCAAGCTTTTCAGTCCAGGTAACCTCACTCAGCACAAAATGACTCTGACGCCATGGTTGTTGGAATTATGCACCTGGGGAACCACGGACAGTGGCACCATGAATCATAGCACCTCCCATGAGTAAAGAAACGCTCATTCCCAGGGTCTTAGGAGTAGTTCCAGAAACTGAGACTAAAACCACACGTCAGAGCACAGGATGCCAGCGTCACTGAGGGGAGGGAACTACGGGAAGAAGGGGCCTCGTTCAAGGAACCAGGGGCAGAGACGAACCATTTCTTATCATATCACAGCTCTTGAGCACTTGCTGGTTTTGAAAGATCCAGGGTGGCTAAACACATACACGGACACACGGGGGGTATTGAGGTGAGGGCTGTGTTATGTATCTGAACCACAGAAGCCACAAAGCCAAAATCACGAGATCCCAACGACAGCCACCTATGGAGGAGGCAGGGGACACAGGTGAAGAAAAGTTGACACTAGGAGAGGGATTGGTGCTGGAACTTCGAATATCCGAAACTCAATTTTGAATACCTGTAAATCACCACCAACTGGGAGCTCTTTGGCACTCTTGCGGCAACATGGGAAGATGCGATTGTTGACAACATTGACGAGGAATACAATCGACTGGTTCAGCACCTCCATGAATGTGCGAGGAACGCCAAGAGAGAGATAGCCACAAAAAAAAACACCTGTCTCCGAAAACCCTTGAGCTTATTTGCCAGCGTGGTTTGGCGCATGCCTCAGGCAACTGCAAGAGAACGTCCGAGCTCGCAAAGCAGTGCAGAGATGCGATCAAGGAAGACCTCAAAGAGAGAAGAGCAGAAGTGCTGGTAGATGCGGCAGAAGCCGGGAAAAGTATTCGTAACACCCACCTGTCCTTCGCCAACTACAAGACCAAGATGACTGCCCTCCGACGACCTGATGGATCCATCACATCCTCCAGAACGGCAATGGAGAAGATTATCCATGACTTCTACTCAAATCTCTTTGATAGCCATGTCCACTTGCCGACATACCAAATTCCACAGGATGGATATGTCATTCCCAATGTTTTCCCTTCCGAAATCCGACACGTCATTTTGTCAGTAAAGAAACGAACAGCACCCGGCCCAGACAAGGTCAGACCTGAACACCTGAAGAACCTGCCGTCAGTATTCATCAATACACTGGCTTGACTCTTCACATGCTACATGTCTGAATGCAAGGTTCCATCCCAGTGGAAAACCAGCAGGACTTTACTACTGTTCAAGAAGGGAGACATCCATGACATTAGCAACTATTGCCCAATCTGCCTATTGTCTGTCATCTACAAGTTGTTCACTCGAGTCATCCTAAATAGGATTGGCAGAACACTAGATGAAGGACAACCATGCAAGCAAGCCGTGTTTCACAAAGGATTCAGCACCATTGACCATATCCACACAATAACCAAGCTCATTGAGGTTTCTCGGGAGTTCAAGATGCCACTCTGTCTAACGTTCATTGATTTAAAGAAGGCCTTTGATTCTGTTGAGACGGAAGCGGTCATTGAAGCCCTAGCCAATCAGGGCATTCAAGCTCAATACATCAAGATCCTCCGTGAGCTGTATTGCGGATTCACTACCAGGATCTCACCATTCTACAAAGAAGTAATCATTGATGTCAAGAGAGGGGTTCGGCAGGGTGATACCATTTCACCGAAACTCTGCAGTGCCACCTTCGAGAACATCATACGATGACTGGAATGGGAAGGAATGGGAGTGAAGATAGATGGTCGGCAACTACACCACCTCTGCTTTGCTGATGACATTGTTTTAATAACACCAAACATCAGCCAAGTGGCACAAATGCTGGCTGACTTCGACCGTGAGTGTGGAAAGGTAGGACTACAGCTGAATCTTACGAAGACAATGTTTATGAGAAACAGCTTCGTTCCTGATGCCCCATTCACTCTCAACGGAACGACCATCTCCGAATGCAACAGCTATGTATACCTAGGTCGAGAAGTCAACATGACAAATGACCTGGCACCCGAGCTGTGCAGGAGGAAGAGAGCGGCTTGGAACGCCTTCAAGAGCATCCAAGAAATAGCTAAGAGGACGAAGAACCTCTGGCTCCGGGCACATCTCTTTGATTCCACTGTTCTTCCTGCATTAACATACGCCTCAGAGACCTGGGCCCTACACAAACAGGATGAGAACACTATTCGGGTCTCCCAAAGAGTAATTGAAAGAGTTATGCTTGGAATATCACATTTCACTCAAATGAGAGAAAGAATCCGGAGTTCCGACATCCATCGACAATCAAGAATCAGGGACGTTGTATCATTTGCCAAGGTGTCGAAAATCAGATGGGCTGGTCACGTAATGAGATTTAAAGACGACCGCTGGACTAGAGCTGTTACCGACTGGATTCCACGGGATGTCAAAAGACCATGTGGCCGCCCACCTACCAGATGGTCAGACTTCTTCTTCAAGATCACGAACGATCGGTTTGAGGCTCTTCATGTTCCTAGTGCGAACAGATGCCATTGGGCTACACTGGCACGCAACAGGGACAAATGGAGACGTTACTGGCGCCCACTCGAGCAAATCGACGATTAATGGGAAGTCAAGTGATCAAGTGATAAAATCACCATGCCTCAAAAAAAAAAGTCTAAAAAAATTGTACATGGAGCATGTATTTTAACTGAAACCCAAGCACAAAAATGTGTAAGTCTATAACTGTACCTCATGGTGTTTCACTAATAAAAAAAAAAACAATAAAGGGAAAAAATAAAATAAATAAATAAATAAAAAGAAAGAAGGGAGAAAGCACAGTAATGAGTCGTGTCCAGTGGCCTGAGAACCCGTAACATTCTAGCCCCCATATTGGTCTGGCCAATGGCCAGTGCTGTTCCGACACGAACCCCCTCTGACTTGCAAAGAGGCAGGCTAACCCGCGAAAGAGGGTACCCTCTGGGGTCAGACTACATCCTGAAGGAAAGGCAAGGGAGGCTGGAGGTGTAGAGACGTTCCTCCACAGTTGGCAGCGCTCACATCCCCCTTCTTTCTGCCAACAGTGCTGGGGGGGAGGGCTGGCAACCTTTGGGGCCTATTCTCATGAAGAAACAATCATCCGTTCTCAGCTGCCACTTTTTGCTAATGTCTCTCCAGTTTCATCCCAATGCTGCATTGATTCATCGGAGGGCAAAAGTGTCCTGAACCATAAAGGCAATATTTTCCCTCCCATCAGGAAAGATAAATACAGTTTAAACAATTTAAGGCGCGTCCGTGGGATATATAAACGAATAATTTACTCGGGCTTGTGATCTTTTGGGCTGGTCTCTGCCCGTGACAACTATTTACGGCTGAGTTACAAACCCCTAAAGCAGCTCCTGTCAGAAATATGGCTGGTTCCTTCTCACAGAGCCGGACTATGGCGTATCCTTTATGAGTTTGGGATGGAGTTAGAGAGGGAGGCACTGAGTAACTGTGATCCTAACTGTTCACACACCCAAGAGAAGCTCACTGATCTAGATTCTCTCAAATGCACCTTAGGAAGTCATTAAAAAGAGTGGCAAGGGGCTGGAATGATAGCACAGCAGGCAGGGCGTTGGCCTTGCACACAGCTGACCCGGGTTTGATTCCCAGTATCCCATATGGTCCCCTAAGCACCACCAGAAGTAATTCCTGAGTGCAAAGTCAGGAGTAACTCCTGAGCATCACTAGGTGTGACCCAAAAAGGAAAAAAAAAAGAGAGGCAAAAGGGACTGAGCATGTGGCCCAAGTGGGGAGCGCTTGCACGTGTGGGGCCCTGGCTAGTAACCACACCAAGGTGTGTCCCCAAGAAGCACAGGAAGAGAGAAGAATGTGAATTATAGAGTCTATACATTGGGTTCACCTTTAATTCTCACAAAGCATCTCACTTTTGTAAATGAAAGACAAGTAGAAGCATTGTATATCACTGTGTATACTCCTGGGCAGTCGCTCTAGTCAGCCCTCCGAGGTCATGGCTCCGTGTTGCAGGAGGATTCTGACTTTTGACTTTCTTTTCCGTGAAACACCAGTTTTCAACCTGTGTGCTCACGTAAGGCAAAGCCTCCAACAGAGACTTTGGAGGGGAGTGGAGGGGCCAAGTCCCAGCTTGGCACTCTTCCGTGGAAGGCCTCAGTTAAGCACTTATGATTTCAAATATACTATACCTTTTTTTTGGACAATGACAAAATCAACATCAAGGATAAGTATTCAGGTGGCAGTTGGAAAGATACATAGAGGTGCTTTCAAAGTTTAAATATGCTGTACTGGGGCTGGAGCAATAGCACAGCGGGTAGGGCACTTGCCTTGCACGCGGCCGACCCTGGTTCGATTCCCAGCATCCCATATGGTCCCCCGAGCACCACCAGGAGTGATTCCTGAGTGCAGAACCAGCAGTGACCCCTGCGCATGGCCAGGTGTAACCCAAAAAGCAAAAAAAAAAATGCTGTACTATTATGAATAGGATACTTATATTTTGACATTCAAAATTCGAGTTAAATAAGCATCTTGTCCCAGAAAGATAGCACAAAGGGTAGGGTGCCTCCCCTGCCCACGACTAACCCAGGGTCCATCCCCAGGACCCCCATACGGTCCTCAGTGCAGAGCCATGAGTAAAACCCTGAGAACTGCCAAGTGTCGCCCCAAACAAATAAATAAATAGGCGACTCATTTCTATTCTTTTTGTGGTGAAATTTTATGTTGAACTTGTTATGCATAACAAAGAATGATTACAGCTTCAGTTAGAGTCACGCTTCACAGGAAAGAAAGAGGATGTATGATTAGCAGGCCCAAAGCATTAGGCTTTGGAAGACCACTGGAATTATAGTAGCCTCAAGTCTGTTGAACTTTCCTTCATGCCTAAAATATGTAGCTAGTGGATATTGCTATGGTAATATTATTCCAAGTTTTCAAAGGTTAACTTTCTTTGTGCAAATCAATTTTGTATTCTGTATTTCAGAAACCTTTCCCTGTTCTTTAATACTAAGGTCCAAGGAAATTATTTTCAGAGGATTAAAGGACCATGACATGAAGTTTTAACTTTTCTTCTGAATGAGAAGACATATATATATATACATATATATATTTTAAATAAAGGTAATAGTTTCAGGTTTTTAAATCTTCTCATAGTTTAACTGAGACATCTAAGGAATTGCACTGTGGTTATATAGCAAACCAGTGAAGAAAGTTTTCAATCCAGTCATACAAATTTTATGCAATACTTTTGCCTCTCTTGATGGAAAACAGATTCCCAAATGACTTAAGTACTTTTAGCTCTTGACAGCAATTGAGAAGCTCCAAGTTCTAATGGGCTATCAGTTTTATCACACAATATTGGAGGTGCATGGTGGCATTGTGTAGCATTACGCCCACTTCAGGAATGGTGAACAACTTCAATTCACTACATGTTGTCAAGAAAAACGTCAAGGATGACTGGACCATTATAAATGACTCGTCCATTCTACATGAAATCACCCCCCTAACAAGTCCTGTAAGCTTGGGACAGATAGTCCCCTGGGCAAAATGGCCAAGGTCTTGGAATAAAAAGCATTGCAAATATGCACCCACGAAAGAATAGAACAGATGACATAAATAAGCCCAGAAAGGCGTAGAATAAAACAGTTGAAGGTCTCTGACATAGAGACCAACATGGGCAAAAATGGAGCAGGAAACTGCTATGGCTTTATACTTTAAGGGTGCGTGCTGATTGGCTGAGGAAAGCGTCCCGCCTCTACTCTTCCTGTACCTATTAAATGTGGATGTGCTGAGGATCTGTCCTTAATGTCTCTGCTAACTGAGGCAATGGCTCCCTCCTACTGGGACCCAGCGGGAAGCAACATTGCATTGAAAAAACGGCCACCAGTGAGGGCACTGATGTTGCCCAGGCAAGCCTAAAACTTGGACAGTGTGTGTGTGTGTGTGTGTGTGTGTGTGTGTGTGTGTGTGTGTTAGTCTCATTCCCACTTCTACATCTATATCCCAAGGATATAGAACCAGTTTGGTAGGACTAAACGCATGTACTTCCTAGTCTGATATTTCTTGAGCATTTACCTCAATGTTTTTAAACTTCTCTTACTTAATGGAGACTATATTTGCATATCATAAGTCAGAATGTCCCAAGCTACAGTGTTGTCACCCTAGTGAATTCCTGTGCAGAACATCATGGTCAGTCCAAGACTGTCATTCCGTGGAAAGGCTGCTTGCAAGGTTGGCCCTTGGCTGGCAAGAAGGCACTCAGCCTTTCAGACCATTCCCACCAGTCCCTAACTGACGGAGTCTTAAACAGCCTCTAAACTGTTTCTACAGAAACCATATGGCTTTTTCTAAACACCTGCTTTCCTTCTTGGAGATCAGTCTGTCCTCATGACTTTGTTCCCTGCATTTCTTCCCTTTCTAGATTCATTTCTGTCTATTTTCCCTGTAATTGATGAAAGTCATTCCTTTAGAGGGTAGTCAAAGAGGGAGAGAGGGAACTCTTATCTCCCCATGCTGGAGAGGGCAGGAGTTGACCTCCCAGAGACCTTGTTCCAAGGTGAGAATTAATCTCTGAGAGTAAAGATGTGAGACCTTTAGTTTGCTTTCATGAAAACCACTAGCACGGATGGGAGCAATCGTGGGGACAGAGGTTTAATCCCTGACACCCTACATAGTCCCCCGCAACCCAACCAGGCATGATCCCTAAGCACAGAGCCAGGAGTAAGCACCGCTGGGTGCACCCCACCCCACATATGAACTAATGCCCGGCTGTAAAAAGAAATCTAATAATAATTTCAAAATCTGCCATCTTTAAATCTAGTGTTTAATTGCCCACTTAATTTTACCTTTTAAAAAAAGTTAATGATTTTCAAAAGGAATTTCGACCTGGCTTGATTTCAAAATCAATACCCCTTCTTTACTAAATTAGGAAGTTAGCAGTCAACTAAAAAGCAAAACAATATGTCTTCATGAATGTATTTGGGATTTTGTTTACAGGTATGAGTGGAAAATTGCCCAAACAATTCCATGTCTTTACTGAATATTTATCATATGGGATATTGAATAATGTGTTCGTTTTTCATCCTAACAAGTGTTCACTAATATCCTGACTCACAATTGTGTGTGCACACACATTGAAAGAGTGAAGAATTTCTCTAAGTTCTCTTTCCATGGCAAGAAAAGCTGAATATGCATTAATATCAGGACAATAATCACCAGTTAGAAGTCTCTGTTTTCTGTACCTAGAGACTTGCCTCCCATGTTGCCCAAAGTTGGGGGTCATTAGCTTATCCGTTGTGTCGTTGGCCTTCCTTGATTTGAAAATATCCTACCATTTGTTAATGTCGGGCTGGAGTGATAGCACAGCGGATAGGGCGTTTGCCTTACACGCAGCCAACATGGCCAACCTGAATTCGATTCCTCCGCCCCTCTTGGAGAGCCTGGCAAGCAACCGAGAGTATCTCGCCAGCATGGCAGAGCCTGGCAAGCTACCCGTGATGTATTCGATATGCCAAACACAGTAACAAGTCTCACAATGTTACTGGGCCCGCTCGAGCAAATCGATGAACAACGGGAGGACTGTGACTGTGACTGTGACTTGTTAATGTCATCTTCATATCTCAACATTAATCATTTTTTTTTTTGCTTTTTGGGTCACACCCAGCAATACTCATGGGTTACTCCTGGCCCTGCACTCAGGAATTACTCCTGGCGGTGCTTGGAGGACCATATGGGATGCCGGGAATCGAACCTGGGTCGACCGCATGCAAGGCAAACGACCTACCCACTGTGCTATCTCTCCAGCCCCCAACATTAATCTTTACCATGTCTGTCATCATCATATTTTCCATTTCACTCACTATTCACCTGGGCTGAAACTGTGTCTCACTCTGTATCAATCCAATCCAGAGTATCAACATTTTAAACCATATATTATGCTGCTTCTTGTGAGCCCAATAAAATGCCACTCTTCTCCTTCAGAGATCACGAACACCACAGCTACTTTTGAGTTGCAGTGGAAGTGAGACAGATTGAATTTGTCCTGGAAGTAAACTTTGGAACGACCGATGGGGAATGCAAAACACATTTTCAGTTCTCAAAAAAAAATTCTGTAGAATAAGTGGGCTTTTAAAATGTCCCTGAATCATCTCAGCATAAATAATGACTACAAGTTGAGGTATAATGTAGTCCCCCGCAAACCTCTTATATCATCTTTGAATATTTGTCAAAAGTCAGGTTAGTACATCTTTGAAATACTTCAGTGAGAGTGAAAAATACTTGTGTGACTAATTGGATTGTAACACTTAAAAACTAAAACATTTCTTAAGAATGAAAATGCTATGAATGTTAAAATAAGAACATTTAAAAATTTTTAAAGTAATTTTCTACTTGTCTTTGGGGGAAACTTTACATAATCATCTATGTTCAGTTCCTAATAAGGCTCTGAGAGACAACCACAAGCTGTTAAAAATTCCCAGATGCTTAAAAATGAAAAATTCCATGCACACCCATAAAAGAATTAATGTCGATTTTGCATTTGGAGTCATTAGGCAGGTCTTTCCAATAAGTGAGACTCTGGACTCTAAGTGGTAATAAAAATAGCGCCATTTGTCTGGATGTGAATTCCCCAGCTCCTATGGTGAGGAAAATTTCATGAAAATCGATTGAAATTCAGGTTGAGCAAATGAGTCCAATGAGAGAAGAACAGTCACAGGAATCAACCAACCAGCATTGCTTCTAAAAGGACGGTCACTGAGAACGTACCTTTGGTATATGACCTGATAATATACTCTCAACCATGTCCCTTCTATGAGTGCCATCACTTCAACTTCACATGGTATCATTCAGCAGTTCTATCTCTCTGATATCAGCCTGTCATTATGATTATTCAATTTAACACGTGCCTACCTATAGGCTATATATTCTGATATTATAATTATCCAAACAGAACAAATTATTTTAAGCATTGGCATGGCAATGACCCTGGCAGATTCCAAGGGGCAGAGAGCATCACGAAGAAGCTGAGCTCACTGGCCCAAAGGTAAAAGCCACCACAGAGGAAAAGGCTAACGTGATCAGTATAAGCAAAGAAGTGGTAGACATCAACAGACAAGGACCTGGTTGTGTGAGCAAGCCCATGGAGATTAGACTCAGCATACACCGAGAGGAGGCAGAGGAATATCAGGATAAACTTTCAGTTCCTGTATTGCAAACCATAATGCCCAAAAGGAAAATAGAGTAAGAAAGAGACAGAGACGGAGAGAAACAGAGACAGAGACAGAGATAGAAGTCCTTGATATCAAGGCAGACTGGGAAGTGGGGGGTAAAGGAAGGGAAACTGGGGAAATTCAGATCACAGATCAGATCATCCTGTTATTCGTCGATTGCCTCGAGCAGGCCCCAGTAACGTCTCCTTCATCCTGGCCCTGAGGTTATATTCAAGGCTCTTTAGGAGAATGAGACCCATCATTGTTACTGGTATTTGGCATATTGGGTACGCCACGGGGAGTTTGCCAGACTCTGCCGCGTGGGCAGGCTACATTCAGTAGCCTGCCAGTTTGTCAAAAATTAGTGGAAATTAGGGGAAATTAGTGGTGGAAAATATACACTGGTGAAGGGATGGGTATTAGAAACTCAACCATGAACAACTTTGTAACTGCGTATCTCATGATTCAATGAAAAATAAAATTTAAAATAAATAAAAATAAAATAAAAAATAAAATAAAATTATTCCATATCTGAAATAGATATAAATTGAGGCACTGAACTAGTCAGATTTTATATGCCTTTAGGATTTTCGGGTTTTACTATGAACACTTAGAACTTAGAATTAGTCCAAATGATTTCCCTGTCATCAAGCCATTAAGCTTTTTGAATTTTCTCAAGCTTGGTAACTTGGAAATTAAAACCCTCAAGTCATGTAATAGCAGCATCCATTTGCAATGATCCAGACTCTTTTATTAGACTCTACTTGAGATTAGTGATTATGATATGTGGAAATATTATTAAGAGCAATAATTTTAATATTCTAATTAATAATATCTCTATTACTAATAATCTTGCTCTTAATAATAATTTCTTATTATTTTTAACAATATTTCTCATTCTTTTGCTTTTGCTATGCCTTCTGGATTCCATAGCAGTAGTCCTGATACATTTTCCATCAGCAACCCCTAGGGAATCCCACATGGATGAAGAGCACTCTTGTGATTAAGGGATGCTCTAGACCCCCAGTACTATTTGTCAGCTGGTCTCTTTCCTTTTTGTCCATCTTTGGTGGCTCATCACTCTCCCTCAGTCATGCACTATATTGACTTGCATGATTGTATTCTGATAACATTGTATGATACATTCCCATAATAAATTTGAATTATCATTATATCTGATTGACTCAAGTTGTAAGTAAAACTTGTCCACACACAAATCTCTTGAGATAGACCCTGCAATTGCACTATGCTGTGTGTATTTAAAAAATAAAAGTGCATCACTCATTTGTGGAGTATAAAGTAACATGATAGGAGACTAACACCTAAGGATAGTAGAGGTAAGGACCAGGAGGATCACTCCACAACTTGGAAGCCGGCCTCACATCCAGGAGAAAAGGCAGCTGAGATGGAGAAGGGACCACCAAGTACATGATGCTTGGAGGACTCGGGATGGGAGATGTGTTCTGAAAGTAGACTATGGACCGAACATGACGGTCACTTAATACCTATAACTGTAACACCCAAAAGGAGAGAGTAAAAGGGAATATGCCTGCCACAAAAGTGAGGTGGGAGTGGAGGGGTGTTGGGGGGCGGTGGGGAGAGATACTGGGAACATTGGTGGTGGAGAATGAGTACTTGATCACTGTATGACTGAAACCTAATCACAAAAGTTTGTAAATCTGTAACTTGTTTCACACAGTGATTCATTAAAATATATATATATACATATATATATATATATATATATATTTCAAAGTGAACACAAAAAAGCCTGCTAGGATTTTGTGCTTTAGAAAATATGAATAAATAAGCATATGTGGTGTTAAAAAACAAAATAGCTGACTGACTGCATTTTTGTCATGCCACAAATCTTGCAAAAGAACTGATGAGGGCAAATGCAACCAGTGAGGGGAGCTACAATGACAGGTTGGGTCATGACGGAGTAATCCACTCACTGGGACACATGAACAGTATTCCACAGCTGGATACCCACTTACCGTTCTGAATTCTAAAAGCACAGCTAAATGGGGCGAAAAATTGTTGATTCATTTCAGTAGAGGACATTTAATTCAGGAGCAAAGCTACTGCAACCCTATCATATCATTCATGTTAAGATGGTGAGAATCTTGAACTTACCTATCTAGAAAACATAAAAATAAAATACATATCATTCCCTTCTATGGAGAAATACTAACATATGAAGAATCTTTTCAGAGGACTTATTTAGCCTATTATAAAAAAGAGTTTGGTAACTCTGAAAAACAAAAAAGGGAAAAAAAACACATCATAGGGGCTGGAGCGATAGCACAGCGGGGAGGGTGTTTGCCTTGCACACGGCAGACCTGGGTTTGATTCCCAGCATCCCATATGGTCCCCTGAGCACCGGCAGGGGTAATTCCTGAGTGCAGAGTCAGGAGTGACCCCTATGCATCACTGGGTGTGACACAAAAATGGAAGAAGAAGAAGAAGAAGAAGAAGAAGAAGAAGAAGAAGAAGAAGAAGAAGAAGAAGAAGAAGAAGAAGAAGAAGAAGAAGAAGAAGAAGAAGAAGAAGAAGAAGAAGAAGAAGAAGAAGAAGAAGAAGAAGAGACATCAATCATAATCTCTACAGGTAAGGCATCTGCCTTATATGCGGCCAACCTGGTCGACCCAGGTTCAATTCCTCTGCCCCTCTCAAAGAATCTGGCAAGCTATTGAGAGTATCTCACCTGCAAGCTACCCGTGGCATATTCGATATGCCAAATACAGTAACAAGTATCACAATGGAGATGTTATTGGGCCCACTCGAGCAAATCGATAAACAATGGGAGGACAGTGACAGTGAACAGTGACAGTCCCTAATCTCAAGCAGTTTCTAATAGAAGACTCAAGACTACTGCAAATAGATGCTGTTTTTACATGACTTGAGGCTTTTAATTTCCAGGTTACAAAGTTTGAGAAAATTCAAAATGCTGAAACGTTTGATGACATGGAATTCTTTTGAACTAATGTAGAAAAATCACAAAGCAGGCGGGATCTGACTGAGGCACTAACAGAAAGGAGGTAAATGTGGAAATGAGTGAGCTGGTCGGGAAAGGAGAGAGCAGAAAGGCCGAAAAACTCTAGGTGGTGGCAAGCACAATGATATGCTCGGCTCATGCCAACAAGCTTCCCTCTCCTCTTCTGCAGACCAGCTGTGGGCAGTCAAAGTGGGCAAGGAACCTGTGACCTGTCACCAACCTGAGTGCTCCCTTGCTCACATCAGCCCAGAAGAAAGCACCTCTTTCTAATTTGTCCACTCAGAGAAGACATCATCCATACTATGCAGCTGTTAGGAGAGATGAAGTCATGAAATTTGCTTCTAAATGGATAGACATGGAGAGCATCATGCTAAGTCAAATGAGTCAGAAAGAGAAGGACAGACATAAAAGGACTGCACTCTTTTGTGGAGTATAAAGCAACATAACATGAGGCTGACACCTAAGGATAGTAGATACACGAGACAGGTAGATTGCTCCATAGCTGGAAGCCCGCCTCATGAGCAAAGGGGAGAAGGCAGCTGGAATAGAGAAGGGATCACTAAGAAAAACACGGCTGGAGGAATCGGTCGGGATGGGAAATGTGTGCAGAAAGTAGACGAAGAACCAAACATGATAATCTCTCAGTGTCTGTATTGCAAACCATAAGGCCCAAAAGTAGAGAGAGAGTATGGGGAAACATGTCTGCCAAGGAGGCATTGGGAGAGTGGGAAAGGGGGGGGGATATACTGGGGATATTTGTGGTGGGAAATGTGCACAGGTGGAGGGATGGGTGTTTGATCATTGTGTGACTGTAACTCAAACATGAAAGCTTGTAACTATCTCATGGTGATTCAATAAAATTTAAAGAGAGAGAGAGAGAGAGAGAGAGAGAGAGAGAAAGAAGGCATCAACCATAATTTTTCAGGAGACACTTTCATGTGTCAAAGACCCAATATGCAATGGCGCTAGCCTGGACAGAGAGGTCAGTTTATGCCTTGTTGATGGCAACTGAAATTTGGGTTTGTTTACTTTTTTCCCTTTCTTAAAAAATTGAATCACCATGAGATACACAGTTGCAAAGTTGGTCATGATTGGATTTCAGTCATACAATGCTCCAAAACCCATCCCTCCACCAGAGTATGTGTGCCGTCACCAGTGTCCCTAGTTTCCCTCCTACCACCTGCCACCTGCCTCTATGGCAGGCACTTCTCTCTTTGTCTCTCTCTCTGTCTCTCTCTCTGTCTCTCTCTCTGTCTCTCTCTCAGGCCTTAAGATTTGCAATACAGATACTGAAAGGCATATCAGTACTTGTCCAGAGTGGCCATTTCCAATTATTGTTATCATATGGTTTCCTCTCAATCCTAACTTCCTCTGATCCGCACATACTTGTGGCAAGCTTCCAACCGTGGACCAGTCCTCCTAACCTCTGTTTTCTCTGTCCTTGGATACTAGTCTCCTACTCTGTATTTTGATATTTCACAAATGAGTGATCATTCTATGTCTGTTCCTCTCCTTCCAACTCCTTTCTCTCAGCATGACGTTCTCCGTGTCCATTCATTCATTTATAAGCAAAGTACATGACTTCATTTTTTCTTGTGGCTGTGTAGTATTCCACTGTGTAGATGTACCATAATTTCTTTATCCGATTGTCTGGCAACTAAGTATTTATTGCTCATTTGTCTGACAATTAAGTATATTTTGCTCATTCTAGATTCAACTCTGACTTTCACTTTATTGATTGCCATTGTGTCATCTTGGATCAGGAATTGATAATGATTTTCAGTGGCATTATATGAGATACAGAACATCAGTGAATTATCATTTAACTGAACCTAACTCCTTCTATTCTAAACCAGAACCCATAATCTCAGTATATGCCTGGTGTTTAGATTGCAATCACCTACACACACACTTCCTAGTTCCCCCAGCCTCCATCCAATACATCTCACGTTCCTCTCTATGGATATATCTCCGTTCTCATCAACAGTGCTTCATTTGTAACTTGGCTCACCTGAATGGCCGCAGTAGTGACTGGAACTGAAGAAGGGTATGAGCAACTGGACTTCTCAATTGGGAAGGTTGGGTTAGGGTTAGGGTTAGGGTCTCATTCCCCTGACCCTGAAAGAGCCTCCAATATGGCACCATTCGGAAAGATGAGTAAGAAGACCCTGCTAAAATCTCAGGACTGGGAGAAATAGAGACATTACTGGCGCCCGCTCGAGCAAATCCATGAACAATGGGATGACAGTGATACAGTGATACCCTATTTTTCATCATCAACAAGCTCATGAAATAATAGTAGACATACATCATTTTATTAATATTTAAATGCTTCGTAAATTTGGGGGGAACCCCCACAATTTTTTTATGAAAATCCAGAGGCTATCAAGAGCCCAACCCCATGTCGGTTTCTGCTAGTCTACATGCATTAGCCCCTGGGCCTTGCACCTGTGGTCTAGAGAATCTCAGATTCAGAAAATTCCATCTAAAACTATTCCGAGGTCCTGAGCACAAAGACAGGAGAAAGTATTGCTTCTCATTCAGCAAAGAAAGTCAATAGTAAATTTAGGTCTGATTCCTGCTACTGCCACCTTCTCCCTCTGTTCAATAAATCAAGGCCTGGCTCTATGATGGATTGGTTGATGTCTGATCTTCTGGGTGACCTCGGGTGCCTGTCTGAGCATGAAAACAGGCGGAGAGCTGGCGGTGAAGAGTCCCCGTGTGTACGGACTAGGAGGGTCTGAAAGTGTTCGGAACCCTGTACAAGGAAGTAGCAGAAGGATGCATAGCAGTTTATAAAATTCGTGTCACAATTGCCTTTCCCTTGACAGTTAAAATAAATTAAATCGGCTCCACATCTTATACCTGTCTCTCTGCTTTAGTCCTATATTGATTTTTAACCAGACATCCGCAAGATTTGAAGTAATCAAGTTCTATTTGAAAAATACATAAATGATTCTTGTCTTTCACCTGATTTGTCTTCATAGTTCATCTTATGAATATTTTTTAACATGCAATCATCTTTTGTCAACATTGTACTAACAGACCCAGTTGCTATTCTTTAAACTGCCAATTGACTGTCAAAAAAAAAAACCTTCATATTTTGAGTGCCCAAAACTAACAATAGTGACCATCACCTTAAGCTAGCCTTATTTTATGGACTGCTTAGAGCTTATATTCAGAGAAAGAGCTTTGTTTTAAAGATCTTTTAGCAAGAAGCTTAGTCACATCTCAGCAAATGAAAGAGCTTTATTAATTTTAAGAGTTCAGCAATTTATTCTACAGTATTTCTCCTTATCAGTTATGATGTCTATAATTACTTCTCCACCATACATTGAACAAAATTTAATTTCATGTGCTTGGGATTTTGTTGTTGTTGTTGCTTTTGTTATTGTTTGGGGGCCTCACCTGGTGATGCTTAGGGGTTATTCCTGGCTCTGTAATTGAGAATTACTCCTGGTGGTGTTCAGGGAGCCATAAGGGATGCCAAGGATTGAACCAAGGTCAACTGTATGCAAGACAAACTCCCTACCCTCTGTACTATCGCTCCAGCCCCTAATTTCATGTGTCTGAAAATGATTGTCTATGACATTTTCCTGAACTTCAGAAATTTATCTTTCCTTGGTCTTTGAGAAAAGAATAGTGATTATTTTTATTCTTTTTCCTGGCCACATTGTCAAAAGACTTCCATAGCGCAAGGGTTCTTTTTAAGAAAAAAAAAACAGTTTTCATACATATCTTAAGGACTGAAATCAGTAGTGAAAATAAAGAAAGTTCATTTTTCTCACCCAAAGATCCTACCAAGTCCCAAGAACAATGGATGTCTCTGCCACAGCGGTCCCTCTGGGAGAACAGAGAAGGCTTGACACGCGTGAGGTGGTTACAGATGACACGTGCCATCCATCACAGCACAGCATCTTTCCCAGACACCTGCTGCTGGGCACCTGTATGCACAAAGCCCGTCCTTCTTCCTGCCCACCGCAAGAAGAAACATGAGTTTGCAGCATTATCAGGCCAAGTCCACAGCTGGGTGTGGCCTCCAAACAAACAACAGAGAATCATCAATCTAGAGAAGCCTTGTCCCTGAGAAGCTACACAAACCTGGGTAAATGAGCCCTCTAGAAGCAAAGGAAAGAGAGTGAAAGAAGAAAGAGAATGAGGGAGAGTAGAGGTAAATAAACATGTTGGCAGCTATTTTATCAGGTCATAGGAAGTCCCACACCACCTTCTTCCCACCCAGAGGTCTCTGCAGATGTCTACAGACCCTCTCTAGAGTGCTCTTCAACAAGTGGAACGTCCTGCGTAGGGCTCTCGCCTGAGTTCTGTGAGGTCTGAAGCTGCCATCACGGAGGGCTAAGTTGTGAGCTGGGAGCCACTTGGTAAGGGTCTGTCCCCAACCCTCCAAAGTATTATTTGAAAATTAGCAGCAACATTATTGAATTTCACTCAACTCCACACTGACTCGTCAACTACCAATCTGTCACTGTCATGCAAGAGGGACATAAGATCTATTCAGCTAAAACTCAGAGGCTGTGGGAATCAGAGAGCTAGGAATGAGGTAATCCTCTTAACTTGCATGTGGCCAACTCAGGTTTGATCCCACACACCACATATGATCCACTGAGCACCAGCACCTGAACACAGAGTCAGGAATAAGCCCTGAGCACAGCTGGGTGCACCCCCAAAACCAAAACAAATGAACAACACAAATAAAACTCAGAGGATATGAACACCATGTATATTTTAGAC
Source organism: Sorex fumeus (assembly GCF_029834395.1). Lineage (NCBI taxonomy): Eukaryota > Metazoa > Chordata > Mammalia > Eulipotyphla > Soricidae > Sorex > Sorex fumeus. The sequence continues at coordinate 5,783,806 of NW_026606149.1, forward strand.
GTGCTGATTTTTGTTTTTCTTTAAGAATTAAAATAATGGGGAGGATATGGTGTAAAATCTGTGGTCACTGGACCAGCAGAAAGAGACAAATAGAGGTTACTATTCGATTATCGATAACAGACCACATTTCAAACACTAAAAAATCTTTTGTGCAACAGGATGATGAAACCGACAGCAAAAAAAATAGCTCGATTATTTTTTTCAGTTCTGACATTGGAAGCCCCCATCACTACTCACCATACGCTACTGTCAATCTTATCACACAGGTTGCATTTTCCACTGCCAAGACGTTGAAGTCACAGCGGTAAAGTCCCGAGTCAGACTCTGTGGCCTGGGGAAGGGTGAGGGAGCTCTCCTGCATCCCTGGGCTGCAGGAACTCCATAGCTTCCTGTGGTACTTGGAAGCGCAACTTCTCCCTTGGGAGAGGTTACAGCTGGTTAGGAGGTCGATCTGATGAGGCTGGATCTTCTCCCAGGTAATTTTTTCTACTGGCCATTCCACAGGCAGCTGACAGGTGAGTGTGACATTTTTTCCAGGTGCCGAAACCACCGGCTGACTTGGTGACTCCACTATCTCAAAAGCATCTGAAAAGGAAAAGTCAATGATTACATTGTGGCCCTCAAATTGGTGAAGGTAAGGTAGAAGACACCCCCACAAGTTTCTATCATACTTTCATCAGTTGGAAAATGATATCTTTAGATTACATTTTGTGAGAACAAATGTCTCTCCAAAGAGGCTGGTGTATAAAGAGAAGGAAGGATCACGGCTGATCACACAAATTCTGTTGGTTAACCAGATGACAAGAAAGGTAACTGAAACTCCTGGTACTTTTTCGCAGTTGGGATCACATCAAGAGGGTGAATTTACAGATCTGTTCTATAGAAATACTAGGATCGAAAATCAAATAGTGATCACAAAGATTAAGATTTAGTTTTCACACTACAAAACGCTACTTCAGGAAACAAAAGAGGACATGAGGAAATGGAAAAATATCCCCTGCTCATGGGCCAGGAGACTTAACATTGTCGAAATGGCAATACTACCGAAAGCATTGTATAAATTCAATGCAATCCCTATAAGGATACCCATGACATTCTTCAAAGAAATGGAGCAAACACTCCTGAAATTTATATGGAACAATAAGTCCCCACGAATAGCTAAAGCAATTCTTGGGAAAAAGAAAATGGGAGGAATCAACCTCCCTAACTTCAAACTTTACTACAAAGCGGTAATAATCAAAACAGCATGGTACTGGAACAAAGGCTAAACTGCAGACCAATGGAACAGGGCTGAATACACTGACATATCCCCTCAATCATATGATCATCTAATCTTTGATAAAGGTGCAAGTAATGTGAAATGGAGTAAGGAAAGCCTCTTTAACAAAGTGTGCTGGCAGAACTGGACGGCTACATGCAAAAAAATGGGCTCAGAACTCTGCCTAACACCATGTACAAAAGTAAGATCAAAATGGATTAAAGACCTCAACATCAGACCAGAAACCATAAGGTACATTGAAGTCAAAGTTGGCAAAACCCTCCATGACATTGAAGCTAATGGTATCTTCAAAGATGCCACGCCACTGGCCGAGCAAGTGAAAACAGAGATAGATAAATGGGACTATCTTAAACTAAGAAGCTTCTGCACCTCCAAAGAAACAGTGACCAAAATACAAAGACAGTCTACAGAAAGGGAAAGGATATTCTCCGAATACACATCTGACAAGGGGTTGATATCCAGGATATACAAAATACTGGGTAAACTCCACAAGAAGAAAATATCCAACCCCATCCAAAAATGGGGCAATGAAATGAACAGAAACTTTCTCAAAGAAGAAATCCGAATGGCAAAAAAGCACATGAGAAAATGCTCTACATCATTAATCATCAGGGAGATGCAGATCAAAACCACAATGAGATACCATCTCACTCCTCAGAGACTGGCCCACATTCAAAAGAACAAAAGCAACCGATGCTGGCGCGGATGTGGCGAGAAAGGGACACTCCTTCGCTGTTGGTGGGAATGTCGACTGGTTCAGCCCTTCTGGAAAACAGTATGGAAGATTCTCAAAAAATTAGAAATTGAACTCCCATTTGACCCAGCAATACCACTCCTGGGAATATATCCCAGAGAGGCAAAAAAGTATAGTCGAAGTGACATCTGCACTTGTTTGTTCATTGCAGCACTCTTTACAATAGCCAGAAACTTGAAGAAACCTGAATGCCCAAGAACAGATGACTGGTTAAAGAAACTTTGGTACATCTACACAATGGAGTACTATGTAGCTCTTAGAAAAGATGAAGTCATGAAATTTACATACAAGTGGTACAACATGGAAAGTATCATGCTAAGCGAAATGAGTCAGAAAGAGAGGGATAGACATAGAAAGATTGCATTCATCTAGGGGATATAAAGTAACAAAATATGAGATTAATACCCAAGAATAGCTGAGATCAGCACCAGGAGGATTACTCCATAGCTTAGTGGCCAGCCGGGCATTCTAGAGGAAAGGGCAGCTCAGATAGAGAAGGGAGCACCAAATAAAGGGTGTTTGGAGGATCCTCCCAGGAGGGGAGATGCATGTCGAAAGTAGACTATGAACTGAACATGTTTGCCACTCCATGCCTCTTTTGCAGACTACAACACCCAAAAGTAGAGAGAGAACACAGGGGATTGCCCTGCCACAGAGGCAGGGGGGATGGGGGGATGGGGGTGGGGGGATATTATCCATGGTGATGGAAAATGGGCACTGGTGGAGGGATGGGTGTCTGATCATTGTATAATCGAAACCCAAGCACAAAAAATTGTAAATCTACAACTGTACCTCATGGTGTTTCACTAATAAAAAAAAATTTTAAAAAAAGATTCAGTTTTCACACACACACACGTGCGCACATGAAGTCAAGCATCTCTGCTGTGCTGCAGATAAGATCATTTTTCAGTTACATAGGTTGTCTTATGCAGGTGTCAGTTCTTCGATACCAAGAAAGTTCTCTCATATTTTTCATTTCTCCTACCACAATAGGTGGAATTCGCAGCATAGAATACTTGATGGATAATCACCAAATATCTGAATCTGCGTGACCCCCGCCTAGAGCAGGTCCCTGCTGTAAGACGGGGATCTGCTCGAGGCAATCGACGAATAACAGGATGGTCGTGATCGTGATCGTGATCTGAATCAGTATATGCCTGATGTTCTAAAGATATTGAAAGGACCCTATGCCTCTCGGAAATCTGCAGGGTAGATTTGTCATTTTAGGATGTAAATTAATTTGTTCACTCTTATTCAGTAATAATATATATCTGGGGGCTTGGAGAGATAGGACAGTTGGGGAGAATGCTTGCCTTGCACATGGTCCACCCGGTTGAATTCCCAACACCCCTTATCCCCTCCTTTCCATCAGTCTCACCTGAAATGACCCCCGAGCACAGAACCAGGAGTAATCCATGAGCATTGCTAGGTATGAAACCCCCAAAGATTTTATATATATATATATGTATTTTGTTGCTTATTCTAATAGGCTAGGAATGTGTACATATATATATATATATACACACACACACATTCCTAGATATATATATATATACACATTCCTAGCCTATTAGAATAAGCAACAAAATTTTGTAGATCTGATGGCTGCTAGGATATAGTCTTGTAAATTCATCCTTTAGATTTTTCTCAACTTTAATTTCTAATACACTAAATATTTACAGACATAGCCACGTAACAAGTACTCCTTAGAATTCCCATAAATTTTAAGAAAATGAAGGATGAGATTGAAAAATTCATATAGAAACCCTCACACACACTTGCGAATAGGCAAAACAAGCTGGAAAAAAGAACAAAGCTGATGCCATCACCTACTCTGATTTCAAAGTATACTCTAAAATTAGATTCAGTTAAACTACCGAATGGGACAAGAGTACAGATACACAGATAAACGAATGGGAGAGAAAAGAAAACCAAGAAATAAATCCACCTGTATCCAATCACTGATACTGAGTAAAGGTTCCAAGAACACACACAGTGAAAGGATAAACACTTCAACAAATGTTGCAAGAAAACTGGATAAACATATTCCAAAACAATGAATATGTGTTCTTACCTAGACCATACATTAAGCAGAGAAACCAACTCAAAGTGGATCAAAGACTTAGAGACATAAAACTGTAAGACTCCTAAAAGGCCTCAGGAGAAAGTTTTATGGTGTTGGCCTTGGCAATGATCTCTTGGATATGAAGCCAAAATTCAGACAGCAACAGTAGACAAGTGAATTAAATCAAACTAGAAGGTTTCTGCACATCAATGGTAAGGGGAAAAAAACCTACAAGATGGGCAGAGATTTTTTTTAATCACATGTCTAATAAGGGATCCCTTCCAAAAACAATACCTACATTCTGGCAAAGAAACTGACAACCTTATTTTAAAAATGGGTTTAAAGATCTCTAGACATTTCTTAAAGAACACATTCAATGACCGGTGGATAAATGAAAAGAGGCTCAATGTCACTTGTCACTAATCATCAGGGAAGTGAAAATCAAAACCACAATGAGATATCACACCTGTTGCAGTATTTTTTTTAAGACAATTGTTTGTTTGGGTTTGGAGGTCACGCCCAGTGGTGCTCAGGGCTTACTTCCTGTTCTGGGCTCGAGAATGTCTCCTTGTGGTGCTTGGCGAGCCAAGTGGTGTCACGAATCAACCTGGGTTGGCCACCGATTAGATGAGACTCTGACCCACTATACTATGTCTTCAGCCCTTCTCCTCAGAAAAAGACAATTGTATGTGGTTACCTCAAATATTTGTGCACTATTGATGGGAATATAATACAAAATGGTGAAGTTCTAAGAAAATCGATCTGGAAGTTCAAAATGACCATATGTTCTAGCAATCCCACTTCTGGGTATTCATCCCCCCAAAAAAACCACACACACACACACACACACACACAACAATGGCAATCAGGATCTAAAGCAATCCTGAAGCCCTGTATTTATCATTTATTCACAAGCATTGTCTCCAAGCTGTGGAGACCATCTAAAGGTCTATTGATGGATGAAAGTAGAGAGCAGATGTGGCACTTAGGTGCCCGGAATACTATGCATACTTTAAAAAGCAGGAGAATGCTGGAATGCAGGACAGCATGAAAAAACTGGAGGATGTTATGCTAAATGAAATGAACCGGTCACAGGATAAACACGGCATGAAGGACAAAAGACATCTGATGGTTGTCAGGTTTGGGTGGCAGAGGGAGAGATGGAGTGTTGCCTGTTAACGGGTTTAAAGTTTCGATTCAGCAAAAAGAAGAAGTGCTAGAGATATGAACCGTAATACTGACTTTAAAATCTGCTGACTTTAGAGCTCATATTAAATGCTGTACTACATTTTAAAAAAATAGAATAAAATAAGAGTACACAGGGATCTTGGGACCAAACGGTTTAAGAATGTGCTCGAGGGAATGAACGTGTTTCTCTAAATGAGGAGAGTGATCGCATACCCATCTGTTTAGTAGTTACCAACTGACAGTTTTACCTCTACTGACAAGAACTGCTGACCGTTGTTTAAACAGGGAAAGAGGACTGAGGGAAGAGCACAGGGGTCAGGGCAGCTTGCCTGGATTCCTTGACACCACACGCTGCCCCTGCCAACATCGCCAGGTGTGACCCGGTCACCCCAACACCACAAGGCCAAATCAACTCTGCATCCTCGAGTTCATGAATTGAGACTTCTGGTCTCTGACCACCCCCCTCCCCCAGAACACTGCTTGGGAGGCCCAATACATAAGTAAATAAAAATAAAGTAAACTTTTTAAAAATTAAGTAAGCAATGACAGTAATGGGGTCATCGAGAGTACATGTGGAGCGAAAGGGCATGGATTACTTTTTGTGTGTGAGTGATGGGCTTAGGACTGGCCTGTTGTCACGTTCTTGGCTTCCCATGAAGAAGAAAGGAAGAGAGGAAAGAAGGATAGGGAAGAGAAACCTCACCAAAAAAGAGAGAAATCAGCGTTGCCGTTTTCTCTCTGTTGAACCAGAAGACCTTCGCTTCATCTCCACTGAGTGAAACGCTTCTTCAGGAAGCGGTTCTGTGTGTCAAAATGCTGGAAAGGGAAAACCACGGCACTTGGAGAGTTTCGCTCACAGCCAAACAAGTTTTTACCACAGTTAACACCTTACCCAACACATACAAGCACACAGGAAATATTTTATCTCTCAGTCATAGGCCAACCCAAGGAGGGGTTTCATGAAGAAGAGAGAATGAAAAAATAAAAGCTCAAAGGAAATGAAGGAGACAGTAAAGGCAAAGTGTAAGGCAGGAAAAAAAGGCAGGGAGGAGAAAAGTCGCTAAAGTGAGGAATGGTATAAATCAAAGATGACCTCAGAGGAAAGCCCAGAGGGTGGAGAAAATATAAGAACCAAGAGCAATGAGAAAAAAAAAAGAAAAAAGAAAGAAATGAATGTCCCTGTGAGCAACGCTGGAACCTGATTACTAAAGCAGGTTGCGCCATCAACGGGAACAGGAGAGGAGATCCTCTGCCCGTTTCCCCCAGTCTCCGGTAACCCAGGGATCACACCCACAAGCCACCTCCTGTCAGTGCCAGATAATCTCATCATTGTCACCATCGAGATCACATGGCCCTTTCTCCCGGAAGAGAGCATAACATGACACCCACCATAGCCAGGCCACCAGACTCTGTGCTAGACTGTTTCACTCAGGGCGCCCCAGAGGGGGACAGGTGAGAGTCCTCCCTCCCCAGGGGACCCAGACCCAGCAGCTAAAAACCTCCAGAACTCCTTAACCGCTGCCACACTCAAGGCCGCTCCCCACACACTCGGGCCAAACCTCATGCATGAGTGAACATTTTCCAGGTTCATGAGGCTGCAACACACCATAAGACACTCCCTACCCATACTCCACAAGTACCACACCATATTTGATGGTGTTCAGATAGTAGGCAACAAAGCACAGAGGGAAATATATATGCATATATACATTTTCTCATATATATATATACACGAAAGCCCACATCACTCAACCTTTAATGTTGATTGTTAGTGATGTCCTAAAGAATGTCTTAATGGCCCCTGCCAAAATAGAACAATCTTCTTCACACTGTTTCCTATATGAATACTTTTTTGTAAGCATTTCCAGTTGTTCTTCATAACAGACAATACAAAACACGTTATTTTGGTTGTGCTTTGGGACCGGGATCAGGGCTTGAGATGGAAACATCCCGAATTGGATGGTGGGAAGGTGTAACGGTGGTGGGATTGGTGTTTGAATATTAAATGTAATCAAGTATTGTGAACTATCTTATAAAATTAAAATATATGAATACATACATAAATAAATAAACAAATCAGGTCATGCTTACTAGCTGTCAGCTGGCTGCAGAGCTGGCAACCCGGACATTGGGACTCGGCTTGGCTTGGTTTGGCTTGGTTTGGTTTGATTTGATTTAACTTGGTTTGGTTTGGTTCAGTTCAGCTTGGCTGAGCTTGGTTTGGTTTGGTTTGGTTTCGTTTGACTTGTCTTGGCTTAGTCTGTTTCGGGTCAGCTTGGCGTGGTTTGGTTCAGTTCAGCTTGACTTGGTTTGGTTCATTTTGGTTTGGTTTTCCTCTGTGGATGTTTCCCCTCCTCTAGTCTCAGAAACCTCCTCTACTGGTCCATTAAAATCAAACCTAAACCTGAACTTTGGAGATTTGGAAGCAACACCCTACTGAGCAGGGTAGAAGGAGAGCCAAAGGGTTCTCTCTTGGGAGCGTGCATATGTGAACTGAGGGCTATTGTGGAGAGCAAGGGAGACCATCTCCAGTGATGAAGATATCTTTCAGGGTGCAGAGGATAGTCTTCAGCACAAACTCCACCTAACATCCCAGGCCCACCACAGTTTACCAGGACCCCATTCTTCTCTGCTGTGCAGTCTATTCGTTCAGACAAATGTATAGTGACTATATGCATCATTCGTGTATACTAAAGACTATTTTCGTTGTTGTAAAAAAAATACTCCATCTATTTTTTCCTTATTTCTGGCCCACATAACCTTTCACTTTATCCATCATTCTATCTTGATCAGATTGTCAGAGTTGGAATCCTACATAATGGGTCTTTTCAGATTTTTATCTTTCACTTAGCGTGGTGCATTTAAGTTTCCTCCAAATCTTTCTTGTGATTTAACAGCTTATTTCCTTTTATTGCTAAATAATACCCCCCATTGACTGAGTGTACCACCATTTATCTATTCGTTTGCCTGCTGCAGGATGTCTTGATGGCTTCCAACATCTGACAATTATGAATAAAGCTTCCATAAACATCTGTGTGCCGGGGTGGGCGCGTTGTGTGGACATAAAGCTTCAATTCCTTTGGATAAATACCAAAGAGTATAATTATTGAGTCCTCTGGTAATAATTATGTCTGTTACAGAAGAAATTGCCAAACTGCCCTCCAAAGTAGTGGCACCATGTTCCGTTCCCATCAGCCATGAAGCAGTGGAGTTGCCATTCAGTGGAGTTGCCGATGTGCTGGTCACATCCAACCGTTACCTTTGCATTGACTCTGTCTATTGTCCATTTGCTCCTCCAGGCCCACTGACAGGTGGAATCACCAGTATTCGTCTTTCTCCTCCTGGAGTATTTCGCTCAGCATGACCCCTCCACTTCCACCCATATTCTGGAAAATGGTGAGATTTCATCTTTTCTAGTAGCGATGTATTACTGCATCTTGTATTTATGCTATATCTCCTTTATCCCTCCGTGTGTCACTGGGGACTTGATCATTTCCTGATGGTGACCATTGTTAATGGTGCTGAGCTAAAATAGGTGAGCATGGGTGTGTGTGTGTGTGTGTGTGTGTGTATGTGTGTGTGTGTGTGTGTGTGTGTGCGCCCATGCGCGCACGCACCCGCGCATGCATAACCCCTGAGAGGGGAATTGTTGAACTGACTCTAAGTATTTTTGGCATAGTGAGAAACCTTCAACCCACCCATTCTGCTCAAGGTCACCAGTGTTCTTTACCCTGAGCTGTGGTTCCCCATCCTCCCAATGATCCAGTGTCCTCGCCAACGTGGTTTTTTTTTCTTTTTGGGCCACACCCAGCGATGCACAGGGGTTACTCCTGGCTATTCACTCAGGAAATAATCCTGGCGGTGCTCGGGAGACCATATGGGATGCTGGGAATCAAACCCGGGTTGGCCACGTGCAAGGCAAACGCCCTACCCTCTGTGCTATTGCTCCAGCTCCCAACGTGGTTCTTAACTGTCTCCCCTCTTTCCTCACTCCGTGTCCCCTGTAGGGGTTCCTCTATTCCTGCTGGTGTGTTGAGACTTCCAGGACTTGGGTGATGGCTCCCTGGCTAAAACTGTCCACGTTGCAAGCATGAGGCCATGAGTTCGATCCCTAGTCCTGCTCCTATGCCCCAAACAACGTCCCAGTGGCCCCCCCAACAGAGTGTGTAATCTCCAGTGCATGGCCAGTGTGTTAGCACTGAAGCTTGGGTCTCTGAGAGCAGGATCACTAAAAATGAAGCAATCACCAGGCACTCATTGGCCAGGCAGGCCCCACAGCCACATGTCTGGCCCCCTCAGCCATCCTACCAGTAACGGCAACTAACGGAAGGAGGGGAGAGAATGAAATGAAACGAAGGGACATGCTGCTTCCCACGACACCGGGGCCTTCCCCCTCCCTCGACTCCCACGAGTCAAGCGCCTCTGATGTGCAGACGCAGAGCACAGCCGTGTCCTGGGCTTGGTCAGGTCTCCCCCCCCCCCCCCCCCCCGCCCACCCCACCCAGGGCTTCTAAAGATTAACGATTCCTTGTTCTTCTGATGTTCAAAACAGGCTAAAATTCAGACAGCACTGCCTGAGGCTGTCTGCAGGGCTCTGCGGGCGCGAGGGCTCACAAGCTCCTGTGGTCCCAACTGAACCTCCAGAACGTCTGGGCTCCCTGAGAGCCGGTCTAAGAACTCCTAATGGTGCCCCACAAAAGCACAGACTAACACGCCAATAGCAGAAAGTTCAAGGAAGTATTTTAATGGGACCTGAGACGTAGCTCTCAAAACAGAAATAAGCACAGTGAAGCCTCAATCAAAGGGAGATGTAGAGGAGAGAGGAAGAGAGAGAGAAAGAGAGAGGAAGAGAGAGAAGAGCAGAGAAAGAGAAAGAGAGAGGGAGGGAGGGAGAGAGGCAGAGAGGGAGAGGAAGGAGAGAGAGAGCGAGGAAGAGACAGAACAGAGAGAGAAGAGCAGGGGGAGAGAGAGAGAGAAAGAGAGAGAGAGAGAGAGAGGCAGTAGAGGAGAGAAAGCTCTTTAGCTTTGACGAGAGCCTCATTGCTTCCTTCAAGGTTCTGTCCAGGAAGGATAAACTTGACAGTCGTTGTTTGAGGTCTCCATGGCTCTGGCTGGGTGGGAACTTTCTCAGAGGGCCTGTGCTCAGGAACCGCCTGTCCACCCACTCCCCATACACCTGGAAACTCCCTGTGGTGACATGAGGTCATGTCACTATTGCCTTGACATTTCTCTTAGTGCGTCAGAACGGACCTGGACATCCAAGCTTGGGAGAATTCTGGATTCAGCAGGGTCTCCACCACGACTCCCATCTTGAAGTCCGCCCACCCTTAGAAGGTCAGTTTCTTTGGAGACAGGGTCACTGCAGATGTGACCCAGTCTGAGATGCATTTCTAGGCTCGAGAGGGACTCGCTCCTGGGCAGAGCAGCCCCCAAGCAAACTGAAGTGGCGGGTAGCCGGGGAAGGCCCCCATGGCAAGGAGTCCTGGGAACTAATAAAAGCAACGAGCCCAAGGCTGTCGAAGCACCCACCCTGCACACACGGGAAGTAAGACCTTAGTAGGACTTTTACCTGGTGCGGCCCAGACCCAAGGAAGACCGAGCCTCCTCCAAGAGGCTCCAGCACGAACACAGGCCAGGAAAGGATATCCAAGAGCACCCACTACCCCCAACTCTCTCTCTCCTGGCAAGCACCATTACGTAGGCAGACAGCCCCATGTGGGGAAGCTGGGGGAAAACCCTCTACAGCCAACTTGAGCAAAAAGCGTGTGCATTCTGAGCACGTGTCCTAGTGCTGAGCACGTGTGTCGCCTGTATGTACCCTCTCGAGGCGTGTACTTTCATAAATGTCATGTCTAAAGCTGGGATATGTACTAGGACTCTCTCCACTCTGGAGAAGCTCACCTATCTCTCTCTCTCTCTCTCTCTCCCTCTCTCCCTCTTCCTTCCCCCCACCCCTCAGTACTTCCAAATAAACCCTGATATACTCCCCTTAGACTTCACTGCTTGTCTCCCCCTGAATTCCTTTTCTCTGTGCAGAGGTGAGGATGTGAAGGGCCAGAGAAGGTGTAGGCTTGACTTCTCTTCTCTTCCTGGAGGCCGGCTCAGAGCAGACCCGATCCTAGAGCCTAAGATCTCCCCCACAAGGCCCCTGGTGGTGGAGGCAGATAGAGAGAAAACAGTAGATTCCCTCCTGGCGGCGACTGCCTCTCTCCTCCCGACTTCACATAAGTCACCCGGGGACCCCACCAGCATCAAAACCAACCAGAACTGCAGGCTCCTCGGGCAGGGCCCCAAACTCAAGCCAGCTCTGGGCTTCTCAGCCCAAACGGGTCTGACTGTGAGGCCTGACTGCTCAAGCGCCAGCTTCCTTTTCCTTGTTTCTTATTCCCTCAACAGTGTCAAAACATCTGGCCTTCGAGATTAGTACCAGGAATTATGTTCCATGGCTTGGAGGCCAGCCACACATGCGAGGGGAAAAGGCAGCTCAGATAGAGAAGGGAGCACCAAATAAAGGGTGTTGGGAGGATCCTCCCAGGATGGGAGAAGCATGATGAAAGTAGACTATAGACAAAACATGATTGCCACTCAATGCCTCTTTTGCATACCACAACACCCAATAGGAGAGAGAGAACAAAAGGGAGTGCCCTGCCACAGAGGCGGAGGGGGGGATGGGATGGGGGGGAATACTGGGATCCGTGGTGGTGGAAAATGGGCACTGGTGGAGGGATGGGTACTCGATCATTGTATAACTGAAACCCAAGCACAAAAATTTGTAAGTCTACAACTGTACCTCATGGTGTCTCACTAATAAATTTTTTTTAATTATATAAAAATTTTTTAAAAAACTGTAGAAAAAAAATCTGGCCTTCAGCTTCACATGCTGGGGGAAAAGGTAGATCAGATGGAGAAGGGAACACCAAGTAAAGGATATTGGAAGGACGCTTTCAGGTTGAAAGATGCGTGCCAAAAGTAGACTATAGACTGAACATGATGGCCACTCAGTACCTCTATTGCAAACCACAACACCCAAAAGGAGAGAGAGAGAGAACAAAAGGGAATGCCCTGCCACAGAGGCAGGGTGGGGGGGGTGGTGGGGATAGGGTGGGGGTGGTGGGAGGGATGCTGGGACCCTTGATGGTGGAGAATGGGCACTGGGGGAGGGATGGGTGCTCGACCATTGTATGACATTGAAACGCAAACATGAACGTTTGTAAGTATGTAACTGTACTTCATGGTGATTCACTAATAAAAAAAATTTCAAAAAAAATTAAAAACCACATCTGGCCTTCTGCCCAGCCTTGAGCTCTGAGACAAAGCTCCACCGGAAGTCCTGAGTAGGGCCAGCGTGTCTGCCTTATGTCGTCTCTTCATGCTTACGTAAAGCTGAGGTCACCCCGGTGCCCTTCTAGAAAAGAGCAGGGAGGCATCAAGAGACTCACCACACAGGGGAAGGGTCGGATGAAGGTGAAGGAGAAGCCAGAGACTAGCACCCAAAGGTGCTGTGAAGCCTTGAGGACACAGGAGTCCCGTTTGGAACTCTCCAGAAGGCTGGTTTTGGAGAACGCTGAGCCCTCCCTCCCCCTCTCCCCGCTGCACTGCCATTCTCCTCCTTCATCTAAAGTGCAGTGAAAAGGTAAAGGAACCAAACAAGATAAAAATAAACAAAAAGATCGCTCTGCTGAAAGGCACAGATAAAGCAGGAAGAACAGAGCTGCGGCGGGGAGATAAGAGCCAACCAACCTGACAAGGCCGTGATGAAGGCCGTTTGTTCAAATGAAAAAAGCCACAGCATCTGCCGGGCGGGTCCTGCAGGGCAGAGAGGAGGCCGGAAGGCACAGCGTGAGAGGGGGCGCCTGTTCCGAGCACCCCACCACCACCTCGTCCGGGGGCAGAGGAAGCCGAAGTCAGTAAGGCCTGACTCAACTCTGCCTTTGAAGTCGGTGGCCCCCACGGGGGGCTTATGTGAGGCAGGGAGGAGAGAGACTATGGTCTGCCTCTGCCACCCGAGACTGGCTGGGGAGGCGAGGACCGAGGGTCTGCGGGGGACCCCTGCCCAGCACGGGCCAGAGCCCCCCAGCCCCACCAGCCGGCTGCCAAGTCTCACCTGATGTCCCTCTGTCTTAGCTCCGGGGAACTGATCTTTGCAGGAAGGGAAAGTCAGCCCCGAGCCTGGCCCCGGTTTCCCGGCACTTTGTCCTGTCCTGTCTCACAGAAGAGAAAGTCAGGAGCAGGGAAGTACAAAACAGATTTTATTTGGAGGTCTTGAGGAAGAGGAAGGAGGGAGCGAAACGGCGGGAGGAATGCGCTCAAGAGAGAACAGGGTTTCTCCAAAGGCGGGGAGAGAACCCATGGCACAGCTGAGGAGGGGAGATGTGGATGCCGCATGTGCTCGGGTGCCATGTGGGTACAAGCAGCCCCTGGGCTCAGGACACTTAAGCACTTGCTTCCTTAATTCAAGGTGGCTTTTTATAGGGTTTCTCCAGTCTGCCCCATATGACGCTTTCTAGCTAGGTAAGAGTCCATTGCTAGGGTGGTTGCCAAGAGGGTAGAGCTTGGAGTGGTCCTCTTTGAAATTCCTTTCCAGGCCTTTGTTCCTGCTGGAGCTTCTCTCGGAGGGGGGTCCAGTCTGTTCTAGGTCTCTTAGTGCCAGGTGAGGGTCTTACCAGGCCTTAGTTCCCGTGCTCACAGGTGGGTCCTGATGGCCTTAGGGCTGGAATTCCCCAGGAATCCCATTAACACAGTCCCTTCCCTGTCACCTGTCTACATCACCTTGACCCGAGAGCCCCCACTCCCACCTCCCCCAAGTGCCTCACAAAGTCCCCAGAGCCAAAGAAGATTCTCGCCGGCCTCAGCTTCACCTAGTTCCTTTGCAAGGAGTCTTTTTTATTTCAGTCAAAACCATCAGTCGATTGAAGCACACGAAGAAAAATCCAACTTTCAGGTCCTGAGCAATTGGACAGCAGGTAGGGCGTTGCCTTGCAAGAAGGGCATCCGAGTTTGATCCCAACACCCCAGATGGTCTCCTGAGCACCACCGGGAGGGATCTCTGAGCACAGAGCCAGGGATAAGCCCAGGGCACTGCCAGGTGTGACCCACAAGCCCACCCCCCCCCAAAAAAACTGACTTCTGAGTTGCTGTGTAGTTTCCTCCACCAGGAAAGAACTCACGGTAAGAGGAATTTCAAAGCATGCTTCTGAGACCCTAGCAGGCCAAAGGCCGCCCACCCACAACTACTCTGAAATGCCAGGGCTGGGCCTCCCGAGTTTGGGACTTGTATGCTGCCTGTCTGCCCAGCAGAGCTTCACAGAGAAGGCAACAAAGACGTATCCCATCTTCAGTCACACCTACCAGAGACAGACAGTGTGGCCAATTATCATGGAGGACTGCCTAAGCATTTGGTCCCCGCTGAAATGCTTTCAAGATCATCTTAAAAGTAAAGGAACGTCGCCCAATGCCAGCATTGAGTGTCTGACCTATGCTAACAGTTAGTCCTCAGACAACTGGAAACAAGTTGCCAATAGAGGAAACGGCCCAGAAGGCATTGCCACATGCCAGAGACTCATGGCTGCCCGCAACCTGTCACCGACCCCATGAGATGGGGAAGGGGGATGTGCTCCCTCTCTGCACTGGGTCCATTTCCCAGATGCCAGGACGCCCCTGCTCCCCCAGGCCTTTCTCTCGGGAACCTGCATTCTGGCATAGGAAGTCCATTTCCATACTAGACCTTGTTCGAATGAATTGAACTACGGCGGCTCCTGGCAGGCCTGGACGCTGGGTGTGAAATCATCCATTCGATTGTTCTCTGAGGGGAAGGATGGGAGTGGGTTCTCCCAGGCCAGTGACCTGCGCAGAGCAGTCACAGCAGAGGCGAAGGGAGCCAGGCTCCTACCTGCCTTGTTACGGGTACCAGGGAATGAGGGATCAGGAAGAGGCATGAACAGGAGGTGCGTGCAAGCACGGGCAGGAGACTACGAGTGACTGAATCCACAAAAGGGGCAAAGAAGGGGTTCCGTTTCTCTTGTTGACTCCTCTGCCAAAGATGCCCAGGTTTTGACACAGGTGAGCAAAACCCTGAGCTGCTGGATGGGCACAAACATGTCATGGCACACAGAGGTCCTGGAGAAACTTCCCGGAGAAGCCATCTGTCCACAGACAGCCCAGGAGAGGACCATGTGGCTGGATCCTCAGTGCAGGAGCAATTGGTTCCTGGCTGACTCCGGTTCACCAAGATTAGCCAGATCCTCAGGTTGCACTGAGATCACCCCAAGACAGCCCGAGGAGGGCTCCCCAGTGAGTGACCCAATTAACTAAGGATCTTCTGCAGTTGCCTCCCGCCAATGGTATTTTCTGCCTGGGTGTCTGGGTCTGGGGCGCAGAACCAAACGCGTGGGAGCCCATGGCCCCTGATGCCCCCACACCCCCATAAACAGTCCAGCAGGCACTTCCGGCCTGAGAACGGCAGGCTGAAGCCTAGGGTGACCCCATCTTGCCCGCTCTGGCCAGATGTTTGCCTTTGCATTAACCAGGGACAGTTCTTGGATGCCGCCACTTGGTTTTGTGGAGAGCAAACACGAATTTCTGTTAGGTCGTAAGAAAAATGGTGAAGCCATTGGTAGAGTGAAGCCATTTGGTATATTGCCCATCCCCCCCAAACCCCCTCCCCCATTCTCTGTGTCCATGAGACACAGACTCGGTTGCACGTATGTGGGCATGGGGAGGCATGTTGCATACAGCCAACCCAGGTTGAATCCCAACACCTCCTGGTCCCCTCAATGTCTGAAGTACAGCCCTGGGG
Source organism: Sorex fumeus (assembly GCF_029834395.1). NCBI lineage: Eukaryota > Metazoa > Chordata > Mammalia > Eulipotyphla > Soricidae > Sorex > Sorex fumeus. Next base: position 5,799,887 of record NW_026606149.1, read on the forward strand.
CCCACACAGCATCTCTGAAGCAGCTCTGGAATTCCCCCAGCCATTCTGGGTGCAGCCTGGGGGTCCCCACACTGCCAGGGTAGCACAGTTAATCCCCAGTACCCCACAGCACCACGTCCTGGGACCCAAACACTCCATCACTGGCTCAGTTGGCAAAGAATTAGTAGACCAGCCCCTGGGCCTCCCACACGCAGTGCTCAGAAGACCCAACACACACACACACACACACACACACACACACACACACACACGTGCTTAGCTGCTAACGAGAGGACAGACTTCATCCTATTCCCTGAATAGCTCAGCAAACTTTCCAAATCTGCTACTCAGAAAATTTATCCTGGGGCTGGAGCGATAGCACAGCGGGAAGGGCGTTTGCCTTGTACACAGCTGACCCGGGTTCGATCCCGAGCATCCCATAGAGTCTCCCGAGCCCTGTCAGGAGTAATTTCTGAGTGCATTGCCAGGAGGAACCCCTGAGCATCACCAGATGTGATCCAAAAAGAAAAAAAAAGAAACAAAGAAAGAAAATTTGTCCTTTGCAATTTTGACCAGCGTGATTCCCATCCAATGCAATTTGCTGTGAAAATTGGCAGAAGGTTTCTGCAGCTTCTGTGGACAAAATGTGGGGCTTCCAACAAAGCATTTTTGAGAAGGAAGGGGCAGTCTGTAGCCCCAGGGGCACCTCCAGAGCAGCCGGGCCCAAACTTAGATGAGGCCCCGACAGGAGTCTCCTCACAAGGCACACCCTTGGGCTCTGGCTTCACCAAGACGCACTTCTCCAGGGGCTTCGCTCCTCAGGGCACATTGGTGGTCAGGGACTCAGGCCAGCGAGGATCAGGGATAGCTGGTGCCCACCTCCACAACCAACATCCATCAGCACTGGCACTGTCAGGCGCCCCCCAGCCAAGCTCCCAGGGTCTGAAGCTGATGGGCCCTCAGCTTCCAGAGGCTTCCAGAGTTCCTCGGCAGTTCTCAGGTCTGTCAACCCCTGAGCAGGCTTCTTATAGCCCAGATCCTTATTGTCCAACCTGGCCCCCCTAAGTTCTCCTGCAAATGGTTCCAAGTTTTCGCATCTCTCTTTGGGAGAGAGGGCTTGCTTCGGGGGGGTGCCTGAGGAGATCTGGGGGTCGGGCCTCCGCCCAGTGAGTCCTCCAAGAGACTTCTCAGTGGCATGAATGCAGCTGCTACAGATCTTCCTTCCTCTGCACTCCATCCTGGCCCTCTCCTGCTCAGTGTGTGGCCTTAGCAGCTGCCTGCTCCTGCCCACGGCCAGTCCCCAGCCACCGCACCCTGGACACAGACCCACCTTGCGCCTTTGTGTACAATTTCATGGGATGATCGGCTCCCCCTGCAAAAGGGCTGTGCGTGTGTTCTATTCTTTAGGGGATGTCTTGCTTTCCTCAATTATGCTGAGATCCTTGAAGGCAGAAATCACTGCTAAATCATTTGTATGGGGCTTGTTATTCCACTTGGTCCTGAAAGTTTTGCAGGTCTTTGTACCAGGAACTGTGCTTATTTTATCCTCTGAACACCTTTGGGGACCATAAATACTTACACCTGTTCATAGCTGATTTAGGGAGGAATCTAGTTTCCCAGATAGTCAAATGAGGAAGGAGCAAAGCTGTGCCCTACACACACACACACACACACACACGCACACACACACACATATACACAAACTCCTCACCCTCTAAGCATCCTTGAGGTTATAGGAGAGAAATTCTCTACACACACACACACACACACACACACACACACACACACACACACAAACTCCTCACCTTCTAAGCATCCTTGAGGTATAGGAGAGGAATTCTCTACACATACACACACACACACACACACACACACACACACACACACAAATTCCCCACCCTCTAAAGCATCTTTGTGGTATAGGAGAGGAATTCTGCCAGATGCTTTTTGGAAATGTATTGAAATGGTTGTTGTTGTTTTTTTTTATCCGCACACACAGCTATGTATAAATGCATCCACACCCCTGCATTCCAGAGATGAGCTCTGAAATGTCAGCTGTGAGCAGAACGTGGAGTCACTTTATAATCAGTTATTTGTGTGCGTTTGCATTTTGATGATAATGGAGCCCGTGAGCTGTGTGGCCGGGGTGGCAGGGTAGCAAGTTTGGGCTCTGCTGAAGGAGTAGAAAGAGAGTGGGATGGGGGCTCCAAGAGACAGAGTGGGGGTCTCAGAGAAGCCTGGAATCAGGAGGGAGGAGGGGGCCCAGGGCACCTGAAGTCCCTCATCCCGCCCTCCCCCCAAGCACAGTGTCCTTAAGAAATCTGACTGGGGCCATTTGTCAAGCAAGCCACAGTCCCCTCTGAGGCCTCACACCCCACCTGGAGTCCCGGGTGGACACCTCTCACCCCAGAGGTGTGGCAGGCAGGTAGGACGGGGCCGAGGGGTCTCGGGAATGGAATATGCTTTCCTTCAAGGAGCTGGACCCCACAGACTCAGCTGAGCGCAAGGCCATCCCCACTCACTCCACAGACGCCCCTGGGCCTTGCACTTTGGGGGGAAGCTTGTCTCTCCTGCAGCTGTGAGGTCCAGTGGGCATCCCAGGAGCCCATCCTGCCTGTCCCTGGGGGTGTGTCCCCGAGAACAGCTGCAGGACTCTGTCCTCTCCCTGGGGCCCAGCCCAGCACCCAGACATTACAAAGAAGGAGCCAGCCAACCCTCCTCGCCTTCCGCGGGGTGGGAGAGAGAGCTGGAGAGACGGCCTGCCGGAAACCCAGCAGCGGGACCATCAACGAGGCGCAGAGCTCCAGCCTCTGGTCACTTCCTGGAGGACAGCGGGAATCAGGAGGGAAGAGGGGGCTCAGGGCACCTGAGGTCCCTCATCCCATCCTCCCCCCAAGCACAGTGTCCTTAAGAAATCTGACTGGGGCCATTTGTCAAGCAAGCCACAGTCCCCACTGAGGCCTCACACCCCACCTGGAGTCCCGAGTGGACACCTCTCACCCTAGAAGTGCTGAGTGGGCAAGATTAGGTGGCCCTGAGGTGACTCCCAATGGGCTGCCGTGGCCACACCCAGAAAGCTAAACCAACCTTTTCCTCCTTAACCAAGTTCTTCCATCCAAGCGGAAAACTTGGTGCGCAAACCGCCCACAGCAACCCTAGCATAGCGTTCATCTGCAGGGGCATTAAAGCGGTGATGCAACCCCCAAAACCCCTCGAAGCCAACCCAGGAAACCTGCTTCCTGCCCTCCCCCACCCCCGCCACCGTGAGAGCTGTCACCAACTGCCATGGGGGCCACAGCCCACCAGGTGCCTGGGGCTGGCAGCTCAGAGACAGCTGCCTGGGCCTCGGGGTCCCCGCAGAAGCTCTTGCTGTGGAACCGGCCACCCAGGATACCCCCAGGCAGGCTCAGAGGACTGGGGATTGGTGCCAGCCTCTGGGAAGGGAAGGGATGGGAAGAAGATGCTACTATCAAGTGTAGGAAGAACCAGACTTCCGGGCCTTTCCTGCAGTTCCTCCTGCTCAGAACGATGCTTCCAGAAGCAAAGGGAGCAGGGGAAGACAGCACCACTGTGGGTGAGATTCTTCCACTCGGAAGTCTCCTCTGTCCCAAGATGCCTGTCTTGCCCCAGCAGTGTTCCAGGGCCGTGAGGGAAAGTGGCTGTCACATAGCCTGCCATCTCGAAGTCTGGTTTGCAAAGGCTGACCCAGGAAGAGGAGGGTTTCTGTTTGGAATCAGAAATAATTTTCTGCTGCAATACTTCAATCGGCATAGTCAGAACAGGTCTGGGGCTCTTAGAGGGCCTCGTCCTTAAGCTCACCAGCAGCTGTCTCCCCAGAGAGCCCACGAGTTTGCTGGTCAACCGCCTAGTAGCAGTGCCCAGGCCTGAAGGAATGAACCAGGGGAACTTGGTTGATCGTCATCACCGTCGGAAATGAAAGTCACAACAAACACCCTTCGCCAATATATTCAGCAGGTTGATGGACCCAGGGCAAAATATTTCTTTCAATATTGACTTGAACCTGTGATTGGAAATACCTTGAATGGCTCTTTCAGTGTGATTTTTCTTTTCTTTTTTTTTTTTTCACTGAAAAGCAGAATTTAATATCCTTGACCACGTCTCATATATTGCTCTTTTAGAAAACCGTTTCTATCCAAAGAAATTGAAAACAGAAGAAAGGGCAAGATGGAACGGACTTTGGCCCTCCTTCTAATGAGGCTGACGGACAAAACCGTTCCAGTTACACTCAGCTCGTTCTGTTCTTCCCAGGAAAGTAGAAGTGGCCCTGCTCCAAAGTAAGAAGCACACGCAACACCAACAGCGGGAGGCCCCCTGTGTCGTGGACAGCGTTTGGAAATCTAGATCTAGACCAACTAGCCATCAAAGAAATTGCAATTAATAAGACTCATCAGAAAATAAATTGGGGGGCTGGAGCAATAGCACAGCGGGTAGGGTGTTCGCCTAGCACGCGGCCGACCCGGGTTTGATTTCCAACATTCCATCTGGTCCCCCAAGCACCGCCAGGAGTAATTCCTGAGTATATTAGCCAGGAGTAACCTCTAAGCATGACCGTGTGTGACTCAAAAAGCAAAATAAATAAATTAATTGATACAAGAAAATGTCAGAGAAATTTTTCTGACCCACCTAAGCATTTGATTCCTGCTCAGTCGGCTTCACAGGAAGATCTCACCTTGAAATTTTAGAACATTGTTACTGTCAGGGGTCTCGTTGTTGTTTGCAAGTGACCCAGGGGCTTACTCCTCCTGGCTCTGTGCTCAGAGACCACTCCTGGTGGTGCTTGAGGGATCCTATGTGGTAGAGAAATAAAATGACCATATGGAAGTCAATTTCTCTATATTCTGTACGATCTCTCTAGACCCAGTTACTTTTATCGTTAAAATAAATAGGGGTTGTTCATTTTGCAAACAGTCTCCTTGATGACAAGGTCACTCAGGATAATCGGGTCTTGGTGGCACATGGGTCTAAGTGCACTTGATTACTTGTTTCATTGCATCTTCTCATGCAACAGTGCCTCAAGGTTTAGATATCGAAATGCAGACCAGCTTCCTCGAAGTCACTTTCTTGTTACCTCTCCATTACAGCACACTTAGGACATTGCGTTTATAGTTTGAAATTCTATGCAGAAGTGGTTTGATTACCTCTGAGTATGATTTCCAAATAACTAAAGCAACTTGTAGCATAGTTATTATGAGAGAGCATTTTGATCTAGATTTAGAATCACTGCTGGCTTTGATTTCTGAAGTAGTAGTAGACGTGGAAATAAACAGAAATGGAGAGACACCTTAAGCACTGATCAAACAGCCTCCGTGATGTATAATAACCCCAATGAGCTAATGCCACTAACCAGAGACCCCTGGGTGCGTCTGTTGTGCTAGCTTTCATTTTGCTCAAGCTCAGCTACGAACCACATTAAATGCATCAACACTGCAAGCTAAGACAAAAGGGAAATCGAGAATTCTCTTTCAGGTCACAGCTAATTCTCAGATCTACTCTTAGAAGCCAGGGCAGAAGCCGTAGATGCATTTGCCTCTTGGGAACACGCATGTCCCATTGCAACGGGTAGTTTTTAAAACGCAGAAACTAATTGAAATGTTACCTTCAAAATATTTAAGTACAAAGCTTGCCATTCTCCCCAGCATTTTTATCTCGCTGTAAACGCTTTCTCTAAATTAGGGCTGGCTTCCATTTCCCTTGCACAGTACACATTTCCTTCCCGCGTCTGCAATTTAATTTCCACCTCCATAATTTTAAATATTCTAAAGTCATCATTTTGCACTCCCCATTTTCCTCTAAAATTGCCTCCAGTAATGGCTTCCTAACTCCATTATCCTGGATTTACATTTATCACATTTATGGGTTTGCCGCTTAAAAGCAAAACAAAACAAAAACCCATAAAATTTGGGAATCTGGTCTGATCACAGGATGCATCAAAGCGGTGGTGGCAATTTCTAATAGATCCTAATGGGTTTCAATCAAGGTGAGGTCTATCATACTCAGGCTGTATCATTTCACTGCTGCATTATGTAAAGGAATCGCTTTGGAGGATAAAGCATTCCCCCCCCCCAGCACCACCACCTTCAATAGACTCAATTGTATTCAACAGCAAAAATAATTTACTCACAGGCTTAAATTAGCCATCTAAGTGATGCAGATAAATAAATGACTGTTGGCTCGGGGAACCAAAGAAAACCAACAAAATGGTGAGTTTTCTGTAATGCATTGCAAATAAAATCAGAAACCTCGCTCCTTATTTCAGTGAAATATTAATTTACTGCCAAGAAACATATAAAACCAGGTAAGGTCAATAAAACAAGACCAATTTGAAATAATAGAATTTAAGAATCTCCAAGCCCTAGGGAGTAATTGATCGCAACACTCAGTATCCACCTACCATCCACTTTCTTTCTTCCCAAATATTATTTCAAGTCTGAAAATGAAATAGGTATTTTCAAATTAAAGTTCAAAAATATCGGCTATCAGACTAATTCGTTTGAAAAGAAGTGTTTTCCAGAAAACCATGACTCAGAACACTGATAGCCTCAACTAGAAACAGTGATAAGTGTGAGTCACAGAGTAACACACTAAGTGCATTTTCTTGACTTTTAGACAAGGGTCAAACCACTCATTGGTATTTTCTAATAATCCACTCACTTCCAGAAACTAGAGCTCTCACTCCGTTTTCTGTAACGAGTAAGTGGTTCATCAGTGACCTATAAACTTCCTAAGGGCAAGAATATTCTGACACCACAAGGATTGACTGTTAAAAGTGGTAAGGAGATGTACTTGATACCTTTCAGTTTCTGTACTGCTAACCGTAATGCCCAAAAGGAGAGAGAGAGAGAGAACAAGAAGGAAAGAAGGAGAGAGGGAGGGGAGAGAGAGAGGGAGGGAGGAGAGGGGGGGAAGAGAGAGGAGAGAGAGAGAAGGAGAGAGAGAAATGCCTGCCTGAATGAGTAGAGGTGGTCCAGAGGGGAACTGGGAACTTTGATGGTGGGAAATGTACACTGGTGATGGCACAGATATTGGAACATTATATCACTTAATCACTTAACTTCCCGTTAGTCGTCGATTTGCTCGAGCGGGCGCCAGTAACGTCTCCATTTGTCCCTGTCGCGTGCTAGTGTAGCCCAATGGCATCTCTTCGCTCCGGGAACATGGAGGGCCTCAAACCGATCGTTCATGATCGGTGAAGCCTTCAGGGTCAGGTGAATGAGACCAGTTGTAGTTACTGGTTTTGGCATATCGAATACACAGCGGATAGCTTGCCAGGCTCTTCCGTGCGGGCGGAATACTCTCGGTAGCTTGCCAGTCTTTCCGAGAGGTATAGAGGCTTTTGGGGTGGCCTCTAATCACCCTTGTAGGTGTTACCATATTTGAACCCTATCATTATATAGTTGAAACCAAATCATGAACAACTTTGTAACTGTAACTCACTATGATTAAAAATATAAAAATAAAAAGCATTCTACCACATAGGAGAGAACTGTTGAGAGTATCTTTATAGTCAGGACATGCTCCCAGTGAACACCCTTCCTCTTCTTATCCACAGTGCTCACAGAAAAGTTGGGATACTTGTAGTTATGACGCTTGCTAAAAATGGTTAATCTGGCCGTAAAGAACCAGGGTAAATTGTGTATGAAAACATGAACATGATAAGATATTCGGGACTAGAGGATATCTGGATCCTCTAAGGAGTCCTCATGCATTGATTGTGCGATTAAATACACCTAAGGATCTTACTACCTTTACTGTAAACCTCTATCAATTAAAAGCAAAGGAAATGTGAAAAATCAAAATGAAAAAAAGTGTTGGGAAAACAGCTGGAACTTCCTGCAGGTGGTTTCTGGACTGAACCTCTCCAGGACATGCTCCTTCAGATGTTTCAGCTTGGTACACGGTCTCCCAGGATCAAAGACTTTAGTCTCCCCTTCGCATGGACACCAAGATGAGGAGCCTCTTCCTTGGCCCGCGTTCTCGTGGCTCTCGGCTCCAAGTAACAGCTTGCTCATGAGTCACTGCCCTCGGACCTACGCCCTGTATTCAGCCCCACCAGAGAGCCCGGGCAAGCTTCGGAAGACGCAACTCTGGCTGCTGAATCCCTCACGTGAAGATGTCCAATGCTTCCCCAAAGCCTTGCTGACAAGTGGTACTACATGGAAAGTATCATGTTACATGAAATAAGTCAGAAAGAGAGGGATAGACATAGAAAGATTGCATTCATCTGGGGACATAAAGTAACGAAATAGGAGACTAACACCCAAGAATAGCTGAGATAAGTACCAGGAGGTTTACTCCATGACCTGGAGGCCAATCACACATGCTAGGGGAAAAGGCAGCTCAGATAGAGAAGGGAGCACCAAATAAAGGGTGTTGGGAGGATCCTCCCAGGATGGGAGAAGCATGCTGAAAGTAGACTATAGACCAAACATGATTTCCACCCATTGCCTCTTTTGCAAACCACAGGACTCAAAAGGAGAGAGAGAACAAAAGGGAATGCCCTGCCACAGAGGCAGGGGGGGATGGAGGGATGGGGGGTGGGAGGGATACTGGGACACGTGGTGGTGGAAGGTGGGCACTGGTGAGGGGATGGGTGTTTGATCATTGTATAATTGAAACCCAAGCACAAAAATTTGTAAATCTACAACTGTACCTCATGGTGTTTCACTAATCACGATCACGATCATCCTGTTGCTCATCAATTGCCTCGAGCAGGCACCAGTAACGTCTCCTTCACCCTAGCCCTGAGATTTTAAAAAGTGCCATATTCAAGGCTCTTTCAGGGTTAGGAGAATGAGACCCATCATTGTTACTGGTATTTGGCATATTGGGTACGCCACGGGGAGTTTGCCAGACTCTGCCGTGTGGGCAGGTTACATTCAATAGCCTGCTTGTTTGTCCAAAGTAAGAATGAGATAATAAATAAGATGTCGCACGGCCACATCGGGAGCTGGGTTTTAGAGTCTCTAGATCTTGGCCGTTGACGGGATTACACGGGGCCATGGGGCCAGTTGGTGGGTGTGACCCCTGCCTACTGGTAGGTAGAGGATCTGGGTGGAGGATGCTCATAGTGTTTCACTAATAAACATATTTTCACTAATAAATTTTTTTAAAAAAAATGCAGACTTCTGTGTGCTCATTGCAAGGCCTGACAGCCTTAGGCTGTCTTTGCCAAGAATCAGGTCCAGTGTGTCATTTCCCACAGCCCTGAGCTCGACACCCCCAAAGACGCGGGCTTCTCTCAGCCTGGACAAGGTGAGTCTTTGCCCTGGCACCACCTTTCCCTCCGTTCTGCCCACCTACCACACTGGCCTCTAGAAACAGGAGTGGATTTTTCTCTCAGACTTTTTCCCATCACTCCTCAGACGAGGAGAGGCACCTCCACATTCAACGCCTCAGTTTGAACCTAATTTGACTTCTCTTAATTTGACTTCTCCGGCCAACCCGGGTTCGATTCCTCCATCCCTCTCACAGAGTTGTTGGTTTTTTAATAACACAGAAGGAGTTATGTGCTTTCCCATCCAACTTAAGTTTACTTTTCCAAATGGTTGGGCTGGAGCGATAGCACAGCGGGTAGGGCATTTGCCTTGCACACGGCCAACCCGGGTTCGATTCCTCCATCCCTCTCAGAGAGCCCGGCAAGCTCCCAGAGAATATCCCATCCCCACGGCAGAGCCTGGTGAGCTCCCCGTGATGTATTCCATATGCCAAAAACAATAACAACAAGTCTCACAATGGAGACTTTACTGGTCCCCTCTCGAGCAAATTGGTGAACAACAGGAGGACAGTGCGGTGCTTTCCAAATGGTTATTTCATTTCTTCTTTATTATCCAGATCATCAGGTATGCCCTGAATCATGTGTGTTAAAAATATCTCTAATTCTTTTGACTTGGGGAGGAAATGTCAATGAAAAGGATCAAAGACTGGGGTTTACAATAGGAGAGAGAGAACAAAAGGGAATGCCCTGCCACAGAGGCAGGATAGGATGGGGGGGATGGGGGGTGGGAGGGATACTGGGATCCGTGGTGGTGGGAAATGGGCACTGGTGGAGGGATGGGTATTTGATCATTGTATAATTGAAACCCAAGCACAAAAATTTGTAAGTCTACAACTGTACCTCATAGTGTCTCACGAATAAAAATTTAAATTAAATAAAATAAAATTGCCATTGGGCTACACTACCACGCAACAGGGACAAATGGAGACGTTACTGGCGCCCGCTTGAGCAAATCGACGACTAATAGGAAGTTAAGTGATTAAGTGGTAAAGGTAAAGGTAAAGGCCCTCCCGTTGATCGTCGATTTGCTCGAGCGGGCCCAGTAACATCTCCATTGGAGACTTTGTTGTTACTGTGTCTGGCATATCGAATACTCTCATTAAGTGAAAATAAAAATGCAAAAATAAAGACTGGGATTTAGTTAATAATCGGTCACTAATCTCTGAGGTAACTGAGGAAGATTTGATTAAAGAAAATATAAGTAACTGAGGCCAGAGAGAGCGAGGATGGAGCGGACAGCATTCCCTTCGCATGCAGCTGACCCACAGTTCCCCCAAACCAGGGAGACCCTGGATTGCAGAGCCAGGAGGTAGCTCAGCAAGTGAGTAAGCTGGATGCGATCTCCCCAGAAAATAAGCAAACAAATAAATGAAAAAAGGGGGACTATGAGCAACACTTGGATCCCCTCTGAAAAGGGGCAGAGGACTTCAGAACAGAATAAGTGAGAATCCTGGGAGCAAACCGCTCTTGGCTCTCGGCACCCGGCGGCCCAAGGCAACCAACCCCAGCCTCACCGAGGCTGCACCACAGCGGCCAGACTCTGCAGAACATCAAGGCAACTTCAGTTCAGTCCAAGCAAAATCAGCATGCAAGAGCACAGTGTGGGACCAGAAAGGGTTAGGGTGGTGGCCTTGCAGGTGACCAATCCCAGTGGGATCCCCACCACCATAGGTGACCCCCTGAGCACCGCCATGGGTGACCCCTGAGCACAGATCCAGGGATATCCCCTGAGCACCACCAAGTGCGGTCTAACCTGTCCAGCCACCCGAGTGCAGTTCTCTCTCCTGCAGAGACAGTGGACACCCAGGGTCCAGCCCTCCCCCAGCCCTGCATCTCCCAGGGTTCCCTGTAAGTTCTCTCAGTTTCCCCTTTCTCTCTGCCTCAGTGCCCTGGGTCCACATCCAGGTTCTCCCTGGCCTGTAGAGGGGGACGAGGGCGGGAGATTGTGCCCAGAAAACCCTGTCGCCAACAGTCCTATACAACAGGATAGCTAACGTTTTTAAATAAAAAGAAATTGAAGCAAGAAAGGTTATTTCAAGGTCAAAAAGGTCTTAAGTGAGAAATGAGTCAGAAAGAGAGGGACAGACATAGAAAGATTGCATGCATCTGGGGAAAATAAAGTAACAAAATCAGAGAATAACACCCAAGAATAGCCGAGATCAGTACCAGGAGGTTCAATCCACGACTTGGAGGCCAGCCTCATGTGCTGGGGGAAAAGGCAGCTGAGATAGAGAAGGAGCACCAAATAAAGAGTGTTGGGAGAATCCTCCTAGGATGAGAGATGCATGCTGAAAGTAGACTATAGACCGAACATGATTGCCACCCATTGCCTCTTTTGCAAACCACAGCACCCAAAAGGAGAGAGAGAACAAAAGGGAATGCCTTGCCACAGAGGCAGGGCGGGGTGGGGGGATGGGGGGTGGGAGGGATACTGAGATCATTGGTGGTGGAGAACGGACACTGGTGGAGGGATGGGTCCGCAATCATTGTGTAATTGAAACCCAAGCACAAAAATTTGTAAGTCTACAACTGTACCTCATGGTGTTTCACTAATACTTTTTTTTTAAATGGCCTTAAGTATAGGCAGAGTGTCTGCAATGTTTTACACTCTAAACAGACAGGGGTGGCCTGTGAGGCCCAGACCAGGCCAGGGTGCAACCATGACAGTCAGCAGAAATGAGAAAAATCAACTGGGCCGCAGGTTCGGTTCCTGGAACTAAAATAGACTTAGCTTCCCAGCAATGAAACAACGTGTAACTGGCCAACCTGAACCCACCTGGGAAGTTCTTGGGCCCAATAAATGCTCAATCAATCACTATGCCTCAGTTATAATGCCCCAGAAACTATCTTTTGTTAACCATAAGGAATGGGTAGCCTATATAATCATAAAACTATCAGTGTTATTGGAAACTATTGTTCAACTGTTGCCTGATTCCTGTTACCATAGTGCTTGTTTAACTTTGATATTTTGAAACCTATATAAACCTGAGAGGAGTCAGGGTCCTTGTCAAGACTCCACCCTGTTGGATGACACTTGGACCCTAGCTCAAGCTACCAATAAAATTACTTTGCAGGGCTGGAGCAATAGCACAGCGAGTAGGGCATTTGCCTTGCACGCGGCCAACCCGGGTTCGATTCCCAGCATCCCATATGGTCCCCTGAGCACCGCCAGGGGTAATTCCTGAGTGCAGAGCCAGGAATAAACCCTGTGCATCGCCAGGTGTGACCCAAAAGCCAAAAAGTTCTTTGCTTTTGCATTATCGTGCATGGACTTAGTCTCTCCGCAACTGGGGATCTGAAATTCGGACCCAACAGGGCCAGACAAAGAATGCAGGGATTAAGGCACTGATCTGGCTGTCAACCCTGATTCTGTTCGGCACCCAAGGGGTCTCCTGACCACCACCACCAGGGGCGATCTCTGAGCACAGAGCCAGGAGTAAGCCCTGAGACCACTGGGTGTGATCCAAAAATGGAAAAAGGTTAAAAGTAAATCAAGCAACCAGGTTGAAGGGAAGAGTGGGTGCCGGAGGGCTCGGGGGGTCCCTTTAGAAATGCTGGACTTGGGGGGGAGGACTTCGGATCCGTCTCTGCACCTGGTCCCTGTCACAGCCGAGACAGAGAGAGGCAAGGTGGCCATGCTGCATGCGGGTCCACCCACCCACAGCTCACACACAGCTCCGGGTGATGGAATGCTGGCAAGAGAAGCTTCGAGAACAGTTTGGCGGGAGGACAAAGAGGTGACAGTCACCCAGCTACAGAGCCCAGGCAGCCGGCGGAGGACACTAATGCTTGTCTGAGTCACGCCCTGCTGACCCCGTGATTTTTCATGTCTCTGCAAGGAACTGCTCAAATGTTCTTTCTCCCTGTCTCTCCTCAATCGCTCAGGCCTTTAATAAAAATGTGCTGTTCCCCTGCAAAGTCTTCGACCGCCCCCACCCCTGCCTTACCCGGGAATTGGCCAATCGAAATCCATAACTTTATCTCCACAAATCCTAGAGGCCTAAAAATTTTTAAGTGGATTAATGGGAAGCTTGCAAGAAAGTGGCAGGCTTGATAGAAGTGACACATCTGATTCAGGGTGGAAAGAGGTTAATCAATACAAATCAACGGAGTCTTGTGCCATTGGATTGGAAAGAAATGTTTCTTGAAGATAAAATACGGGTTTGTGTAGACGGGACAGCGTGAACATGACCAAACCCACAACCGCTGCAAAACTTCATGTTTTCCCAACGGTGGACACAGGCCTCGTGGGATGCTCTCTACAGACTCAGGACTAAGGGAACTTCCATAGTTCGAAGAGATTGAAATGATTAACGGGTGAGCTTCTTAGCTTTGCCTTCCCTCTCTGGGGAAAAAAAGCCTTTCAGCATCCTTGGCTGAGCTTGCGTGGGGTCCTGCAGCCATAAGAAATAACACCGAAGGGCCAGGCAGATAGTACCAAGGGGGCAATGCCAGCCTCGCACTTGGCTGTCCCAGGTTCCATTCCAGGCACCATCTATGGTCCCCCCAGCCCTGCCAGGAGTGATCCCTGAGCCCTGAGCCAGGAGGAAGCCCTGAGCACCGCAGGGGGTGGCCAAAACCCACCCCTCCAAAAAAAAAATACAGCTTAAAAAATTTTAATGAATAAATAAAATGCAGCAGCATTTTCGCACCCATGGAAGGAAATGTGGACTCGTGGGTTTGGAAGCACGTATTCCCATCCAAATGACTAAAGGAAGTTCTTATTAGAATGACAAATATTTTTTTTCACTGTGTATTCTTTTTATTTGGGGGGTTGGTGGGTTAGGCCACATCCTGTTGCGCTCAGGACTTAATCCTGGCTCTGTGCACAGGTATCACAACTGGTGGGTTTCCAGGACCATATGGAGTGCTGGAGATTGAATTTCTGTTGGCTGTCTGCAAGGCAAGCATCTTACCCTCTGGTCTATCTCTCCAACCCTCATTGTGTATTCTTTTTTTTTTTAAATAATTTTTATTAGTGAAACACCATGAGTTACAGTTGTAGACTTACAAATTTTTGTGCTTGGGTTTCAGTTATACAAGGATCAAATACCCATCCCTCCACCAGTACCCATTTTCCACCACCATGGGTCCCAGTATCCCTCCCACCCCCCATACCCCCCATACCCCCTGCCTCTGTGGCAGGGCATTCCCTTTTGTTCTCTCTCTCTCCTTTTGGGTGTTGTGGTCTGCAAAAGAGGCATTGAGTGTCAATCATGTTTAGTCTATAGTCTACTTTCAGCATGCTTCTCCCATCCTGGGAGGATCCTCCCAACACCTTTACTTGGTGCTCCCTTCTCTATCTGAGCTGGAGAATGGCAAATTTTTAAAAAAAAAAATTATTGGAAATTGTACATAATTATAAGTGGAAATGAAAACAAAATGGAAATATTCTCACCTGAAAAAAAAAGAGTTGTAAAGGTAAAAATCTCCCACCCCAAAACGCCCTCACACTACTGAAAAAAAACAGCTTTCTGAAAGTCCAGGGGAGAGAGAGCGCACAGGGAAGGGGCCTGGAGCAGGCATGAAGCCCAGCAGCTGGGCTGGCAGAGGCAGGACACAGCAGAGGGGACCCCACACTCACCCGGCCACTCCCCTGAGGCAAAGGGCTTTTAAAGCCCTGCTGGGTGCATCCGGAAGAGCACTGCAGAGCATCTGGAAATCGCTTGCAAAAGACACCAAAGCAAATGCTGGGAAACCCTCCACACCTCCAAGCAGAAAGCAGACAGGATGGCATTAGAACCAGCCCTCGCAGTAAAGTGCTCCAGGGGCACGGAGGAGAGCTTCGGGGGTGCTGAGTGCCGCCACCAGGGGAGCAAGGTAACAGGTTTCTTGAAAGAAATGCGAGCACTTGACCGAATTCAGGAGCACTCAAGTGGCCTCCCCAGGAGCCGGGAAGCTACTCCAGGCTTCCACAGGTGCTCCAATTCGTTTGCCAGTACCGGCGTCTGGAATGCACAAGCAGCTACTGCATGTCAGAGCGTCTGTCAGGGGGACCCCAGGCACCAGGGCGGCCCTGGCCAGGGCAGGGCGAGATGTCAGTGAGGCTCACGCCAGTCTAGGAAACTGGCTGCACGCTCCAGGCTCTGGAATGGGCAGGAAGTACTCTGCCGGGAAACCAGTTAACTTGCCTCCGGGGGCCGCCCAAGCTCAGTCACCAGGTGAAGGGGAACCAGGGGACACACCTTCACTGGATGGTAAAACATTTTTCCGTTTTAACCAAATACCAAATGAGCATCCTCCACCCAGATCCTCCATCTTCCAGTAGGCAGGGGCCACACCCACCAACTGCCGGGCCCCCCCTACCCCACTCTCCCCCCACCCCGGCGCCGTGTAATCCCATCAACGGCCAAGACCCAGAGACTACAAAACCCAGCTCCCGGAAGAGAACAGCGCAGAGTCTCCTGCCCCCGTGCCTAGCTGTCCTTGCTGGGACCCCTTGGAGGGGGGTGGTTGAGTTTCCCTCCCCACCCCGAGCAGAGCTCTGGCAGCTGAAGACCTCCAGAACCAGCCACAACCATGCTGAGACCACTCTCCACACGCATGAAGGTACCGGCAGAGGAACAAAGGCATGCAGGTCCCGGGGCTGAAATCTCCAAGCCTACTTGGATTGGGGCTGAGCATCCTCCACCCAGATCCTCTGAATTCCAGTAGGCGGGGGTCACACCCACCAACTGGCCCCCTGGCGCCGTGTAATCCCATCAAAGGCCAAGACCCAGAGCCTATAAAACTCAGCTCCCGGAAGCTGACATCTTATTATCTCATTCTTACTTTTGGACAACCTGGCAGGCTACCGAATGTAACCTGCCCACACGGCAGAGTCTGGCAAACTCCCCGTGGTGTACCCAATATGCCAAATACCAGTAACAATGGTGGGTCTCATTCTCCTAACCCTGAAAGAGCCTTGAATATGGCACTTTTTAAAATCTCAGGGCTAGGGAGAAGGAGACATTACTGGTGCCTGCTTGAGGTAATCGACGAACAACAGGGTGATCATGATCATGATCGAACCAAATACGAGGTGCTTAAAGTTCACAAAAGGCATCATTGCAATTGGCTAAATTATTCATTATTTTGGTAAAATATGAAAAAAATGAATGAAATTTTTAGCCATTTTTTCACCAGTGTAGGTGGTCTCTCCCACCAATGTATCATGGTATCACTGTCATCCCGTTGTTCATTGATTTACCTGAGCAGGTGCCAGTAACGTCTCCATTCGTCTCAACCCTGAGATTTTACCAGCCTCTCCTTACTCGTCTTTCCCAACGCTGCCATATTGGAGGCTCTTTCAGGGTCAGGGGAATGAGACCCGTTATTGTTACTGTTTTGGGCATATCGAATACACCACGGGTATCTTGCCAGGCTCTGCCATATGGGCGGGATGCTCCCTGTAGCTTGCCGGGCTCTCCAAAATATATATATGTATATATATATATATATATATATATATATTTCTCTATGATTTGCTGCCTACTGTCTGAACACCATCAAATATGATGTGGTAATTATAGAAAATGGGTAGGGAGTGTCTCATGATGTGTCGTGCAATCACTTTTCACCAACGTAGTTACCAATGTAGTGAAAAGTAATTAAATGGTTCGTAGAAACTCACCCTGATAGCTGAGAGGCCTCACATGGCTGTGCGCTGGAGGTTGGACTCCGGTTGGGAGAGGAGAGTGTGGTGGGGTAGGGGTGCAGTCAGAGGGTTCGAGGAACTAGAATAGAGCAATAAGCGGCTCTGTGGCCCAGAGCCCCTTCCCAGCGTGGACCAAGCTGAGCTGACACAAGGACCACCCCAGCTGGCAGCCTTGTGGCTGCCTCCTGCCGAGACATTCCGGAAGGGTCCTTCCCGGCAGGAGGAACCGGAAGCAAACCTGCCCCGTGCACATCATGAGAGAATGAGGCAGAGAAGGATCCAGAACCTTGGCAGAGTCTGCTCCTTCTGGGATTTCAGCCTCAATCCCCACGGGCAAGGCACATGTCCGAGACAACTCTGAAGGTCCCTAACCTCAATTCCCGTGCGGATGAAGCTCCTTCCTCCCAGGCCTCTGGGGGTTCCTGGGGGCGGGGCACAGCCCCAAATAACCACAGCCATAAGGAAATCTGAGTACGCACAGCAGGAGGGAAGCAGATAGAAACTGAGGTACATCGAGGCTAAGTGATATCAGATTAGGACCCTGGGGCCGTGAAGATGGGAAGATGAATATCCCAGAGCACCGAAAACAATAAATTAGGGTAAGAGACAGAACCGAGGAGATAATGAATGAAACAGCGGGGTTGCAGGGCAGAGGCTTCCTGCCATTTCTGAGGCCAAGAGTGGAGCCCCCTCAGCACTGCCTGTACAGACCTTCCGGCCCCTTGGGTGGGGACACAGCACGACAGACAGTCCAGCCTTGAGGCGTGTGGGGGCCAGAAGCACCAAGCCCCGTCAGCAGGAAACCCACCTCTATCTTGGGACGCTCCCGACTCATCTTGGGACTTTCCCGATGCGTCTCCTGGCTGAGGGCAGGAAGACTAGCCTGGAGTACAAGTCGGCCTTGAGCATTTTCCCGGGCGTATGTGGGGGTTACACCGTATCCTTAGAATAAGCAATGTTCGAGTAAGAGAACTTTATTGAGAGACTTGCAAGGAAAAAGGAAAGGCATCCAGGTGTTGGAGCAATCGATAGTACAGTGGGTAAGGCGTTTGCCTTGCACACGGCCAACCCGGGTTCGATTCCCAGCATCTTGTATGGTCCCCCAGCACTGCCAGAAGTAATTCCTGAGTGCATGAGCCAGGAATAACCCCTGAGCATCACTGAGTATGACCCAAAAAGGAAAAAAAAAGAAAAAACATCCACAGGACTGACCTGTGTAATCAGGACTCATCAGTGTTGCAGATAACCTGCATCCAAGTAGACTCTTAGAATCCAAAATCATGCCATGCTGAGTCGCCCAGAAACGTTTCTCTTACTCCAGTGCTCTCAGCTCCCCCAACACTGCCCTAGCTCCATGAATGCCTTTCCTCTCTCACCTGACCTGTGGCTCTCACCCCGCCACAGCCCGCGAGGGCCACCCTCAAGGGGACCAGCACCGAGACCAGATAACTTCACTGAAATAGGTTTTCTCACAATCCCAGCGGCCAGAATTCTGCAATCAAGGTACCAGGAGGCTGGATTCCTTCCAAGGCCCCTCTCCAGGACTTGTGCATGGTTCTCGCAACTCCTGAGCACCAGCAAGCTTGGATGAGCGTCTCCTCGAACTGCCTCCTTCGAAAGCAGTTACACTTTTAGGACCTTCATTCCCAGTCCAGTTCTCTTCCGGGGTCTGGAAGTTCGTGAATGGGGGTGCATGGGGGGGGGCACTCAGCCCGACTTGTCTCTCTCTGTTTTCCCCGGGGTAGAGTTCTGGCAGAGGACTCAGCTTAAATGGTAGACCATCTGCCTAATCAACTTCCGAATGCTCCCCGTGGCCTCGGGAATGAAGACAGAACAACTTAGATTGTGTGCCTCGGCTGTAGCACAAAGATGCACCTGGGGAGAACCTGTACCTCCCCCCCCGCGACACCCCCCACTACCTCCAATTAAGACAGCAGAACAGCAGCGATGCCAGCAGCTCCCAGCAGTGCCCCCTGCGATCGGAGCAAGAACAGGAGCTTGCGAGGCTAACGCAATTTCAAGTCAAGTCTTCTGAAACTTTCCTGTCCACATTCTCAGCCCAAGCAGGCAGCTGCCGCGCTTGGCCCTTGGGCTCCTCCACCTCCCCTCCCCCACCTTCACTCAGCTCCTGCTCCCACCTCCTGCCTGAACGAATGTCCACTCCAGCCTTGCCAGGCGTCCTGCAGCTCCCACGGAGGCCAGCCTCGCTTGCAGAGTATTGGAATGGTTGCCACCAACCGGGCAACTTCTAATCCTCCCTCAAGCATGAGCTCGGGAGTCGTCTGCCTTCTTGCTTCCTGAATGAATGACCCGTTTCCCCTTCAAACAACCACCACCCCCCACCACCACTACCATCGCTCCCCACCACCACCACCATCATCATGTTGTATCGCCCAGTGCACAGCCAACACGACCATCCTACAGCAGGTGGGAATCTCCACCTCTCATCACCCTCTGCCACTGTCCATGAAGCTGGACTTGAGATCACAGGCATGGACACGCCTCTCCTGTCCTCTCGGGATCCACACACCTCCATCCCCCTGGGCACAGTCTACCATCAACATGTTTATGGACTGAAAGGGAATTTGGACAGAGGAACAGAAGGGGCGGGTGCTTCGTCTGTGTGTGACGGAGCAGGCTAAGCAGAGTCTTTGCAAAGATCACCTGGGCTGGAGGCAGCCTGGGGGAGCCCCTTCTCTCAGGTCTCTAGACTTCTCTCCCCTGTTTTCTCTTTTCCCGACTTTCTTTTTCTCTCCTCTGATGAGTCATCACACCCACAGTGGCGAGGGCAATGGCTCGCGTCAGGGCTGTAATCAGGACGAGTGTGACTTCCACTGTTTGAAAAGTAACCTCTGACGGTCCCCGTCGAGACTTCCCACACAACATCCTTCCCCCAAGCCTCTGAGCAAATGGATTTTTCACTCTTCTACTGCGAGGCGCGTTTTCTTTACGGATTGTGGCCGGATAGGTTTGTGGGAAACTCCTGCAAGAAGCAAAAGAACGCTGCAAGAAAACTACCCAAGAATATCTCTTGTGGGGCTGGAGCGATAGCACAGCGGGTAGGGCACTTGCCTTGCACACGGCCGACCTGGGTTCGATTCCCAGCATCCCATAGGGTCACCCGAGCACCGCCAGGAGTAATTCCTGAGTGCAGAGCCAGGAGTAACCCCTGTGCATCACTAGGTGTGACCCAAAAAGTCAAAAAAAATAAAAAACTCGGGGCTGGAAAGATAGCACAGCGGGTAGGGCATTTGCCTTGCACGCAGCTGACCCGGGTTCAATTCCCAGCATCCCAGATGGTCCCCAGAGCACTGCCAGGGGTAACTCCTGAGTGCAGAGCCAGGAGTAACCCCTGTGCATCGCCAGGTGTGACCCAAAAAGCAAAAATAAATAAATAAATAAAAATTAAAAACTCTTGTGCTTAAATGAAAACAAAGGCGTCTGGGGACTGCACCCTGGACAGCTCCTGGGATGGGCTTTCTGATAAAGAAAGGACTTTCTAAAGCCAGTTCCAGACTGTGACATGCTTAGGAGGTAGAACCCTGGCCATACTGTATTCTTCTCCTGAATCTGAAAATATAGATGAACATGCCTTGGTTGCATAATTAGACACTAATGACACAAGAAATATGAGCTGGCAGATACTGTTGACACACACGGATCACTTGTCAGCACTACCTTATCACGTGATTGCTGCTAAACTTGCTGTCCTCTCTGAGCTCGCTCTCTCCCCAAATATCTCCCCCGAACTCCCTGAGAGCTACTGCACCTCAGGTGTGCTCTCATCTCTTTATTAAATACCTCTACTATTATCTCTCCTGCATTGTCTGTGAACTCTTCCTCTGACAAAGAACCTGGTTGTTGGCGAGCAGAGCACTTTCATATTCTTTTCTAGATCTGAAAGAGATATTCCAGCATAAATTCCATGGCTCCCCTGAGATTCAGGGTGGGGGGGGTGGGGGCAGGGGTTAATTCCCAAACTGAGCAACCCAAGTGGATGTAGGTGTGGTGGGTAATTGCCCGCGTCACTCAGGAACTCATCCGCGTCCTCCCTCCTTCTCTTTGAGGTTCAGGGCTGAGCAGGTACTTACCCTGATCCTCCCATACTATCTCCGGGCCTCCCCCAGACACTCCCTCTAATGAGAGGTTTCCAGCTGCCTGCCTTCTAGGATCAAAGCAAGATTTAGTGCAGTCACCTCTCAAGTCCCCGACACTTCCCCCTGCGGGTTCCAGGCTTCATATTTTACAGAGAGGACAGACCCCTCTTAATAAACCCTCTTAGAGTATTAAAAATAAAGGCCCTCTTACTTGTTTACTTTCCTCTAAGTGCTATGTGTGTATGTATTCAAAGAATTTAGAGTTTACACAATTGCTTAAATGAGTTTTAGGAATATTCATCCAGTCAAATAGACTGTAACACCTCAAAGTGCCATTTAAGCAACCAGGTTTGATCTGGTTTCCCTTGCATTCAGTTCTTGTGTGTTGACTTAAAACATAACAGTCAGACTGTATTAAGACAAAAGTCAGGGTCTGGCAGGAAACACAGAGACTGAGATGCTTGCCTTGTATGTAGCTCACCCAGGTTACATTCCCGCCACTGGACATTATTCCCCGAGCACAGGCCCCCCAGGAGTGATCCCCATGAGTGCAGAGCCAGGAGTAAGCCCTGAGCATAGAGAGGTGTGCCAGCACAAATAAAAAGAATAAAAATTTATAATAAAGTGCATTAACTATACATCAAAGCCAAAGTTGCCGTTATTATAACCACATTAGCTGAACTGCTGGAAGACATCGAAAGCCAGAAGGAGAATGAGCAGGGTACGGTCACTTATAGGTGGCATTTAGAGTAACCGGATGAGAGAATGCGGTGGTTTAACGGGAGATGTCTAGATCACCCTTGGCCCGAGAGTATAGGAGGAGAGGGAAAGAAATTAAGGCGGGGGAGGGCTGTGGAGAGAAAGAGACAGATGAGAAGGGAGGGGGGACAGGGGTAGGGGCCAAGGGGATGCAGGTACGTGCATGGCGTTAAGGAATGATAGAATCAAACATCCAAACCACAGACTCAGCAACACCGAAATCATGAGACTCAAACTTTTAACAGCCAGACTTAAAAGGAGCCTGTCATGATGTTAGGCTGGGGGGTGGGGGAAGGGAACTGGGGAATACGCACGCACACACACACACACACACACACACACACACAAGCGCACGCGCGCACACGCACACACACACACACACACGGGTGCGTGCGCACGCACACAATGTGTTTCTGGAAGTGTCATATTAGTAGTAGATAGAACTCAATGCAGCCTGATTGGCATTGGCAGGGGGAAGTTGACGCTGGTGGTGGGGTTAGTGTTGGGAAATTGTATATCTAAAACTCAACTGTGGCGAATTTTGTAAATCACAGTGCCTTAATAAAAATTTAAAAATTTTAAAAGACAAAAATAAAACGAAAATGAAAACGCTAGATTAGCTCAAACCAACACAAGGCCAGTATTTGGAAATGTTTCCGTCTTCCAAACCATTCATTATTTTAGAAACCCTTTCCAGGGTTTAGGAGGAACAGAAGGAAGAAGTAATGAGTCCTCTGTTAAATAAAACATCTTGATATTTATTCGCTTGTTTAATGAGCAACTGTTTCTCTAAAGATAATAAATATCTTGAGAAATAAACCAACACACTGTGGTAGGACAGACAAAAGGATCTCTAGTCTAAGAGACATAATTAAATCTCTGCTGTTTTCCAGATGAAAAACAACATGTATCCAAATGTATCATCCAGGTAACAAAGAGGGGAAAAAAGCACGGAATCCATTAGGAGGAAGGATTAGGTGGTAGACGAACTAAAATAAGAACTAAAATTCCCAGGATCTTCTTACTTAAGAAGGAAATTGTTCCTTATAGACTAAGAACACACACACATACACACAAAAGCACACACATGCATACACACGCAAACATACATACACACACACACACACACACACACACACGATGTGTTTCTGGAAGTGTCCTATTAGTAGTAGAGAGAATTTAATGCAGCCTGATAAGAAATAAGACAAAGACACTAAGAAGCATTCCCAGAGCCTGTCCATTGGAGAGAGAATGTAAAGTGCCCCCAGCAATCACGCCTGAGCCTAATTCTTTGCTTTCCCATGTGGCCGGATGCTTGGAGCTCAGTGCTGGCGGGTGATGGGAGCTCACGGTGCTTTTCAGGGCAGTGGGATCTAAGTGCAGGTACTCACACGGGAGGGCATGTCATTTATCACTGAGCACCTTCCCTGGCCCACCAACTTCTTGCTGATGAAATATTAGCATCATACCACGAAAGACAGCGGGTCTGACACCTCTGGCACCTACCAGCACCCCTATTAAATACGAACATGGCATATCACTGGCCCACCCTGGGGAGCCCTAGAACGCCTCTCTCTCAGCCTTCAGCAGGGCATGGACCTTGCCCTCTAGACAGATTACGAAGACAGCTAAAAGATGGGGAAGGGGTGTTAGACAGCTTACATCAGGGACATTTCCTCACTTTGATATTTATTCTACTGTGAAAAATATCTGGGGAGGTGAATGCCACAAGGCCCGAGGGCTCCGTCAGCTTGTGGTACCCAGGGTGGGGAGAAGCAGAGATGCCAGGAGCAGCGGTCTTACACAGATCCCCACGGGGTGTGACTTGATGGTCTCAAATGAGCTGTATCAAGCTGTCAGTGTCTTTAGAAGTGTAGTCAAGGCGAGGAAAGGCCATGCAGCCAACCCCGCACACATCAGCACACACAACAGAGTCCAGACACGGCCGCTGCTGGGAGCAGAGGCCCCGTCCCGTGGCCTCTGACCTTCCTGACTGCTTATGGAACGATTCTTTGTTGGAAGCAGTTCCTCTCTATTTGTTATTGAACATCCCACCTCCAGCATCCGTGTCTTCGAACACAGGTCAATGTCATTTCACTGCCAGAGCTGGGATCCCTCGAGGGTCCAGAATGAGTCTAGGGGGGGTCATTGACGCCCACCTGCTTATCTTCTAGAAGTTTCTGCAGAGAAACCCCCATGATTTGGGGAGCGTCCTCACCATATAGGAAGCGGGGCGGGGGGCTCGGTTCTCTTGTCAATCAAAGCATCATGATCTACAAAGCGATTCCTAGTTGAGTTCCAGGCATCCCTCCCACCCCCAGGGTCAACTTCCCTCCACCACCGCCCCCAGTTTTTCTCCTGCCCCAGCCTGCCCCCTCGACGGGCTCAGTTTTAGGTTCGGCTGCTGTCGCTTGGATCCCATGCTCGCAGGGCTGCTGGCTCTGTGGTTTAGACGTGCCCATTCGCCTCACCTCAGCACCAGTGATGGGGTGTGTGTGTGTGTGTGTGTGTGTGTGTGTGTGTGTGTGTGTGTGTGTGTCTGGGACTTCCTGCCTGCCTCTTCTTACTTCCGCCCGCCATTTCTTTCCACGCTTCTCTTTCTCCTGCTTAGACTCTAGGGTCAGGGGTGATCTAGGTGCCCCTCCCCACCCCAGAGGAGAGGGATCTTTAAGGAGAACCAGAAGCCCAGCCCAGTCGGGAAGGAGACTCGGGCTGTGTGGGTCTGACTCTGACTCATAACGGAGGCCACAAGGCATGATGCGAGCACCCACACCCCATCACACCCCATCACACCCCCTCTGCAGAGGAAATGTATGTGTCCCATGGGGGGGAAGGAGGCCCCTGCAGGGCTGGGGCTGGGGCAACTGCCGTCACTGAAAGTCTGGGGGAAAACCGACGCTCCCAGCAGTTGCCTCAGCCTCAAGAGATAACGTGTCCGTCACCGACTGCTGTGGGCCTCACTCCATGCAGCCCAGCCAACGTGACCCCAGCCCGCCAGATGTCGTGGAAATAAAGACAAAGTGTACTCCAAAAAGAAACAGGACAGAGGCAGAGCGGGTGGAGTCCCAGGGCCTGGGTGCAGACCCAAGTTGGGCTTGGATAATGTCCGACAGGAAAAGTTCAGGTGCCTTGGATAGAGCAACGGGCAGTCAAGTTCCTGGACAGGGCCAAGAGTGGTTGAGTCCCAAGAGCCACTGGGAGCCTCCAAAGCCCCCGGCAGTTACTCAAGCACTAGGAACCCCGTTACCATCCAATGGTCACGTTCATGTGGGGGTATGAGTCCAGCATTGCCTTGTGTTCAAGACATTTTCTTTCTTCTTCTTTTTTTTTTTTTTTTTTTGCTTTTTGGAATCACACCCGGCAATGCTCAGGGGGTTACTCCTGACTCTGCACTCAGGAATTACTCCTGGTGGTGCTCAGGGGACATATGGGATGTTGGGAATCGAACCTGGGTTGACTGCATGCAAGGCAAAAGCCCTACCCACTGTACTATCACTCCAGCCCCTGATTTCATTTTTTTAAACTAGCTGGTCATAGTATTAATCTTATAGTATCAACCTATGAAATTATTGCGTCTCACCCCAACAGTGTGCCCCTGGCCCTCCACCCATGTCCCCCAGTCACCTCGACTGTGATCTTCACTCCCTCCTACCCTACCCCCCCCCCCACACACACACACTGATTATAAATGTCAGACAGTTTTGGGCTGGGGGTTTTACACCTGGTGGTACTCAGGGCTTGCTCCTGACATTGGCTCAGAGATCACTCCTGGCAGTGATGGTAGGTGGTACAAAGCATCAAACGCAGGATGACTGAGTGCCAGCCAAGCACCCTACCTGCAGTACTCTCTCTCTCTGGCCCAATTTTTTTATTGCTTTTTGGGTTACATCCGGCTAGGCACAGGGGTTACTCCTGGCTCTGCACTCAGGAATTACTCCTGGCGGTGCTCGGGGGACCCTATGGGATGCTGGGAATCGAACCCGGGTCGGCCATGTGCAAGGCAAACACGCTACCCATTGTGCTATTGCTCCAACCCTATTCCGGCCCAATTTTTTAATCAGAATCTTTGGAGAGGATCCCTTCTTCCTTCCGCCACAGTGCCTGGGGAGACTATTCTTGGACAAGCAGCTTCATTGTCCCCAGATTCTTGGAAGCATCCCCCGTCCACTCTCACCAACCCCAGCATCATCCTCCAGCTGGCTTAGCAACGCTTGGCTTTCCCTTCCCCAGTCCTGTCAAGCAATCCCAAAACCCAAAAATCGGGGTTCAGTCCTCTGTCTCCCGGGATCTGGACAGCGGCGCTCAAGATGTCTGGCAAGAGAAAATGCTCAGTGACATAGCCTGGTTGGTAGGGACGGAATGAAGCTGCCCACCCATCTCTGGGCAGACAGTGCTTGGCTCCCCCGGGGCTAAGGTGAGAGCCGCCCCTGCAAATGGCAGAGGACGGAGCCCAGAACCCTGAAAGCGGCTATCAGGAAGCAATCATCTGCTCTGCCTTCTTTCCAGAGATGCCTAAGCAACCCAAGACCCACTCGGAAAGCTGTAATAGTAGTTCAAAGTTTCTGGAAGGTTCTATATCATGTTGAAATGTGCTTCCTGGCTCAGTCAAAAATTCTGCATTTCTTTTCTGGCCCAACTCAACTACGAGGACAGGGAGCAGGGAGCAGGGAGCAGCCGGGAGAATCCCGGGAAATGCATCAGACTCAGAGGCTATCTGGGCTTTCCAAGGGGCTGTTTCAGGAGTGAAACTGGAATTGAGAAACCGCGACGGAGGCAGCCAGGTGAGTGTGGGAGGGCGAAAACCGCAGGTGGCTCTGTGGCACCTACCCGAAGGCCAGAGCTCAGTTCGCCCCTCGGTGGACGCTCCTTAAGAACACAGTTGACCTACGATGGCTCTCCTTGTGGACTCTGATCCTTGGGAAACGTCTGCAGAAGAGACTATGGAAAAACTGTTCGACGGGATTGCAAACAGTCCCTAAGCTTATTGCCCATTTCAGCGTCCTGCTTATTATCTGGGCTTCATTAGGTGTGTGTAAGTGCACAGGTACAGGGGTGAGTGTGCGTGTGTGTGGATGTGTGTCCCGGGCTGCATGTGAGTGTGTGTCTGTGTGAGTGTGTGTACGTGAGTGAGGGAGTGTGTATGCGTGTGCTTTAGTGTGAACGTGTGCACGTGTGTGTCTGTGTGAACGCAAATATGTCTGTGTGTATGCCTGTGTGTGTCTGTGAATACATGTATGCGTGTAGGAGGCAACGCGCATGAATGTGGGTGTATGTGAGTGTGTGCGTGTATCTACGTACATATGAGTAGGTTGTGTGAGTATGCACGTGTTACTGTGTGACTATATAAGTGAGGGTGCATGCATGCGACTGTGCATGTCTAATGTGTGTCTTTGAGTATTGGTGTGTGCATGCATGTAAGAGTGTGAGTGTGTGCGTGTTTGTGAGAGTGGGTACAGGCATGCTTCAGTGTTTGTGAATATGTGTTTGTGTTGCATGTTTGTGAATGTATGAGTGTGTGTGTGTGAATACATGTTCCTGTATGTACAATCGTTGTGTGGCTGTGTTTTTGTGAGTGTGTGTGCATGTGTGTGTGAATACATGTTCTCGCATTGTGTGAGAGTATATATGCACATGTGTGTGGCTCTATGTATGTATGTGTGTGTCTGTGAAAACATGCTCTTTCATTGTGAGTTGTGTGCATGTGTGTGCATGTGTGTGCGTCTGTGAAAATATGTGTGAGTATCTGAATACATGTTCTTGCATTGTGTATGCATATGTGTGGCTCTATGTACACATGGGTATGACTACATGTTCTTGCATTGTGTGAGAGTATGTGTATATGTGTGTAGCAATGTGTATGCATGTGTGTGAATGCATATTCTTGCATTGTGTGAGAGTGTGTACGTGTGTGGTTATGTGTCTGCATGTGTGCGTGTGAATGCATGTTCTTGCATTGTGTGAGTGTGTGTGTTGTCAGGGATGGAGCCTGAGGAGTCTGCTCCACTCTCTTCCTCTGCTCTCCTCTCCTCTCCCTTGCCCCCCCCACACATCCTTTTTAGAGTCAGTGCCCACCCTCAATAAAACGACTTAGCTTCATGATCTGTCTTCTCTAGGGAGAAAAAGCGAGAGAAAGCAAGCCTAGACTGAAAGAAAGAGAAATGCCAAGGAGAGTCAGTGAGAGCCAGGAGACAGCATGGCCGAGGCCGGCCCCTCCCCAGGCCGCCTGCAGCGGAGCCACCCCTGCAGAGAGCCCCCCACCCCGGCCCGCACCTGTCTCTGGAGGTAAGGCGAGGAGGCACCGCGGCACCTGGTTCCCTCCCTCCTTCCTCCTGCACTTGGAGACACAGAACAAAATCAGCGCTGGAAGTATGCAAACATCTTAAAAATAGAGTCTCGGCTCTAATTGCAGGACACACCTGCGGCCCCGGTGCCTTTCGAGGCATCGAATCCTCGGGCGCAGGCATGTCCAGCGAGGGCCTATTACCCGGGGAAACTGCACGGTGATCAATAGCAGGAGTTGGCTCCTTCGGAAACTAGTTGCAAACTTTCCTTAGGCGTGAAAACGCCCCCAGAGAAGCACGCACGGGTTCAATGGCTCTGCTTTGCACACCGTCTCCAAAGCAGGTCTCCTGCAACGCTTCTGCTCCTCCAAAACTGCTTCTCTTCCTCCGAGAGTGCCCATGAAGCCCCCTTCATAAGGAACTGTCCCTGAAGTTAACTTCTAAGATATAATGACACCTATTCTTTGCTTTAAATTCTAGTCTGCAGGGGTCGGAAAGGTAGGACAGCAGGTGAGGCACTTGTCTTGCACACGGCTGATCCAGGTTCCAAGCCGGTACCCCATATGGTCCCCTGAACATCAACAGGAGTGATCCCTGAGTGCAAAGGCAGGAGTGAACCCTGCGCACCACTGGGTGTGGCCCCCAAACAATCAATAAATCAATCAATCAGTCGCCCTTTCCCCCCACCCCCACCCCCACTACTCCGCAAGGCTCTTTAAAACTAAGCTGCATCTTTGTGCTGAAAGTAGACTATGGACCAAACATGATGGCCGCTCAGAACCCGTACTGCAAACCATAATGCCCAAAAGGAGAGAGAGAGAGAGAGAGAGAGAGAGAGAGAGAGAGAGAGAGAGAGAGAGAGAGAGAGAGAGAATGTGCCTGCCATGGATGTAGGGGATGGGAAGGGGTGGGGGGTGGGGGAGGGATACTGGAGCATTGGTGGTGGAGAATGGGCACCGGTGGAGGGCTGGCTACTCTATCATTGTATGACGGAAACATAATCACACACGCAAGTTTGTAAGTCTGTAACTGTGTCTCATGGTGATTCATTAAAAATTTTTTTTTGAAAAGTAGAAAATTAGGGGCTGGAGCGATAGCACAGCGGGTTTGCCTTGCACGCAGCCAACATTGGTGACACAGGTTCGATTCCCAGCATCCCAAATGGTCTCCCGAGCACCACTAGGAGCAATTCCTGAGTGCATGAGCCAGGAGTAACCCCTGAGCATCGCCGGGTCTGACCCAAAAAGCAAAAAAAAAAAAAGAGTAGAAAATTTAAAAAAATTAAAATAAACTGCATCTTTCTATCATCCAAATCACAAACATTATCTCAGAGGTAGACAGTGATGCAGTGATGAGTGAATTCAGGGACAAGCGTGCTCCGTTCTGCACAAATCAGCATCCCCCTTATCCCCAAGCCAGAAATGCTGAGGACCTTTGAGACAATTGGGGAGGAAGAATCCAGTTGCAGAGAGGCCCCAGGCGCCAGCACAAGGTCCTTCCCTTCTCCCTTCCCATCAGGCTTTGCAGCTCGGGCTTTCCTGAGAGTCTAATCTCACTTGTTTCCATTGAAAATAACACATGGTTTGGACTTCACTGCTCCAAACTTTAAAGGAAAGGAATGATACCATGGGGGTCTTCTTTGGTCACACCCTGATTCTCTTCTCTCTTGCTTTTCTCCTCTACTGTGATGCTGCTGACTGTTATCCCCATTGTTGACCAGTGGTGACTGTTCGTTCACGTTAGCCGTGTGTAATACCCTAGTTCAGGAATAGACCCTCCATGCGTTTGCTCACCCTATTCTGATGGCTGCCTGCTACTGTGGCCACTGCTGCTTTAAGTATCCATTCTCCGATAGGTGACAATCTCTCGGGTACCCGGCACTGTAAAATGACTGAATCACCCTTACTAGCTAATGCCACATCGCTTTTTTTTTCCCTTTTTGGGTCACACCTGGCAGTGCACGGGGGTTACTCCTGGCTCTGCACTCAGTAGTTACTCCTGGCGGTGCTCAGGGGACCCTATGGGATGCTGGGAATCGAACCCGGGCCGGCTGCGTGCAAGGCAAACGCCCTACCCGCTGTGCTATCTCTCCAGCCCCCATCCACATCACTTTTTCTAATAAAGGTGATGGTCAGTTTTATATGTTGATTCGGACTGTGGTTTGGAGTGAGGAAGTTATCTTAGCTGGAGGAGTTTGGGTGACCCTTCCATAACACGTATGGGCGCATCCCGTGAAAAGAAGGAAATGACTAGCCAGAGAGGATTCCCCAGTCACCTGCCTTCTAACTTCTCCAATTCAGAGTCCCCAGTCAGATGGCTCACAGTGCAGACTTGGACTGACCAGTCTCTGATCACATGAGACATAACCAATCGTGCTCCAGTCATGTACCCTGCATTAATCCTGTTCCTCTGGAAAACCCTGATTATCAGTGCCATGAATACAATAGACTAACTTACTCCCAATTCAGCGGGGGTAAGTGTTTCAATCCACATTTCTTGACCACCCTATCCCTAATCCTCTACATGGTTGCCATTTAGAGTCAGTCTCCTAAGTGGTGAAAAGGACTGGTTAGAAGGAGAGAGAGAGTAAGAGGGAAGGTGCCTGCCACAGAGGCGGGGGTTGGGGGGAAGGGGGTCATGGATGGGAGGGATACTGGGAACATCAGTGATGGAGAATGGGCATGGATGGAGGGATGAGTACCCAAACATTGTATGACCAAAATGTGATCATGCGAGTTTGTAAGTCTGTAACTGTATCTCACAGTGATTCATTAAAAATAAAAACAGTGGGGCTGTAGCACTGTAGCACTGTCCTCCCATTATTCATTGATTCGCTTGAGTGGGCACCAGTAACATCTCACAACAAATTGTGACACTTGTTGTTACTGTGTTTGGCATATCAAATACGGCACGGGGAGCTTGCCAGGCTTTGCCGTGCAGGCGGGATACTCTCGGTAGCTAGCTGGGCTCTCCGAGAGGGACGGAGGAATCGAACCCAGGTCGGCTGCATGCAAGGCAAATGCCCTACCCGCTGTGCTATCACTCTAGCCCCAAATAAATAAATAAACAAATAAATAAATAAATAAATAAATAGAGAAAAGGACTGGTTAATTATGTATTCCTCTAAAGGACACCCCCTGACTTCCAAGGTCAACATCACAGAGTGAAGGTCAACAGGGTCCAGCCAAGTCTGTGTGAGCCAATGGTCAAGCCCAGGATCTGTGGATGACTGCAGTGACAATAACAACAGTGGAAAATAATCAGTGAAATTTAATACCACCAATGGTCAATCTCCCACACAAACAAAAAAGTAAACAGGATTACCCTTTAAAGCAAAAAAACAAAAACTCCTCCCAAATCTTCTCTGTGTGGTACAGCTCATTCTTGAGCATCCTTGTTACTTGGCAAAGTCAAACCTCCTCCGTTGGCTTGCTGGCCTTCGGAAACTTGGACCGATTTCACCCACCTGCGACTTGACAGAGCAGCAAACCTGAGTGAGTCAAAGACCCTGACTCTGTTTCTGTAGGATGGGAACACATTTCCCTGTGGTGCTTCCTAAGTACTAAGGAGATGGCATTTATTCATCTCATATGCCGTTGACACCCCAATAAAAGTTAGGTGGTGGAGTTTGGGAGGTAAGTCAGACATTTGGCTGTGCTTGAGAGGCGGGGTTACCATAAACATAGCTACATATTTTTTAACTGACTAGAGTTAGGGAGACAAAGGAATTTTCTCCATCACCCTTCTGCTGCTACACATTTTGCCACAAAAAGGCTTTTTTTGGGAACGTTGACTCCCTAATCTTCTCGCATTATTTTCCCATGAGACAGCAAAATTATTGCAGCTATTCTTAGCATGGATGTTCTGTATCAGTTACTAATTAAGAAGTTAAGAAGTGTCCCTTCTGAAATGAACACGCCTCTTAACTTGATTTTGCACGGACAAAGCCATTTATCCAGAGTAAGACATCAAATTTGCTCTTTAAGAAAGCCTGAGGTGGGGGGGTGGGGGGCGGCGAGGGGCAAGTTGAGAGGACATGTAAAGTTCATGTCTCCTACCTTGAGGGCCAGGGGCTTCTATGACCCTCAAGTGGTCACTTTTCATCTTCTAATTGCACCTTCCTTCGATGGGACTTAGATGAAGTCTAAATTTGGACCAGTTACCAGACTATTTCATTGTCTTTACCTGCAAAATCAAAGCTGTCTCCAAAGTCCGGTGTAGTGGGGTTTAAATGAGAAGACCTGAGTGAGATATGCCAAAGCTCCCCTGACATAATCAACTCGAAGAGGAAAAATCTGTGTACTGACATGTCTTAAATGAATTAAAACATCAAGACGATTCAACTAATTAATATGTGTGCACCCAGTATTGGAGGAGATAAGTATGTTAGACAAATTGTCACATCTGAGTGAAGTAAGTAAAAGTAAAGTAAAGGCCCTCCCGTTGATCGTCGATTTGCTCGAGCGGGCCCAGTAACGTCTCCATTGGAGACTTTGTTGTTACTGTGTCTGGCATATCGAATACTCTCGGTAGCTTGCCGGGCTCTCCGAGAGGGGCGGAGGAATCGAACTCGGGTCGGCCATGTTGGCCGCTTGTAAGGCGAACGCCCTACCGCTGTGCTATCGCTCCAGCCCATCTGAGTGAAAGGATAGCTAAAAAAAATAATAACTGTAGAAAATTTTAATGCCCCATTTTCAGCAATGGATAGATCTTTTAGAAGTACTACACCACTCACCCTCTTTCAGTTCTTCCAATTTATTGTACAAATGAGGATTTCTGGATTCTAAGTACATTTTCTTTGCTAAGTAGATCATCCATTTCCCCTTAACATTAAATGCACATCTTATTTATAGATCCTGATATGTTGCTAATAAAGTGAATAAAGAAAATGAAATATATTTTACATGAATTCTGAAATATAGTAGCTATATTTTTAAAAAATTCACTATCATTCTGAGTTTGAACAAAGTGAAGCTCACCAAGTCCCTTGTAAGTGAAATAAACTCACTGGTCTGTTAATACAAGTCTTAAAATACGAAACCAAAACTAACAAAGCAGTTTACTATCATGACAGATTCAAACTGCACAGAGGGTTGGATGTCTTCTCCTGCTAGTACTCTCACCATTATGTGTGCAAAACCCAGGAAGCGAAGATCAATCTTCCCCACCCTTAAAAAAATAAGAAAAATCATGCTGATCAAAATAGAAAAATATTGCCAACGTTGATGACACATGAGGTTAAAAATCCTATCTCCAAGGGTCAGAGAAATAGTATAGCAGGTAAGGCAGCTGCCCTATACGCAGCCAATCTGGGTTCGATCCCTAGCTTCCCATATGGTCCCCTGAGCCTGCCAGGACTGATTCTTGAGTGCCAGCCAGGAATAAGCCTTGAGCACCGCTGAATGCAGCCTAACCTCCCCCCACCCCACCAAATTCTACTTTAATGTGGCAACCACAATTGCTACCTCCATGAGTGTGCAACAATTTGGCTCCATCTAGTCTAAACTTTCAGAAGACGTTGAGCTATTTGCTTTTAATAGAACTTGTACATATGTCAAACATACCATATGATTGCATGTAATATGTAAGATACAATATATAAGTGATTCCTAGAGTCCTATAGTAATACTAATGTAGTAATGCTAATGTAATTACACTAATCTTTTCACATCCTAGATTTCTTTGGGGGTGAGAGTATCTGAAATCTAATCATGCATTTACTATAAAATTATCGACTGGGGGGGCTGGAGTGATAGCACAGCGAGTAGGGCATTTGCCTTGCACGCGGCCGACCCGGGTTCAATTCCCAGCATCCTATATGGTCCCCTGAGCACCGCCAGAGTAATTTCTGAGTGCAAAGCCAGGAGTAACCCCTGAGCATCGCCAGGTGTGACCCAACAAGCAAAAATAAATAAATAAAATAAAATAAAATTATCAACTGGGGCCAGAGAGATAACATAGCAGTTAAGGCACCTGCC
This sequence comes from Sorex fumeus, assembly GCF_029834395.1. NCBI lineage: Eukaryota > Metazoa > Chordata > Mammalia > Eulipotyphla > Soricidae > Sorex > Sorex fumeus. The sequence continues at coordinate 5,833,912 of NW_026606149.1, forward strand.
TTCGATGCAAAGACCTGGGCTCATTCCCAGGTATGAGCCCTGAGTGCAGAACCAGAAGTAAACCTGGACACAGCCAGCTGTGGCCCAAAACAAAAAATAATATATAATTAATTAATTAATTAAATTCTAAACTAAGCCCATCAAATTATACTTTAAATTGGTAGGTTAATTCACTCTATATAAAAGCAATTTTGTACCCATTAACCGGAAAAGGACTCCCTAGCTTTCTATGCCATGCCCTGTAACCACTGTTCCACCTGTTTTCAATTGTTCTTCCGCAGAAACTGGCACAACTGCTCTGCGTCCAGCAAGCCCATCAGCTCCATTTTCCAGCCATGTGTGCTCACTTCGCATCTCTGTGACATATGTTGGTGATTCGGTGCTTCCTGCTCTCTCATTATTGTCGTGATGATTGTACATGTTGTGGCACTCTGTAACCTGTGATCGATGATCTTGGATGCGACTGCTCCAGTTGTTTGGGTGGATCATGGACCACCCCAGAATGAGACTTATTTGGGAACCTTGTGTGTGTTGCAACAACTCCACTCCAGCAACCTCGGGCTCTCTCTTTCCCCTCCAACCCCCGGATTCCCTGAGACACAACAATATTGAAATCAGGTCCGTTAACAACCCGACAAAGAGACTGCTCATTCTGTGGTCCAGTGAAATAGAGTCGCGCATTTCTCACATTAAATTGAAAGATCAAATAGCTAAGCTTAGTGAAAAAGACATCTTGGAAGACAAGACGGCCCAGAGCTAAACCTCTTGCGCCAATCAGCACATAAATACAAAGAAAAGACGTTGAAGGAAATTAAAAGTGCTACTCAGTAAACACATAACTGATTTTTTTAAAATAAAAGCAAAACACACTTATAATGAAGAAAATGTGAGTGAATCAAGCAAGTCGCAACAACCCCTTAAGACAAGGCTCGTCCAAGGTAAGGACCAAATGCTCTTTGATTCTGTGAAAGCAGAGAGGTGAGAATGCTGTGGAAGAAAAGTGTGATGCTCACAGAGATTGTTTTGTGAGGTGAAGTAACATCTCAGAAAAGAAGACTGTAAGGTGAGTCACAGAAATGGAGGTAGCAGCTGCAACAAGTAGTTCGAGAGATCAAGCTTAGATTATTGATGAAGGCGGCTACACTAAATGATTGGTTTGTTCGATATTATTTTTACGCTTGAAGGTAACACCCAGTGGGAGTTGAGAGACAAACATTTCACCTGGCAGTGTTCTGGCGCTACTTGGTGCCAGGGACGGAAGCCAGCATCTTACGCATGCAAAGACATGTGCTAGAGGGGCTGGAGCAATAACACAGCGGGTAGGGCATTTGCCTTGCACGCGGCCGACCGGTGTTCAATTCCCAGCATGCCACATAGTCCCCTGAGGACTGCCAGGAGTAATCCCTGAGTTCATGAGGAGCAATCCCTGTGCATCGCTGGGTGTGACCCAAAAAAGCAAACCCAAAAAAAGACATGTGCTATAGACCCTAGAACTGCCTCCCTGATAAACCATCGATTTCCATTATAGATCAACAGCTATCTTAGACTTTCATAGCTATAAAGCAGAAGTCAATGACTGATTTCCTCATCAGGGACCACTGCAGCAGGTGACTTGCACTTAAAGCCAATGCTTATTTGCCATTCTGATCATCTTGGAACCTTTAAGAATGATACAAAGTCAACCCGTGCTCTGTTAATGAAATCACAAAACCATTTTGAAATAAATGATTAAATATGTCTATACCATGGTTTATTGAACATTTTTATTCTACTCTTAAGACCAGCGTCTCAGGAAATAAAAAGAATTTTTTACAAAATATTACCATTCAATAAATAGTGCACCTGGTCACCCAAAACTGCTGATGGAGTTTACAAAAAAAAATAATATTTTGTAAGTTCTAACAAAACACCTATTTATGCAGTCTATGGATTAATAAATTATTTCAGATTTCAGTAGTTATTTTTAAAATACATTTCTTAAGGTGGTGTTTGCTATGGATAGTGATTGATTGTTATGATGGATTGGGAAAAGTCAATAGAACACATTAGGGAAATAATACACTATTGTAGATGTCATCAAGAATGGTTTTGAAAATGCTGAGAATTTGTTGAAATGACAAAGAGAAAAGGATTTAGAATACTATCTAAACATTGTTGATTATGCAGGCGCAGAATTTGAAAGCATTGATTGACCCCAATTTGAATGAATTTCTTCTCTGGATCAAGCTCTACCAAGCAGAGTAGCATACTCAAGAGAAATAAATATTTCATGAAAGGAAAAGTCAATTGATGTGGTAAACTTCACTGTGGTCCTATTTAACAGAATGAAACCGCCACTCACCCTTGAGCAGCCAATATCCTCACTATGAGTAGCCATCAATACCAAGACAAGACCCTCCACCAGCAAAGGGACTCACTGAAGACTTTTTTTGGACATAATGCCAAGGTACATTTAATAGACCATGACATAGATAAACATAACGTTTAGATACACTGGGAAGCTAATAGTTTTATTTGATTTGCCTTATTACAATATTCATTTCATAGTGATGGTCTAAGACAGAACCCATATGAGCCCCAAAGTTACTATTCATCACTAGGGTAAGGGTCTGGTCAACATCAACTTAATCAAGACTCAAGTTACGAAGAAAATACAAATCTTGTTCTTTCTCCACCTGTGTTCAAATTTGTAAGCTTCTTTGTTAACTCAGAAACATTAACACATTAAGAAAAACGAAAACAATTTGCCATAATATTTCTCTGAAACATATCAGAGTATCTAGAGATGGAACTGGAGATGCCATGAAAATCACAAATCACAAAACAACAAATCACAAATCATCCTGTTATTCGTCGATTGCCTCGAGCAGGCCCCAGCAACGTCTCCTTCATCCTATTCCTGAGATTATATTCAAGGTTCTTTAGGAGAATGAGACCCATCATTGTTACTGGTATTTGGCATATTGGGTACGCCACGGGGAGTTTGCCAGACTCTGCCGTGTGGGCAGGCTACATTCGGTAGCCTGCCAGTTTGTCCAAAGTAGGAATGAGATAATAAGATGTCATAATAAGAAAATATGACAAAGCATCTTTAAGGTTCTAGTTGGGCTTTTAAAACTCAAATGTCAAAAACAAGGTAAAAAGGGAAAAGAATATTCACTCACCGAATGAAACCACCCGGACTATCTTCTCCCAATGTCCATAAGGGAAGGTGTGAAGGGAGCAGGAATAGAAGCCAACATCAGCTTCAGAGGCATCGTGAAAAAACAAGGTCATATCATTGGGAGTCCCAGTTACATTTAAAAAGGAAACCTTGTCAGTGTAACCTTCTCTAATGTCCATGCCGTGGGTTGGGTTGAAGATCGCTATGGACTCCTTCTCCGTGGTGTTGATCTTGAACCACTCCATCTGGGTTAAGGTGCCCGCTGATGGGTACACACACTCCAGAGTCATATTCTCAGCAAGTCTGACAGTTGTATCCCAAAACATCTCTCTACATAAAGCTGAAAGATACAGCACATTGATTCCATCAGCCAGACACCAGAGCACCAAACAGTTATTTTTAGCTTATTCTAAGATTCCTCAGATATACAGATACTAAACCGGGATGCTGGTTAAGGCTCCCAGCTTCTTAGTTTGCAACGGTTTCCACTACTGATCAATGGAAACTGAGTTTCTCTGAATAAGTAAGGAAGGATCTAATCCCGCTAAAGAGCATCATAAATACTGAATGAATTATAAGATGAAAACAGGAGTTCGTTTTTAAAATGAAGACATTATCTTTACCTTTGTGTGCATGAAGGATTGTCAGGAGGACAGTAAGGTAATCCATCTCTGGAAATGGTTTTGGAGCCCTGCTCGATACAAAAGAAAATTCTTTTGTTACGAGCAGAGGCCAGCACAAGGAACTGTTTCCTTCCTCTCCGATGGTATCAACAGTCTTGTCTTTCTAAAGCAGAGACAAAGGAAAAAGAGGTTTTGGTTTCAAAATCTGGTTTTCTCTCTCACAGGGAGGGCAGATTCGAATTATTTCTCTCTCGGGGAAAGAGCTTATTCTCCAGCTTCCAGCTTCTATGAAGATTCATTCATTGAGCAAATGTGGTTTGAGAACCACTCTCTACTGTCAGCGGTGAAGAGCTGTCGGTCCGTTGTTTCCCAAGTCCTCGCCATGGAGGAGCGTCTATGGACATGGGAGGGGACAGGAACTCAAAGAAGACAGAACCGGGCAAGGGGACATTGGTAAGCGCACGGAAGCAGGAATGTAGAGAGAGGGAGGAAGACAGTGTTTTGCTTTCGGAGAGAAGCCAGGAAGTCTTTCCCCAACACACAAGACAAAAAAATACAAGGGGAGGGGCCTGCAGCTGGTGGGGTGGGGGTGGGCGTCCTTGAAAGAAAAAAATGTGAGACCACGTGGAGCTCTTAGCAGAAAGAAGTGGGGAAAGGGTATAGGTCAGCCAGGTTATGAGTCAACTGGACGGCGAAGGACCAATTGGCTGTATGCAATGTACTTAAGGCAGTATACTCTTAAGATGAAGGCTGGAGTGATAGCACAGCGGTAGGGCGTTTGCCTTGCGTTCAGCCAGCCCGGCTGAGCCGGGTTCAATTCCTCCGGCCCTCTCAGAGAGCCTGGTAAGCTACCGAGAGTATTTTGCCCTCATGGCAAAGCCTGGCAAGCTACCCGTGACGTATTCGATATGCCAAACACAGTAACAACAAGTCGCACGATGGAGACGTTACTGGGCCCACTTGAGCAAGTCGATGAACAACGGACGGCATTGTTTGTGTTGTTTGACTTCTAAGTGTTCATCTGACTCTTGCAAAAATGTTACAATATGATGGTTGGAATCTACAACAAGTGCATGTGGGGTGGAGGGTAGGTAAGATAGAGAAGGGACCGATATGACAATAGTTGGAAATGATCATACTGGATAAGAACTGGGTAGTGGCTGGGGCGATAGTACAACAAGTAGGGCGTTTGCCTTGCACACGGACAACCTGGTTGGATTCCAGCATCCCATATGGTCCCCTGAGTACCGCCAGGAGTAATTCCTGAGTGCATAAGCCTGTGCAACTCCGGGTGTGACCCAAAAAGAAAAAAAAAAAGAACTGGGTGTTATTAAAAGTAGGTAAAAATTAAGTAAAGGGATATACGCGACAACATTTCAGTATCTAAAATGCAAACCACAATGCCCAAATGGAGAGAGAAAGAGGGGGGATAGAGTGAGGGAAAGAGAGAGAGAAAGACAGAGACAGAGACAGAGACAGAAGAAACGTTTCCTGCCATAGTGGCAGAATAGGGGGTGGTCCGTGATGGGAGGGAACAGCTTTGTAAGGGTCTATCTCACAGTGATTCAATTAAAAAATTTTAATTAAAAAAGTTACAATACATTGCTTCAATAAAAATAAGAAATATTGTCTTATGTCAACTAATCATTTTAATCAAGACAAAATTCAGGTGGGGGACCATTAGGAAATGAAATGGCTTAGTTCCTCAGAGGAACTGACTGAAACGAAGTTGGTGCTGGCTTGGACGGAGATCCCAAGGGAAGGGAGGCCCACCCTGGCTGTTGGAGACCACAGCAGTCGCTCCGGCTGCATCATGCACGGGCCTGGGATCCCCTTGAGAGGAAGGAGCCCATCTCCGACAGGAAGAGTCTGGACGGGCTGGAAGACGCAACTGAGATGAGTGAGGAACAGAAAATGCCAGACTCGGCTGTTGACGGGGGCATCCCATGGCCCCAGGAGGCTTTCTCTTGGTACTCGTTCCAAGAGCGAGTACCAGCTGGTCACCATCCATGGCACATTCTGCTTTCAGTTCTTCCAAATGGAGCTGTGCTCACTCCCCTTCCCACCTACAGGAAGCCTCCTTTTGTTGAAGTCCTCATTGTCCCAGGGATGTGATAACCACCTACAACCTCTGCTGTTCTGTGGTCAACTTGACATAGACAGGAAGTGAGATAGGGAAGGCCCCCTCCCCAGGCGATGGCAGTAAATTTCCTAGGAAGTAATAGCTCTGAAGTTTTGAAAGCCAACCTGGCAGAAAACAGGAACTAAGGCCTGATAAGACCCTCATCTTGCTCCAGCAACAGACCCTGAGGAAATTGGACACCTACTCATGAAGGAAATTCCTCAAATACCCTCAAACCTCTGCCTTAATCCGATGAACTTTAGTGATTCAGTCCAGAGAAGACTTCAGAACATTCCAGACCAAGACATCCCAAAGAGATACTTTATAAGGTCACCTTGAACAAAGGAAGGGCGCATGTGCTGCCTGAGTCCATGTGCTGCTTGTGCCCACATGGCTGAGCACATGTGGGCTGAGCACATGTGTCGCCCTCATCTCCCCTCTTGAGATGGGTACTTTCATGCTTTCATGTCTAATGCTGGGATGTGTGCAGGGGTCTCTTCGCCCTTGGAGAAGCCCGGGCTCTCTCTTGAGCACGTTACTCTCCACTCTCTCCCACCCCTCCTTCCCTTCAAAACCTCCAATAAAAACTATGTAATTTCACTTCTTCTCTACTCCTGAAATTCCTTTCTGCGAGGCGAGACAAGAACCCAGTAACCCTGGGTCCAGGATGCCAGAGGCGGATCGGGAGAAAGTGATGGTCTCTCTCCTCCCCACTTCATATGACCCACCCGTGGACCCCCCACCCCCCACCTCGGACATCAAACTGTGCTGACCTGGGGCAGTGAAGAGCAGGACTGAAGAACCCAGGCATGGCCCGAGCTGGCCCAGTTAGATGAAAGAAATGATGAAAGAAATGATTTCTATTCCATGTCAGGGTGACAGGTTCTGTCTCTCGGACACTTGCTCCCCTCATTGTATGGCCAACTTAAAAAGCAAATAAACAAAAACATTGCTCAGTTCCTGCAGACAGAGTTGCCCGGAAGGAAGCCAGGCTGAGGGCAAGGAGGGCTGGGAGACGGGAAGGGGTCCCAGTCTGGGGGCACTGTGTGGGCACCCCGAGTCACTGAATCCAGCAAGACTGGAGGCAGGGAGGATTGAATGAAAAAAACAAAGCTTCCCTGTACCCTAAGTCAGTTAGAAAACGGGGAACCCACCCCCCATAACCCATCTTCTGCCACTCTTCACAACACGAAGGAACCTTGATGGCAAGCTTGCATGAAAGGCTACTTGCTGTGTGGAAGAGAGGGTGGAGGGATAGCAGAATCCACACACAGGGCAGACCTCAGGCTGCAGGAGCTGGGGAAACGCCTGAGGTGGGGTTTCCTGGGGTGGCGGTCAGCATGAAACTGAGAAAGATGGTCGTTGTTAGCACATTGCCAATCTCTGTAAATCTCTCTGCAAATGACCGTAAAGATAACGCATACTTGTAAACGCTGGCTTGTTTGCAAGTATGCTGGCTCAATGAACACAGGTTACTGTGTGTGAACAGGAAGAGCCCACATTTGCCCCACCACCACCTTCCCAGCAGCAGAAGCCATTCCCCTGGCCTTGGCTCGGCCTCTCTGGGCAACACTCCGGATCCCACGCCCTACGGCGAATGCAGATGGTGCCTCCAGAACTGCCCGGGAGGGATCAGTGGCCGACTCCAGGGCACAGCTTGAGGATAAACCGCTGGCCATAAATACTGCAAAAGAGCTTAGTCCGGGTTGTCAGACTAATGATTTATGACATCAAAGAGCATTAAGTCCTTATTAAACAAGCACCCGAACATATGATAGATAGAGGATGCATCTGTGTGTGTGCACAGGTGTGCCAGCAGGCGAGCGAGGTGGCACACACAGGTGAGAGTGGCTGAAGGACAAAGCATATGTCTGCTCAGCACCATGGGCAGGCAGCGGGCTGCCGCGGACGGAGAAAGCACAGAGAGAAGCCAGTTCTTTTCACGCCCTCCTGGGGTCCCCTCCCCCTGAAGCTCAGCATCAGCCCAGTGGGAGAATTCTAGAGAAAGGGGTTCTAGAATTAAGTTGGGATTAAGTCAAGTTCTGGGGGACAAGGCCGTTGGGATCGAGAAGGATAGAAGGATGTTTGTATAGTATGATAAACACAGTTGGAAAGGATCACTATGGATAGGAACTGCATGCTGAAAGTAGGAACTGCATGCTGAAAGTAGGAACTGCATGCTGAAAGTAGGTAAAGGAACAAACATGATAACCTCTCAGTATTTGTGTTGCAGACCATAATGCCCAGAAGGGGGGGGGAGGGGAGAGAGTGAGAGGGGACAGAGAGAGGGGAGGAGGGGAGAAGGAAAGTACCTGCCACAGAGCCACAGAGGCAGGCTGTGAGAGGTAGGGTGATGAGAGGGAAACTGGGGCCATTGGTCGTGGGAAATGGACACTGGTGGAGGGATGGGTGTTGGGTCATTGTACCACTGAAACCTCATCATCAACAGCTTTGGAACTGTGTCTCTCACAGTGACTCAACTAAAAACATAAAATTTTTTTTAAAAAAATGTTGGCGTAAACCCTGAATCTCCAAAGCCAACTAAGCTGAGAGACAAAGAGAACAGGACCGTACATGTCTCCAGGAGTGTCTTCAATTTTTTTTTTTTTAATTTTTATTAGTGGAGGGCTGGAGCGATAGCACAGCGGGTAGGGTGTTCGCCTTACAAGCGGCCAACATGGCCGACCCAAGTTCGATTCCTCCGCCCCTCTCAGAGAACCTGGCAAGCTGCCGAGAGTATTCGATATGCCAGACACAGTAACAACAAAGTCTCCAATGGAGACGTTACTGGGCCCGCTCGAGCAAATCGAAGATCAACGGGAGGGCCTTTTATTAGTGGAACACCATGAGGTACAGTTATAGACTTACAAATTTTTGTGCTTGGGTTTCAGTTATACAATGATCGAGTACCCATCCCGCCACCGGTGCCCATTCTCCACCCCCACCAATCCCAGTATCCCTCCCATCCCCCATCCCCCATCCCCCCCCCCTGCCTCTGTGGCAGAGCATTCCCTTTTGTTCTATCTCTCCTTTTGGGTGCTGTGGTTTGCAAAAGAGACATTGGGTGGCAATCATGTTCGGTCTATAGTCTACTTTCTTACAAGGACCTCTGTGATGGCTGGAGTCCGAGCCCCACCTCGGAGGCATGAGACCCCCAAGTCCGATCCTCGGCCCCACCCCACATGTTGAGTTCTCTCCGAGAAGAGCTGTTGTTTGGGACCCCCTAGCACCCACACAAAGTTTGTGACTCCTAGTCGCCGAAACAGCCCAAGGGCTGCGTTCGGGATTAAGGAAAATAAAAATAAATAATGCCACAAAATGAAAGGGGGCCTGAGGTCACAGCACCCCACGAAGGGCGCAGAGGGCCGTGCGGCTGCAGGTCGCGTTCGGCTGCCAGAAACGGGCTGAGGGTGAGCGCGATTTATCAACATCCACGCGGAGACAAACAGACAGCGCGCGCCCCACTCGGGGTGCGGAGGCAACCATTGTTTGCATGATTTATGAAGAGGTTTCGGCTTGAGGTTTTTTTCCTAATAGAGCTGTCGGTAGAGAAGAGTTTCATCCTCAAGGAAGTCATTAATCAAAACATTACTGGGTTTCTCTCCCATGGAGCCTCACGTGCAGGGACTCACCGAGCAGCCTTCGGGCTCCAGGTGAGAAGAGGTGACACCTGCAGGCTCGCTGTCCCCCACCCCCACCCCTCCGCAGGTGCCAGTAGACGAGTGCCTCTGCCTAGACATTACTGCTACAGATGTCTCCATCCTTCCGGAACCTTCCCCATGCCCACCTTTTCTCGCTACATAGATGCGAAGAATCTGCCCTGACCTGATCCCTCACTAGCTTGGACAGTGAGAACCTGCCCTACACTTGGAGACCCAACAACCCCTGCTGGGAACATTCTAGGGAGGGGTGGGAAGCTGCCTCCCCTTTTTCTCAGATACAAGAGTTGGTGCATTCTGGCTGCAGTTTGGTGGCTCAGAAGAGCACCCTGCTCTCGCTTTGTGCTCCTGACCTCAATGCCTCCTTGAGAGAAACTTCCCACGGAGGGACCCACATTTTCTCTCGAACCATGATGTCCTGAAAAATGTCCCAGTTGGTTCCTTGTCCCACGGCACTGCAGGGGAAGCTCGCTTTGTTCCAAGCCAAATTCAGATTCCCTCTGGGGAACGGTTCTGCATTTCTACTCTGCATTTCAGGACTGAAGCTGCCTGTGTTGTGGTGGCTGCTGGCAGCTCAACCAGCCCAAGTCCCGACTCAGTAACTTGGTGCAGCCTTGATGAGACACAGTCACGCATTCAGGTGACTTCCCAAGCCACTGATGTTTGCTCTCTGAGCTATCTGAGGAAAAAAACAGGCCCCAGATGGAGTCCTTCGTGCCTGGCCCCTCCCAGACCTACCTCTAACCGCTCGGCAGTTTCAGCCTCTCCCCAAAGGCTGGTTTTTGAATCAACTTGGAGTTTCCAGAGCAGTCCAGTCAGATGATGATCTGCAAGGTAAGACCCGGCTCCTTTGCCTGTGGAAAGACTCTGCCTGAAATTGCCTTTGCTTTCACTGATAACCCTGCCCCAGAGCCCTCAATCTGCAACTGTAAAATCTTTCACTGGGTGCGAGTCCCCTGCAGCGCCTCAGGTGGGCGGATGCAGACATTCTTGAGTCATTTCATCCAGCCAGTGGAATCTTGGAAGGAATTCTCATGGGTCTTATTTTTTTTTTAACCTATGCCTTCTAGGCAAAAGGCGCACCCACCTTTTGTGAGAAGTAAGTACCTGTTCTTCTTTTGTTTTCTAATTTCAAATTTTATTCAAAAGCCAGGAAGCAGTATAATGCTGACATCACAGCAGAGACAGAACAGAATCAAGAGCCCAGATATAAACCTTTGTATATGCTATCAACTTGTGTTTGACCAAGGAACCTAGAATATTGTATGGTGGGTGGTGGGGAGACGCGGCTTCTCCTCAAATGGGTGCTGACAAAACTGGACATTCCCATGCAGAAGAGGGGATTTTCCCTTATTTTACAGCACAGATTATTTTTCCTTTTTTCTTTTTTCTTTTTTTTTTTAATTTTATTGAATCACCATGAGGTAGTTACAAGCTCTCATGTTTGGGTTACAATCACACAATGATCAAACACCCCTCCCTCCACCAGTGCACATTCCCCACCACCAATATCCCCAGGATAACCCCCTTTCCCACCCTCCCCCTGCCTCCATGGCAGACAATTTTCCCCATACTCCCTCTCTACTTTTGGGCATTATGGGTTGCAATACAGACCCTGAGAGGTTATCATGTTTGGTCCTTTATCTACTTTCTGCACACATCTCCCATCCCAAACGATTCCTCAACCCAGCATTTTCCTAGTGATCCCTTCTCTAGTCCAGCTGCCTTCTCCCCTTTTCTTGTGAAGCAGGCTTCCAGCTATGGAGCAATCTATCTGTCCCGTGTATCTACTGTCCTTAGGTGTCAGCCTCATGTTATTCTATACTCCACAAATGAGTACAGTCCTCCTATGTCTGTCCCTCTCTTTCTGACTCATTTCACTTAGCATGATACTCTCCATGTCTGTCCATTTATAAGCAAAGTTCATGACTTCATCTCTCCTGACAACAGCATGGGTATTTGTGTTTCTTTTTTTGCTTTCTTTTTTTAATTTTTATTTTTAAAAAGTTGTTCACAATGATTTATTATGTTCAATATTCCAGTACCAAACCCACCACCATTACACCTTTCCACCACCATTATTTTGAATTTTCCCACCACCACCTATACCTGTCCCCAGAACGGGTCCTAAACAATTGATTTTGTATTGCTTGTTAGGATAGTCCAACTTGGGGACTATTTTGGATTTAAAAAAAAAATCCCAAAAAGTACCCTTAGAGGAAAGTGTGTGAAGACTGTTGTATCTCAGATATTTGTGTTTCTTCTTGAAGGCCGGAAGGTTGGGCTTGACAGGCTGCTCTCAGTTCAGTGCTCTTCATCTGACCTACTCTCAGACCATCCCTGAAGTGATTCTAGCCACAGACACTCTACTCGAAACCACACCTTTCCCTCAACCCTCTCCCCTTGTCTGCAGAGCACTCCCGCCCTGAGCAACAGTGCTCACCCTACTTCTTCTTCCCCTGGTCTGCCTACTGTTCTACTGTTCTGAGCACTGTGCCAACTTGGGGGCACTGTCACTTCCTGTCTTCTTTCCCTGGGTGCCCTGACTCTGAAGGTGAGAACCCTGGCCCCTGGTTCCCAGCCTGTGATGTCTGAGCTCAGAGCTTCCTGTTTCCTGTGGCCTCTCCGTCAAACCCCCCAGGCCACACTCTGCACGGGCCTCGCCCCTGCTGTCTCATTCCTCGGTGCTTGAGAAGCACAGGGGCTTCCGGCTGACTCTCCCTTGAGCTCTTTCTTGAGCTCTACTCTCCAATTCTTCTTCAGGAGCAGTTGAACTGAAGCTCTAATGATCACTAAGCAGACGCCACTTTTTAAGAATTAAGCCCAATGAAGCCCCAGACTCACTGCATAGAACTGGAGGGATAGTGCTAAGTGAAATCCCAATAAACCCCCAATAAGCCCAGTGAACCCCCAGACTCACTGCAGGACTAGCCACAAAAACCTACAACAAGAGATCGCCCAAAAGTCCACAACAGATGGGTGGATAAAGAAACTGTGGGCTGGAGCCAGAGAGATAGTGCAAGGTGCTTGCTTGGCATAGAGTAGACCAAGGTTCGATTTCCAGCATCCCATACGGTCCTCTGAGCCCATGAGAAGTGATCCCTGAGCACAGAGCCAGGAGGAAGCCCTGAGCACCGCCAGGTGTGGCCCCAAAACAATAGCAGATGCTAAAATCTACAGAGATGCGTGACATCTCCTTATATACAAAGTGATCAATGGAAAGTAAATCATCCAACGTTTCTCCCTGAAAATCAGACTTAACTCTTTTGCAAACCACAACATCCAAAAGGAGAGAGAGAACAGAGGGGAATGCCCTCCCACAGAGGCAGGGTGGGGTGGGGAGGATGGGGGGTGGGAGGGATAATGGGATCCGTGGTGGCGGGAAATAGGCACTGGTGGAGGGATGGGTATTCGAAATAAATAAATAAAAATATATAGAGAGAGAGGGAAAAGAAACCATGGTCTATGTACACAGTGGAATACTACTCAGCTCTGAGAAAAGATAATGATACAACACGATAGAACTGGAGGGATAGTGCTAAGTGAAGAAAGGTCAGAAGCACAAACATCACACGGTGTTTATGAACCCACATAAATGCAAACTCTGAGAGTCTCACAACAAAATGGTGGTTTCAGAAGGGAAGAGGGTTGGGGGGGGGGGACGGAGAGGTGATGGGTGTGGTTTGAAAGGATGAAACTCCCCCAACTGACAGTCTTGTCGCCGATGTCCCCTCAATCAGAGCAAATGAAATCAATCAATTAAAAACTTTTAAAAAGCCCAGAAATATACCCACTTCTGGAAACAACATAGCCAAGTGTCTAATGCGTTCCAGACCTGGCGCCAGCTCTCCTCACTCTCATGTCCTTGAAGGCTGTGCCATTCGGGAGAACGTGCAGCGCCTCCTTCTAGCTCCCAGCCACACCACGCACCAAGACGCATCACGTTGGTTTCCTCGCCTCTTCTTCCCCATTTCTTTTCTTGCCCATCAAAGCACTTCCTGGGTTCCGGAAGCCTTCTTACCTGCGCCGATGTCTGAGTTCGCGTCCACACTGCCCTCGATTTTGAATGAACACAAAACCTTTTTTCAGGTTTGATTTGGCAGGTCTTGCTTCCTCTGATACCGAAAGCGCACACGAGGCCAGCGGATGCCCCCAAGCAAAGTCCCCCCTGTGCACGCCTGAGACCAAGAGTGCAACCCTCAGCCTCACCTCACATGTGCCCAGCGCAGCCCTGGAGTCACCGCTCTGGGGGAACCCCTGTGCTCCCACCCAGTGTACGATCTCTGGGACAGCGCCACCAAGCGTGCACAAATGCTGCCACAAAACAGCTCAACCCCCAGAGACAGCCATAACCACAGAAAGGAGAGGGAGTGAGAGCAAGAGAAAGCGTCCACGGTGTCCCCTAAGGACCGTCCCCTCCAGCTGGGCAGCGCCAGACCCATAGAAACACAGTCACTTGGGGCTAGAGCGATAGTGAGGTGGGGAAGGCGTTTGACCCGGGTTCGACCCCTGGCACCCCATTATGGTTTCCCGAGCTCTGCCAGGAGTGATCCCTGAGCACAGAGCCAGGAGTAAGCCCTGAGCACTGCCAGATGTGGCCTGAAAACTACAAATAAGTAGCAGCACAATGGTCTGCAAGCTGTTTCAAAGCACAGCCAATAGGCTCCCTGGTAAGCCCCCTAAGCCCGGGGGGTGGGGTGGGCGGTGACAGCGACTCAGCCTACCAACTTCATGCACTAAACCCCAATCCAAGGAGGACACGGGAGCACAGACAAGGGGCCCCAGGCTGCCCTTCACTGAGCTAACCTTGGCCTCCAGCAGGCCTTGTCTGTGTCTGAGAAGGAAGACGTGTTATCTTTCACTGTACAGATGTCACTGAGCGTCAGTGTGGGCCACAGGGAGCTTTCAGAAACAGCCCCCTTCTTCCCCCCCCCCCACACACACACATACACCAACCCAAACAAGAGGGAGTGCTCTCAAAATTTAAAAATAGAGCTGCCATCTGTTCCAGCCCTTCCAGGCCTTAGTATCATGCCAACGGGCACAAAAACACAAGGCAGAGAAAAAACGGAGGAACCAACGAGCATGACTGTGCTATCTACAACAGCCGAGACCCCTCAACAACCCCAGAGCCCAACCACAGATGAGTGGATAGAGGACTGGTGTCTGAGAGGCGTAATATTCACAGTAGAACACAACCTCGCTGTAAGAGAAAGTCTGGCCTTTTGCTAAACACAGGCGGGACTAGAGAGCGTCATGTTAAGTGGGATGTGATGGAGGAAGGAACGACAGACGCCAGGTGTGGGAATGAACACAAAACCAGTGAAAACAAACCCATGGACTCCGACCACAGAACTGAGAGGGCGATAAAAGGGAGCTGAGAGAGGGGAGGGGGCCCAGTGGACACTCCAATAGGGGGGCGAAGTATAGTCAGATTGCACTCATAAAACACCCAGATTCATGCAAAGAAATATTACCTTAATCAAAATTAATTCAAGAAATTTAATTAATACTACCTTAGTTAATATTGATTTTTAATTCATCACCATCACGACCATCCTGTTGTTCGTCAATTGCCTCGAGCAGGCACCAGTAACGTCTCCTTCGTCCTAGCCCTGAGATTTTTTAAAAAGTGCCACATTCAAGGCTCTTTCAGGGCTAGGAGAATGAGAGCCATCACTGTTACTGGTATTTGGCATATTGGGTACGCCACGAGGAGTTTGCCAGACTCTGCCGTGTGGGCAGGTTACATTCGGTAGCCTGCCAGGTTGTCCAAGAATGAGATAATAAGATGTCGCACGACTGCAAATGCGGCCGCACACTTCCGGGAGCTGGGTTTTATAGTCTCTGGGTCTTGGCCGGTGATGGGATTACACAGCGCCAGGAGGCCAGTTGGTGGGTGTGACCCCTGCCTACTGGAATATGGAGGATCTGGGTGGAGGATGCTCAGCCCTGATCCGATTTTTAATTAGAATTTCAATAAATAAAATTCATTTCAAAAAAACAAAGCTAGGCAGGGCTGGAGCAGGCAGTGTGTTTGCCTTGCACGCGGCCAACCCAGGTTCGATTCCCAGCACTGCCAGGAGTAATTCTTGAGTGCAGAGCCAGGAATAACCCCTGTGCATCGCCGAGTGTGACCCCAAAATCAAAAAAAAAAGAGAGGATCGTGTTTGGGCGCTTGGCCTTGTAGTGGGTTCAATCTGCAGCATCCCATATGATCCCCAGAGCACCACCAGGAGTGGTCCCTGAGTGCCAAGGCAGGAACTGGGTGTGGCCCAAACTTACCTCCACCCCCCCCCCCAAGAAAAGAATAGGGCAGAAAAATCAAAAAGACAGAGATGGGGAAATTCAGTGTGTAGAAAATACCCAAACCCTACAAATACCCCTAATAGAATAGCCAGGAGACATTAGACAGCAATTTCCCAAGGAGAGAATACAAAGAATCAGAAGGAATGCAGTCCCACTAGGAACCAGCAGTGAGAATTAAAGCGAGGCCACGGTGGCTTGTACTTAGCCGCGGATTTTGCAGACGCCGGGAAAGGATGACAAGGACCCTGCTAAGAGGCACGGGTGCAAACCCAGCCCAGGCGCCGGGAGCTCGCCCGTAGGCAGGCGGGGAAGAGAGCGTTGGGCACTGGCAGGAGAAATTTCATCCTTGCAGCTCACCACCCAGCACGGTTCCTTCAAGATATTTATCTGAAGGGAGAATAAATTCAGCCAATTTAGCGAAGATGTGAGTTTTAGAGCGGAGAACTGCTTAATGCAGGATTATTCTTATCAAGAAAGGATAACACACTGCACGCCAGCCCGGGATGCGATGCTCCGTCTCTCTGCAAAGCATGTACCGCCGGTCCTTAGCCCGCCGGAAGACTGACAAGCTGAGCGCAGAACTTTTCCGCACGCAGACGCATGCAGGGGACCAAGCGTTCTGCAAAGCACAGTGTCCCCCCGCCCCCTCACCTGAGGGAGCCCGAGCACACAGCAGGAGGCGCAGCCTCCGCCACTGTCCTCTTCTTCCTCCTGCTCTTCCACCCTGCCCTCTCCGGACAGTCTCCAGGAGTCCGGCTGGAAGGTAAGTGTTTGCAGGAGCACGCTCAGGGCGTCTGACCTCAGTGTCATGCCCGCTTGGCTGCCTTGGGCTTCCTCTCTGGGGGTCCGTCCTAAATGGCCCCAGGAAACAGCAGGCAGCCTGCCCGACCAGTGTCTGCTTATCTCTCCTCCCAGCCATCCCCTCGGCCCTTGGCAGCCCGTAGCACAGTGTCACTCTGTGGGCGGCTGCTGGACAGTGTCACAGAGTCATTCTGTGCAGGGAAGGGGGAGAGAGGCAGAGAGAGAGACAGAGACAGAGACAGAGACAGAGACAGTTCATCAAATGCAGCTTTGCAGAGACTTGCACTCAAGTTCTGATCCATTGAGCGACCTGGAGGAGGGTGGCCAAGGTCCCCCATATTTGATGACTCTTGGGACCCTACCCAGTGCATCACCCAGAGACACCCCCCCCTTCACTCAAACTACCAAAGCCAAGTGCACTGCAGCCCCGAGGCCCAGCAGGGACTTCTCAGGACCCAGAGAGCCGCACCCTTGTCCTCCATGTGCCACATGCCATGATGCTCCACTGACAGATTGGAAGGTGCCTTGGGAGGAAAGCTGCTCCCAGCTGACCTCCCTGCACATCTCCACTATTCCCTCCTGGCAAGGGACTCGCTCCCCTGTTTGCTGGTGCTCTGAGACAAGCTTCTTCGGCAGCCGGCAGTGTGGTTTGCATTCGGGTGGCTTGGCTAACGCTGATGCCAGCCGTGGACCCCACAGTCCATTGCCAGGGCCTGGGGTGTGGTTCAGGGAAAGCATCTTCCTGACCTGGAGCTGGGAATGCATAGCTCAGAGGTGGAGCAGTCACAGCCCTTGGGCCCCTGGTATGGCCCCGGGCTCTCTGGGGACAGTCTTTCTTGTCATGCTCGGGAGGGTCTCAGTCTGGATGACAGACTCTGTGGTCCCCCACTGCAGGGGAAACGGGCTTTCCCGGTTCCAGATCCCAGGAAATGCTTCAGCCTAGGATAGCGGGTTACCACTGACACAGCAATGACCAAGGCCATGTGAGTTCCCTGGCCCATTCGCCCACATCTGAAGCACCTGGTCAGCTCATGCTGGGGACTGGGGACATTTTCCCTCCCTGTCCTCCTCCAGGCTCCAACAGAGGCTCCCAAGATGCCATCTGGGGTGGGGGGGGATCTCCACGCTCCCATTCCTATGCATGCAGCTGGCTCTCGACACCCGAGTCGGTCAGAAAAATAAATGCTCTTTCTAGTCCTCAATCCCTGGCACAGTGTCTGCAGCACCCTGCATCCTTCAGCTCAAAGAGCCCCTCCCAAAGCACAATCTCACCACCGGCGTCAGCCTCTCTCCTCCACTGGGTATGGGAGGAAGCAGCTCTTACATCAAATAATCTAATGATAGGCCTGAGAGATGGTACAAGGACTAAAGTGCTTGCTTTGCAGGCGCTCGATCCCAGCACTGCATATGGTCATTCAGGGAATAGCCAGGAGTGACCCTTGAGCATAGAAGTAAGCCCTAAACACAGTAGGAGGGGGGGCAAAAAAGTAAGAAAACAAACAAGAGGACGAAGCACAGTGCTTTTGAGAGAGAAGCAAAGGCAGCACCATGACAGGCTCATAAAGAAGCCAGAAGAAGCTAGGTCTAGGCTTCCATCCCAGAAATCCTGGAATTGAGCACAGATACTCAATTGAGTCATGATTTCCCCAAAGTGAGATAGCCATCGTGAGGTCAACTAAGGGTTACCCATCAGATGCAGGTAGGGATGATCCCTGCTCTGTAACCCTTCTGCAACCCTTATGTAACTCCAACTTATAACCAATCATCTAAGTGCAAGCTGTGGAGAGCCCCTCAGACTGCAGCCAAAAGGGTGGTCCACGGAAAGTCCCTGTTATATAATGCTATGGTATAAAAGCCCCACACTTATGAGACTCGGGGCTGCTCGTTCCAAGAAGGCTGCCACTGTGTCAATGAGTTGGACGAAGACCCTATTTCAAGCTAGCCGAGCTAGCCAATAAAGACCCTTTGCTTATTGCATTGCAACTTGTCTTCATGTGATTCCTCTGGGGAGAGCTCGGCCTGATTAACACTTTAGTGCATATTCACACAATGGCGCAAATGCTTAGAGTCTCTTCTATTTGCACTACACTGTGTCTGCCTCTGGAGCTGCCCCTGGGTGTGGAAGTCTCGCGGGCAGGAGCCTGTTCCCTATAGCCTTGGGGGTGATCAGTTGTCCTTCTGGGTCTGGGCCCAGGATATTTTTCATAACACAGCTCATGGAGCTTTGGGTGTCAAGTCCAGCAGCAGCACAGGCCAACTGGGGAGGTGGGTGGCCTCGGTCTGTCCCACTCCAAGGGCCCAACTGGTAATGAATGACAAGTGACTGACCCTGAGCAGTTTCCAGGGCTCAAGCCTTTGCTTTCATAGTGCCACATGAAAATTCCTAGGATAACTGGGTAGCAGAAGTCTTTATTGGTGGCAATAAAGCATCAGTTGGGATGTTCTTCTGCCAGCCAGGCTGAGAGTAAACTGAAGATGAGGAAGGCCTGGGAGGGGATAGCTTTAGGTCAAGTGGGGTTGGATGATGCCACAGTCTGGGAAAACAGCAGGACTTTATTCTGCTGCTTTTTTTTTTTTTTTTTGCTTTTTGGGTCACACCCAGCGATGCACAGGGCTTCCTCCTGGCTCTGCACTCAGGAGTTACTCCTGGCGGTGCTCAGGGGACCATATGGGATGCTGGGAGTCAAACCTGGGTCAGCCGCGTGCAAGGCAAACGCCCTACCCGCTGTGCTATCTCTCCAGCCCCCTCTGCTGCTGTTTTCTGCACTGTAAATCTGTGTACGCTCTAGTCTTTGTCAGGGACAGGCAGACACAGGGTGTAGACAGACACCCACTGGGACATCCGGCTCTGTGAAGCCTGCATGCCAGCTTGAACTTGGGAGCTGTTCTTCCTTCACGCCAGCTTCCAGGCCTGGCTCCCAGCAGAGACCTAATCCTCCCTCCTAAATCCTCTCCTGCCGAACTGTCCACAGTGATTTGTAAACCCTCCCCAAGCCCCACCTGACAGGCCAAATGTGGGCTTTTTGCTCGCTCTGCTGGTAAAGAAATGTCCCTCAGCCTCCTGACCCAGAGCTGACCACCAAATGCGATCTGTCTCAGCCTCACATGGCCTGTTAGAGCTCTTACCAATAAGTAAATAAATAAATAAATGAATGGCAGAGAGATAAAGAAGAAGGGGGAAAAAAAGCTTAGCTAAAGTAAAATAATCCACCAAGGCCCACGTGCACACATTAAACATGTTAGGGACTAAAATACTCATTCGTTAAAATATGGCTTGTGCAAATGTTTCTGGACTCATTACTCTCTGATAATGGTGTTCTGGTTCCCGGTGGGTTCCAAGGGTTACGGTCCGAAAATGAGCTCCCAGAAAATGAGACAGAAGATAAAAACACAATCAAATTTCAAGCCCATGCCTAGGTATGCAGAGTGTGTCCGACATGGAGGATGGGGCTTATTTTAAATCATTTCCTCGAGTTTCCCATTTGTTTAAATCTTCTCCGCTGTTGAAGTCCTGTTGCCCTCCTCTCCCTGAATTTAATTTATGCACGTTGACTTCTCCAGGGACCTTTCTAATTTTTCCTTCTTGTATTGTTTCCCTGCCTCGTCCTGAGCTGCAGACGGTCTCTCACTCCTAATTTCCTCTCCATGGGGCCGTTCCCTCACTCCAGTGCCCTAAATAAAAAGCTGAGATGTCCTTCCAGTTCAAAGTTGCCTCCCTGGCATAATTTCCTCGTAGCACCACACTGTAATCAGGTCAGACCTTCATCAGCATGGAACTCGTTTCCAACTTGGTAATAAACACGCACTCATTGTTTTCAACTGCATTTACTAAAGCCAGAAATGAAAATGCCTGATTTTTTTTTTTAACTAGAATGCTAAATTCCATGACTTTACACCTGAATTTCTGGCCAGCTTTTTCTGTGGAGGCTATAAAATCCATAACTATAACCTTCGGGCTGGAGAGATAGTGTGGGGATTAAGTCACTTATCTTGCAAGGGGTCAAGATAAGTGCCTCGTCTCATTCGATTCCTGGCATAGCATATGGTCCCCCAAACCCCACCAGGAGTGATCCCTGAGCACAGAGCCAGAAGTAAACCCTGAGCACAGTGGGTGGCCCAAAACCAAAAATAAAAATTATAAAGTCCATGTCCTAAACTGACCTTGGTGTCCTTCGGAGTATGAAGGCCATACCTAGACATTTTTAGGGGCCATTCCCAGCTCCGTGTTCAGGGAAACAGGCAGTGCCAGGGATTGAACCCAGACTCCTGCCTGCAAAGCACATGTTCAACCTGTAGAGCTTTGTTCCTCTCAGTGTCCTTTGAGTCAACTATTCAAAGCTGTGCAACATTATTTTCCCAAGTTCCTGTCCTGGGAAGTTTCTAGAGGGGGGCTGACCCGGATGCCTTGTACTAGTTGGCTAACGGCCAAGACTCATTTCACTGTCTGCAAATCGGAAGAGGAAATTCAATCCCAGGTGTTGGCAAGAGGGTGATAGACTCAACCCCCTGGACTCACATGGGGTGCCCTCAGGATATATATTGAGGGGAAAATCATACACACAATGTGTGGCCCTTTTTATAAGAAAGGATAATCGTAGTTTTTAAAAGTTATTTTTGCTAAAAGAAGCCGAGAACGGGTCCCTCAGAAATCAGTTGCAATATTTCTAAAGCAGGTGGAGAATGTGGTAGGAATGGAAGTTCTCTGAGGATACCTCCTTAAGGATTTAGACTTGTGAGTAACTTACATAGTCACAAGAAAAAAGATATGTGAAAGGATTTTTCAAAATCAAGCTGAAATTGATTGCAAAGAAATTAACCCGAGTATGGAGACGTTACTGGGCCCGCTCGAGCAAATCGATGAACAACGGGAGAACAGTGACAGTGACAGTGATGCTTCAAATACACAACAAGGGAAGAAGGAGGGGAATGAATTACGGTCACCTTAGTACTCAGTTCTACTTGCTCTCAAGCTGTTTTCTAAACTCAAAGACAGTTGCAAACAAAAACCCAAAAACCCACAACATTTTGAAAACTTACCTAGAAGAAGCCAAATAGCACTGACACGGTGGTTCTTGGGGTGCTTTGACAGAATGGAAGCGCCCTGAGTTTACCCCACTGGGGTATGGGGAGGCGGACCAGGAACATAGGAGCAAGCAAGGTTCTGGGCCAACATTAAGCATTCCGTGTAAATTCATGCGTTTTCAACCTTTGTTTCCTCAACCCTCCCCACATCCCAGCCCTAGCCAGGAATGAAGGAGTCCTGGGATGACAGATTTGAGTCCACGCAACCCTCCTCTCAGACCCAAATGCAATTCCCGAGCAAGTGCTGGGATCATGCACCCCTCCTCTGGCCACATCCGACCCTCTGCTCTCCCAGAGGTACCTCCCACCATGAAGACACCAGACCCTGGGCCCAGGAAAGCTCCCACTTCTCTCAGGATCCCTTAAATCCCACCTCAAGTCTAAGTTAACCTTGATACCAACCCAGGATGGCCCACCCAGGGCATATCACAGAGCAAATCTGTCCTTCTGAGCTGAAGTCAAATGTGTGAGCAACAGTCAGAGCTTCCTGCTCCCTTCAGCACCTAGAGGAATGAGAACTTGGGGGTGTGACTTTAATATGGTTCTATTCTCTCTCCTGGAAGTCTGGGCCCCTATCCCATTCCTTGGCTCAGGATAAAAACCCTGGGGTCATCCAGTCACTTTCCAATGGACATCCACGCCCGTTCTCCACCCGGATACACTCTCCCACGAGTCTGTCTCTGTGGTGGGAACTTCCTCCCCAACTAAGACACAGCAACCCACCCACAGTGGCAGTGTGTGGTCACCCGTGCAGCAACAGCATCAAAAAGACCAACTCTCTTGCGTGTTAAGTGGGGCTTCGATCTTCAATTGGGGGTGTGAACCCCTCCCTCCCCACCCACGCAAGGGAAGCCTGTGTTGACGTGCTAGAACACTCGCTGTCCATGGCTGACGGGGACACATTACTAGACTCTTTTCTCAGACCCAAATTCAACCCAGAGAGATAACTCAGGACCCTTTTCTGCTGTGTCTCCCACCTCGCCTGGTCACCCCTGGGCAGCTGTTCCCATTGAGTGTGCTGTCTTCCTCAAGAATGCACCCTTGGACCACCAAGTAAAGGGTGCTAGGAGGGCCCACTCGGGATAGGAGATGCATGCTGAAAGTAGACTATGGAGCAAACATGATGGCCACTCAACACCTCTATTGCAAACCACGACACCCGAAAGGAGAGAGAGAGCAAAAGGAAATGCCCTGCCACAGAGATGGGGTGGGGTGGGGGGAACGGGGTGGGAGTGGTGGGAGGGATGCTGGGATCATTGGTGGTGGAGAATGGGCACTGGTGGAGGGATGGGTACTCAATCATTGTATGACTGAAGCGCAAGCACGAAAGTTTTTAAGTCTGTAACTGTATCTCACGGTGGTTCACTAAAAAAAAAAAGAATGCACCCTTGGGTGGGGAGATAGTGCAGTGGGAAGGGCACTTGCCTTGCATGAGGCTGACTTGGGTTCAATCCCCAGCATCCCACATGGTCCCCCAAGTACCACCAGGAGTGATTCCTCAGCACAGACCTGGGACTATCAAGTGTGGCCCCCAAACAAACAATTTTTTTAAAAAAAGAAAAAGAAAAAAGAATGTACCCAGACTTGGTCCTGACTCCTTTTTCAAACTCCATGTCCCGCCTTTCCCGGGCATTTTATCTTTGACATGGGATTTTTTTTTAATTCAGAGGAAGGCAAAATGGTGATGGCTTGGTTCAACATGCTCAGACCAATTCCTTTAACTTTGGACCTTCTACCTGACACTTCACTCTGCACCCAATTTAACATCCACCGCTGATGGGGACAGACTTTCTAACCATCTGCATCCTTCCTCGGCTCCCCCATCGACTCCCTCCTCCTGTCCTGCTTCCTGCCACCCATCCTCATTACAGAGGTAAGGCTGGTCCTCCGTGTGACATCACTATGACTCTGGCAATGTGGACTGTCCCTTCCTCACACTGCCACGTGACACCCTCGCTCCTCACACATTCAAAGCCCCTGTGTCTGGACCCTGGGGCCCTCAGTGTGGAGCCTTGCACTCTTGGTCCCCCCGAATAATGTCCCCAGGTGGCTTTGCAGTCCAGCCCCAAGGCCTGGTGATGATGGGAATTCACCAGGGTGACCCACTGACCCACAGAACATCCCGGAGCCCCTGCAGAGAATAGGGACAACCCAGGATAGAGCATATGGACGTGTTCATCTGTATCTGATGCTTCCAACGACTGCAGTGCAATCGGATTTTCAAAACAGGGACCCACCATTGAAAGTCTGACCTTCTAGGAGACATTTATTCCTTCCCTCCTGTCATGATTGACTAGACATGCCATTTATTCTTTCCGTCCTGTCTATGGTGACAGGTGACATTTGTTCCTTCCTTCTTGTCATCCATTGGGTGGAGTGACATCCATTCCTCCCCTGTCTGGTTACCAATAGATCAAAGAAAAAGGCCTGCACCATTTTTCTGTAGACTGCATAGGTACAATTTTACCTTTATTTGGGGGCACTTGAATTATATCAACAATAGTGCATATTTGATGATATAAGGACTAACTTCCTTTCTCTTCAAAGTCTTACTGAATGAGGTAACTTTCCGAATCTAATGACCCTGAGGAGGAAGTGGGGGTAGAAACTTGAAACGGAAGAGACCGTTTCTTAGAATTTGAGCCCTTAAGAGATTGGCAATCATTTTAGAAGAGGATTTACCGTGAACTTCTAGGAGCACGTTATCGTCATTTTCTAAGTCTACAATTTATCTCTTCATGATTCCCTAGTACACACAGTTCCCCATAAACATTGATATACAGGAAAATGAAAAAGCTTAGCTCATGGGCCCTCTGCAGAACCCAGGTACCAGCGATACCCACTGAGATTACTGGCCAGTGACCCAAGACTCATCACTAGGTACTCCTCAGGGGTGGTTGCTGGCCAGTGGCCCAAATATTATTATGAGTCGGAAGTCAGATCTGGTTGTGGTGGTGGCCCCTGTGTCACCACACTGGGTTACACTAGGCTAACAACCCTAGTGTAGCTGAAGATCGGAACTCATGTGCGGTGTGTGGCAGACCCCCAGTGACTGCATTGGCCAACCCCAGCAGAGGCAGTTCCAGAGGAAACAGCTCAGGGCAGGGACATGGTGACTCTGATTTCCCTGGGAATGGGGGAGCTACATCGATCCAAAGGGGTGTGAGAGACCGGAGCAAAGGGGGCCAGGTGGACAGTGGGGCAAGGAGGAATGGGCTGTGTGTTGTGAAACAAAATAGACAACAACCTGATATCAATATGGTCCAGAGATGGGAGGAGAGAAGGCCAGGTACCGGCCAACAGCCCTCAGCTCATGGGAACCACATGCCCCGTCCCCCGAGGTAAGGCCCGTTCACCCACACAGAAGCAAGAAGGTCTCCCAAGGAGGGGCCAGGGGCTGCAGACTTTGGTTCCAAGGACATCCGGGTAGGTCTGGGCAGGTGTTACCCTCTCTTCAAGCCCCTCCTCCTGCTGCCTGTGTCTGGATAAAACCCATTTGCTGTTGGGGTGAGTTACTGCATGAGTATAACAAGGTTTTCCAGGCTCCCCTGGAAACTGAAATTGGGGAGATGCCGTGCCGTCTCGGGGGGGAGAGCTCCCATTACAGGGGGCTGGAGGGCTGACCATAAATAATCCCAACTCCAGATGCCCACAGGGCCCCCGAAAATCCCAAACGCAGAGCTGATGCTTCAAATTCTCAGAAGTGACAACTCAGAAGAGGCGAGGGAAAAAGTCGGAGCAAAAATGCCAGCTCTGCCCCGTGTTCAGCTTGGCGATCAGAATACTCGCACTACCAGAAATGCGGAGTTTCTCCTCTGGAAAACAGCCCCAGTGAGGTGTGCCGAGTCCGAGGATCTGGAGAGTAAAGACCCTCTCAGAATGCTGCAAGAACGAAACGGAGTTTCCTCAACACACACACACACACACACACGCACGCACGCACGCACACACACACACACACACACACACACACACACAGAACCCCAGGCAGAGGAAACGTCTCCTCTGATGAGCCAACCAGGAGCCCTTGACTGATACTTCCAAACTCCTTTGTTCCATAGCGGAATGTTGTGGGCCGGAAGCAGAGAGAACTGACAAACGGTTAGGAGTGAGGGAGCCCGAAGGGAGTGGGCAGGAGGGGGGAGGAGCAGAAAAGGAAGGGGGTGGGGGTCAGAACCAATAAGGGATGATCTGCACAAGGGCCCCAAACCCGCCCAGAGCAGGGGTCTGCAAAGGTGACTTCAGGGGCCTGTTTGCAGTGTTTGTGCCTGCGGGTACCTGCATCTCTCGTACCATCCTAAACCCTGGTGCATATGCCGATCACAAATGTGGGCACATGTCTACATGTGTGCATGTGTGTCTTTTGTGCAGAGTTGCCTAGACACTGGGGCTCAGTTCCTATAATCCCAAGTCTACACAGACCAACTTCTTTCCTCTTTTGGAGTTTTTACACCTTCTGTGGGTTGGGGTTGAATTGGAAGTCAAATCTTTTATTTTTTAATTTTTTAATTTTTGGTCACACCTGGCAATGCACAGGGGTTACTCCTGACTCTGCACTCAGGAATTACTCCTGGTGGGGCACGGGGGACTATATAGGATGCTGGGAATAGAACCTGGATCGGCCGCGTGCAAAGCAAACGCCCTACCCTCTGTGCTTTCGCTCCAGCCCCAAGGAAATCAAATCCTCAG
The DNA here is from genome assembly GCF_029834395.1 of Sorex fumeus. Taxonomy (NCBI): domain Eukaryota; kingdom Metazoa; phylum Chordata; class Mammalia; order Eulipotyphla; family Soricidae; genus Sorex; species Sorex fumeus. Next base: position 5,860,360 of record NW_026606149.1, read on the forward strand.
ACTTTCCAAGTTTCAGAAGGAGCCCAGGATTCATCTTTAGTATGGGATTCGCAGCACCAGTTTCTTCATGTTCCTCGAAGCAGAAACTGAAGACATCGTCTACAGATCCAGTGGGACCAAAGGCTCCACAAAGTGCCTGGTGTTCCAGATCACTGTGTGGAAGGAAGAGAAGCATCAACACTCAAGACTCCATCCTTGTTTCAGCCAGAGCCCCTTGGCAGGCTCTGTAGGAGGGCGGCCACCCCGTTGGCCAAATCCAAGGTTGGGATAGTGAAGAAACAAACGTGTATCTCAATGACACAGATGACTGAAGTTCCTGCGTGTCTTCTCGTGCTTTGAGGATACGGGGGGGCTCAGTTGGATTTCAGAACTGGGGGTGAGATGGGCACCTGATGATTTTAGCCCATGGTTGGAATTGCTCTGGGGGAGCACAAGCGGAGCTTGATTCTAGGAGCTAAAGAAAATCAAGCAGTCCGGAAGCTGGATGCCCCATGACTGGGACTTGGATGCCCGCTGCCCTGCCTGGCGTTTCCAAGGCTGGCCCGGTCCTGGCCCTTGGGCTCTGCACTGCCCCTGTCAGCATCCTCTTCTGGTGTTTGGACGGTCGTCACCCAACCATATTCCCATCAATGCCCCTCTCCACACTCCTTCAAGGAGTACAAAGAAGCTGGTAAGGCAGTTCCCATCCATCTGTTCTTTGGGTTTGTTTCGTGTTGGGAACCACCACCACCCAGCTGTTCCTGTCACTCGGGAAAGAGCAGCAGCCTCCCCTTCTCCTTGGGCTCCAGTATGGAACAACCTGCCTCACTGGCTGAGGGTCCCCGGGAGGGTTCCCCGGAACTCCTGATCACTGGTTGAGAGCCCCCTCCCCCCGAAATAAAACGCTTGTGTTTGCTCTGTGGGGAGATTGGGTTGTTACCATCACGTCCATTTCTTTAATAGCTACAGGACCGTCGAGGGCTTTTACTTTTGAGGTCATTTCTAGTAAATGACTTTTTTCTAAGAATTTCTCCATTTCATTTATGTGTTCACATTTGCTAACACCGACTGTTGACACTATTCTAGCAGTATCTCTGAAACTCCTGTCCCGTTCGGATTTATGTCTCCCTTCACAAGCATTAGAGGCCAGTGCTCTCGCTTTCTCAGTCGATCGTTTGGGCAGAAATTTGTCTAGTTTTTCAATAAGCCACTTTTGGCTCTACGTACTTTCTGCATTGTGATACCTTTGAATTACTCTATTAGCTTACAATTTTTGGAAAATTATCCCTTCAGCTTGATGTAGGTGGATTCTGTCATTATTTTTCTGACTTCTGAAGGTAGACCTTCGGCTCATTCATTTGGAGACTTTCTTATTTAGACATATGTTAAATAAATTTTTTCTCCCGAGGATATAAAGGTGAGGAAACTTTCACTTTTGCTGTCTCTGCGGGACTCTGGGTAGAGTTTTCATTATCATTCAGTAAATTTCCACTGAGGTTTTTGCTTGAACTTGTGGTTTATTTAGAAGTGTGTCTTTTCATTTCCAATATCCGAAGATACTTATCTTTTTGTTTTTAAATTTTAACTTAATTACGAAGTTCAGGGTTTATGGAGACCTAATTCTTCTTTAATCCACTGAGATTTTGATCGTTGAGCTGATGGTTGGTTGACTGTAAAGGGGAAATGTGTTTTCTCCAATTCCTGGTTGCAGGACTCTGTGTCCATCCGGTAGATCAAGGTCATCGATTGTGCTATTACGATTTTCTTCTGTCTGAGTCCATGCCTGCCGGACCCATTACCTCCACGGTCAGGATTGTGGATGCTATTCTCATGGTGCCAACCTATCGATGTATTCTCATAGCTTAGACAATTTTGGCTTCATATATTTTAAAGAGAACTTTTTCATCTCTACATGCCTTTTACCTTTCTAAAAATCACAGTCAATTTTGTTCTGCATTAATACTAATTTTATTTTTTTACATTTGCTTTTTCAACTTCTTGACATCCTTGCCAGGGAATAGCACTTATTTCTTTAATTCACACTTTCCACTTCCCCTCCCTGGTGAATAGTCCATTGACTTAATTGCTTTATTTGGAATGTTCTTCTCATCTTAGTCTTTCAATTTGTCCTCCCTCCTCCTCTAGTGTTTTTTTTTGGGGGGGGGAGGCGGTGAGGGGTCCTTTCTTATAAAGGTATATTTTTATTCTAGACCTCCTGTCCTGGAAACAATATAACATCTCCTACATCTTCCGTTCATGCTTCACCAATGTCTGTCCTGCTGATGAGGCATGAATACAGATCTTTCTTGGGTTTATTGAAGAAAATGCTGTGTAGAGTCACATGCACAATTTTCACAACACTTCACAGGTGTCTCCTCCAGCATAACCCCCCAGAAGTTATCAACTGGAAAAACATTATCATTCAACAATTAGAAGCCTCAAGTCTGTGCTCTCTTGAACACCTCTGTCACTTGCTTGTCTTGGTTGCTCTGCTGACTGGTGTTCTCTCTTGAATACATTTCTCCTCTTTTTCTATTCTCCCATCTTTCAAAGCATGTTTTTTCAATAAAACTGCCTTGTTTTACAAAAAAGAGAGAGGGAGGAAGGAAGGAAGGAAGGAAGGAAGGAAGGAAGGAAGGAAGGAAGGAAGGGAAGGAGGGAGGGAGGGAGGGAGGGAGGGAGGGAGGGAGGGAGGGAGGGAGGAAGGAAGGAAGGAAGGAAGGAAGGAAGGAAGGAAGGAAGAAGGAAAGAAGCAAAGAAAAAAGAAAGAAAGAAATAAGAAAGGAAGAAAAAGCAAGCAAGGAAGGAAGGGAGAAGGGAGAGAGAAAAAGGAAGGAAGGAAGGAAGGAAGGAAGGAAGGAAGGAAGGAAGGAAGGAAGGAGGGAGGGAGGGAGGGAGGGAGGGAGGGAGGGAAGGAAGGAAGGAAGGAAGGAAGGAAGGAAGGAAGGAAGGAAGGAAGGGAGAAAAAGCAAGGAAGGAGGGAAGGGAGGAAGGAAGGAAGGAAGGAAGGAAGGAAGGAAGGAAGGAAGGAAGAAAAAACAAGGAAGGAGGGAAGGGAGGGAGAGAAAGAAAGAAAGAAAGAAAGAAAGAAGAAAGAAAGAAAGGGAAGAAAAAAGAAAGGAAAAAAGAAGAAAAAGCAAGGAAGGAAGAGAAAGAGGGAGGGAGGGAAGGAGCGAGGGAGGGAGGGAGAGAGGGAGGGAGAGAGGGAGAGAGAGACCAAGACCAAGAGACCAAGAGGTGCTCTGAGCATGGGCCTGCCTGACTCTCCCACAGAGCCTCTTGCTATGAACCATGTCAGCTGAAGTTACTAAACTTCATGGAAGTGGAATCATCTAGGATGCGTGTTGGTATTCTAGTCCCCAGTTTAGTTTTTTGACATCTATTCATGATGCTCTGTAAAAAATGTTGATATATGGGTATTGGTTTGGGGCCATGCCTGGCAGTGCTCAGGGCTCACTCCTGCAATATTAACTGCATTGATGTGCCATGGTTTTAAAATCTTTTCTCTTAGTAATGGACACCTGGGTTGTTTCCAGTTTTTGTTATGCTATTTTTAGTGAATGTTTTTGCCTTTGATATTCTTTAATTTGGCAGTGAATTTAGATGTTTCCCCCCCCCCCACTTCTCTTTGACAATGCACTATTTAACTATTAATGGTATTCTCTTTATCCTGGTGAGATATATTCTCATTATTTCTTGAAGAATATATTTTATTCAGCTTCTCTATTTGGGGAATTCATGCGATCCAGATGGGAATATTTTGCCCTGCTCCTCCTTTCCAGAGATTTCCTCAGCCTTGTGCCCAACTCACTTGTTCACCACTCAGCTATGTCCGGGCTCTTGTTGTCCTTGCGATTAGTGTCTTCCAGCTTCTATAGAGTTTTCCTCTACTCGTATATGTGTCATAGATGATATTTTCTAGTCTCTTTTTTACATTTTATTCCTGGGGAGCATATACATTTATGATGATGATGATGATGATGAGATATGGGCTGGAGTGATAGCACAGCGGTAGGGCATTTGCCTTGCATGCAGCCAGCCCGGGTTCGATTCCTCCGCCCCTCTCGGAGAGCCCGGCAAGCTACCGAGAGTATCTCACCTGCACAGCAAAGCCTGGCAAGCTATCCGTGATGTATTCGATATGCCAAACACAGTAACAACAAGGCTCAAAAACTATGGGGACGTTACTGGGCCCGCTCGAGCAAATCGATGAACAATGGGAGGACAGTGACAGTGATTATGAGATATATAGTTACAAATTTGTCCACAATTGGCTTTCAGTCATACAACGTTCCAATAACCAGTGTACATTTCCCACCACCGGTGTCCCCAGGTCCCACCTGCCACCACATCCCCTTGAGCTTACCTCCATGGTGGACACTGTTTGTCTCTGTCTCTGTCTCTCTCTTGCATTACGGTTTGCAATACAGGTCCTGAAAGGTTCTCATGTCTTACCCGTTCACCTCTTCTCAGCACTCAGGCCTTGCCCAGAGTGACCATTTCCCACTCTCATTCCTTTTCTTTGCACATTTATTTGACTCACTGAAAACGTGGGGTTCGAATATTTGACTACTTCTGCTTCTGATGGGAAACGTGGCTCCCCTTTGAAAGCGGCATCCTGGCCGCGGGAGCATGGTGGAGGCCTGAGCTCATCCTCCGGGTACCAGGAGCCGAACCCTCCCAGCCCGTCGCCCAGCACCAGTTGAACCCAGGAGTGGGGCACAGAGGCCCAGCCACACCCCTATGGCCCTTCCCAGAGCCCCACTTCCCCCGCAGGGAGAAGCCCCCAGGATGAGCCATCGGGAGCTCAGGGTCTTGTCCTGGGGGTTCTGCGTGGCAGCGTCTGGGGTTAATCCACCATTCAGCTCCCCGCAAAGCAGAAGATTCCAGGTAACACTTTGACCTGAGATCCCAGCAGCCGGGAGCCTTCCCCGAGACAGTGGGCGGGTCCGACTTCGATCAGAGACACCCTGGCACTCCGCACCCCACTGGAGCCATTCTGTTGAACTCCGGTGATTTCTCCCCATCTTTCTTTCCACCCTGTGGTGGCAGGGGATGGGTGGCAGGGTGAGGCCTGACCTTAGCATCCTGGTTGGTTAGTACCAGTCCCTGGCCCTGAGCAATTTGCAGTCTCTAACCATGCACAACAAATGTTCTACAGCTTGCTTCTGCCAGGATTTGGGAGGTTTGCTTTTGTTTATTTGTGGAACACACCCAGTGGTGCTCTGGGGCTATTCCTGATGCCAGGCTCAGGAGTCACTCCCGACAGAGCGCAGGGAACCATTGTGGTACCAGGGATTTGCACCAGGCTCACGTCTACCCCAGCCACGCTGAAGGCAAGGGCCTCACCCTGTGGTACTCGGGGCTAACTCCTAACTCTGTGCTCAGGGGTCACTCCTGAAGGGCTGGAGGGACCACATGGGGTGCCAGGGTGAGAACCCAGGTCAGCTGCATGCAAGGCAAAAGTGCTCTACCTACTGTGCTATCGCTCTGGGTCACCTACTAGTTTGGAGTCAGACTCTGAATGTCTTCCCTTCTGAGTCGAAAGTCAAGCACAGTGCCCTGAGGATGTCACAGCATCACCTGCCAGCTGAAAGCACACATCACCCAGGAGGCAGAGGGATGCACAGGGATGTTAGAGCAGGCGGGGCAGGCCTGCACAGCACCCAGGCTGCAAGCACCCTACTCCCGCGGCCCAGGGGAGATGCTTTCTTCTGTCCCGTCCCATGCTCTCCTGAAAACCATGTCACGACTATTCCTAGGACGCCAGAATCTTCCAACAGTGCGCCCTGAGCTCAGGTGGGGGAGGGACAGAGTTCCTGTTGGTCTCTGTTCTTCACACAGCATGAGGGGCGCCAACCCGCGTCTGCCAGCTTTCTTCCAGCTGCTGCAGTTGCAGCTTAAACAATTTTTCCAAATTTATGGTTCTACTTTCAAAATCCTGATACCTCCACGTGACCTCCGGCACCGCCCAGATATCCCAGCAAAGACTCCCAGCAAACACGGGCCGCAGGAAGTCTAGATCAGAAGCGTTCCCACAGCCCGTGTGGAATACTGTTTGCCTGTTCCTTTCACCGAGTTAACAAAACAGTCTGAGAATTGTCGAGTGTTGCTAAGCCGGCGCCCTGCGCCTCCACTTTTTATTTTTAGAAACAACAACAGTTGGGGCTGGAGCGACAGCAAAGCCAGGAGGGCGTTTGCCTTGCACACGGCCGACCTAGGTTCGATTCCCAGCATCCCATATGGTCCCCTGAGCATGGCCAGGGGAGATTCCTGAGTGCAGGAGCCAGGAGTCACCCCTGTGCATCGCCGGGTGTGACCCAAAAAGAAAAAAAAAGAAAAAAAAAAAACTCCTGTGCCTAAGTAAAAACAAAGGCATCTGGGGACTGCTCCCTGGACAGCTTGAAACGAGGGGCTGGGGCGATAGTACAGCAAGTAGGGCGTTTGCCTTGCACGCGGACAACCCGGGTTCGATTCCCAGCATCCCGTATGGTCCCCTGAGCACGGCCAGGGGTGATTCCTGAGTGCAGAGCCAGGATGAACCCCTGTGCATCGCTGGGTGTGACCCAAAAAGCAAAAAAAAAAAAAAAACCAACAACAATTTATTCTCATGCGAAGTCCCCTTAGGGCCCTGCCTATTTTGATCAAGTTGATGGGACTTTGAGCCTGACATGTTATGAGATGCTGTCGTTGTTTTCTTTTTACCGAGAACTTTCCAAACCCATTCATTCAGTCGTGAAATCACTAAAAAAAACCCAGAGCACTCTCTTACCCACAGCACGGTGAGGGGCGCAGGAGCTGGAGGTGGAGAGGCAGATGGTGGCCGACTGGCTATGCAAATCAGCATCCTACCCGGGGAAAAGCAAGGCCGACGCTTTGCAACAACCCTTACCTAAAAGTGCTGTGGGAAAGCGCTCAAGAGCAAAGAATTTCCTCTGCGCGCAGCGGAACAGGCCACAGCCCCGCGGAGGGGGCATCTGACCTCAGGCTTTGAAAAGCGGCAGAAACGGAAAAATGGAAAAGGCAACCGGTGAAGAAAGGGCAGGATGAGGAGGCCGAAGAGCCCGAGGGGGGGACCAGGGAGATGAATGCCCCGCTCCCCCACGCCCCGCCAGGATGGGCAGAGGAAGGCCAGAGAGGAAGGGCAAAGTCTCTTCTGAGCTCACCGCGCAACGCCCTCCCCTCGGGAGACGGGACAGCCTCGATTCAGCCCTTCTGGCCCGCTAACGCCAGCATGAGGGGGGCAGACCTGGAACTGGAAGCTCCGGACTCCAAACCCTTGGGAGCATGGGCCCTGGCCGCGGTCTCGCGCGAGACATCAAGCCAGAACATCTTTTATGGGCCCGAGGGATGAAGATGAGGGGCTCGTCTCACGCAGCCAAGCCCAGCACCGAGCACCATCAGGGATCACTCCCCTGGCCCAAGTGCTCCCTGGCACAACTGAAGGGAGGGCTGGGCACAGATTGGAGGCCAGATGAGTGCCATGGAGCCTGGGCAAGGAGGGGGTGTCGCAGAGTCGGAAACTGCGGGAGTCTGGAACATTCCTGACCCCAAAAAGAAGGGGCACAGAGGGACAGTCCAGCGGGGAGGGCGTCTGCCTGGTGCATGGCCAACCTGGGTTTAGTCCCTGGCACCTCATATGGTCCCTCGGTGCAGAGCTAGAAGAAAGCCCTGAGCACTGCTGGGTGTGGCCGTGAACAAAACACAACCTAGTAACAACAATAACAATAATAATGGCACTGTAGTACTGTCCGTTGTTCATCGATTTGCTTGAGCGGGCACCAGTAACGTCTCCATTGTGAAACTTGTTGTTACTGTGTTTGGCATATCGAATACGTCACGGGGAGTTTGCCAGGCTTTGCCGTGCGGGCGAGATACTCTCAGTAACTTGTCAGGCTCTCCAAGAGGGGTGGAGGAATTGAACCCAGGTCAGCCAAGTTGGCCACGTGCAAGGCAAATGCCCTACCGCTGTGCTATCGCTCTAGCCCAATAATAAAGGTAAAGGCCCTCCCGTTGATCGTCGATTTGCTCGAGCGGGCCCAGTAACGTCTCCATTGGAGACTTTGTTGTTACTGTGTCTGGCATATCGAATACTCTCCGAGAGGGGCGGAGGAATCGAACTCGGGTCGGCCATGTTGGCCGCGTGTAAGGCAAACGCCCTACCCGCTGTGCTATCGCTCCAGCCCTATAATAATAATAACAATAATAATAATGGCAGCAATAATAAAGCAAATCTGGGAGAAACTGAGCTCAGGGGCTCGGCGGAGGCCTGCTCGGAAACACGCTGGAGAGTACAGTCCCGGGTGCGATGTGTTAGCCGCAGAGTTAACCCCGGGGCTAGGAGATGGCCCCAAGCCGGAGCACACACGTCGGGAGGGACCCCTGAGCACTAGCTCTGCTCAGCTTAGACAGGAGACCGGAGAGTGAGCAAAATCCCAGGGGCAGAGCAACAGCACAGTGGGGAGGGTGCTCGCCTTGCAGGCCCAGGGCCAGGAGGAAACGGTGAGCACTGCCAAGTGCAGCCCCGTAACAAAACAAAGCCCCCGAATGTGAAAAGTACATTGAAAAAGTGTTTTGTTCCAGTGCCAGGAACTGAACTCGGGGCCCTGCACGTGCTGAGCACCTGTTCTTCCAGCTGTCTCTCCTCCCACCACCCCCAACCCCCAACTCTAAGTGTAGCTGTCAACGCATCAGCCAACTTCCTTGTTACGACGCTGGGCTGAGGAGCAAGTGTGTCCTTCGCGTCTCCTCCCAGTTCCAAATACTCACCAAGGCCCCCCACACACCTATGCTTTCCTGGTTCTTTGGGGTTATTTTTTTTTTAATTTTTATTAGTGAGACACCATGAGGTACAGTTGTAGACTTACAAATTTTTGTGCTTGGGTCTCAATTATACAATGATCAAATGCCCATCCCTCCACCAGTGCCCATTTCCCACCACCATGGATCCCAGTATCCCTCCCACCCCCCATCCCAGGGCATTCCCTTTTGTTCTCTCTCTCCTTTTGGGTGTTGTGGTTTGCAAGAGAGGCAATGGGTGGCAATCATGTTTGGTCTATAGTCTACTTTCAGCATGCTTCTCTCTTGGAGTTATTTTGAAGCATATTATTATTATTATTATTATTATTATTATTATTATTATTTCTCTTTGGGTCACACCCGGCGATGCTCAGGGCTGACTTCTGGATCTGCACTCAGGAATCACTCCTCACAGTGCTCAGGGGACCCTATGGGATGCTGGGGATGGAACCCAGGTAGGTCGCATCCAAGGCAAACGCCCTACCCACTGTGCTATCACCCCAGCCGCAAAGCACATGATTGTTATGCTTAATCCTATCATGTTTATTCAGCCCATTGGCCTGGGTAGAGATAGGGGTGCTAAGGAGCCCCTCGGCCCTCATGAACGTGGCCTTGAACCCCGACCCAGGCCCCAGTCCTAAGCCTCCCTCGGAGCTCAGAGCAACTACGTGATGGTTCTGTCAAAGCCGACATGAGCCAAGTCGCTGGGCTGTTCCCCAGGGAAGGTGCTTCATAGGACCAGGCGGGAGCTGTGCGGCACCCTGCCCTCAGTGTGGAGCTGGGGGCTGGGTGCCACAGGTGGACAGGACAGACAGAAAGCGCTGAGCAGGCTTGAAAGCGTCCGTCTTGCTTTCCAAAGAGGTTGGACGCCATCACTCACGCCAGCTGTGCACGGGACTTCCCTTCCCCACATCCAAACCAATATACCCGACACGGCCCAGCAATGCCACATCCAGTATCCAGCCTGAAGGTTCCAGAACACCTTCCAGAAGATATCTGTGCCCCTGTGTTCACTGAGCACTGGTCGCAACTGCCAAGATCTGGAAATCACCCGTGTCCAAGAGTCGATGAGGGACTGAAGGTGCTGTGGCGTGACACACACACACTCACACACAACGGGTCATGGGTGGGGTCCTCAGCTGGAGAAAGGGGGAACCCTGCAGTCTGCTGCTGCGTGAACGAAAGTGGGGGGTCTCAGAGTCAGCCGGGAGGGGGGGCAGATGAGTCTGATCTCTCTCGTGTGTGGTGTCTAAAAAAAACACAGCAGGGGAGTGACCAGTGTCCATATTGTTTTCCAGAAAGGCTGGACCAGTGGGCATTCCCACCAACAGTGAAAAAGCATCCCTTTCCCCCCACATCCACACCAGCACTGGTTGCTTTTGTTCTTCTGAATGTGTGCCTGTTTCTGTGGTGTGAAATGGTATTTCATTGTTGTTTTGATTTGCATCTCCCCGATGACTGCGATGGGCTGAAGCGATAGCACAGCGGTAGGGCGTTTGCCTTGCATGTAGCCAACATGGCCGACCCGAGTTTGATTCCTCCACCCCTCTCGGAGAGCCCGGCAAGCTACCGAGAGTATCTCACCCGCAGGGCAGAGCCTGGCAAGCTCCCCGTGACGTATTCGATATGCCAGACACAGTAACAACAAAGTCTCCAATGGAGATGTTACTGGGCCCGCTCGAGCAAATCGATGATCAACGGGAGGACAGCGACAATGACAGTGATGATTGCGATGTGGAGCATTTTTTCATGTGCATTTTGGCCATTTGTATTTTTTTGAGGAAACTTCTGTTTATTTCCTCTCCCCATTTTTTGATGGGGTTGGAGGGTTTTTCCTTATACAATTCCACTAGTGTCTTGTATATCCTGAATATCAATCCCTTGACTAAATTAAAAAAATTTTTTTTAAAAAGCCAAAGGCCTCTGTTTGGACTTTCTACTCTGTGCAATCATGTTATGAACGGTTCCATGACCCCAAATGAATTCTTTTCAGATCACTGGAAAAATGATTCAAAATCACAGTTTCCACTGTACGATCTGCCTCTTTCCCCGGAAGCCGAGGGAAGCCGGTTTTGGTTGGGTGTCTGTGGGACCCTGCTTGGAAGCTGAAGTATCTGCGACCAGGAAGCAGGACCCACAGCCCCAGGGAGCTGACGAGCTGACGAAGGGTGGGCGCAGCGGGTCACGGACAGGAGAGGCTCTTTGCGGCCTTTCCTGACTCAGGGAGAACTGAGAAACCTTGTGAAAGGTCACCGGGCGGACCTGTGACAAAACACAATTTTAGACGAGCATTTCGGGTGCTTCTCCCCACAGCCCGTGAGGATTCTCGAAACACAGAGAGCACCGGACAGGAGATGTTCCTGACTGCCAGGCCGGCTCCTCCCACAGCCACCTGGAGTCCGGCTGTTGGCCCAAGCCCGACTCAGCCCCCTGACGCTGCCTTGCGCTTTACAGGCAGGATAACTTAGAATTTCAGAGGACCCTATTCCAGTCATTGCCGCCCCCCACCCCAGATTCCCCGACTCCCAGCTCTCCTGCACTCCATCACCCTTCCCTTGGCAAGAGAACAGGCGGAAGGACGGCAGCCCTTTTCCCGAGGGTCACTGCAACACCCTGAGTCCACCCTGAGTCCAGCCCTGACTTCACCGGCCAGTCACTGCACACAGGAGGCACCTGGGGGTCCCGGCCTTTTCTGTGACGTTGCGGCACCCACGCGAGGCAGGTATCAGGGTCCTGCGGCACAGGCCTCGGGCCACTGAGCCTCCTCTATGTGGCTGGACGCATCCTGTAGCCACAGCAGGAAGGTCTGTGGGCACCTGGACACCGTCCCCTGAGATCTGTTGGTGCCTGGACACTGTCCCCGAGGCCTGTGCTCTTGGACACTGTCCCCAAGGTCTGTGCTCCTGGACACTGTCCCCGAGGTCTGTTGACGCCTGGACAGTGTCCCCGAGGTCTGTGCTCCTGGACATTCTCCCTGAGGTCTGTCGTTGCCTGGACACTCCCCGAGCTCTGTGCTGGTCCCAGCTGACTCGCTTCCCTGCAGCCTGGTGGCCTTTCCAGTGGCCACCTCCTGGGCCCCAGGGCCTGAGGTCCCCGAGCACTCCTGATTCGGGGTCCCAAAGGCCGGATCACCATGAGCATTGTGAGATGCCCTCCTGGCCTGGCGATGGGGGGTGGGGGGAGGAAGGGACTCTCTGACTGCTGACCAGTGACCCAAGGCTGGAATGCCAGGTGGGAACTGCCACGGAAGGGAGTAAGATCACGGCGCAGGAGAGGGTGGTTAGAACCTCGGGCTTGGTGGGGGTGCCCAGGGCCGCTATTCGCCGTGAGCGGCACTGCCAGGCTGACACACCAGACACACTGACGGGAGAGCAGTGCCAGGACACAGGGCCGCGGAAACAAAGCCGCCAGAGACGCCGGCAGCACCGAGCAGCCGGGCGCCGCCGACGGCACCCACCAGGTCCCAGGAAAGGCCGTGCCAAGCTGCCCGCTGGCAGCACACAAGACCGACTTGTTTCTTTCTCCAGAATCTTCGCGCCCACTGCTTGGGCTGCCCAGGTATTTCCGACCCACGTGTTTGTCTTTTCAGATCGGTGATCGTAACTTTCAGACACAAACTTACTTGCTACTCAGAATTCTACATGTATTTTGTCCTCATGGCTTACCTTATTGACGGTTCAATAACACTCTGATACTAGCACTTAGCACAAACTTCCGATTTTCTTGTTAACCATAGTTCAATTAGGTACCTTTCTCCTAGAATGTGTGTAAGTACACACACACACACACACCCCTCCCCCCAGGTCAGCCCGCAGGAACATTTCAGCTTTCAGTTTTCCTTTCAGTAATGCCGGGCTATAGGTGTGACCGCCCAAAGCCCAGAGCGTTTGCCCACGAGAGCCCCAGAGCCCGGCCCTCCCATATTTCTCAGTCTTGTTCTGCAGTCTGCAAGGGGCCGAGCGTTTGAACCCAGACCTTTGTGGCCGGGTTCTTCTTCCGTCTTTAACACAGAGCATCTCAGAAGCTGGCGGTGAAAGATGTGAACCGGCACAGACTGGGGCTCTGAGGGAGCCGTGGGGATCACTGAAAGTTACTCACGCCTTCGCAGAACCTGCCTTCACCAGGGCCATGTCCGAGATAATGCAAAGATTTGGAGTTGTATTCATTTTTCCCTTCAAATATTGTTTTTAAAGGCACTCAAAACAAAGGGTTTTTTTTTTTTGGCCCTAAAATGCATATTCACAGGACTGCAAACAGTAATTAGCCGTCAACTTCCAGATTTCAAAGATTTTTTTTTTTTAAATTAAATAACAGTTAAATAACATTTTTACAAAACAAGTTGCATAGAAAAAGTGTATGTCCCTGGGCCTCTGCGTGGGTCTCCCACGGGCGTCAGCAGCTCTTCCTGAGGAAGGGAGGGGCGCGGGGCCGGGCGGGGGGCGACCCCCTTGCTGGGGCAGGGGCCAGAGTCCGGGGCAGTCCTGCTCGGGCTGCCCATCCAGAGGGTCAGGACGAGTTCAGCAGCTGTGCCAGGTTGCCCAGACATTTCAAGTAGTAGGCGTTGAGAGGCGTTTCCTCCGCCTGGGAGAGAGCTGAGACAAGGATGGAGAGGTCGCTGGACGCCGTGAGGGCAGAGAAGGAGCGCACACACACACACACACACACACACACACGTGCACACACGCATGTGCCCTGCACATACAGATGCACATAGACACACTCACACGGGCACACGGGCACACACACACAGACACACACACGCGCACACACAGTGAACAGAGAATCAGAAATTCTACCTCTACTCACACACACACACACACACACACACACACACACACACACACGCACAGAGTAAAGAGAGATTCAGAAATCCTCCCTCCTCTCTTCCTGTTCTGGCCTCAGAATATCTCCCAGTGCTTGAAAAGTCAACAAACTCAAGGGTCCCCGTTTATTTTGGCCATGGCTTGGATGGTGCAGTCGGAGACCAGCCAGTGAAGCACACGCTCAGCCCGGGCAGTCTCGGCCTGACCCCACGGGTGCCCACCCTCCGCACGCTCCCAGTGGCTTGGTCACAGCCAGTACAAAGCAGGCGAGAGAGAAAAACACAAGCCAACTGCGTGTCAGACACTCAGGCTCGCGGGGCGGGCAGGGCCCCTGCATCTGCAGGAGGAGCTGTGACTGGCCGCGCAGAGAAAACCGCCCCCTCCCCCCCGCCCCCCACTCTCCCAGCCCTGGGGCCTATTCCAGGAGGAGCGTGTCAGCACCTCACCATCAGAGTTAAGGCTTCTGCTCAACTCCAGGGACCCTCCTACCCGCCCAGCACACAGGCAGCCTCTGGCCACGGAAGCTAGGGTGGGGGGGGGTGGGGGGGGTCCGACCTGGAGAAGCCACTGAGCTGAGCGCAGAATGGGCATTTGCCTTGCACGAAGCTCCCTGGGATCCCATAGGGTCCCCCCGAGCCCTGCCAGGTGAGCACAGAGCCAGGAGTAGGTCCTGAGCACAGCAGGTATGGCTCAAAAAGGGAAAAAACACAAAAACAAAAACAAAAAACACTGTTTGTCAAACCTTCCTCTCTCAGATCGGGAAAAGCCGTAACAAGAACCATCCACGGAGGCCGGGGACAGTTGTTAACCGGCAGCCCCGCGCGGTGGCTGGGCCACATCTCTGTACAGGGGAGACTTACTTTTCTTCGCTAAGGAGTACGCTTCGTCCACTCTTCGTTTTATCGACTGGTGTTTCAAAGCGGACTTGGCCTGGGGACGGACAACGCAGACGCACCCGTCACTCGCGGGCCCCCCCTTCCACAGTGCTGCCCTGCCCGCCCGGGCCCCTCTCCCCAAAGGCACAGCGTCATCCAACCCGTTCGGGCCTACTGTCGGGTTCCCGGCGCTCAGGCCCCGGCTCTCCGACGGGGAATCCAGCCTTACTGGCCTGTGCAACTCGGGCCAAGGGAGCACTTGACAAAGCCGTCTCTTGCGGACCCGGGCGGTCACTGGACACTCCGGGGCCTTCCTCGGGGCGAGAGGCCTGAGATGGCGGAAGGAGGCAGCGGGCCGGGGCCCTACGGGGCGCCCCCACGCCAAGCCAGAGTCAGGTGGACACGCTGCCCCAAACCCTCCTGCCCCTGGCTCCAATCTCCAGCACTGCACACGGTCCCGGGCCCAGCCAGGGTGGCCCAACATTAAAACATCCGAAAAAAATCTCCATCACCAATGCTTGATCACTGTATGATGGGAACTCGGACATGGAAGCTTCTAACTGTATCTCACGGGGGATTCAGTAAGAGAAAGTCTTTTTAAAAAAAAAAACACACATATAAGAAAAAAACCTATACTAGGGCCCCTGAATCTCTAGTAATGAAATAATGGGCATGGGCGGGGACCCCAGCGAGGCTCTCAGCAGCTCCGGGGGTCCACCAGAGGGCCGGTGACAGGGGCTGAGGCCGTAGTGCCACAGGGCACTGAGGGGCGCTTGGGGGTCTCCGGGGCCAGCGGCTGGGACGGAAACCGGGAGCCACAGGCCGGGCGGGCGTCGAAAGCGGGAGGCTGTGTCTCGGCCCCCCTCAACCAACGGACATGAGCAGGGAGAACACAAGCACCGGCGGGGGGGGGGGGGGGGGAAGGACTCACTGCGGCACTCCTCGGAGACGGAGTCTCCCCGCCTCCCTCCCCCCGGGGACCCCTCACCCTGCACGCAGGGCCCGACTTCGTCCCAGCAGGACCCGCCGGGGAGACGCACCTTCTGGTAGTTGTGGACCAGAGCCCAGAGGGCCGAGGCGCCGATGCGCTGTGCGTCCTGGTGCTCACTCTCCAGGCCGGCGGCCAGCGCGTGCAGGACCTTCTCTGGGGAGGGACCGAGGCAGCACGCTCACCCCCCGCCCGGGCGCAGGCCCACCCTCCCGCAGGCTCGTTCCCGGGGCGGGGTCCGAGTAGAGGGACCGACTTCCACGCAGGCACCAGTTGTCAGGGGAGCCTGCAGGCCCCTCACGCCGGGGCACTAAGGCACACGTTCACTGGGCGCTAACAACTGGGCAGCAAATGAACCGTCACATAAGCGAGGGATTCCATCTCAGCCCCCAGCTCTGCATGCAGGACACAGCCCTCCCCGTACAGTGAATCAGAGAGACTTTTGTCTTCATCAAACACACAAACTGTTGCATCCAAAACCAGCGCTCAGGCCGGGGGACAGCACAGCGGGGAGGGCCCCTGCCTTGCACGCAGATGGTCTGAGCTCGATCCCCGGCACCCCGCAGGCTCCCCTCCCTCCCTGAGTCTGCCAGGAGGAATCCCCGACTGCAGAGCCAGGACTAACAAGGCGGCCGGGGGAACGTCTCGGTGTCAGCGAAGCGGATGGGGGAAGAAGTGGCGCCGGGACCCCCACGCACGGCACGAAGCCCCGCGGCAGCCGGGGGCACAGAGCCATGGTGGAAGCCGCCTTCGGGGCTCGGGGCTGGAGGGCGTCGGTCAACCACCACCTGACGCTCCTCCCTCTGCCACGGGGAAGGGGGCCAGGGAACAGGCTGCATCCTTGGAGTGGGGCCGCGAACCCCCCCCATCAGAGGTCAGCAGGTGGGCAGCCGGCAGGCAGCTGCAGTCCTGGGGCCCGATACAGGCCAGCAGGAAGGCGGCGGCCACCGTCACTGCAGGCAGACGCACTGGCCATCTCCCTCCCCGCATGCAGAATCCCGGGTGCCCCCGGTCCAGGGGAGAAAGCCCCTGCCCGGTGGCAGTGCCGCTTCCAGGATCTGAATCAAGAGCCCCGGGCGGTCAGGGCGCACTGACCGTTGGCCAGGATCCGGGGCTTGTGGGCGGGGCTGAAGCAGAGGTTGTGGAAGATGAGCAGCGGGAGGTAGGGGGCGCCCTTGTGCTCGTAGCGGCTCATCTCCGAGAGCAGGTCCAGGCCGCCGTCCAGCCGCAGGATCATCTGCTGCCCGTCCTCCGCCAGCGAGATGTTGAGCAGCAGCTTCAGCCAGAGCACCGTCAGGTTGCTCAGGTGCCGGCTCCCGGCCCTCGGCAGCGCCAGGGACAAGAAGTTCTGCAGGAAGTTGCTCTGCGGGCCGACACGGGGAGGCGCTTCGCTTGCTCTGAGTCCTTCCTCGGGTCTGGTCCCTCCGAGACCAATTAGCCGGCAATCTGCTCAGCGTGTGTCGCCCTCCCCCGCCCCCACCCCTCCAACTTCCCCTCCCTCCCCAGACCAGCCCAGGCCCAGCTGTCTAGACGTTTCCAGGTACCCGTGAAGAAGCGGAGGAGGGCAGAACCCGGGCGCATTTTTTTACTCTTACTAATTCTTTCCTGGTGAGGGATAAGTAAACGAGAGTCAACTCAATTATTTAGGATTGATAATTCAGTTTGGGAACCGTTCCCTGCCCCCGACGTTTTCTCTTTCTGTCTGCCTTCTGGCAAATTCTGCTACTCATTAAAATCTCTCCTATGGGGAAGGAAGAGAGATGAAGCCAGAGATCGGTCTTGGGTATCGGACGGGAACTGCCGGCCGCACGACAGAGACCCGCACAGCCGGCCAGCGACAACACAGCTCCCTGCACAAACGCTCACCAACCCCTCAGCTCTGCGGAAGCCAGCAACCCCCCAGTCTCGCCTAGAGGGAAACAGACAGCACCGAGGACCCCGCCTCCTGCAGGAGCTCTGGACGGGGAGGGACGCGGCGGGCCAGGCAGGGCACAGAAACGGGACCCCCGAACCCTCAGAACGTGCAGAACTGAGTTGCCCCAGCGCGCCTGGAGCTCTCGGGGCCTGCCCGAGGCTGTCCGAGCAGCCTACGAGGAAGAGAAACGCTGCAGCCCACCGTGAGACCCCCGGGACCCTGTCCCTGCCGAGTCACTCGGGCTCTGGGGCGGACAAGGCAGCAGGACAGACAGCGGTGCCTTCTGAGCACCGGAGTGGGGACAGGGCTTCTTCCTGCAGGCCGAGGAGGCCTGGGGCAGGGAGGTTCTAGAACATGGGCAGCTCGGCAGTGCTCGCTGCTCTTTCGGCAGCGCATGGTCTGAGCGCGGGGCACAGGGTTGGTGCCATGGCCATCATGGCCTCTGTGAGGAAGGACGGGATGTGCCTGCATTGGACCAGCCTTGGAACGCGGCGCGTCACCCAGGCGTCAAAGCACGGCAACACTCGTGCCAGAACGACAGGTGGGAGCTGCTCGGGGCGAGATCTCCCTGCGGGCCCCGGCCGGCCCACACGCCAGCTCTCCCGCAGGGGACACGCCCTCCTGTCTGCGGGGCCCCTCGGCGCCCTGACGTGGGACTATTCCCCCCGACTGATCTCACGACCCCAATCGTGACGCCCAGGGGTGTCAAAGCTCCCAGCACTGACGGTGACACCCGCAAGCAGCACGCTTCTCTCCGACCCGCCACTGCAAGGAACCCTGCATTGATTCAGGGATGCAAGGGCCCTGTGGGGCAGGTGGGCTGGAGAGATGGCAGGAGACAAGGGGAGCACGGCACTTACAACGGCCGTCGGCCGTGACCGCTTGACTCCACCCCGAGAATCGGCAGCACTCAGACCCCTAAGCAGCGGGAAACGGCAGGAAACCTACTTCCGTCAATGTCTGGAGGGGCCTTCTACTGTTCCCTTAACTGACGCAATCTCTTTGAAGGTGCCCCGAGTAACAGCAGGGCCGAGAAGACCCGAGTCCCGAGGGCTGAGGCGTGACTCTTCCGTCCCAGGGAGTCAGGCCAACTTGGGGAAAGGGTCTGTGATTTCGTCAACTGCCTCGACAATTTAAACCGCAATGAAATTGTTATTGCGCAATTTGGTCTCTTCTAAAGACCAAATCCATTACGTTTACGATCGTGTAGAAACGCAAGACAGCTGTCTCTCTCAAACCCTCACTTCTGAGAGAGATGAACTATAATCCGAGAGGAAACTGCACAATCGTATTCCAATTCCTGTCGCTTTGCATGCATCCATCACCGGGCTTTCAACAAAGCGAGCCTCTGATCCTCTCACAGTCCCTTCAAGAGAAGGTCTTGGAGTCGTGACCCAGTGAATCCTGGAAAACGAGTTCTCCCTGCTTCCCAGGGGCCCGGGTCGGAAGGAAGAGTTCCCGAGCGTCCCCTGGTGTCTGAAGGGAGCGGGAAGTACTCACTTTCTGAATCACCCCCTTGCAGTCGTGGGACAAGGCCAGGTTGGACAGGAACATGAAGACCATCTGCTGCACCGTGCTGTTCTCCAGCGGCATCTGAGAAGCCAGCTTCAGGAGGCACTGCATCAGCGAGCTGCCAGCCGCCCCCCTGCAGGCCGCCGGCCCGGCCCCCGACCAGCAGAGGGAACTGCAACCTGAAGGGACAGCAGCCGTCACGACCCCGCCGTCTCACGCACACTCGATGCGGTTCGGCGCGAGCCCGGGCACGGGAGCGAGTCTGTCTCTCAAAAGACTCCGCCATCAACCTGCGAACCGCAGACGAACACCAAAGGCTAACGCTGGCGTCTACGTTCAAGCGAATGGATTTCCCGTCCTCATTAACAGCTTAATGACCTCAGGAGAGCACCCGAGAACGCGGAGCTTATTCTTTTAAGGCGTAAAAATAAGCATACGAGGGGGCTGGAGCGATAGCACAGCGGGTAGGGCGTTTGCCTTGCACGCGGCTGACCCGGGTTCGATTCCCAGCATCCAACATGGTCCCCTGAGCACTGCCAGGAGTGACTCCTGAGTGCAGAGCCAGGAGTAACCCCTAAGCATCACCAGGTGTGACTCAAAAAGAAAAAAAAAAGCATAAGAAGGTTTTCAAACAGTTGCTAAAGGCAGCATCTCAATAAAAGCCCAAGTGGAGAGCAAGACGTTGGGGTCGGGACACGGCTGGATCGAAAGGTCTCCCGGGAACAAAACGAAAAACGGGGCACCAAGAATGTGGAGGTGGACGGGGGTGCGGGCAGGACAAGGCCGAAGCTCCACGCTCCGGAGGACAATCCCGTCCCCTTGGGGGCACTTGGATTCCCAGAAGGGACGTTTCCAGAGGGGACTAGGGAGAGGGTCGTGGGGGCGAAGAGGCCTGGGGGGCCCCTGGGTTAGTTAGGCACCGGGACGGACGTCGGGGAAGGTCACGCAGGGTCCCCCCAGCTCAAGGCCAACTCGGACCAGGACCCTCCCCGCCACACGGAGCGCAATGACGGTTCCGTGAGACCGGATGGACGCGCGTCTGCCCAGACAACCCGGACAAGGAAACACAAGGTTTCCCTCAGCGCAACGGCTGGACCACAGTTCCGACCGTGCCAGCACCAGGTCTGGAGAGCCAGCGGCCGAGCTGCAGAATGCTCTGGAACAGGCGACCCAGTGAGGGGCCCAGAGTGCAGTGGCCTGAGGCTGGCTCCTCCCTCCCCGCGGGCATGTTGACCTCCACCCCCCTCGCCCTGGCTTGCTCCCAGGAGGCTCCCGATAAAGGGGCTGCCGTGTGCGTGAAAAACACACCCCAGGGAAGAAAAGCTCACCAGACCAGCACGCCTAGAGCTGATTGTTCACCGTCCCTGGCTGAGAAGCCCTGCACATCTCTGCGTCACGCGCTTCGACGGTCCTACATCCTGGTTCTCACTGTGTCTGTCCCGAGGTCACAGACCCAGGCCGGCTCCCGCCCTGTGCTGGGCTGTCTGCACACTCCCCCCACCCACACACACGCAGGACACACGGGAAGTGTCTGGCTGCTCTCCCAGAGCCCCCGGACTCGGAGCCAGTGGGAGAGGAAGAGACCGTCCACATCGTGCCTCTTCCCTTGCGGGTGAGAGGGCGCAGGTGCAGTTACCGCTGGGGAAGTTGGCGGTGTAGACACACAGGAGCTGCAGGGCGCTCTGCATCAGCGAGTCGTCCATCAGGAGCCACGGCCAGAGAGCGTGCAGGACCGGGACGAGCTGAGCCTGGAGAGCCGCCTCCTGCGGCCAGCAGAGAGCAGGACACTGAGAGCGCCGTGGAGACGGGGCGGGGCAGCCCGGCCCACACTGTCGCCTGCCGGGTCTCTCTAGGGCCCCAGCGGGCGTGCTGGCCAGGGACCCACCCGGCCCTCAGCCTGGGTGAGCGGGGCGGGTGACCGGGTCAGAAACCGGCACACGGAGGAGGGAACCGGGCCAAAGGGCAGAAGCTCCGGACGCCCACTCCCTCCTCCCAGGGTGGCTTCCTCGGGGGTCCTGGGTAAAAAACAGCCCCCTCGAGAGCAGGTCCCTGTGGCCCCCATCCTCTCCCGCCTTGGAACCAGGCTCCGCCCCCTGCGGCGTGGGTGTAGCAGGGAGACAGTTCAGGGGGGTGGGGTGGGGGGAGACACACGCGTGTGCAGAGAAGCAGCCCTCTGAGTACGTGCATGTGTGCGCACGCGTGTGTGTGTGTCCGCTCGGGTGTTTGTGTGCATGCGTGTGTGCGCATGTTTGTGTGTGCGATCCGCACTGAGGGGTAACAGTGAGCCCACCCAGCCGAGGGTTGCATGTGCCGATGGGCCGACCAGCCGGGCACCGATGCAAGAGACATCGCCCTGTCTGTCCCCCGGGAGGTCAGCCCGCACCCCCGTGTCCCCGTGTCCCCATGCTCCCGTGTCCCTGCAGGCGCCAGCCCCCGAGTGCCAACCCCCCCACGGGCGCGGCGAGAGTGCCTGCCGCACCTTACAGCTTCTGTTCTGGTAGAGACAGTTCCTCAGGAGCTGCATGGCCGTGCCCAACTCTCTCCCGAGGCCATCGTCCTGTGGAGACGGCGAGGGGACAGTCAGGACACGAGGGCGCGCAGGACATGCTCCTTCCCTCCAGGGCCCCCGCCCGCCTGCCCACTTGGGCACTGCCCAGCTTTCCCTCCCGAGCAGGCGTTGGGCTGACTTGCTCCACAGAAAAAGGCTTTTGCCTAGAGAGGACACTGGAAAAGGGGCAGGAGAAAAACGGACAAGCACGGAACCCCTCTCCGGGACGCGCTGAGCACGGCTTTCCTGGGCTCCACCAAACGCAGCAGGACCGGCTTGGACGCGCACTGCTGCCAACGGTCTCAGCTGTGTGGTTTGTACATGCGCGTGTGCACCTGTACATGCGTGTATGCACGTGCACACGCACATTCTCGCACGCACGCACGCGCGCACACACAACTCTCACACACACAGTCTCTCTCTCATCCTGTTTGGCCAATGGTCTAAGCACGGCTGCTATAAACCACTTGTCATGTAAACACTGACGTCCAGGCTCCAGAACCACACGCTGGAGCCCAGCAGAGCAGAGAGACACACTCAGCGTCACGGCAGGAAATGACCAGACGCCCTGTGGATGCCCAGACGAGAGCCTGCACCGGCCTGTGCGGACACGGCCAGCCTGCACTCAGCTCCCTCTCGCAGAGAGACCTTCCCTGAACGGTAGTCAGAACCCCCTGGGAAGAGTCCATCCTCCAAAGCGCAGGCCACACACACCTCACGGAAAGATCTCATGCGGGCTGAGACACAGGCAGGCAGGACCTTCTCGTTCAGCGAATGATCGCGTGAGAATCTCTATGCTACACACACACATGCACACATGCTCACATGCACATGTGCGCGCGCGCACACCACACACACACACACCTGCATCTATCCCACTGGACCTTTCTTCTATGCGAAGCGCTCAGTGCCACCAAGTGTGCCATGGACACACATGGGCTCCCCGCCCCACCCACATGCGGAGACCCCCCCTCTTTCCGCCCCCCACAGGTGCAGAGACCCCTGGCCTCCCGCCCCAGTCACCCTTTTCTTCAGCGTGGCCTTCCCAGGCCTCAGGGACTCGAGGTGCAGCTGCGCGCTGAGGTCCTTCATCTGCGCCAGGCAATTGTCTATCAGACCGGCTGGAAGGCAGGATCCAACAGTCAGAAGGACGGTCCCCAGGCGAGTAGGTCAAGGTACACACAACGGTCAAACGCAAAACAAAACAAAAAAAGCCCGATTTTCATACTTGTAACCAACGCCAGTGAGAGTATAATACATTAGATGTAGAAAAACGCAACATTGATGCTATACCTGCCGTTTCCAACCCAGAAAGAAGCCCCCAGCCCACCTACACTCTGAGCCACGGGGAACTGCATTTCACAGCAGATCACATGGAACTGAGTGTCGTGAGTTCGTGTGGATTCTGCTTCGGTTCTGAGATCTGTGTCTTCGAGCCCCAGGTGCAGGCTACATGCTACATGGGAGACTTCGGGAAAACACAGTGTCCAATGTGGCGGTTATTGCTATCCAAACTATGGTTCGAGTTCTTTCCAGGTATGCGATATGTGTTTAGGGATAATAATATTTGATGGGAAATGATGCGATGTGTCACTTTCCAAAGCTTCTGATAGTCAGATGTCAAGCCTCTGGAGAGTGATTGCACACAGAAATCAGAGTCCCACGCAGAACCATTTGATTTTCAAGGGAATGCATGGCTCCTACGTTTCTGTTCTCCTGGGCAGAAGAGACGGCACCACAGGCTGGAGCAAGCCTCTGACTGAGGAAGCCCCAGGTTCTGGGCTCAGGCCTGGCTGGTGCCTGGGACCCGCCAGGGGTGAGCTGAGGACTGAGCTGAGTAGCCCCCAAGGACTACACCACGGCCCCCATCAAAACCCAAACCAAACCCCAGGATTCTGCTCTACACAGAGACGTGTTTGCGGCCTGGCAGGGCGCCAGCAGGAACCCACTCACCTCCCAGCGCGTGCTCCTGCGCTCTGCGGCTGACGGCCAGGAGGGACAGCAGGGCGCCCGCAGCGGCCCTCCGCAGGCTGTCTCGGGCCGACGTGCCTTCATAGCACTGCAAAGGAGACACATCAGACTGGCACACAGGGGCCTAACCCCAGAGGGCGATGCTGCCGGGTGCGGAACACAGCGACGCTGAGGCTCCCAGGAGATTCGCTGCCCTCTGATGAGTCCCCAGACGGGAGGACATTCTGTGGCTCAGGCTCTGGGGAACCCTGCGCCGGAGAGACAGGACGGTGGACAGGACAGGACCTCTGCCTTGCAAGTGGCCAGCCCGGGTTCAATCCCCGGCACCCATACGGTCCCTCGAGCTCCGCCAGAGTCAGCCCTGAGCTCAGAGTCAGGGGTAAGCCCTGAGCACCATCAGGTGTGGCAAAAAAAAAAAAAAAAAAAAAAAGGACCAACAATCACAGTCTGAGTCATCACATAAAGGAAACTCTGGATTCCATGCTGACACACAGCAAGGCCATCCACTTCCTCAGCGCACCAGGGCATGACTGTTTACAGGACTGATCGAGTATCTTCCGAGTACCACCTACAGAGAACTTACAAAGTTGAAGGACATCAATTTTAATATACGTCTGATCACTTAAATGCTAACTTATTTCACTTTCTGTACCATTTATCAAACATATCAAGAAATCGACTGTCTCAACGATGCTGTTTTTTTATCCTCATAATACTCAAATGCCTATACCCTTTTCTAGGAAACCAAGAACAAAAGCCAGGAAAGCTTACAGGTTCCTAACGCCATCAATAAATGCACCATCTTCCGTCAGACATACACCCACGGGAACTCTGGCACAGGTCTAAGTTCTCCCTTGGTTTCACCCTGGCGTGTCCTTTCAACCCACGCAGGGATTCCTATTCGACTGCTTACAAGTTCAGGAGTGACTTCTTGGGAGCCCTGGTCTAAGGGGCTGGTAAGTGGATCCATATCCACACAGAATACTCTGTATCTTTAGTAATTGGGAAGAAATGAAGAGGAAAATTAGCGAGTCATTAGGAAAATATCGAGATGCCCCGTGGCTCGTTTTCCTCGGCCAAGTCGGTAACAGCCCAACGCTACAAGCAGTAACTTATATAATGGATAGCGATATTCTAAGCCACCAAGGGCACGGGAGCGGCAAGGCCCTGCGATGGGGACTCTTCCCCGAGCACACCGCTTCAGTCTGCTCGTCCGGACACGAGCCTGACTTACGAGGCACCCCATCGAATTTTCTAGAAACCCCGTTGCAGCCAGAAGCCAGAGGGATGTGCAAAAGAGCAGCCTTGGCTCGGCCGAGCTCCCAACGGCCCTGGGTCCCAGCCACAGCTGAGGGGAAGACCCCCAGGGCAGGGAGAGTCAGGGACGAGGCCCCCCAGCGTCCCAATGCCAGGTGGACCAGGACTCGGGGCCGCTTCCCGGGGGAAAAGGCTCCACGGGAGCCCAAGGAAATGGACCGTCCTTGGGAGTGGGGCCCGGCTGGGCCACCCCAGAGCACTGTGGCTGCTGTGTGCAGGGCAGGGTGGGTGTCGCCTGGGAGTTGGAGGGGGCAAGTGGCACCAACGGGGTGGGCGGGGGTGGCCACGGGACAGGACAGACTCCTGAGAAAGTGCCCGGGGCTGAAGGCACTCCCTGTGCATGTGGCCGGGGCCACAGATTCCCGGAACCACAGGGTCCCCAACCACGGCACGTGCAACTGGAGGCCGGAGCAGGGCGGGGGTCCGGGCAGCACCCCCCTCTGGCTGTTGCCTGACACAGAGCCACAGGCAGTGGCCCCGGGCCCCGTGAGCTCCACGCCCAGGACAGGCTTGCAGGATCCTTTCAACCAAACTGAAATTCTGCAGCTGCTTCTGAAGACGGCGGGGAAAAGTGTAGGGGTCTCTTCCGCAGGTCTGTCTGTGCTCAATTGACGACCGTCTTCTGGGGGGAGGGGGGACAAGGGCCCGGAGGAGCAGTGACCCTCCAGGGGCCCCACCTTGGCGTTGGTGTTCCTACCGCTTATCTTAGTGACGTCAGAATGATGACTTCTGACCGACAAAACCCTTGGGTCAGGTTTCAGCCTCACAAAACCCCCGGCAGCAGGGTTCTGGGTTCGGGTCGGAACCTCCACAGACGTGGCCGCGAGGAGCACCTGCAGGTCCCTCACACCAATACAATGTCCTGGAGTGGGATGACTTTCAGAGACATTTGCAAGTGACGATTCAAATGACGATAAAAGTTTATACTGGTCCTCCTGAAATAGCGACCGTGATACAACACCCTGTTTGGGTGAACTCTTGGACTAAGATTACGACTTCACATGAAATTTACATACAAGTGGTTCTACATGGAAAGTATCATGTTAAAGCGAAATGAGTCAGAAAGAGAAGGACAGACACAGAAAGACTGCATTCATCTGGGGAACATAACAAAATGGGAGACTAACACCACCCAGGAGTGGCCGAGATTAGTACCAGGAATTTTGCTCCATGGCTTGGAGGCCAGCCACACGTGCTAGGGGAAAAGGAAGCTCAGATAGAGAAGGGAGCACCAAATAAAGGGTGTTGGGAGGATCCTCCCAGGGTGGGAGAAGCATGCTGAGAGTAGACTATAGACCAAACTTTATTGTCACTTAATGCCTCTTATGAAAACCACAACACCCAAAAGGAGAGAGAGAACAACGGGGAATGCCCTGCCACAGAGGCAGGGTGGGATGGGGGGATGGGGGGATGGGGGGTGGGAGGGATACTGGGATCCGTGGTGGTGGGAAATGGGCTCTGGTGGAGGGATGGGTGTTTGATCATTGTATAATTGAAACCCAAGCACAAAATTTGTAAGTCTACAACTGTACTCATGGTGTTTCACTAATAAAAAAAAATATTTTTTAAAAAAAAGATTACGACTTCACTCTGAACTATTGCATCGTGGTCATAAAAAAAATTAAAGTAGCTAATACAGTGGAATGAGAGTGGAGAAAGGATGGCTAATTTAATTTTATAGCCTTCCACAATATATATATGACCCTAATGAGCATTGATTCTTTTTTCCAAAAAAATATTTTATTCAAAGGATGAAAGCACAAGTTCTATAAAATCAAGACCTCACATACCTGGAGGATGACTTCACTCAGCTGCTCGGCAGAGCCCTGGCCTTCCCCGGTCCCGTCGAGAAGCGCCCCGAGCGTGGGGCTGTGCGTCGCCTGCGCCTTCTCCTTGGTCTGGAGGAGCCGCTTTGCTTCCTGGGTGCAGAGGACGGACAGGAACTGCAGGCAGGCGCTGGACAGCGCGGGGCACCCGGCACGCAGGCCCACACAGTGGCAGAACAGATCTGAACAGAACAATCGGCTGAAGTCATTCCAAAAAAAAAAATTTTTTTTTTTTTGGGTCACACCCGGCAATGCACAGAGCTTCCTCCTGGCTCATGCATTCAGAAGTTATTCCTGGCAGTGCTTGGGGGACCATATGGGATGCTGGGAATCGAACCGGGGTCGGCCACGTGCAAGGCAAACGCCCTCTCCGCTGTGCTATCGCCCCAGCCCCTCATTCTGAATTTTTGAAAGTAAATCAAAAATTTGAGAAATTATGTTGATGGCTTTATTTCTAATATCACTTTATTGGATTACAAGATACTTTATTAGGCTAACTCTTTCTAATAAGGTTACCGATAGTCTGGGCACTACAGGTCTGGTTCACATTCAAAATATTTTAGAAGTCAACACTAAGACAACAACACACTAACTCAAGGAATGTAAGCTACCTGTTTTTTTTGTTTTTTTTGTTTTTTGCTTTTTGAGTCACACCCAGCAATGCACAGGAGTTACTCCTGGTTCATGCACTCAGGAATTACTCCTGGCGGTGCTCGGGGGACCATATGGGATGCTGGGAATCGAACCCGGGTCGGCCGCGTGCAAGGCAAACACCCTACCCGCTGTGCTATTGCTCCAGTCCCTACCTGTTTTCTTTTGACATGAGCTCTCTTTCATGAGTAATGCACATATACACACTACTCACTGATACTCGAAAACCAAAGGATGACTTGTCACTCAGATCTCTCTAAGTAGTCTGCTGGGATCCACAAAATCTCTAGTTTGAAATTTTTTATTCCAACGCTAATTAAAAAAAGAGTTAAGGGGCCAGAGCAATAATACAGCTGACCTGGGTTTGCTTGATCCCCCCCATTCCATATGGTCTCCCCAGACCCCCAGGAGTGAGCCCTGAGCTTGAAGTCAGGGCTGAGCCCTGAGCACTGCTGGAAGAGACTAAAAAAAAAAAAAACCCACCAAAAAAGAGAGTTAATACTATTACAATACCGAGCGAGGGTATGCTTCTATTTTAAACAACCGGATGCCGAGTAGTGCTTATAATAATACTTGGCATGCAGCCGGCAGAGTGCAGAAACCAGATTTCACGGCAGTTCTGGCAGCGAACAAGGGGAGGCGGGAACTGACCTGCAAGCAAATGACCGTGTGCGAACAGGCCCGGCCACTCGGAAGAGCCCCGTGGAGCCAGTCACCGCTCATGTCCTGTGGTGAGCACCGACTTAATTGAATCAAAAGGATGTGTGGTGTCAGTTTTATTAATTTGAGTATCGCTGGTTTGGAGTCTGCTATGCTTTGTTTTTGTATTTTGGACTCGTGCTTGTGTCAGAGTTACAACCAAAGGGTCTTCTGCCCAGATTCAGGCTCACAGAAACTCTTGTTATTAAGTAACGTAAGAAAAATGACTGATTTGGCAGTGAAGTTTCACGAGTCACTTGCATGAAAATGGTGAGGTCTGAGGGATGAACAGCACGGTGGGTGTGAGCTACGGGGTGGGCCATCCTGGCCACGGGTCCCAGGGCGAGAGAAGACACACAAAAGGAACGCGGGGAAGGGAACGCTACTGATGGCTTCTATCCTTTATGATTCAGTGAATTATTATCAAAGCTAACTCTCTGTGCAGCCACTGAGGTTATTTGCTTGCTTGCTTGTTTGTTCTGGTTTTCTGGGCCAGACCCAGTGATGCTCAGGGGTTAGTCCTGGCTCCGCACGCAGGAACTACTCCCGGCGGTGCTCAGGGAGCCAGACGGGATGCTGAGGATTAAACCTGGGCCAGTAAATAATTGATTTGGAGATGGAGTTTCATGAGTTACGTGGAAGGCAAGTGCCCTCCTTGTCTCTCTCTCCCCTCTTTCTCCTCTCCTCTCCTCTCCTCTCCCTATCTCTCTCTCTCTCTCTCTCCCTATCTCTCTCTCTCTCCCCCTCCCTCTCTCTCTCTCTCTCTCTCCCCTGCAGCAGACTTTTTGATGAGTATCATTATTATATAAAACTATTTGGTGGACAGATTTGGTATTTAATACGTGTATGTTGTCACTGAGAAAGTAGTGAGCGGGGAGCAGCTTAAACCAGGGGTCAGCACACTTTCTGCAAAGGCCCCAGAGGGAACGTATTTTCTGCTCCGCAGGTCATAAGTCTCTGTCCCGACTCTTCCACTCCAGCCCGGGAGCATGTGGCAGCCGGAGCAACGTGCTGATGAGCACG
The DNA here is from genome assembly GCF_029834395.1 of Sorex fumeus. Lineage (NCBI taxonomy): Eukaryota > Metazoa > Chordata > Mammalia > Eulipotyphla > Soricidae > Sorex > Sorex fumeus. The sequence goes on from NW_026606149.1 coordinate 5,889,286, forward strand.
GAAGGAAGCCGGGCACTGAGCAACTCGGCAGACGGCCCGCTACCCGCTGACCAGCTGGGTCCGGGCCCCGGGGGCGGCCCCAGAGGCTCTCGCTTTCTATCGCAAGCAATTCAGATGCTCGAGTCATCACCACTGCCCCCAGACACGCGGGCGGGCTCCGAGGGCCGAGCAAAATCTCATTGATTAATCTCTGCATTTCTTCTCCAAAAGGACACTGGTCCCCTCAGGGTAAACGCAGGACTCTCAGATCCAGAATACTAATACTTTCATTTCTCACAGATCATCTATTTCCCCATAAATCTTACTTCCCAGCTATCAGACTGAAGAAAATGTGTCACACATCTAAGTTTTCAGACCGACCAAATGGTGAATGGTAAAAAGAGAGGAAAAGAAATGTCAACCGCTTCAGTTAAGGGCTGGGAAATAACTTGGATAACTTGGGAACTTAAAACCACTCAGCGCTGCATACACTCACACGGGCATTTTTCAAATGCTGACAAAGGGAAGAGGGAGGAGGGCACAGCAAGGAAGGCGCGGGCCCCGCACCCGCTGACCCGGGTTCAATCCCCAGCACGCGCGAGTGATCCGTGAGCAGAGCGCAAAGCGAGCCCTGAGCACCACCCCTGACGCCAGAAACAAACAAAGGGGGTAACAGGTGTCACCAACATTATGGCGGTTTTTATTCTTATTTGTTTGATTCAAGAGTCTCCTGCCCCCGCGCCTGGCTGTCCTCGCCGGGGCCCCTTGGAGGGGAGTGGGTTGAGTTTCCCTCCCCGCCCCGATCAGGGCTCCGGCAGCCGAAGACCTCCAGGACCAGCCGCCACCATGCTGAGACCACTCTCCGCACACATGAAGGTACCGGCAGAGGAACAAAGGCATGCGGGTCCCGGGGCCGAGACTTCCAAGCCTACTCGGATTGGGGCTGAGCATCCTCCACCCAGATCCTCCAAATTCCAGTAGGCGGGGGTCACACCCACCAACTGGCCCCCTGGCGCCGTGTAATCCCATCAACGGCCAAGACTCAGAGACTATAAAACCCAGCTCCTGTACTATACTATAAGATAATAAGACATCTTCTTATCTCATTCCTACTTTGGACAAACTGGCAGGCTACCAAATGTAACCTGCCCACACGGCAGAGTCTGGCAAACTCCCCGTGGCGTACCCAATATGCCAAATACCAGTAACAATGATGGGTCTCTTTCTCCTAACCCTGAAAGAGCCTTGAATGTGGCACTTCTTAAAATCTCAGGGCTAGGGTGAAGGAGACGTTACTGGGGCCTGCCCGAGGAAAGAGAACACCAGGATGATCGTGATCGTGCTTGTTTGATTGAAAAAGGCTGCTACCAGGTTGGAGCAATAGCACAGCGGGTAGGACGTTTGCCTTGCACGCGGCTGAACCGGGCTCGATTCCCAGCATCCCATATGGTCCCCTGAGCACTGCCAAGAGTGATTCGTGAGTGCAGAGCCAGGAGGAAGCCCTGTGCATCGCTGGGTGTGACCCAAAAAGCAAAAAAGCCAAAGAAAGAGAAAGAAAGAAAGAAAGAGAGAAAGAAAGAAAGAAAGAGAGAAAGACAGAGGATGCTCTATTCCCTACCATGCCAAAAGTTGGATGAGAAAAAGTTAAAGTGGTGATGTGAACATCGTCCTTTGCTTATTCTGGCAGGTAACTTATATGAAAAACCTCTGGTCTCGGCACCGGAGAGATGGTACTGGGAGGTGAGGCCCTGCCTGGTGTGAGGCCAGGTCAGCCGCGAAGCTAGTTCGAATCTCCAGCACCACACGGGAAAACACCTGGTGAAAGGAGGGGGCTAGTCTCCCCCCGGGCACAGTGCTGAGGCCCTTCGTGGGAGCGGGAGAGGAGGTTTCTGCCCACACATGATGAGGCGGGAAGGTGCCGTCTCTGCACCCAGCGCACCCAGCACCCTCAGAGTCTCCCGCTGTCCTTGTCTGACTGGCGTTTACTGCATCTCGGGACGTCTTCATTTTTAAAGACTGAATTTGGGGGGGTCTGACGAGCACCGCAGACGCCTCCGAGTGAGGGCCTGGCTCTCTCAGACGCCTTCACTGCCCCCACCCCGGCCCCCACCTCCTCAGCCGCTTCCTTACCGACGGCGGGCGCCCAGTGCTCGGCCAGCCCCAGGGTCAGGGCTGGGAGTGCGGCCGCGCCGGCCTTGCGCAGAAGAGCCGCCAGGAGGTTAAACAGATGCGTCCACGCGTGGTGAAACGCAGGTCCTAGTTCTGCATCTGGAAGGGGAATCAAAACATGTCAGGTTAATAATACAGAGAAGGAAAAGGAGACTGAAAACACCCAAACTCCCAAGATGCTTCATGCCACTTAAAATGTCCAAGGAAGACCAATCAGTGTAATCCAGCACGGGCCCCGATTTATTTCAGTGAACCTCTCTTTGCTCGTGGGTCTTCAATAGGCGAACCCGGCCATGGGCACCTCCTCCCAATTCCGCACCACGACCACGCAGGGAGGCCTGAGGCCGTGGCGCCCTGGAAACAGCCCTTTGGGCAGAAAAGGGGCGTTTCTCTGGAGGCCGCAGAGGGCTGTCCCAAAGAAACACTAGGCGGTGCGTGGGGGTCTGCACCTGAGGGCTGGCCGAGGAGGTGGTGGAGGTCAGCTGCCCCTGCCTGCAGTGGCTGGCTCGCACGTCCCCGACAGCGACTGGTGCAAGAGCTGGGCCATGTGGCAGACACTGCAACGGGCCAGGCACTCAGCCGACTTGGGGTGGGTCCCCGGCGCCCATATGGTCCCCGGAGCACCACCGGGAGTGGCCCCCAAACAAACCACAAAACCCGCGACAAGCAAAGGAGGCCTCCCTGGGAATGGGGGATGCAGCTTCCGGGGCCAGGCGTTCTTCGACGGTTTTGACATCATCAGCCCTCGAAGGACCCTTTTTAGACATATTTCTTCCTTTCTGGGATCATGAAATTTTAACTTCATACATACTCCATGTAGGTGGCATCTGTTTATCCGTACACACAAAAAGAAGTGCAAAGCCCAGTAATTCTATTCAATATATGCTTAAGAAGATCAAATAAAATATTTATGTCGTAAATTAAAAATTTAAAAGCCATTAACATTTAACTTTATAACTATACTTGCTGAATTACTTTTAATATGATTCACTTATATGTGCTGAAATACAGCAAACCATAAATAAAAGCTAGAAAACTCTACAAATGTATGACAAATACAATCCAATTTATTTTTATTTATTTATTGCTTTCTGGGTCACACTCAGATATGCACAGGGGTTACTCCTGGCTCTGCACTCAAGAATTACTCCTGGCGGTGCTCAGGGGACCCTATGGGATGCTGGGAATCGAACCCGGGTCGGCCGCGCGCAAGGCAAACGCCCTCCCCGCTGTGCTATTGCTCCAGCCCCACAATCCACTTTTTTATAAAATCATTCATAAGTTGCCCTTTCCCAGTAAGAAATGATACCATTTGCTTAAAATATTTTTAATGAATTCTGGCTACATAGAACAATTCCAAACAAGTCTAGAATAAGCCAAATGCGAAGCATTCGGATGTCATTAATTTGTTCATCGCTTAATAACTTATGTGGTTATGCTTGTGGTTGAAATCTGAGAATGGTCTTACAGCGCAGCGGTGAGCTGCGGCGCGTCACAGAGCACTGTTACAGCTCCGAGTTTCCTCCCCCTCCACACTCCCATTTTCACTCTTTTGGGGGCCCAAAGCAGCCCTGGAGAGAACGAAGATCATGAAGTTGGTCTCATCTAATTGCGTTATTTAGGGTATCGCTGTATCAGTAAAATTACCAAGTAAGGAATTACTGTTTCCACCAGCACTGGCACCATTTTAGCAGTGATTAAACAATGATGGAGCAATGATTGATTGGCTGGTATCAGAAGACATGAACGTCCCAAACTTAAAACCAAGTCAGTCGATGCAGAAAATTCATAGGACTTAGTAAGAACGAACTGACAAACCCCCAACTATCACTGTCTCAGACAAAATGGCATTTTAATTCTAATAAAGATCCCACCTGGTTCTCATTGATGACTAGCACTATGTTCAGGTTTTCTTGTATTTTTCGATAAATTCCGACCTTCACTGATACCCTCTTCCAGACGCCCTTAGACTTGTTATCATGAATGGGGCCATCTGGACTTCATCATAGTTCCTAGAAGTCACGAATGGATAAAACTCACTTGCTTTCTAACATCAGAAAAGAACAGGCCCTCGTTTAACTGCTCTGCGGAGAACGGTGCCTTCCTGCAGTATACACTCTATCTCCAACGGTCTCCTGGCACCATTTTCAAACACCAAGACAAGAAAACGCATTACCAAGATCTTTCACAATACTGGCCAAACCCAACACACACTGGCGTCCTGAAGTGAGTCTGGGGCAGAGAAGATGGTCCTTCCCGTTACTCACGGCCACCTCACGCCCAGAGGAAGCTCACCGGCTACGTCCTTGGTGCCCACGGTGAGGACCCCCAGGACGGTTCTCGTGAGGCGTTTCAGAAGCTCCGCCTGCACCACAAGGTCGGGATCGACCAGCAAACAGGACTGCAGGAGCCTGGACAGGGCGGACAGGAACTCGAGGAGGAAGGACGCCTGATCGAGGAGGGAGACGAAGGGGGAAAAACACACCAAGTGAGAAGCCCACCTCACTCAGTCTAAGAAATCAACAAAACACACAATACCTTTACATTCCTGTGCATCATTCTGAGTTTTTGTAAGTTAATTAATAAAAAGATAATCGTGACACTTAAAAGCCTCAGACGCACTGCAGACGAGTCCCTATATTCTATATTCTGGGTAGGCTTCAAAGGCCACAGAAGCGTGGCCAACGCCAGTGACGGCAAACAAAGCGAATATTTCCAAAGGCAAATTCTGAGTTCCACGGGGGGGGGGGGGCGGGGGGGGGGAAGCTTTTAGAGTTTTCATGCCATTAAGTTGTGGAATCAGTATTCTGGAAGAGGCAGAAGGGACATTCCAGAGCCACAAAATCTACAAAGAGAGGCCACAGAACACTTCAGAGCGCACAAGTGGAGCACGAGGCAAGCGAGTTAATGGCCTGGCGACTGCTACAAACAAAATCTGCTCCGGCTTCGTCCTCAACTCTCAGAACGAAAAAAAATGCTACTCTTGATTATGAAAGAAAACGTAAATCTTCCTCAATTAACACGAAGGCTGTCTCTGAAACGTCGCTCGGGACTCATGTCACGTAAGTCTTAGCGGGCAAAGGAACTGCCCAAACCTGATTCTCCGGATACGGAATCACTGAGGGCAGGGGCCAGGGCGGGAGTGTGGGGGCCGCGTGCAGCTGGCCCAGCACCGCACGAGCACTGCGGGGGCGAGCCCTCAACACAGGCTGGGCGTTGCCCATGCCCCCAGAGGGCCAAGAGGACGAGCACTGTGAAGAAGGGTGGGGTCGTCGAGGCCTCAGAGAGCCAAACCGGAAGGAGAAACCGCCCAGCCCTGAAGTAGCCCAAAGGCGTGGGAACGGGAGAAACTGAGGCACGGCCCGGAGAGGGCGCGTCCCTGGGGAGGCGGGGGGGGGGGGGGGCGCAGCTCTGGAAGCACCTAAGTGTCGGGAGGCGCAGGGCCTCCCCAACGCCGCCCGCTTTGCCGTCCCCCGCCCTCCCCCCCTCCCCGTGTCCTCCCCTCCCCCCCTCCATCCCCACAGACACACTCAGCAAAGTGGCTGTTCACAAAACAAATGATAAAACTCATTAGAGAACCGTCGCGCCGTGTCCTCCGGGGCCTCCTGTCCCTGGGCTTCCCTGACACTGTGTGTCCTGTTTGTGTGTCTGTGCCCCTAGACACGCATGTCCTGTCTGTCTGTGCCCTGGGAGACGTGCGTCCTGTCTGTCCTGTCAGGGACACACATTTCCCATCTGTCTGTGCCTCGGAACACATGTGTGCCGTCTGGGACGCGTGTGTCCGGTCCGTCCTGTCTGTCTGTGCCCCGGGAGACGTGCTTCCTCTCTGCCTCTCACGCTAGCCCAGACCCTCCGACTGTCCCCGCTGGAGGGGGCGTCCTAAGACAGGACCCTGCGCCCCGCCCCCCCCAGCCCTTTCTGCCCGCAGGCGCAGCCCCTCCCCCGTGTGCGCTGGCCCCGTCCAGCTCGCGCTCTGGCCAGCTGGGCCGTGTGTGTCCCCCCATCGCCACCTGGCTGCTGCACAGGAGGGAGCGCCAGGGCACCAGGCTGGGCAGAAGCAGCCATAGGGTCTGCCTGGCGCCGACGCTCTCCCGTGAGCAGCAGCCCCGTGGGCCCCGAGGGGCAGTGGGGGCTCCCCTCCGGGGTGAGGACTCTGGTCGTCGCCACTCCGGGCCTTCGTCATGTCCCTCCCGCCGTGGGGTCACTAACAACTCTCCCCGGGGCACAGGCCGGCACCCCAGCCGCGACTGACCGTGACTCGCCCATTCCACGAGAACCGCCGCAGAGCGGGTGCAATGAAGGCGTCGGGCAGCCAGTTTCAAAGGACCTCACGACGCCCGGAGACCCAACAGGGCCCACCGCTCCCCGACAGACCCGTGGACAGGGCACTGCTCAGAAAAGCCCACAAGCAGCCTGCGAGCGAGCACTGGGCGAGGAGCTGCCCGTGAGCGAGCACTGAGTGCGGGGCAGCGGGGAGCAGGGGCAGGGTGGCGCCACACACACACTCACCTGGGCCCGGCAGTGCTCCCGGGAGGACGAGGCGGGCGGCGAGGCCCGGAGCTCCTGCAGGCGGGCGTGCAGGGGGGCGGCCTCTGCAGTGCTGCGGGCGGGAGAGGAAGGAACCTTCACCTGACGCGCCGGGGCAGGGGAGGGAGGCACCCTCGGGGGATCTGCCAGACGCGGGATGCCAAGGGGGGCGCAAACGACCCAGGCGCCAGGGCAAGCCTGACACGGCAAGACGGAACAGGAAACACCAGCGCGGGGGGACCAGAGCAATGGCACAGCGGGGAGGGCGTTTGCCTTGCATGCGGGCCGACCCAGGTTCGATCCCCAGCATCCCAAAGGGTCCCTGGGGCACCACCAGGAGTGATTCCTGAGTGCCGAGCCAGGAAGAACCCCTGAGCATCGCCGGGCGGGACCCAAAAAAGTGCTGGGCTCCCATTTAGTCTTGCCCAAAACACACTCCAATTAAAAAGTAAAAGTCACAACTATGCAGAAACAAAAATAAGAAAACTGGCCCCGAGCAGGAAAGACCCCTGCTCTTACAGCCGTGCTCGCGCCAGGCTTCCCGCCTGCTGCCTCCCCCCCCCCCCCCGCCTGCTCCTCTCGGACCACCCCCCCTCACAGTGCTCCATGGCAGTCAGACGCTCTCTCGCCCCACCAAAAAGGAATAGCACCAGCCACCCTCCGGCCTCCGGGCACCCGGCACGCAGTGTGCCCGTCCCCCTGCCCTGCCCCTGGGCACACAGTGTGTCCGGTCCCCTGCCCCGCCCCGGGGCAGCGCCCCCTCACCTGCACAGCAGCTCGACGAGCCGGGCTTGGCGCAGGGCACTGGCGGTGTGACTGGGCATGACGGCCACCAGGCTGTCCAGGAGGCTGCACACGGCCGACAGCAGCGGGGGCGTCACCAGCACGCGGGGTCTGGGCGCAGGGACCGAGAGCGATGAGTCCCGGGGAAGCCAGGGCGACGCCGTGCCGGGCTGGCCTGTCGGGGAGCAGCAGACAGACACGTTCGGTAGGTCCCCGCCCTGCCCGGCCCGGCCCTGGCTCCCAGCAAGGTCCCCAGGGAGCAGAGCGACGGGTCGTGGTGCTGCCTGGCACCACCTCCACGGCTCTGCGTGTGTGTGAGCGTGTGTGTGTGTGTGTGAGCCTGTTGTGTGTGAGCACGTGTGAGCGTGTGTGTCTGTGTGTGGTAGCATCCATTGTCTCTCTGAGACTGTGTGGGTGTGTGGTGGGGGGTAATATCATGGTGTATATGCAGGGGTGTGTGGTGGGGGTTGACGTCCATGTGTCCGTGTAGACAAAGACTGTGTAAAGTGTGTATCCGCCTCCGGTACACGCACAAGGGACAGGCCAGTCCAGATGTGGTTGTGTCCCGGCACCCATATGCTGAGGGCACTGATGTGGCACCATCTTCCACCCAGACTCCAGGGCCAGGGTATTAGCGACTCTAGATCCTTGCCGTAATTCGATTCCTGAGGAAAGCACTGAGGGCCATGTACTGCATCCCTCCCTGGGACCCGGGCCACGCCCTGCAAGGAACTAACTGGGTGTTCACAGAGGCCTGCTGAGAGCCTCAACTTGGCGTCTGCACGGTCAGCCTGGGGGTCAGTAAGCTTTGCTCCCGTGTGGGTTAGGGAAAGACCTTTTAGTTTTTCAGAGATCTGGGGCTTCGCCGCTGAAGACACAGAACTGCGACCTTTCCTGAAAGACTCTGCAGAGGACAGTTAGCGGGAAAGCTGACTGTCTGAAAACGCTTCCCCTCATGGGCCTAATTCCTTCTTTTTCTTAAACAAACATTATGCTTTGAACAAATACAGAATGAAAAGACAAGAGTGCAGAGACCCTTGGAGCCAGATAGTGCAGCGAGCGGGGCGTTTGCCTTGCGTGAGGCTGGCCCGGGTCTGATCCCCGGCACCCAATATGGTCTCCCAAACCCACCAGGAGTGAGCAGAGCCAGGAGACCACTGGGTACAGGCCAACTAACAACAAAAACAACAAAGACGCCCCAAACCCCTAAATACTAACATCTTACTCCATTTTATCCACCTGCCTACCAACCTCCTTACGAACCGTATATTGCCCCTTTAAATCTGATTTTCCCAAACAATGGGGATTTGGCATGTTAGAATCAACAGCACAATGACCAAAACGACAGTGACGCCGAAACGTTCTCTCGTTCACGAGCCTTCTCCGGTCCTCTCTGCATCCTCTACTGTCCTTCGTTACAGAGGAAACAAGTCCTTTCTCCTGTTCGGATCCCACTTTGCAGCGAGCTGCCCTCCCTGTGTGTCCGCAGGTACCCAACGGGAGATTCCTTCCTCTCCGGCCCTGGAATCTCAGGCTGGACACTAAAGGCAGAATCTTGAATTTGTAGACCCTCGCGATTGGGTCACCAGCCCTTCACGCCGGAGGAAACACGATTTCTTTAAGCCTCACCGCTGCCTAGTAGGTTTTCTCTTAGCAAGCTCTAATACTCTTCTTTGTGACTAATTCCTAAAGGGATCACTTGAGACGAGATAAATCGTGATATCAGTCACTTGTTTTTGGGTGATTTGTTCTTTGGGAGGGCAAGAAGGGAGACACCTGGCAGTGCTCAGGGCTTACTCCTGGCGCAGCACTCAAGGATTAACCCCGGTGGTGCCCGGGGGACCTTGTGGGGTGCTGGGGATCACGCGTGGGTGGGCTCCGTGCAAGAAAAACGTCCGGCCGACGGTACCGTCCACTCCAGCCCCTCCACTGCAGCTCTTCTCTCGCCCGAGTCTGAGTTTCAGAAACCATGATTTGCCATTAGGTATACGCACTTAACTGGTGTGTTGCTGCCTATGCGACAATTGTGCACATGTCCTACGTGTATGGACAGTTGACCAGGCACACGCACTACATGTATGGACAGTCGGCCGCGTACATGTTGGAGCCACATGACACATCAGAAACCAGCAGTTCTCACGGAAAGCTCCACGCCTAACCCCAGGGTACGCGACAAGCCCTCCCGCTCCCGGAGCCGTAGCTCCCTTCACTGAAAGTGAGAAAACTTTCTCTGCGCCACAGTCCACGTATGCATTTAGAACACACACATGAAGTAGTTTCAGAATTGCTCTCAGGTGCTGGAAAACGCACCTCCTCCTGAGGGCTCACCGTCGTTGACGGTTCTCTCAGGTCCCTAGTCCGGGCAGTTCCGAATACGATACCCCTCTGCCAGCAATGCTGCGCTGAATCTCTACACGCAGAAGCACAGGAAGTGCCTAGAAGTGGGACAGCGGATCAAGTGTAAACACAGAGTCCGTTCAACGTGGGCACGTGTCCTCCCCAACGGGCAACTGTTCCAATTTGCTTTTCTCGAGCAGTGGATGAAAGTCACCCTTTCCCACAACCTTGCCAAGAGAATGTACTGCTAACATTTTAATTATCAGCGAGCGATAGATAAGAAAGAGTATCTTGGCATAAGATAAATTTGTATTTATCCAAAGCTAGAGGCTCCTTTTGCATTATTTTTTGGAAAGTGGCCATCTGTTCATAACTTTTACTCACTTTTCCATGAGAAGTTTGAGTTTCTTTACCTCAAATATTAGGAATGATTTTAAGTCAGGGATACTGGCGCTGTATCAATGACTTAATTACAAGTAATTATATCAACTGTGCTTTTACAAGTAATTATATCAGCTGTGCTTTGACTTGACTTATGCTATATTTTCTGCCATACAACGGTTATTTTTTATTAAATGCAATCAAATTTATCAGTCTTTTCTTCTGAAATATTTGTAAGTTTTTTCAAGTTGAAAAAAACACCCTCTCAATTCTTTCCTTTATAGAGAAAGGCATGAAGGTAGAAACTTCTTTCCTATGCTCAGTCTACGGAGAAATCCAGGCATGTATTCCTTGAGCACTTATGTGACGGCAACGTTTTCTCCCGGGCCCTGATGATCCTGCCGCTTCCGGGAGACGACGTGCTTCTCCATCCAGACCCACAGGGAAAGCCGTTTCCTGCAGGCTGCTCACAGGAGAGACTAATCCAGGGACAGGACGCCTCTTCCCCCGTGGATGATCTAGTTTCCTCCTGGTGTGCTCGTGGGCCGCTATCATGATGGATGATTGAGCTCTGCCTTCTTAGAATGGTGTCAAGCCCGGTAAAGCTACTTCCTTTGGAATATCTTCCAATTTCTGCTTGTTTCTCCAGAGGAATGGAAATTTGCTTACCACAATGAAAAGCTTGCTGGTAATTTTATAGGAGTCACCTTAAATTTATAGGTTAACTTAGAGGTGATACTTTTGATGGTTATTCTATCTAAACACAAGGAACGTGTATCCATCTGTTCATGCCTATTTTTGTGATTTTTTTCAAGAATATTTCAGTTTTTTTCATGAGTTCTACATATAACTAAGATCATTCCTAATATTTTTTTTCTTTGTTGTGATTGCTGAGACCACTCTCCACACGCATGAAGGTACCGGCAGAGGAACACAGGCATGTGGGTCCCGGGGCTGAGATCTCCACGCCTGCTCAGATCGGGACTGAGCATCCTCCACCCAGATCCTCCATCTTCCAGTAGGCGGGGGTCACACCCACCAACTGACCCCAAGGCGGTATAATCCCATCAACGGCCAAGACCCAGAGACTATAAAACCCAGCTCCCGGAAGCAGAACATCTTATTATCTCGTTCTTACTTTGAACAACCTGGCAGGCTACTGAATGTAGCCTGCCCACACGGCAGAGTCTGGCAAACTCCCCGTGGCGAACCCAATATGCCAAATACCAGTAACAATGACGGGTCTCATTCTCCTGACCCTGAAAGAGCCTTGAATATGGCACTTTTTAAAATCTCGGGGGTAGGACGAAGATGACGTTACTTGGGCCTGCTCGAGGCAATTGATGAACAACAGGATGATCGTGATCATTGTAATTGCTAGTAGTGATTCCCTTTTCTCCTTTATATGTAGGAATACTATTTACTCAGCCACTGATTAAGCTAACTGAAGCAGGCATGAACTCATTACTTTTTTACTTTTTAAATTTAATTTTCATGAAGTTGTTTACAATAATTATTTGCATTCAACATTTTAACACCAAACCCACCACCATTATTCTGAATTTTCCTACCACCACCCAAGCCAGCCCCATAGGCAGATGTTTGATAATTTATTTTGTATTGCTTATTATGAACAGTATGAGATGTTGTATGGCCATGAAAATGGCCACGCACTCCTAGAAATTCTAAATTATTTTGAAATATTTGGGGTCATTAGAGGTAATTTTTCTCATGTGCCTATAGGAAGACTGATTTTTGTATGCTAACTAGTCGTGCAACCTTACTGAATTCTTTTATAGCTTAAATTAAGGTCTGCCCATCATTTTTGTTTGATTCTTATTTTGGGCCATACACGTCCTGGTTCTGTGCTCGGGGATCGCTCCTGGGGCAAAACCCAGGTCAGCCACAAGCAAGGCAAGCGACTTATCTATTGTATTATCTTTCCTGTTTTATTTCTTAAAAGGTTCCAAAGTGTGCTAATTAAAATAAGTGAAAAGACAGAATTATTTCTGCTCTTATTCTTACACTTCTCTTTGAAGTCTCTTGTCTAATGCCTATACTACAAGGCGGAGTAACAGTGAATGTGGCAGAGACTCTAATTCTACCTTAGTGAAAACGATCCTAACTTTATGATGGAGTATATACTCTATCTTGCCAAGGTAATATCCATCAATTCCCACTTTGTTTTTTCAAAAATTTTTTCTTTTTTTTTTTTTAGTGATCTATTCTTCAATCCATTTCAATCGCATCTCCTAGATCTGAAGCAGAAGGTTCAATTTTGTCCTTTTCTATGGGACAATTTTTCATTACTTCAGGTCTCTTTGATGCTATTCCTCCACAGTACCACCAACCTTTTTAAATTGCCTAGGCCAAATTCTAATAATTTTGTGACCTTGAATATCTTCTCATTTATAGAATAAAGGAAACCAACAGCCAGAGTAGGTGTGAGGTTTTAAGAAGATAATATGCAGAAACTGTCTGCTCAGGGCTCACTGCCTTGGAACCTCAGAAACGCTCTCCATTTTCTTTGGGTTGGTTTGTTTGGGGGCCACACCCAGCAGTGCTCAGGGCTTACAACAGGCTCTGCACACAGGGATCACTCCTGGCAGTGTTCAAAGGACCAAAAGGGATGCCACTTGCATGCAAGGGAAGTGTCCTTCCTGCTACACTACCAATCCGGTCCCTGAAATTGCTCTTAATTTTCTTTTGAGGCCTAACATGACAGGAAGAAAACATTCTGCAAAATTTGAAACTCAAGATATCGAAGCAATAGCTTTCCTATGGCGATGAAGATAAGAAAGATTTGACAAATCAAATAGAACTTGTGAAATATATTCACAAAACTGGTATTCTATATCTTGGCACTTCTGGGCCAAGCCTATAAAAGCAAAGGATACTCATAAGAGGGGAGGAGTCAGTATTTAAAAGTTAAAGCTATCAATAAAGTCAAGATATTTTTTTATTTTGCAGTGCTGGGGTTCCAACCTGGGACCGCAAATACTCAAGGTACGTGCCCTACTATTAAGCAACATTGCTGGCCTAACAAAACTTTTGTATCTTAACTACTGGGCCCGCTCGAGCAAATCGATGAACAACGGGAAGGCTGTGACCATGACCGACCGTGATGTTAACTAGAAAGAACTACCCCAATTATTTTTGTTTTGAGATTTTGATATTTGGGCCATACCTGGCTGTGCTTAGCTAAGGCTAACTCCTTGCTCTGCGCTCAGGGATAAATCCGGGCAGTGCTTAGAGATCACCCCTGGCAGTGCTCAGGAGACCAAATGTGGTGCTGAGGATGTCACCATGGTTGGGTGTGCAAGGCAAGTGCCTTCGCCCCTGCGACATCTCTCTGGCCCCTGCTAGTTACATTTTAGTGCTCAAATCTTAAGGTTCATTGGCAATACACATTTAATTAATTCTTTGCAGCACCATTCAAGGACTTTGTGACAGGCACAACAGTAATAAAAAGAGTTAAAGATTGCTGTTCTTGGTCAAAAGAGACCTACTGAAGTAATGACAATCAGGAAAGCACGGTATGAATGTGCTCTACAATCAGGATTCTTCAAAATAACCCTAAGTCAATTCACGCAAGTAAACAACAAAATTATACAACTCTAAGTCCACACAAAAGCCCCTGTAGGTTGTTCACGGAAATACTGATGTTAGGCCGGAGGTACAGGACAGTGGAGAGGAGCAAGCCAGGGTTCTCTGAGCCCCCTGTACACAGAGTCAGGAGTAAGCCCTGAGCACAGAGCCAGGAGTGACCCCAGAGCACAGGGCCAGGAGGAAGCCCCGGGCACAGCTGGGTATAGCCCCCAACACAAAACAAAAAAAAGAAACATTCGTCATAGCCTAAAAGTGAAAAACTTCAAGTGTCGATTAGAAAATGGATTGGTCAATGAAATGTGGCGCATCTGTACTGTGGAATATAATTCGGCTGCAAAACTACATGAAAAGAGGGAAACTTTTCAAAATGACGTACAGACACGCTAGAGTACAGATGAGCCCAGAATATGTGCCAAGTGAAAGAAGTCACTCACAAAAGACTACAATGCTCAAATGCCATTAGAAGCAATGTTCGAAAAGGCAGATCCGTAGGGCGGCAAAATTGTTCAGTGGCTGCCTCGGGCGGGAGAGAGGCAGTGGGAAGCGGTGATGGAGATGCAAGTGAGCACGGGCTTCCTCGGGTGAGAAGTGCTCAAAAACTGACTGGGGGGGCGGGCTAGCCACTCAACTCTAGAGATGTATAAAAACAATTAACTATGCTTGAAATTAGGTGGCCTGGGTGACACGGGGATCACTGCAATAAAGCCATTTAAAGAAGAGGAACAAAAAAATGACAACTCCTGTTCTTTGTCTCTGACATTTGCTTTTTTGACTCCTTTTGTTTTTAAAAGAATCCTCAGGGCACCGTCTAGAAAGCCTTTTGTATAGTGCTCACATAATTACCAAAAACCAGAGCTGGCCACCACTGAATCAGTTAAATGACAAATAGGATAATGAGGATTCAGAAGTTTTGGCAAGTATTTGCTAGTATTACTGAATTAGCAAGAATTAGCAAGTATTTCTGAAGCTTTACAAGTCATTTCCTCTGTAAACACTTCAGTATTTGAAATTACCTTCTTTTTAGGTGTTTTTAGGTCCTTTCGGGTTAACAATGTAATGATACTGAATAAAGACTTACATGCTCCAAGCTAAGCTGTAGTCTCCAAAACAGGAAAAGTTTAAAGCATAATTAAGCTGAAAGCAATCCCGAAGAAAAAGGGTCAAGTCACCATAAGTGACTCTCAGGCATTGATACTCTGTCTGCATCTCCTCTGAAAGTACTTATAACCGGCCTCTCTTCACTTTCCAGTGCACTACTGTAACCAATCTCTCCTCCCAGGAGAAGAAAAGAATGAAATAAACTGAGTCAGTCACTGGTTTCCCAGTAGGGATCTCAACGGCCCCTGGCTCCCCCAGTAACAGAGCCAGCGGCGATGCTCTGGGCCACCTTCCCATTTATTAGCCAAGGTTGTTTGTGAGTTGCTGATCTATTTACTCTAATCTACCATGTTATGCAGTGCCTCCTTGAGTTCTTCTTTCACCGCATCTCTCTGATCGGGTTACTTTTCTTCTTGAGAGGAGCAAGCGCTCCTAAAACAATACCTTGAAAAAGTTTTAGTAATGGCGGGTGAGACACAATCATTACCATAATGAAATACAAGTGTAAAATTTAATGTAATAGACTTTAGATGCCAGAGTTGACACCGTGCACGCATGCACATGAGAATGGGCATTTTATTATGGTGCTCAATGGTTTTGATTTTCTTATTTACATGGGTCACAATCATAGAGGAATTCCTAGTTGGCTCCTAGGGATTTATTTTCTGACCATTCTATCTGCCCGTTCTTAAAGTTTTGCTGGAATAAGCAACATCCAGTGGATTTGCTATGTGCCAAGGGGGAAGGTTGCGTCTGGGAGGGAATCGGGGACACAGGTGGAGGGAAGGTTGTGCTGGTGGTGTGGCCACAGTAAGTGCTTGAAACAACCGTGTAATGAGCAACTTTGTAAATCACGGTGTCTTTAATAAAAACAATAGCACTGTGGCACTGTCCTCCCGTTGTTCATCGATTCGCTCGAGCGGGAACCAGTAATGTCTCCATCGTGAGACTTGTTACTGCTTTGGGCTATCTCAAATATGCCACAGGGAGATTGCCAGGCTCTGCCATGCGGGCAGGATACTCTTGGTAGCTTGCCAGGCTCTCCGAGAGGGGCGGAGGAATCGAACCCGAGTCGGCCAGGTTGGCTGCGTGCAAGGCAAACGCCCTACCCGCTGTGCTATCACTCCAGCCCAATAAAAATAATATTAATTTAAAAAAAAAATCAAACTGATACCTTGAGTCCCAAACTGGTGCTGTGAGGCCTCGGGCAGGAGCAGCGGCTGGAACTCGGCACTTCCGGAGGGAGGCGTCACCTAGGAAGCAGCGAGGACAGTTACTTCCCTCAGGAGTGTGACAACCGAGAGTGACGCAAACTGTCTCCTGCCGGGAAGGCTGCGAGCAGACTGAGAGTGGCAGCAGCCACCATGGGCTCCAACCACACTTTCTGCTCCTTCCTCTCCTGGTACATATTATGGAAATCAGCAGAAAGGCACGGATTCAATAGGAAGCCCGATTTACCCGAGCAGGAGTGCAAAAAAGATCTTTCTCTCCCCATTTTCTTTTTTTTGGCTTTTTGGGTCACACCTGGAGATGCATAGGGGTTACTCCTGGCTCTGCACTCAGGAATTACCCCTGGCGGTGCTCAGGGGACCCTATGGGATTCTGGGAATCGAACCCGGGTTGGCCGCGTGCAAGGCAAACGTGCTACCTGCTGTGCTATTGCTCCAGCCCCAGAATGCAACCGTTTTTAAAACTTTCAACGGAACGGTCTGTACAGGCAAACATTATTCACCTCCAGGTGGGTGGCTGCACGATTGCATGGCCTCCTGATACACACCGACGTATCAGGAAACCGTGTCTGCTGGGTTCCTTCTGTGAAGAAACGCCTTTTCTGGCCGTCAGTGCATTCTTGTAAGAGCGTGGACTGCCCGTGCCGGATAAGCTCCGTGCTAGCTCATGCAGACAGCAGGCGCAGTCTTCAGGATTCAGGAACCAACGTTCCCTCACAGTGCGATTCTCCCCGGCTCTTAGCCTCACCCTCACGGGGCCCCTGGACCTGATCTAACAGACTGAAGCACAACCCAGAGGTTCTGGGAGAATACACTTGGGGAGGAAACGACCAGGAAGCAGTCTAGTGTCCAATTCCCCTTTCTTTTTTCTTTTTTGGCTTTTTGGGTCACGCCTGGCGATGCTCAGGGGTAACTCCTGGCTCATGCCCTCAGGAATCACTCCTGGCAGTGCTCGGGGGACCATATGGGGTGCCAGGTTGGCGGTGTGCAAGGCAAACGCCCTCCCCGCTGTGTTATGGCTCCAGCCCCCGAATTCCCCTTTCCACTGAAATTCTCCATCCCTTCTCATCACGGCAGGTCTCACTTTCCTAAAGAACAATGACAAGGCGTGATAAAAAGCCACAGCTCCAGGACATGGGCTTAAGTCACTGAGGAATCTCCCAGACAGAGTTCAGTCTGTGGAGAGCACTTGGAGATGAGCAAACATTAAACGCCTCCCTTTACACGTGACTAGAGACAGGTAACAGGGACAGCCTGGCGTGAACAGGCTGAGAGTGAGTGAGTGACAGCTACTGTCACCGACAGGGATGCACTGGGGCTGGCCACGCGGGGCTGACCAGCACCTGGGAATGCCACACATGCCCACACCGGCCAGAAGAAAGCCAAGACGGGAGGGAATCCCTTCACTCTCCTGGGCCCCTTCCACATCCCTTCAACTCTGCAGCCGTCACGCAACAAAACCCGGGACGCTCAGGACAGGGCAGGGCCACTGCGAAGGGCCTCCATGGCTCACTGGAAGGCGAGCGGTGACTAGGGACCAAGGCCACGCGTCAGCGACGGCTGTGGCTTCTGCAGGACAACCAGAGGGAGGACACGCAGGTGTCAAGCATCCGGCTACTGGGTGGAGTGGGACTGCAGGGGCACGTGCTCGCCCGACATGCAGTCGACCCTGTCTACAGCCCTATCGGTCCTCAGCCCCCCACGTGGTCCCGAGTGAGGGCAGAGCTGGGCAGAGGCCCTGGACACTCCTGGGTGTGACCCCAAAGCAAAAACAAATGAAAGAAAGCGTGGCCATAGCAAGTGCCAGACTAATAGTAGTGTAACTTAGGCCATGTGGCTAAAATATATGGCTTCTGTATATAGTAAAATATATATAGGGCTGGAGCAATAGCACAGCGGTAGGGCGTTTGCCTTGCACGCAGCCAACATGGCCGACCCGAGTTCGATTCCTCCGCCCCTCTCGGAGAGCCTGGCAAGCTACCGAGAGTATCTCGCCCGCACAGCAAAGCCTGGCAAGCTACCCGTGACGTATTCGATATGCCAAACACAGTAACGAGTCTCACAATTTGTTGTGAGATGTTGCTGGTGCCCGCTCGAGCAAATTGATGAACAATGGGAGGACAGTACTATATATATGTGTGTGTGTGTGTGTGTAAATATATATGTGTGTGTGTGTGTGTATGTGTGTGTGTGTGTGTGTGTGTGTGTTTAAAGACAAAACTACATGACAGTAAATGCTCTCCCGTGCTCAGATTGCCTGTTTGAAAGTAACCGTTAATCAGTCCTTGTCACATCACTGATACTCATTGGTATGTAACCGTGACTCTTTGTTTTGAAATCTCTAACAGTCAGTGTCAGAATCCAGCGGTCTGGGGTCCCCTTCCTGGAGTCTCAGCCAACCACATCAGAGGGTCGGTCGATGCCAGGATGGGGAAGACGCAGAGCTGCGAGGGTCCCCCAGGCCAGCCCAGAGGACCTGGGGCCTCCAGAGCCATCCCACGGGCTGTTGGGGGGCCCAGGGTCATACTACAGTTGTTTGGGGCCCCAGGGCCATACCTCAGACTCATTCGGGGGGCCCCAGGACAACACTCACGAGGGCCGCGAGGACCCAGTGTCAGCTCATGTGTCTGAGCCCCTGGACTGTCTCCCTAGTCTAGAAAAGCCCCTAAAATATAAAAGCCAAGAACCACCCCTGCTTCACTGGAACACCGGCAATTCTGAGAAGCCCAAGTGCCCAGGGACACCCCGGGATGCCCAGTTCCTCATGCAGGGGCAGCGGAAACTGTGTCCTCGAGCACTGATGGGGGGCAACGCCCTGGAGGCAACAGGGTCACTGCTCTTTTGTGATACACAGGGATATAGCGTGGCCTTGCCGGCAGCCAGAGCACCCAGGCCCAGGACTCATCAGACAGCACCAGGCGGGTCCCTGAGGGGCACCAAGGCACAGCACGGACACCAGCCTGACACAGTCCGCGTGCGACACCCCCGCCAGAGAGCAGGGCTCTCAGGGAGACAGAGGGAAACGCACAGGCGCCAGTGGAAGATGGCATTCTTCTCCAGTCTAAGACAGTCACCACGCGGTGGGTGAGGAAAGTCACTAAAACCAAAACTACTTGGATTTGGAATTGCCTCTCCCCGCCCCCCCCCAATATCCCCACTGACCACAAACGAAGGGTGAACTGTGTAAATTCTGATTAATCATGCTAGTTTGTAAGCTACAAGATATAAATCTTATATGACTTTATGTAAGAATTATTTGTTTTAAAAAATAACACATTGGATTTATGTTGCTAAAAGTCTATGCCCCATGAAACATTGAGATTTTGTCATAATAATGATATAATAAATACCTTCAAATTTTTTCATGGGAAATCTAGTACCATAATCTATAAGATACATGCTAGTATAAAAATGAAAAGTTTTGATCTCCTTGTTTTTTACACTTACCTTTATATAGAAACACAACTTGCTGTCTACAGATAACTAAGATAACTCAAAGATAATTAGAGCTGATTTATTAAACAGAGCCAACTACTAATCAAGTACTAGCTAAACCAAAGATGTGAAGAATGTACAAGATTCGACTAAAGACCTTCCCACAAGCAGAAAAGTCTAAAAAGAAATCACTTTCAGGTCCTTCTGTGAGCTAAATAACCAATTAATAAGACTCTATTTGTGTTTAACCAAACTGTAATTTCTCTTTTTGAAACGAGGATACATTCTACTCTAGCTTGGAAAGGAAAGCATGACATCTAGTGGAACCAGGGTAGGTAATTAGGCTACTTTTCTGAACAAAGATTTTTCAATTTAGCAAAAACAGAAACTCTTCCAAGCATAAGAAGGGCTTTGAAAAGTACAGCAAAACACACCCATCACTGAGAAACTGCAGAAGGGAAACCTTATTAGTGCTGGCATAATTACTTAAGTCTCAGATCATCTTTTGCTCCTGGAAACAGGTGTCTTCCGAAAAGATCCTAAAATGCAACCACTGTTTTCAAGAACACTTTAAAACTGAAGGTAATGTGTTCCAGTTAAGAGTAAGTCACTTTTGGGGCTGAAGCGATCGCACAGTAGGTAGGGCGTTTGCCTTGCACATGGCCAACCTGGGTTCAATTCTTCCGCCCCTCTCGGAGAGCCCGGCAAGCTACTGAGAGTATCCCGCCCACACAGCAGAGCCTGGCAAGCTCCCTGTGGAGTATTCAATATGCCAGACACAGTAACAGGTCTCACAATGGAGATGCTACCGGTGCCCACTCTTACAATGGAGACGTTACTGGTGCCCGCTCAAGCAAATCCAGCAAATCGATTAACAACAGGACAGTGCTACATCGCTGTTATTTAGAACCACTTAAATGAGTCCGGCCAAAGTAACTGCACGGAGGGAAGGAAGGAGACGTATCTGACAGAAGCATCTGGAATTGTGCTGGGAAGTATCAGTGCCCCTCGGGAAAGATCGAACGGCTTGGGCGCTCGGAAGCGCACTGTCCTGAGGCTGGATTGGGGCAGCAGCTAGGGCGCAACTGTGGTTCAGTACGACCACGGCCAGGAGTCATTCCTGGGCCCAGAGCTGGGAGTCAGCCCTGAGCACCGCCAGGTGTGGCCCCAAATATAAAACAGTGGCCTTGCTCTTCAGCAGGACATCATGGCAATGAAACACTATTGGTTATGTGGGATCTGAGCCTTCTAGTAGTAAGCGCGACATCAATTCAAAAGAGACACCAAGGATCCCTCTTCGAGGACACGGGAGCAGCGGAGGCGCAAGGCCGACCCCGAGTGAACAGCCAGTGGACGGCCACGCAAGGGGGCACAGCACAACGCACAGCCGCATCTTCCATGCCTGCTCCCATCTCGCCACTCTGTAAATTCAGATCATTTTCCCAGAGATTCAAAATAAAGCATCCAGTGACATGTTCTTAGAGATACCATTGTTTCCGAGGTCGAGAGAGAGGCCGGATCTTGATCGTGAGCGGATATCCCAGCTGGAGCCCACCAGAACTTGAACGAGTCGTCCAAACCTGGAACAGCAGGAAAACCGTGAGCGAGAACTGTGCCCTGCATCCCGGAATCCGCGGGAGAGAATGCTGGTTCTGACGATTCTTAATCATATACACACTTACACATAAAGCTGACACCACAAAAAAACTTAACGACTATTTGCTGGCTTATTTAGCTTAATCCAACACCAAGAGCTTCCAACTTGAACAGGCCTAAGACTCACTGAGAGTTTGTTAAAGAAGCTTCCGGAGCCCTTATCCAAGAGATCGACCCCCAAACTCACGTAGGAGGGGGACATGAACTTCCTGTAAGCTCAGAATGGCAGACGCGGTAATTGTGTCAGAGTAACGCTAATCCAGAAAAGGACGATTTCCTCTGGATTCTTTGAAAAAGTGAGTCCAGCACTGTCTAGCACTGCCCTCCCATTGTTCATCGATTCGCTCGAGCGGGCACCAGTAATGTCTCTATTGTGAGACTTGTTACGGTTCCTGGCGTATCGAATACGCCACGGGGAGCTGGCCAGGCTCTGCTGTGTGGGTGGGATACTCTCAGTAGCTTGCCGGGCTCTCCGAGAGGGATGGAGGAATCGAACCCAGATAGGCCAATGTGCAAGGTAAATGCCCTACCCGCTGTGCTATCGCTCCAGCCCCAACAAGTGATTAATAAATTAGAAATTCACCTGTAAGCATTTAGAGGCAAACAAACTTTGTCCGTGTCAGTAATTACTTTTAAATGGCTCAGAAATACGTATCTGGAGCCGGAGCAATTGCACAGTAGGGAGGGCATTTGCCTGCACGTGGCCAACCCAGGCTCGATCCCTAAAAACAGAGTCAGGAGTAATCACTGAGCACTGGCAGGTGCGGTCCAAACCCTCCCCCCCCAAAAAAAAATAAAATCTCTAAACAAGTACACAGATTTCATTCTTTCATGCACATATATGTACATGGCATGAAAGGAAGTATAAGGTAAAGGTAAAGGTAAAGGCCCTCCCGTTGATCGTCGATTTGCTCGAGCGGGCCCAGTAACGTCTCCATTGGAGACTTTGTTGTTACTGTGTCTGGCATATCGAATACTCTCGGTAGCTTGCCGGGCTCTCCAAGAGGGGCGGAGGAATCGAACTCGGGTCGGCCATGTTGGCCGCTTGTAAGGCGAACGCCCTACCCACTGTGCTATCGCTCCAGCCCCCAAAAGCTGTAACATCGAAGCACTCTGAACAATGCACCTTTTCTATATGTATGAAAAGTCAAGATTTTTAAAAATTCCTTTAAAATTAAAGTCCGGGGGCTGGAGCAATAGCACAGCGGGGAGGGCGTTTGCCTTGCACGCGGCCAACCCGGGTTCGATTCCCAGCATCCCATATGGTCCCCCGAGCACCGCCAGGAGTAACTCCTGAGTGCAGAGCCAGGAGTAACCCCTGTGCATCGCCGGGTGTGACCCAAAAAGCAAAAAAAAAAAAAAAAAAAATTACAGTCCAATTTTGTTATTAAATTACTATTTATTACGAGGCCCAATTATCATTTAACTGCTCTAAGCTGATACACTTGGGAAACCCACGAGAACCTATCAACAGAGAGAGAGAAAAAGGCTCCATTCAGCACGATGCTTCGAGAAAGGCAGCCAGGCAGCAAACACACAGAACCTGAAGCGCACAGGCAAAACGAATCAGGAAATGTAGGGAAAGGGCTTGATTTTCATGGCCTAAGAAAAACCTTCCCCAAAGTACGCTATTAATAAGGAGGGGGAAAAAACATGACTTTCTGAAGGGCATTAAAACAAAACTTATGAAAGATTAATATGATGTCAAAACGGTTTCCATAAAGAATTTATAAGATAGCAAAAAGGCTTAAGCGATGTTTAGAGAAAGCAAAGAATACAAACGTACATAATATATGAACACAATCAAGTAAAATAAACAAAAGCTCTATAGAGACGGAAGACTCGGGGAGAGGAAAATAACCGACATCTCCAAACCAGCCTCGGGCACAGGGAGACAAAAGCTTCTCCCACAAACCCTTTCTGGCCTTTGAAGTGTTTCAGAGCACAAAGAGGCGTTCAACAGTTGGAAACGATGATTTCCTAACAGGTGATTTCCTAACAGGGACAGGTGAGCGCACTGACCGTCGGAATCACCGTGGCCTTCTGCAGTGTCATCCGGAGCCGCGGGAACCGAATCACACGTGGAGGGTGCCAGGAAGCGGTGCTTCACCATCTGATGCAGGTGCTCATAGAAACGGCAGTGGCTCAGGAGCGCCTGGAGGGCAGGTGTGCCCACGAGAGACAGGCCCGAATCCTCGTCATGGACACAAGGGCCCTGAGAGAGGAGAGAGACGTTGAGCCCGGCTCCCGACGGTGCCCTCAGTCACACATGGGCGCCTCGGCCGACTCCAAAGCCCTCCCCGAAGGCAGCGGGGCTCCCCCAGGCGCTGCCACACGTGCAGCTTCCAACACCAAAAACACATCCACCCCCCCAAGTGGTACTGTCTGACCCACAGTCCTTAACACCAGAATCCACAGGTCCAGAAGCGCTGCCCCAGGTGAGCTCTGCAGCGGGCACGCGCGAGTGTGTGTGTGAACGCGCCCACACTCTCCACAGAAGACGGGGGAGGGCGCGTGGGCCGTGACACGCTCCCATCTCTGGGCAAGCCTCTCTGCTCAATTCTTCACGGTGCCTCGCACTACTTTTCGTGGCAGAAGTCAAGCATCTGGGTTGGCCGAAGCGTCGTAAATAATTCTACCTTTCGTTTATATAGACTTCTAATTTTGGGAAATAGTGATCAAGATTTCAAAAGCGTAAGACAAAGCAAAGTAGAAGAGAGAAATGAAAAACCATGCAGTGTCAACAGGAAACGTCTGTTCCAAACATCCCCAACACGCATGAGTCAGTAGATGTATGTGTGTGTGTGTGTGTGTGTGTGTGTGTGTGTGTGTGTGTTTCCCTCACCACTCTCCACTACCAACAACAAAAACAAAAACCAGAAGCTGAATCTTACTAGGCAGAAAGAGAAAGTTACTCACACAGAAAGGGATAATCAACAAAAATAATGTGGTGTCCACGGGTCCCCCCCCCCTTTTTGAAAACACCATCATCTTTAATCAGCTTTAATCCCACCTCCGTGTGAAGGCCTTTGATGGGCGATGCTGTAACTGTGTGTTCCAATGAGCCTGCCCGGCACTGTGCCCTTCCACTTCGTGAGAGATCAGTCCTCACACTTAATAAGAAATGCCCCTGTCCAGTGAACCGCCGGCCTGGGATGGCCACCACCGTCACTCGAAATTCAGAGGTCCAGGAGACGCACGTTCAAAGAGAGCACGGTCTATGCAAGGACCGTGGCCCTCAGCCCCTTATCTCGGCAAGAAGGAACGACCCCAAGTCACAGGCATGGCCGAAAATTCTTCGCCAAGTCCAGCACTGGAGACTCACAGTCGCTGTTGAACAGCACAATTAAAGATAGTTCAAGAAAGGATTAACAAAGATTAAAGGATAAAACGTTCAGCCAAGTTTCTTTACTCACTTACGCCAACTTGTAAAAAAGCAAATCATTAACATAAAACTCTCAAGCCAAGGGGTAAAAACACTATTTTTTGAATACGGCTTAGCAATGTCCAGAAGCCTACCAAAATATCTGACTACAAATTATGTCTGATTATTTTGTTCACTATTGAAGAATCGTCTCTATATAAGTGCTTCCTGGAGGAGGTTACAGCCACAGTCCAATACTCACAAAGACTTAACAAAAGTAGTTGAAGGCACACAGACTGCATCAATCTAGAAAACGGGCTTTGTAAGAGTTCTTACAGCTGCTGATTCTTTATTTTGAAAAGGCCTTTTGAGGGTTCTTACCATGTGCTAGGAAAAAAAGGTGCTACAAATCACCTTTGATTTAACTGTGATTTCAGGGTGAGAAACAATATGCGTAAATATGAAGTACAACTGAAGGAAATATTCTCATTTACCTGGACTGTCTCTCTAACTTAACCAGCTTTACTTACCCCTAATTACTGCATTTTTAAAAAATCATCAAGATTTACGAAACAGGAGAAATAAAGACAACAATAGGAGTCAGACGACATATTTCATTGTTGTCGAGAATATGTATCACTTGTCATCCTGTTGATCTTCAATTTTGCCCGAGCAGGCGCCGGTAACATCTCCATTTGTCCCTGTCGTGTGCTAGTGTAGCCCAACGGCCATCTGCTCGCTCCTGGAACACGAAGAGCCTCAAACCGTTTGTTCAGGGTTTTGATGAAGAAGTCTGACCATCTCGTAGGCGGGCGGCCATGCGATCTTTTGACGTCCCACGGAATCCAGTGGGTAACAGCTCTAGTCCAGCGGTCGTCTCTAAATCGTGTTACGTGTCCAGCCCATCTGATTTTTGATACCTTGGCAAACGAGACAGAGTCCTTGATTCTTGATCTTCGATGGAGATCGGAACTCCAGATTCTATCTCTCATTTGAGTGAAGCGTGATACTCCAAGCATAGCTCTTTCGATTCCTCTTTGGGAGACCCAAATAGCGTTCTCGTCCTGTTTTCGTAGGGCCCAGGTCTCTGAGGCGTATGTTAATGCACTGTAGCATTGTCCTCCCGTTGTTCATCGATTTGCTCGAGCAGGCACCAGTAACGTCTCCATTGGAGACTTTGTTGTTACTGTGTCTGGCATATCGAATACGTCACGGGGAGCTTGCCAGGCTCTGCCGTGCGGGCGAGATACTCTCAGTAGCTTGCCGGGCTCTCCCGAGAGGGGCGGAGGAATCGAACCTGGGCCGACCAGGTCGGCTGCGTGCAAGGCAAACGCCGTAACCACTGTGCTATCGCTCCAAAATTATGTAATAGGCAAAAAACGTACCATCTGACAATAGAAAAAAATCCTTGAAGGTGAATAATTGAAGATTTCCTACGTGTTCCGAGACGGGGCCGGTGAGCTGTGAGGCAGAGCAGGACCCGAGGGCCAGGCAACCCCCATGTCACTGGGAGGACAATCACATCCCCTAACGGAAATGTCTAATACCTCTCAGGTGTGTCTTTCGACCCTTAAAATTGTCTTTCCTTCCTTTTCCCCACTTACTCTTTATTTATTTTTGGTTCTGGAGTCACATCCCGCTGTGCTCAGGGCTGACCCTGGGCTCTCACTCAGGGGGCCCTGTGGGATGCGGGGATCGAACCTATGTCGGCCACGTGCAAGGCAAGCGCCCTCCCTGCTGTCCTCTCTCGCCAGCTCCTCTTGTTACTCATTTGTACTGATTTCCCACTGGTATCAGATACTACGAAGCTGCAGACTCACCACCCCAACGCCGATGCCCCCAAGAGCAGCCACGGAGAGTCCCTCATTTCTTCCTCCACTGCTCCTAGGAACCACGATTTTCTCCAAGTCGAGCAATTAGTTTTGCGAAAAGATAATATAAAATTCAATCTGCCAAGTAGTTCTTTAGAACCTAATTTTTTTTCTCTGCCTATAAATCACGGAGAAAATTATTCAGCCTACTGAAGAAGTTAAACTGAGTCTGATGTGACAAAGGAATTAATATCCCAGAAAATAAAGACTAAGGAATAGAAATGTAAAAGATAAGGTGACAGAAAAAAAAAACACAATTCAGAGGGGGCTCATATGATTTGTCAAAAGATAAAACAAAAGCAAAACAAAGAAAAAATTTTAAAGCAAAAAAAAAATTAAAAAAATAATTGTCATAACCAACCAAAAGATAAAGAACAGCTCCATCTTGAAATTAAGTTTCTTGCTGGATGTCACACGAGAGACAGGAAAAACAAGCACCACCATTACAATTCCAGAACATCAAAGACGAAGATGAGAGGCCGGAGCGACAGCACAGCGGGTGGGGCACGTGCCTGGCACGCCGACAACCCAGGGTCCATCCCTGGACCCCAAGGCCCCCCCTAACTCCCTGAGCACAGAAACGAGACTGACCCCTGAGCACTGTTGGGTGTGGCCCCCAAACCGAAAAGATTTAAAAAACAAAAGCCACACAACGAAAAAACGAAGATGAAGAGATGGTAGAAGAAAGAGCTGGCACAAAGGCAGTGACGAAGGCCACACGAGTGCCCGGCTTCTTCCTCCAGAGCCGCCCCGGCCGCCGGACCGCAGCAGAGCGACCTTCCGAGGAGGGAGGATGTCAGCCTTGCGCCTGCCAACTATCCAGATTATTAATCCAGTGCCACTAACAGAGCCTCAGATCCAGAAGAACACCCAAAGCTTCTGCTCGTGCACTCGTCATCAGGTAAGAGGACAATCACCTTTTCTTTTTTTTTTCTTTTTTGCTTTCTGGGTCACACCCAGCAATGCACAGGGGTTAGTCCTGGCTCTGCACTCAGGAATTACTCTTAGCAGTGCTCAGGGGTCCATATGGGATGCTGGGAATCGAACTCAGGTCGGCCGCCTGCAAGGCAAACGCGCTACCCGCTGTGCTATTGCTCCAGCCCCCCCCCCCCTTTTTTTTCCTTTTTTGGCTTTGGGTGACACGTGCTCAGCTATGCTCGGGACCGGCTCCTGACTTCGTGCTCAGGGCTCACTCCCGACAGGGTTGCAGGAGCCCTACACAGCCCCAGGGACCGGGTGAGCCGCCTGCAAGGCTGCGGTACTCTCCTGGTCCAAAGACACCAGAGGTTCTGTTCACAGTTTTCCTGCCTCCTGGGTCCCACCCGGCTGTGCTCAGGACTTACTCCGGGCTCCGTGCTCAGAGCTCACTCCTGCTGGGGCTCAGACAACACAGTGTGCCACGCATGACGTGACCTGAGCCTGGGTCGTTCAGCTGCAAGGCTGGCAGCTTTCCTAGCCACGAGGCCTCCGACCCCGACTACCAGGGTAAGTTCTCAGGAGAGGGCCCTGGCGTGTGGGACGGCGGGAAAGCGCACATCACCCCATGAGAGAACGGACCCCTGACCCAGCTGGGCCTTCAGGCTGTATGCACTCCTAGAACGCTCAGGCATCCCAAGTGCCAGGGGGTCGGTCTGACGGCCCTAAAAGCAGAGCTAAGGAAATGGAGGCACAGAGCGACCCAGGGCTCCGCAATGCACATTGCAACTTCATTTCAACCACGGCAGCCGAGAAGGCAGATGATCAAGGAACACAGCCAGAGTGAAGAATACACTGGTCTGCAGGAGAGAGCGACGAGCGAGGGACAGGCACGGACCCGTCACCACCAAGCTCGAAGGCGACCCTGAGCACTGCCAGACTCAAGCACCAGGAGTGAAGTCTGAGCACTGGGCCAGGAGTGAGCCCTGCACACACAGGCTGTGGCCCGAATAAAAGTGAAACAGCATCAACACAAGGGAATCCATGGTATTTCTATCTGCAAGCAATGAACTAGAAAATCTAAAAAGAAACATCATTCACATCAACGGGGCCTCAAAAAAAAAAAAAAGTCACCACTGAATCAGTTTAATGGAAGACTTACACAAAGGAAGCTCCAAAGAAATAACAGATCAAGGAAATGAAAGCACATCTGCTGTTCATGGGGTGGAAGGAGTTAAGATGGCCCAAATCACAATGTTCCATGCCACGCACTACCCGTGTTCAACGTAGGAATACGGCCAAAGTCACAATTCTCCATTCTACTCACTCTTCATCATCCATGCAGTCCCCATCAAAACACCCATGACACTTTTTAAAGACACACACCATACACAGCTAGAATTTTTACATAGAGCACTAATACCCACCCCAACTTGCCAAAATAATCTTAAAAAAATAGACCACGGGAGTTTCTCTTTATCCAAGGGTTTTGTTTTGTTCCCATCTGGCAGTGCCCGGGGCTTGCTCACGAATTACTCCCGGTGGCGTCAGGGAACCACCTGGGATGTCGGGATTGAACCGCAGGTCAGGGAAGCGCCCTACCTGCTAGACTCCTGTTCCAGCCCCTCTGTACCCGACTTTAAACGACAGTAGAACGCTCTAGTTTTCAAGACAGGGTGCTACTGGGACAAAGAGAGGGTCGCAGACCAATGGGTATAGAGCTGCGAGCCCAGAGACAGACCCTGAGGCTCCGGGCAGCTGACCTACACAGGAGCCGAGTGTGAGGTGAAGCAGGCAGCCGCTTCACAGACGCTGCTGGGGACCCTGGCCAGAAAAAAGAACAAAGAACTCACATCCCTCTCGCACCACGGACAAAAGCCAGCTCAACATGGGTTAAAGATCTTGATATCAGACTTGAAACCATAAATTTTATTCAGATGGGCAGAATCTTTCATGACACGGAATCGAGAGGCACCTTCAATGACTCGATGCCACCGGCCAGGCTAACAAAGCGAAAACAGACAAACGGGACGACCTCTAGTTTAGCATCAGTACCGCAAAAGAAACGACGGCGAGAAGAAAAAGACAGCCGCAGACCAGAAGAAAATAATTGCCCACTGCTCGTGGGACAAAAGGTTAATATACAAATAAATGAACCTCCTGCAAAAACTAACAAAAGCAAAGAACCCCATCAAAAGAGAGGGGGAAGAACTGAGAATTCCTGAAAGAGGAGGTCCGACGGGTATACGAAAAGACGCTCCCCATCACTCGTCCTCAGGGAAACGCAAACCCAGACAAGAGTGCGTGAGCGGCCATCTCCGTGCTGGGACTGGCAGACACCAAAAGTGACAGGAGCAGCCGGTGTTGGGCCAGGCGCGGGGGAGAGGCGCCCCCTGCTGCTGGTGGGAATGCTGGGCGGGTCAGCCGCTCTGGAAAACAACACGGACTCCCCCAAACTAAGATTCCAGCCCCCCACAGGAGCGGCAATTCTACTTCCGAGCACCTCCAGCCAGGGCCTCTGAGCCCCGTTTTGAAACGGCATTCGCAGGGCTGTTCCACTGCAGCACTAGCCACAGTGGCCCAAATCTGGAAACAGCCCGTGTGTCCGAGAACAGAGGGCCAGATAGAGAAATGGAGGCGAACGCCCACAAGGGAATACTACGCAGCGTGGAAAAAGGACAAAATTGTGCAGTTTGTCAGGACATGGACGGAACTAGAAAATGGCTGAGTAGAATGAGTCAGAGGGAGATCGACAGACGCAGAATGATTTGTCTCGGATGTGGAACAGAAAGAAAAGTAACGGGAAAAACAAATGTCCAAGAGAGAGAGAAGCTGAGCGCTGATCTACAGAACGAGACACCAGGGAGGGCTGGAGGGGACACTGAGGCAATGGTGGAGGGAAGTGACACGCCAATGGGAGTGTGTGTGTGTGTGTGTGTGTGTGTGTGTGTGTGTGTGTTAGGTTAGGGGTGGGGGTTGGAATGGTGTACGCATGGAATCCTATCACTGACTGCAAATCCTGCCTCAGGTAAAAAGCTTTTTGGGTGGTGAGACTGAGTAACAGAGGGTGTGTGAGGAGACGCTGCAGAAAGGCAGCACCTCGCCTCCTAAGTCGGGGAGCGGGCACCCAACGAGATGCACAAACAGCCAACAGGATCAGAAACAGCGGGGGAGGCGCGGTGAGGAAGCTGACGGGGAGAGCAGAACCCTCTCTGCGGCCGGCGCTGGTCCCCGTGCAGTGACTCCGACACGGAGAGGCACCCAGAGCATCCTCGTGTGCACGGCTGCCGAGGTCACGCCCTAAAGAACGGAACTCGGGAGGAGAGACGCATCTCTGAGGAGGGCGCGGGGCAGAGACTGCCATCAGAAGCTTGCTCAGGGCTCGAGGGCGAGGGCGCGTGCACTTATCATTTTTAGACGATAACGCCTGGAGATCCCAACTGTTCATTCAGAATACCTGCAGCTCCCAAGAAACGATCTGAAATCTGGGCCTGCCCCATAACGCTCATTACTTTTCATTTAAGTTCTTGGACGTGACCATGAAGTCTGCACCTCCATTCCTCGCGTGCAGAAACTCTTCCCGGCCGGAGCGACATGTTATCAGTGAGACTTTACTGGTGGCAAAGCAGCCAGGCCCAGCGGATGCCCCAAGGATGGGGGGGACTCGGGCGTTCCACAGGTGACTAACGGCCACAGGCCGCACAGAGGAGCCTGTCACACACACATCAGGCCCAGGAACTGATGGGGCGGCCGGGGACGTCCAGCCCGGCCCAAGGGCCGTCTCGAGATGTTTCCATCCTCAGCGCCCTGCCCTCACCCGAGTGCCGCGCGGGCAGGGAGGGCCCAGGGGACCGATGCGCAGGGAGGCGACCCCCAAACCACCAGATGCCACCGCAAACAAATCTGCAAAGAAAATGCCAAGTTGATTGTACCATAGAACACTCCAATTTGAAAATATTGTTCTCGAGATGCAACGAGCTATAATATCAATTTCAAAACGCGGCACTGGGCTCCTCAAACACCCATTAGCCGGGATTCGAAAGGAACGAGAAGCAACTCGAAATGATACTCATGAAAAACAGAGAATTCATATTCTCCCAGGAAGGACCCCTCCTGCCAGCAGGGGGTGCCGGGGTGGGAGGGGCTCTGGGTCCCCCGCGGCATGGCTCTCCAACGAGGCCACCCCAACAGTGCTCACACCGAGCCCTCTCCCGGCGGCTCTCGACAAGCTCTCAAGTGGGGCGAGGGGGACCTGGGAGACGCCCCGGGCTGACCCACACCACAGCCAGATGGCGCGAGCATGGCTGGAAAGGAGACGTGGGAGCACCCTGGCCAGCGGGACGGCTCCGAGAGCGCCGTGCAAGCGCCGTGCTAAGGAGGTGCGACCCCTCCCCGCCAGCCCCCGGCTGGGTGTGAGCACAGAGCACTGCAACCGAGCATGTGCGCAAACCCAGCCTTCAGACAACACCGACAGCGGGGGAAAGAAGGGGAAGAAGCAAAGGAAGGCTCGGAAGCGCCCCCACTGGGTGCAGAGATGACCGTGAGCTGGTCACGTGAGGAGCCCCTGACTTGGGCACATTTTAAGTCCTGACTGATGAACGCCTAAGAGAGAGGGGAAACGTGCGCTGATCGGTATCACGTTGGGGATGACAACGCAGCCGCTAGCTGAGAAGGAACCCGAAACGGACACAGACACGGCGGTCTCCGGCGGTCTCCAGCGGTCTCCAGCGGCGCAGGGGGCGGAGAGCCGCCAGCCCACAGCAGCGCAGGCAAAACCACAAGGCACGTCCCACGCCCGCCACGTCGGCCCACCCAGTGGCCCAGCGTGACCGACCCACGGCTAAATCTCGGAGGAAACTCAAGCCAAGACACTGATGCAGGGGGGAGGAAGCGGGAGGAGGAGGAGGAGGAGGAGGAGAGGGAGGAGGAGGAGGAGGAGAGGGAGGAGGAGGAAGAGGAGGGGAAAGAGGAAGGAAAGGGGGGAGGGGAAGGGGGCAGAGGAGGAAGAGGAGTAGGAAGAAGGGGAAGTGGGGAAGAGGAAAAGGAGGAAGAAGAGGAGAAGAAAGAGGAAAAAGAGGCAGGGGGGAGAGGATAGAGCCCGGCAGAGGCCCCCCGAGTCTACTCCAGAGGGAAGACACAAACCGAACCAGAAAATATTAATGACTGAGTAAGCCGCACCCTGCAGAACCACAAGGGCTCTAGGTTCTGTTGTTTTTGTTTTTTTTTTTGAGAAAATTATCTTTATTTTCCATGGGGATGGGGAAGGGGCCAGGAAGGGGAAGAACCCCTTCACCCCACCGTGCCTTCCAGCTTCGAAAGAGCAGGCCTGACCCACATCCACTGCCCACCAGCAGAGAAAGAGGGGCTGACCCAGTGTGCTCCCCTCCTCCTGAGGGTCCCAGCTTGGAGCCCTCCCTTCCCTTCCCCCCTGGAGTCCAACCCTAGCTCTAGGCAGAGGCCAGCCCTGCCGTGGTTGTCCCCAGGCAGCAGACTGAGGTCAAGGCCCGCAGCTGGGCCTGTGCGGAGCGGAGACAGGACAATGCCTGGTGGAGCGCGCTCAGGATGGGGCTAGAACCCAGATGCAGGCCAAGGTTCTAGGAACTACTGAGACTTTAGAGACCAGCGGCCGGGGCGGCGTGTTCCTGCTAGACCCCAATCCGACTGGAGTTACTTCCCCCACAAAGGGCAGGAGCCATCAGTGGGGCTGCTTGGCACATGGGGGCCGGGGGTGCCACCAGGAGTGACCAAGCACACAGCGGGCAGTACCCAGGCCCGGGTGCTAATTTTTGATTGGTTAACTAATCAATTTTAGCTAACCAATTTTTGATTAGTTAACTACACAGTTAAGTAATTTTTGATCTTTGACAACTATCATGTTTCCGTCAGAGAATGTGCTTGTTTGTTCCTAAGACTCCCGCACTTCAGTGAAGGGGGGGAGTGTTAGACCTGCAACTCTCGAGGAGAAAACAGAACTAGGGAAAGTCAGTGCACTTTGGCAAATCACAGCAGCAAGAGAATCTCAGTCCGCGTGGACGCCATAGAAGAATCCACACACCACCCTGCAACTTTACTAAGAGGGCTATTGTTTTTTGGGGGAAAAAAAATTTGTTTTAAGCCATACATGTGCCAAATTCAAAGTTCGATTTAAATGTGCAAAGGAAGTAAAGCATGAACGAAAGCACTCGCATCACAAACCGCAGAGGCAGCGCGGGAGTGCAGTGCATGAAATCACCTTCACGCTGAAATGCAACACCCTTTCCGAGGAAAGCGCCAGCCTCACACAGCTGCCGGAATGGCCCCGGGGCATGTGTCCACGCCCACGGGGCGGCAACCTGGGTCACCCGGGAATTCCCAACCTTCAGGCGGTCCAGAAACACGGGCAGCAACGAACGGAAACGGGCGCCACAGGGATTCCCACCTACCCAGCAGACTGCTTGTTCTGCTCAATTCTCTGATTTTTGCTCTCTCAGCTGCCTGTTACAGCGGAGGTCAGGGTGGCTTCTCGGGAGGGGAGGGGAGAGAAGGCAGCCCCGAGGGGGACACTGCGGCCACCCGGAAGGCCCCCGAGGCAGGCCCGGCCGAGTGAGGGCTGCTCCAGGCAGAGTCCCAGGCCTGCCCGTTGGTTGCCTTGCTCTCGAAGGAAAGAGTAGTATCGGGAGGAGACAATGGAGCGGTAAAACAGCTTTTAGTCAGAATGGGAGAGGGGGGGAGAGTGAGAGAGACAGAGAGAGAGACAGACAGAGAGAGAGAGAGAGAGAGAGGAAAAGTGCCTGCACAATGGCAGGTGGGGGCAGAGGGGGACGGTGGGGACACTGCTGGTGGGAAATGCACACTGGTGTGAGGCCGGGGGTTGAGACACTGTATGACTGAAACCCAAGCGCTGGCAACTTTGTAACTGTGTATCTCCCAGGGAGGGACGGAGGGAGGGAGGGAGGGAGGGGGGGAAGGAGGGAGGATGCCGACTTCTCCAGAAGTGCAGCGAGCCTCGCCAGTCTGAGCCGTGGCAGGGCACCCGAACAGGACACAGGGGGCCTCCGTGGTTGGCTGTTCGGGCTTCTCACCCGCGACCCCGCAGGGGCTTCCTGCTCCATTCTAACGTTACTGTCTGGGAACTCCCCACTGTCCCCCACGGGGGCTGGACCCGACAACATCCCCCCCACCCCGGCGCTGGATGCGCTTCTCTCCACCACGTCCCGCCAGCACAGCCTGTTCCCTCTACGCCTGACACGGGCCGTTCTCACGATGGTGTCCTGAGTCGTCCGGATTTGGATTTCTCTGGTGATGAGTGAGGCTGATTTTGTCCCGCAGCTCCTGGCCCTCCGCCTGCCTGTCTTCCTCTGAGGGTGTCTATCCATTTCCTCTCCCCATATGTTGATAGGGTTTTTGCATTTTTTTTGTTGTTGTTGATCTTCATAAGTACTTCATATGTCACAGAACCTTTAAGTGATGTGTTGAATGCAAATGTTTTTTCCCATTCAGTTAGCTGTCTTTTAGTTTACCCCATGTTTGGTTTTTGTTTGTTTTTTTTCTGCCATGTAGAAACTCTTTAACTTTATGTGACTTTATATAACTTTTATGTGACTTCTTTCAACTTTATATCACCTTGGTTCCATTTGTTTTTGTTGCTTTGGCCAGTGGGATCAGATCACTGAAGGTAACTTTAAGGTCCCAATCTTGAAGCATTTCGCAGCGTCATGAAAATCAAGGCGATCCCTGGGATGCCCTGCACGGACTATCTGCCAGCAATAAGTCCAGGGCCCCACTCTCTCCTCTGTGGGGGGCCAGGAGAGAGCTTTTAAAATGCATCAAAATAGACGCACAGAAACAGGACTCTTCCTGACACATATCTTCTACTTAGGAAGATTAAGATAAGTGCTCAGAAATAAAACACAGCAGCCAAAGCCTCCCGTTAGAAAGAGCATAGGGGGTATGGTGCCGCCAGCAGGTCAATCTGTACCTGTGAGGCAAGTGCATCGGCAGCCGTATGGTGCCTGCAGACTTCCAGACACCCCCAAATTGCTGCTGTGCCTTTGGCCAGACCCCAAAAACTTGGAGCAAAGTTTAGCAAGAAAGTAAATGGCCAAAAGTTAGGTATGTGGGAGACACACCCACAAACCACCTCAGGCTCAGTTATATAACCGGAGGCATTGCCTGATTCCTGATCAAACTGCTTGAAGGCCATGATCCCAGAGATTCAGAAACAAATCTCGAAACCCAGCGGCTTTTGGCAGAAAATGCGTCCAGTCCCTGCAGTAGGTTACCGGTGCTAGGCCAACCCAGGTGGGAATAGGTTTTCGTGCCTTGGCCTGTTCCCCTTGGCGGCCCAGTGGCTGCCATCCTCCAGAGGACACTGGACAGTCAGGTTTGGGCCCGCAGTGATGAGACATGCAGGGCCTCACGGGATGGGGGTGGAGCCGGCCCTTTCCTCCCCGTCCCAACAAGACCCTGAGTCACAAACGGCCTCTCTGGCTCCTGATCAAGCTACTTAACGGCCATGATCCCAGAGACTCAGAAACAAATCTCAGAACCCAGCAGGTTTTGGCAGAAATCCCTCCAGATTCAAGTGTTAAAATTTCAGAATTTCAAACTCGCGTGGCCACCACTGCAATCACGTGCAATCATGTTATTCACAACCAACAATAGACTACAAATTGTCTACGGTTGCTTTTCAGCAGATCTGAGTGTTGGGGTAAGATCCCAAATAATAACGGTGGGTGTGGTGTTGAAATGTTGAATGTGATCAAAGTAGAGAGAGAGTGATTTGGAGATCATCTGCCCACAGGTAGGGGGAAGGTGTGGGATGGAGGTACACTAGGGTTTTTGGGGGTGGAGAATGGGCGCTGGTGAAGGGACGGGCGTTTCATTGTATGAGCGAGACTTAGACCTAAAAGTTTTGTAACTGCTCTCACGGTGATTCAATAAAGAAAATTATAAAAAAAAAAAAGATGGAGTTCATGCCCAATTCACTCAGCTAATCAGTGGCTGAATAAATAGCAGTACTCCTACATAAAAAAAAAAAAAGAAAGAGCATAAAGCCCACTGAGAGAGATGTGAAGGCGCCGCCAGCTGGGCCTGGAGTCTGACCCCGGGCAACCCACCCACGTGCCGAGGGCCACCCTCAGCAGCTCCTCTCCGAGATGCCAGGGGTCCTGGCAGGGCGTGTGACACGGACTCCAAGGGGAGGGGAGGGAAGCCGCTCGGGGGTGATGCTGCCCACCGTGGCCGCAGAGAGCGGGAAGGCTTGAAAGCTGCGGCCGGGAACGTCATTTTTAGTACACGCTTTTAAAAACCAAAGTCTGTTTGATGTCAGGTCCCGTCTCGCCTTGCTCCGGCCCAGATGTCAGGCCGGTTTCAGAGAAGGGTAAATGATAACCTAGAGGCAGGGGCGTGGTGGGATGAGAGGCAAGGAAGGCTGTGGGAACAGCCTTGGGAAGATCTGCCGGGAGCCACTCAGAGGGGAAACACACCGGGAGGCCCGCATCACACCGCATCACACCGGGAACTGCACCAGGGACGGGCGGGGGGAGGGGACCGGGGGCTGGGGAGTGTCGCTCAGGGCCTCGGCTCAACCCCCAGCTCAGCCAAAAGGGGAAGAAATTAAAAAAATGTCTAGCCAACAATACTCAGCTGAACGCCAGGTTCAGCATTAATTCTGCCAGCGTCAAGGCTCCCGCTCAGACTCCGGGCCGGGCAGGCAAAGTCATTCTCCTCGTAAACATCATCCATCTACCTCAGCCTGGGCGAAATATTTATGAAGCTTCCAGAAGCCACTACGCTCCCCCAAACTCTGACCTGTGCGCCAGGCCGAGCCCATAGGAGGCTGTGCTGGGCCGGAGCAGCCGAGAGCCTGACCGTGGGCAGCTTACAGCTCCTGGCACTGTCCCCTCCCGGCCTGGGAAGCCCAAGGGCCTCGGCTCCCGGCTCTGGCTGGACGCACAGTCCAAGGTGCACCGGGCTCCAGGGTCCGGGGTCCTCGTGCCCCTGCACTGACAGGGGCGTAAGTGACGGGAGGCGTCCTGGGGAAGGGGGGGGGGGGGGCAGGAGCGTACCTTAGCCTCAAGTCTGGGTGCTGGACAGGGCACGCATGGACCCCAGCCCTGGGCCTTCCTTCCAGCCCTGCCTCCTGGGGTGCCTCCAGCACAGGGTGGGTGCGAGTGGACGAGAGGCAGCATCCCAGGCCCCACCTGGGACTCCAGAGGGCCCTGCTCTGTGCGGGTGTCCTCCAAACAGCGCATCCTCCCCGAGACCCGGGCCGGGCCTGCAGGGGGCCTGCCAGCCGGCTCTCCCCGTTGAGAGCGACACAGGGGACTAGCAAACACCAGGGAACTCCTGACTTGATTGTCAAACACGTGTCACGCTCCCCCCCAACAAAGGATCCATCCAACGCTCGCGGGCACGAGCCCAGGAGAGGAGGTGGTGACGACGCAGAGGTCTGGGCTCTGCCCGGCGACAGGCCTGCGTGCGAGGGGAGAGGACAACAGCTGAGCGCGGCCACCCTGGGCAGGGCCACCCGGAGCCCCGGGCCCTCCTCACCCACAGGGGGTCCGGGCACCGCTCACAGCTCGAGCCCCGTAGCGGCCGACGACGCGTGTGAAGCTGCCAGCACGTGCCGCGCCCGGAGTCAGACCCGCGACGGTTATTTCTGCTTCAACATGACTTTGAATACTCCAGAGTCGATAATTATTTTAAGTCACTCACCTGCCAAGTATAATCCTTCAGACTTTCAGACGGCATGGGAATTACAAGGAGATTCTGAAGAATAAACGCGGCCTGGAATCGAAGGGAAGAAGAAAAAAGCACAAATGTCAATGCTGCCATCTTGTTGTCAGTTCTGAAATAACCAATACATCAGGAGTTCGCAACCAGAAACGGCCCAGGCCAACTGTGCGCGCTGAGAGATGACAGAAACCGACAGACGGGAATTGATTTCAGGAGGTGGCCTCACAGAGATAGTGATTTCAGAAAATAAACTTTCTTTCTGATTTTAAAACTTAAAAAAAAAAAAAGAAAAATCTGTGTTTTGTTTGGTTGGCTCGTTTTGGGTCTGGGGGCCACACATGGTGGCATCTCGGGGCTCTGTGCTGGGGGGTGGGGGGGTCAGGATCCTAGCCAGCCGCTCCCGTGCCAAGTGCACACACACACAAATACACACACACACACAAATACACACACACACACACACACACACACACACCCCGTTCAGTTATTTCTATGATCCAGGATTTGCAAATCCTTAACAGCACTGAGACTCATTTCAAAATGATGCGTGGATGTTTCTCTTATTCCTTGATGGATTGTGGCCACATCTCTGTGGATAAATGAAGCTGACAAATGAAGAGAAAACTCCAAGTTTAAATTAGTGGAAAATATCAAAATGAGACGATGATCCTAGTGAATGGAGAAGATACTTGTGTTTGATGTTAAAAATACACAAAAAATCAGACCTAAAACTCAATTAAAAAAAAAAAAAGCAAATTAAACCCCTTGTTCGAATGAAAAATATTGGCAGAGGGTCTAAACAGACACATTTCCCCCTAAACAGCGATGGCTCATCACCTCTTCCCGGGGAAACGCAAATGAGAACCCTCAGACCCTGGTTCAATCCCAGCCACCCCCCACCCCACAGGTCCCTGGAGCCCCGTCTGCGGGGGAATGCTGAGGGCAGAGCCAGGAGGAAGCCCTGAGCACCGCCCAGTGATGGAGGGCGGATGAGGGAGACACATGCACACGGTGGGACGTCGTTCCACGATGCAGGAAATGATGCAGGAAACGAAACAAACCCAACTTCCCAGCTGCGGCCGGAGGGAGGGGCCAGGAAGGCACCTGGGACAGAGGGCGGCAGCGGGGCTCCCCCTGAGCCTCAGGGTGTCCAACACACAGGCATGCAGTATCGCAGGAAGGAAGGACACACCCTGGAGTCTGGACAGGCCGACAGCGCTGGACCAGGCCGCAGCTTATCCTGACATCACCAAGCACTGTCTGCTGACTGTTCTAAGCCCTTCCATACCAGCACCACTTGGGTGAAAGCAGTAATCAAAAAAAAAAAAAAAAACATCCATCATTCAGAAAGAACTGAAGTAAGGTTCTCTCCTCCGAGTGTGCCTGACCCTGCCCGCTTAGGGCCTGCAGGCATCCCGGCCCGTCAACACGGAGCTAGGCCGACTGGGGCTTGGGGGTGACACCCAGGGCTGCTCGGGGTTCCAGAGGCTGAGACCGGGTGGCCACATCCCAGGCGAGCTCCCTGCCCACCACACCATCACTCCCCGCCGAATGTGGTTTAGGATCTGCTTGTAAACAACAGGAAGACAGAGAAAGCAGATTCCAACACTCAAGCTGATGATCTAAACAGGAAAAAGGCCTCTAAGCTCTCTGTGAGCACACTTCTCTTCCGTACTACCACACGACTTGGCTTTTCAGGAACAGAAGAGATGATGGGCACGGTGAGTCCAGGGGACTCCAAGGGGTCAGCTGCTTCCCTCAGCAGCAGACACTGAAATGGGAGCGATTTGGAGGGGAGTCAAGCACCGTGGGAGATCGGCTATCACTGGAGAGGGGAGCTGCCTTGCCTGCAGCGACCCAGGCTCAATGAGAGAGAGAGGGGGGGGGGGGGGAGACAGAGAAACGGAGAGAGAGAGAGAAAGGGAGAGAGAGAAAATAAGAGAGGGAGGGAAAGAAGGAGAGAGAGGTAGGAAGAGAGAGGGAGAGGAAAGGAGAGAGGGAGAGGGAGGGAACGGGAGAACGGGAGGGAGGGAGGGAGGGAGAGAGAAGGGGAGAGAGATAGAGAAAGGGAGAAACAGAGAGAGAAAGGGAGAGAAGGAGAAAGAGAAGGAGGGAGAGGGGAGTGAGGGAGAGAGAGGGAGGGAGGGGGAGGGCGGGCCGTCCCCAGGGGTCCCGTGCCCGCAGACCCACCTCGCGGCGTGCCATGCTGCACTCGGCCTGGTCCAGCAGGATGCTGAGCACGGTTCCCCAGAGCCCTCCGGAAATGTTCTGGCAGCTGCTGGCCAGGGCCACACAGCCCGTGTCCAGGGTGGTCAGCGCCGCTCCCAAGGCCAGCGAGGTGAACCTGACCTGGGGAACGGAAGCCAAGGAGACGCGTCAATGCTCTGCGACAAAGACGGCCCCGCTTTAGGGCCACAGCTGGAAGATCCTAAATTAGGAAAAGACACTCGGAGAAGCACGATCCTAAGGGTACGAATAAAAAAGCCTGTCCAAGAATATGGACAGCGAACGTTACATGAAGGCCGACGCCACGAAAAGTCAGAACCGGGTGTCGATAAGAACAGCAACGCTGGCCGCAGGCTTGTGTCGGGAGCACTGTCACCCTGCGCTGAGGACACATACCCGTTACCTTCCTCTGCTCCCCTCAGGGTTCCAGTGTGTCCCCTAAATTAACGACTTCAACTTCCCGGAGCTGAATTACCCTTTTGTAAGGCACTTAGTACTTTCCCCAACAATCACTTGGAAAGAAAACGCTTCAAAAAAGACTGAGGTGGCGCAGAGCGCTTGCCCAGTATCCTGGCGAGTCTGCGGGTGTGCCGGCAGGCACCTGCATCGATTTGAGAACCACGTGGCTGAAAGCAGGTGACGAGAATGGACGTGGCCGTCGTCACCTGGTCGCACGGGAGCAGGCTCAAGGATTTTAAGGAACAGAACCTCGAGGTTCAGATAAAACACATTCTACGAAGGAAAGGTCGGGAACACAGAGCAGAACGGCTTCTTATGTAAAATCACTGGACACAGGCTCGGCAAGGGAGCTGAGCCCAGACACCCACCTTGCATGCAGCCGGCCCAGGGCCGATGCCAGAGACCCCAAATGCCCCCCGCATCCCCCCCCCCACACACACACACACACCAGCCCCGCCAGGAGTGATCCCGAGTGCAGAGCCACGAGAAAGCCCTGAGCACCACTGGGGAGCCCCAAAACCAAAAAAATAAAACAACTAAATAAAAGTGTGGCCAGGACCTGGGATCACACTGACCCCCGCGGGAGGACAGAGGGCACGCGGCCTTCCTTCCTGCCACAAAGCCCCGCAGGGAGGCGGGCAGGGCGCACGCTGACCCAACGCTCCAATGCCCAGGAACTAAAAGCTCCAACGCAGCTTCTTGCAACCAAGTCTCGACGGCGCAGTTCCCCAAATGAACAGGCAACTGGCGAAAACCACTGAATGCGCCAGGGAAACTGCACCCCGGGGGTACCAGGCAGCGTCCACCCGGCCCCAAGCATCCCACCCCCCGTCCTTCCTAAGGTGACGGACCCCAAGGTGCTGGCGTGAGTTCTTTTGGGGCCGTCTGGGAAGCACAGCGGGCAGTGCTCGGGGTAGCAAGATTCCGGGGTAGAGCAGGGGCGATGGCCACACCCAGCTGTGCTCTGGGGACCCGGCCCCTGGGTGGTCGCGTGCAGAGCCCACGCCAGCGGCTGTGCTATGGTGACAATTACTCTCGAATGCTGGTGCCCGGGCCCCGGAAGCCAGAGAGGAAAAGCAACACGGCCCTGGGAGTCTGACGGGGCAGGGACACTGCTTGGAGCCAGAGACTGAGAAGGGGCTTCCGGGAGGGGGTCAGGCCAGGTGAGGTCAGGCAGGGGGCCCTGATGGGCCAAGAGGGATCTCACCCCGGGAAGGCAGCTGTCGGGGGCCACACCAGCACCCACCCAGAGCCCCCTTGTCCCGACTGCAGTCCCAGACGCCGCGGGAATTGCAGGACAACTGTGATGGGCTCACACGCATGGCCCCAAGGCGCCCACCCGGCAGGGCCGGGCCATCCCACCTCATCCAGCTGTCACCCGCCCCCACCCGACCCGTGCCCTCACTGACCTCTGGGTCGCGGTCCACCCACAGGGGGATCAGCCACATGAGTCCTTGCTGGCCCGGAGCCTGGTCCTCCCCGGGGCCACCCAGCGGCAGGAACCACCGTGACATCCAGTCCTGCAAGGCGAGGGGACATGCGTGAGCCGGGCACGGGGCCCGCGCATGTCACACCCTTGGTTCTCATCCGTCAAGCAGTCAAAGCGGGGGCAAGGGAAATTCCCATTTCTCCTTCAAAGGGTGAAGAATCTTTCCTCAGAACAGCCGCTCTTTCCCGGGATCCCGACAAAAACGGAGCCCTCCGAGCACACAAACTTCCTTCCAAATCTGCTCCGAAATAAAACTCAGATGTGTGTGATCCCTACTGAGAAACACCCGAGTCAAAGAAACCAACATGAAGAGTCAAGAGGGAACGTTCCCAGGAGAAGCGCGACCGCCGGCGTGTGTCGGCGACGAGGACGGCGCAGGGCTCTCACCTGGGCCGGGGCCTGCGCCAGCATCTCGTGGGACAGCTGCAGCAGGCAGAGGACGGTGCTCTTGGTGACGCCCTTGCCCATGAACGACATGGCGTTCCCGCCGCGCTCCACGTAGAAGGAGGTCACCACCTGCAACACAAGCACCAAGACCCCGTGGAGCCCCCGTGACAGGACCCAGTCGGCACCCCCTACGGCCACTCTCTGGGGTCCTCTGCCAGCAGGACCCCGTCGGCACCTCCTAAGTGACCCCCTGGGGTCTCCCTGCCAGCAGGACCCAGTCGGCACCCCCTACAGCCACTCCCTGGGGTCCTCCGCCAGCAGGACCCGGTTGGCACCCCTAAAAGCAACCCCGTGGGGTCCCCTCACCAGCAGGACCCGGGATAAAGTGAGTCCTAGCCAGGGGCATTGGCATCCTGAGTTTATGCAGTGATCGACTGCGGCCACTTGTGCTTGACAATTCAAGCTGATGCTCTCAGTTGAAGTTTCAATTGTGTCCCTTTGTACAAACGATGGGTCGTATCCCCCAAGAGCCCTGTTCTAACTACATACTATGCATCAAAAAGTAAAACAAGAATGGAGGGGAGGGGAGGGGAGTGGATAATGTAAAAGATACAGGAAAAAGAACCAAAGCCCTGTTCAGGTGCCCCCACATTAAGGGGTTCCTAACAACAGTTCTGGAATTCAATCCCCCTTCAGTAGAAACTTCTAGATGCCTTGTTGAAAACATACTTAAAGAGCGAGCTCGCTAGAGGCTACAGATAGGCCGGC
This sequence comes from Sorex fumeus, assembly GCF_029834395.1. Lineage (NCBI taxonomy): Eukaryota > Metazoa > Chordata > Mammalia > Eulipotyphla > Soricidae > Sorex > Sorex fumeus. Next base: position 5,932,687 of record NW_026606149.1, read on the forward strand.
AGGTGTGTGCCTTGCACGTGTCCGACCCGGGTTTGATCCCTGGTATCCCGTATCCCCTACCAGGAGCCCGCCCGGAGCAAGCCCTGGGCACCCTCACCCCAAATGAGCTCGCTGTATAAATCTATCAATTAGGAGGGGTAGGTGGAACTTTCCGTTCTTATGCATAAAACATAAACACACGCTTCTATACTTCTGAGCAAGCTGAGATTCCTGTTCCACACGTAAGTGTATGTTTATTTATTAAAATAATTAGCTCACAACCTCTATATCCCCCACACAGAAAGGATGCGATGTATTTGTGCCAGGGCCAATAACAGGAAGATTTCCTCTCTGAAGGAATGAGCCCTTAGCTCCGACAAAGTAGAATGAACATGGGGAGTTACTCGACAGTATTTTGAGAAATCCTTTACTTAGATAATCCTTTAAAATAAATGACAAATGCTTTGGAACAATTCTGTATAATCGGTTTGTCTCCCACACAGGGGCTCAAGAGATCTTTGCGAACTGACTGAATCAAAAGAATATAGCTCTTCTCCCACAGTGATTCAACAAATAAATATAACAAAAATATATATATATAGCTTTTCAACTCTTAAAAACTTAAGCATATTCAAAAAGCCAAAAGATCACTTAAAATTCGCAAAATGTTAAGAATGCTAATTCTCTTCAGGTGCCCACATATTGCAAGGGAAAAACATCTGACGCGAGTTTAAATCGTCACAATGTTTTGCTACCTGACGAATCTAACGGGAAACATCTGATTCACGCCCAGGAGCTCCGAGTGCTTTTCCTCACCCCCAGACAGTGTAAGTCGCTTTTAATTAAGGTAGAGGAGAAGTCACACAGCCACGCGGACCGTTAACGGGAGCCGGCAAAAGTCATACAGCAAGTCAGGCCAGCAATTAATTTGCAGGTGTTTGGAAGGCTGAGCTCAATGAGAGCATCTGTAAACCAAGTAACTATAGACTAAGTGAAACAAGAACGGCGGGAGATGAAGGGGTGCGGGTAATAAGTATGAAAGATTCTGCAGGTTCTTTTCTTCTACTCATTCTCCCGTTTGCATGTGCTTGAACTATTTCATCACTGGAACTTTAACGCTCAAAAAGAGATCACGGGCCTTTGCAAGGGCCCGGAACAAGCCACACGCGGGCCGGCCTGTCTCCAGGGGCCGAGGGGCTTACCCAGGGCTGGGAGGGTCTTCTCCCCAGCTCAGGAGGGGAAGCCAAGAAGCTTGACTTCCCACTGTTCGACCTGATTATTTCCCAAACTCGCCAACTAAATTTCAGATACCTAGGCTTAATGGTTTAATAATAATAATAATAATAATAATAGTCTCCTCTCGGAGAGCCCGGCAAGCTACCGAGAGTATCTCGCCCGCACGGCAGAGCCTGGCAAGCTCCCCGTGACGTATTCGATATGCCAGACACAGTAACAACAAAGTCTCCAATGGAGACGTTACTGGGCCCGCTCGAGCAAATCGATGATCAACGGGAGGGCCTTTACTTTTCTAATAATAGTCTATCAAAATTAATCAAACTCAGTATAAAATTTTCACTCTGAACCACAGAAAAATGAAGCGTCTTCCAATTTCACTGTGCAGAAACAAACTACCTGACACTGAAACGTGGTCCCATGTGAAATCACTTCACTTAGTGAGAAACTCTGAAGTCAATCCTTTGGAGCAGCAGTGACTTTAGGAGGGGGAGGGGAGGGGAGGGGAGCGGGGAGTCCATTCATGTAAGCCCTACTTTGTAGAAGTGTACACTTCGTCACTCATCAAATTTTAAGAATGTTTTTCATTAGCAAGAAGTCACAGGTGAGATTAAATGAGATTCTACTACAAAGATGATCAATTTCGGGGCTGGAGTGATAGCACAGCGGGTAGGGCGTCTGCCCTGCATGCGGCCAACCTGAGTTCGATCCCTGGAATCCCATATGGTCCCCTGAGCACCGCTAGGAGTTAATTCCTGAGCGCAGAACCAGGAGAAACCCCTGAGCATTGCCGGGTGTGACCCAAAAAGCAAAAAAAAAAAAAAAAAAAAAAGATGATAAATTTCTTTGAACTAATTTTCTGTGATTTAAGATAAAGACATTTTCATTTCATTCCTTTTCATTCCAAGAAGAAAACGTGGAATGAGAAGCGCAGACTCCTTTTACACCAAGCACAGACTCCTTTTACACCAAGGGAACATCAGTTACGTTGTCCATAAGCATGGGACATTACTGAACAGGTGCTGTATTTCTGTCTAGGCCTTAGCTGACAAATCATGCTGATGTTGGTGTGGCCGTGCCGACAGAGCTGAACTCAGCTGGAGACGACGGCCCTTTGGCCTGGATCTTCTACCTCCAGGGCGACAAAAAGCTCGTTTTAATTCTGGCACTTGGAACACAGACAGGAGCTGAAATCTGTCCCCTTGAACAGTCTGAAGCGCGAAAGGACTTCCGATAGTTTCTAAATACGGACACGGAAACACTTCGCCGCTTCAGTCCCCGCAGCCTGCAGGCCCTCACGTCCCCCGAATCTGAAGCAGATGGAAACCCCTTTCCGGAGCAAGCAGGGACCCCAAAGGGGCGGACACACAACGGCCCCAAGGCCCTGGTGGCCCAGCCCACCCCGAGGGCCCCCTCCGCAGGCTGCATGGGCTGCTTCGACCCCATCGGCCCAGCACCGGCAGGCAAGGCCTGGAAGGACCCCAGTCAGTGAAGCCCCCTCGCCAATCACTTCATAAGGGTAGGATTTCTAAGTCATGTTGCAAGCGACACTATAAATGACTGAGCTCTGTTTCAGATTCATCAGCAGAGCTGACATTTTAAAAACTAATGTATGAGCCTCTAGCTAATGTATCCATTCTAAAAATGCATACATTCCTGATCATAAAAGACCTAGAAGTGTGAGAAAACTAATTAAAATACTGGCAGTGCACCCTTTGGTCAATTTTTATGATCATTCCAAGGAAAAATTTTACTAAAATGATTAGATTAAAAAAAAATCAGAACATTTTATAGTACAGAGATCATTATTGAGGATTTCTAAAATATTAAAGAAAAAAAAAAATAGGGCTGAAGTAATAGTCACACACACAGGAGGCCCGGTCCAATCTCTGCCTCTACGTTACAGTGCCCCGGACAGTGCTGGCTGCAGACCCCTGCAGGGAGGCCTGAGTCCTCCCTGAGCACTCCCAGGGGTGGTCCCCAAGAAGGAGTTTTAGGCCACAAATCTCGAACACATCATCCAGAGCACAGTCCAAAGCGAAACACACAAATCTACCCTGACGAGTATTCAATGATAGCCCTGTAAGAATGAAAGACACGCCACATCCCCAGGGCTACCTTCAAACCGTCTTCTCATTTAAAAATCGTCTGTAAGACATGTAGAAATGGAATTACCCACTATCGATTCACCAAGTACAGATCACCGAGCTAAAGTAACGAGGAGCCAGGAGACCGCAACGTCTGAAGGCGATGCTCACGGGCACAGTCAGTAAACAGGAACTGCAGCCGATGGGGCACGCGGGGCTTTCCGACGCCTGCAGGGCCCCACCTCGCCAGAGGCCAGAGAGCAAAGGTTCGAGTGCCGAGTCCGCCAAGGAGGCTCGGGAAAGGGACGCAGGAGGGCTTCACTCAGTGTGGCCCCAGGAGAAGGGGGAGACGCCTGTGTCTGTGTGTGCGTCTGCTGGGCTGGGGGCCGGGGTGGAGCCGGGATGGAGCAGGGGCCCCAGCCCCCAAAACTAACTACCCAGGCAGAAGAGAAACTCATGGATGTGGGAAAAATGGCAGTGGAGAAAATCGGCCAACTGTAGATAATAAAGAGCTTTTTCACAGTCACAGTCCTCCCGTTGTTCATCGGTTTGCTCGAGCGGGCCCAGTAACGCCTCCATCGTGAGACTTGTTGTTACTGTGTTTGGCATATCGAATACATCACGGGGAGCTTGCCAGGCTTTGCCGTGCGGGTGAGATACTCTCGGTAGCTTGTCGAGCTCTCCGAGAGGGGGCGGAAGAATCGAACCCAGGTCGGTTGTGTGCAAGGCAAATACCCTACCCGCTGTGCTATCGCTCCAGCCCAAAGAGCTTTCAAGAGAGTCTAATATAAATATTATAAAGATCACAAAGGGTTTTATGCACCTGAAAAAAAAGATGTGACGGAAGGTTACAGGAGAACGACCTGGCAGGAGGCGGGGCAACCAGGTCAGGGCAGCCCTGCCCAACCCCCCAAGGCTGGGCCTCTCCCCACCTCCCACCCGAGCCCCCAGGCCAGGCGGCCCCTCAGGAAGGAGGCTCCAGAGGGGGCGGGGGGCAGGAGCAGGGAATGCCCTCACCTGACAGAGAGCAAAGGAGCAGCCAGTCGGCGCCTCCGTGCCCCACAGCGCCTCGGCCCAACAGAGACCGCAGAGACCACAGGGCGCTCAGAGACGCCTGCTGGGGAAGCAGGGCCCTGTCTCTGGCCCCGAGGGGGCAGCGCTGTGTCTTTGTGGCCCCTGGCAGAGGCCTGGCTACCCGGACACTGGGCCCTTTCCTCTCCTGGGCTCACACAGCCACTCGGGCCTCAGCGTTCTGCCGACCCAGGATCAGATGGAGATGAGGGGCCGGGCCAGCAGGTTCTGCTCGTGAGGGCACGACCGTCAGTGCGTGTGCCGACTGAAAGCTTGATTAAGAAATCAAGGAAGGGGCTGGAGGGATAGCACAGCGGGTAGGGCGTTGGCCTTGCACGCGGCCGACCCGGGTTCGACTCCCAGCATCCCATATGGTCCCCTGAGCACTACCAGGGGTAACTCCTGAGTGCAGAGCCAGAAGTAACCCTTGTGCATCGCCAGGTATGACCCAAAAAGCAAAAAAAAACAAAGAAATCAACGAAGGCAGACGCCACCTGAACATACTGCAAAAAGACTCATGAGTCAAACCAAAAGGAAAGAAAATAAACAGAAGCAGAATCATTAGAAAAGGAGGAAATACTACGGAGATGATCAATCAAGCCGAAGGTTCCTTCTTCAAATAAACATGCAAGCTGCACACACACACCATCCATGCGACTCTAGCACACGCAGGATGGTTGGAAGAGAGCAACCGAGTCGTGGAAGGAAGGAGGGTCTCACTACAGGCACAGTCTATTTCAAAAATAAGATGTGAAGGATAATTATAAAGCAATAACCCTGAAAATTCACATCTAATTCTAGAAAAATATCACTTGCCAAGACTGACACACAAAAATGGAAAATCTGAATAAGAGTTAGCTCCATTTTAATATTCAATTCATCCACAATCTCCCCCCAAAAGAGAGCACCAGGCTCAGAGAGCTTCGCTATCAGATTCTATTAAAGATTTAAGGAAGAAATACCAATTCAAAGTCACTGCTTAGAGAGTTTCTAAAAGAAAGAACAAGAAAAGGAGAAAGTCATATGAGAAAAGGAGAAAACCGGGGGCAGCCTAGGAGCGGGGAGGGGCCTGGCCTGTCCGGGTCCAGCCCAGCACCCAGCACCCAGCACCCCACACGGCCCCCAGGCACCACCAGGAGGAATTCCCGGGAGCAGGGCCAGGAACGGCCCACACCCATGGGTGTGCCGCCCCCCAGCAAAAACCAAAAGGAAAGGAGTAAGTCACACACATGACTAATTTTGATATTAAAACCTGATGGTTTTATTTTAAAAGAGATATTCTAATAATTCTGAAAACACTTTTGCTTAAGCAAATAGAGGGAAGGACTCCAAAAACATCACTAACCCAAATGTGTCAGTGTAGAAAAAAAGAACACATCTTAGCCTCACTACAGTTTTTACAGAAATGCAAAATCAACACTTTTAATCGACACGATCTATCATTTTAATAAATATAGAAAAATTATGATTATCTTAAAAGAAACCCGGGGGGGAAGAGTCTGTTTTTTATCACTTCTATCCAAGTGTAAAGATCGCCATTTAACGAACAAGCGAGTGCAGACGGTCACGCTGGAAGGTGGCAGGCGACAGGCCTCTCCTCCCCACCGCTGGGCGCCGGGGGTCGGCGGGGGACAGACACAGAACAGCCACGTGACGGGGGGCTGCTTGGCACGCAGCCGACATGGCTTTGACCCCCCCCCCAGCACCTTATATGGTCCCCCGGGGCCTGCCAGGTGCAATCCCTGAGCACAGAGCCAGGAGTAAGCCCTGAGCTCCACCAGGTAAACAGCAAACACCCAGAGGCGACAGGAACCGAGCACTGGGCCACTCCAGCCTGAAGGTCCCACAGGGGCGGGGTGGGGACAGGATATGGGGGAGGGGCGCGGTGCAGGGACGGTTCCCCAGGAGCCCCACTGTGGAATATTCATGAAGATGCCTGAAAAAAAATGCATTTTTTGACCAAGTGCCTTTCCACATACCAGCAACCGCCATAGAAATTTGCTAAAGCTCTCACGTGCTCATCTTCCCCGACAACAACGCTCACCGCGGCAGTAACCCACCGGCCCTACACTCAAAGATGAAAAGCCAAGTGTCCCGTGAACAGCGCAGCAGAGACCTGGAGACAAACAAAACTGACCAACGCGACTTTACCCACCCGAGTGGTGGGTAAAAACCTCCTTGAGCAGCGTCCCAAGAGCCAGACCTGATGCTGCCTGAGTCTCCGAAAACTCGAGAATCACCGTGTCCACAGGCACGAGAGTCAGCAGTAGGGGAAGCATCCAGAAATGCGGAGGAGAGGGCGGGGATGGACGGACGGCCCGAGGGTTCCGCGGGTCCTCACCTGCCCATCGTCACTTAGGCTTTGAAGTCAAAGACTTTGTGTGTCGCTACGTGTCTGGCGGTTCACAAATAAAAAGGTTCGTGTACGTCCATGAAACACCAGATCGACCAGAATGAAGAGTCTTAAGCAGAACGCCTACGTTTATACTTTTCCTGAAACTCATTCATAAGAGGTTGACATTCGCTGAAGTCAAAACTCTGAGCCCCAGTGCAGTGGACAGGCAACGCGGCTGGCCCGGGTCCGATCCCCGGCACGCCACGCGGTACCTGAGCAATTCCTGAGGGCAGAGTCGGGAGTAACCCTGAGCACTGGGCGTGGGGGTGGCCCAGCACAAACGAGCCAACAGCAACGAGAGCCCCAACCACTCGGAACAACCCGCCGGAACAGCCCCGTCAACAGCCCAGGGAAGGTGGACATCTACAGTGCGCGTCCCCGCCTGGCCCCACCTGCCAGCGCTCCCCGCGCGCGCGGTTCCCGGGCTCCTCACTCACCTCCAGGAGTCCCGCCAGGTACTTCTCGCAGATGTCGAGGGGCTGCGTGTGCGGGGAGTGGGCGCTCCAGCCCGGGCAGGCGGTGAGGTGCGCCAGGGCGCACAGGGTCCTCTCGAGGGCCGGCAGCCCGTAGAAGTGGGGCGCGGCGCTGACCCGCAGGCGCTGAAGCAGCTGCAGGCCCAGCTGCGTCTGGAAGGCGCGAAGCAGCTCCAGGCACCTCCTGGGGGCGGGGGGGGGGGGGGGTGGAAGGCGGGGCGGGGTCAGGGCGGGAAGGCCGGCAGCGGCTCCCCCAAACCCCAGTCGCCCGCCTGGACACTTCCCAAGAACGGCTGGAGTTCCGCGTGGGCAGCGTCTCTGCAGCCGGGAGGAAGCCGGGGTGAGCTCTGTTCGCCCCCCAGAGGTGGCTGACTTCCAGGCAGGCACCGGGCAGCGTTTTGGGATCTGCAAAGGGGGCTGGGCCCTGCGGCCACAGGGCACCGAAGGGCGGGCGACAGGGCTCGGTGTGGCCACCCAGTGGGGGCAGAATGAACCGCAGATGCTAAGTGGATTTGCTCGAGCGGGCCCAGTAACGTCTCCATCGGAGACTTTGTTAACTGCCGCATATTAGAGTCTGCACCTTTTGTCACGCAGCATTGTTCAAAAATTGACATTCTGCCTAGCAGAGACAGCCCATGAAGCAGAGAGGAGGAGGGAAATAAAGAAAATGAACCTCAGCTTCAAGGGGTCAGAAGCAGAACGACGATCACGAGCACATTTTCTACAGAAAACAGAAACCCTGGATTACATAGTTAGGCGTGGATCTGAAGTTATGATTCCTGGAAGAAATAGTATCGTTGGGTAACGAGATATGGAGTGAAATCTGGATTTTCTTTAGTTTCACAGATATTCAGAGCCCAGAACGGACAACTACTGACTGTCTTTTACTATTCCACCAAAGCTCTAAGGTGTATATATATGGGAAGCATTTCTCTGGCTTGTTGGTTTGGGTGTGTCTGCTGGGCCTCACCCAGCGGTGCTCAGGGCGGAGACTGAAGCGGGCCCGTCCGGGCGAGGCAGGCAAATGTCCTACCCGCTGTGCTCTCTCCAGCCCCGACATGGGAACGGTTTCCAAGATCACAGTTTTAACAAAGCTGTCGTCTAGCTGCTTTTAAGACTTAAAACACAGACCTGACGTGAAGCATCAAGTTCGATTTTTCACCGGACGACAGCTGCGCGACCTCACGGCTGGCATTCAGGCTCCTCCCGAGGCTGCCACGCTCCCGGGGGTGCAGGGCCCCCAGAGGCCCCCCAGCACCACTGGCCGTGCGTTTCCGCCCACTGCCCCCCCCCCCCAATTCTTCCTGTTTCCTAAAGGGCTAGAAGGATCAGTGAGTCCAGAAAACAAGGCCCCAGGGACGGGCTCTGAGCGGTACCCAGGCCCAGAGGCCCTTGCTGCCACTGGTCAGGCCGCCGTTAGCCGACAAACAGGTCCTACGGCAGAGACTGCAGCCCTCAGTGAGGTCGGGGTAGGCGACTGTGTGTGCAGTTTCCCGTTTCTCAGCTGCTGGCAGAGGACACGTTTTTCTCTACCTTGCTCAGCGTCTGGTCTAATACCTTATTATTTAAAATAGTGCTGTTATTTATAATAGTCACTCTGCATCTGTGTCTAATGACGTTTTCTCTTAATTATGAGGTTTTCTTACTTTACATTGTCTATACTTATATATACCAAACATTTGTACAGGACAATTATATTAAAAGGGAAGGAGACAAGTAACTGCTCACAGACAAAGCCTGGACGTTGGTAACGTGTGATGGGCTGAGAACAACTCAAATGTCAACTAACGGATGAAAGGATGAATGAAAGGTGTTACAGTCATACGTGAGCTATGAGTCAGTCGTGGGGAAAAATAAACAGTTGTCCGTGTGGCTACGTAGGAAGGGCCTTGAAAACACACTGACAAACGACAGAAGCAACGCACAACACGCCACGGATGCATGATTGCCTTCGCGTGAAATGTCCACAACAGGGAACAAACCCACAGAAGGCAGGAACTGGGTGAGTAGGTGGGGAGGAAAGGACCTACTTAACGGTTGAAGGAGTTCTTTTTGAGGTTATCAGACATTCCGTAATGAGTGGCGATGTAACATCACTGTGAAAATAACCAAACCACTTCATAAATGGCATTTTTAAATAGTCAAGAGTGGATTTTTAAAGTTTTTCTAAAAAAAAAAAATCGCACGCAGATATAGATTTCAAAATCGCCAACGTAAAGATATTCAAAATATCACAGAAACGGGTATGATGAGCAGAGAGAAGTGCAGAAGCTCAGAGAGAATAAGAAATAAGCCTAGAAAAAGGGGGGTGTGTGTGTGTGTGTGTGCATTCATTCGTGTGTGTTTGCAGATGCTTCTGTGTGTGTGTGTGTATGTGTGTGTGTGTGTGTGTGTGTGTGTGTGTGGTAAATACCAACAAACTATTATCGGTAAAGTCTTCCCTCTTTTTAATTAAAAAAAAAAGTGGGGGGAGGGAGAACGCTGTGAATGCAAACCACGCCCAGCCACGTGGGCTGCCGGCCAGGGGCAGCGGTACCTGTCAGAGACGGCATCAAAGGCGAGCAGCAGGGTGTTGAAGAATGCGACCAGCTCCTTCTGCAGCTGCTGCCGGACGGCTGTCCGCACGTCATCTGTCTCCTCCCGCGCCTGGGACTCTGCCGGGACCAGCAGGTCTAAGAGGGGATTCGGACTCTAGGGAACAGAACGTACAAAAAATAGACGGGCTCGAAGGCCACTCCTGGCAGGGTTCCTGTTGCTGGAGCTACTCCAGGTCACCCGCGGGACCTGCCACCCCCAGAGCTCGCCGGACCCATCCCCTGCCGCCTGGCACCTGGGTCCGTTCTCCTGCCCACGCGCCCGCCCGCTGGCCCCGAGCCCCAAGAACGCCGGCAGCAGAGTGGGTGCGGAGGGGCAGGTACTTCTGAACACCAAGATGGTGCTGTTCCCGCTAAAGACATGAAGGTACATGCCCCCGTCCGTGCCAGGAAACCGGGATGCTGAGCCCTCCGACCCAAAATGAGGACGGCTGGACCAGGCAGGAGCCATGCACACGCTGCCTTTACCCGCCGCATCCTGCTGGTGACTTTTTCACAAACTCCCTGACACGCCTAACACCCAGTCCAGAACACTCACAGGCCGGAGCAGGGATTCCAAAAGCCAGGTGAGCAGCTGAACCGATGGATTCTTCCTCTGCTCCTTCAACAGCTTACTTAAGAAGTGCACAATGTCTATGAGCAGCTTCTCATCTTCGGTGCAAGCAGGAAGCACCTGGAGAAACCTTCAGGAAAGACGACAAGCATCACGGTTTCTCGTTCTTTCAATGACGGGCTGTGCCGATAAGTACTGCAGCACAGCCGAGGTGGGCCCAAGTGGCCAGGGAGTCGCCCCAGCTCTGGAGATCCACGCCTGCCACGCTGAGCACTGCACAGCGGCACAGGGAGAGACAGAGATGGGGCACAGACACTCTACTCTGTCAGCAGAACCCAACGCGCGGGCACCATCAAGAGGACACGCTCCTGGTGCCCAGCGCCCCGGTGACTGCTGCCCTTGGCGTGAGATTCACCAGACACAGCCCCCCCCCACACACCAAGACCCCACAACCCACTTCAGGAGCCTTGGCGCGAAACGGAAAGGAAGAGGATTCACTCGGGAGCCAAACACAAACCAAGCCAAGGGCGCCCAGCGGGGTGCTCAGCCCGGGGCAGTGCCGGCGTCTCGGCCGGCCTCCAGGCTCGCCACTGACCTAGCATGGTCACTTACTGTCACGGGCAAACAGGATCCCCCAGCCTAAGGGCCACTTCTGGGTGTGGGTTTCTGGTTCCTGGGGCCCCACGCCGAGTGCTGGGCGCTCCTCCGGGCAGTGCTCAGGGACACCGCCGGAAGGCCCCCAAGCCCAGCACCACTCGGCCCTGACAACAGGAATTACCCGACTGCCGGATGCAGGGAGCGTTCCTTCCACAATGCCGAGCTTAGGCTGGGATTTTTCTTTCTACGGAAGGTTTTTCCCGGCAGCAACACTAAGAAAACACGCTGAAGGTGAACCCAGGTCCGACCGCATCCCGCTCATCGGAACCAGCGGCCTCCGACTGCACTGACCTGTCCAGCACCACGTGCCAATCCAGCGACTTTAGTGTTGCCCCACAGCGACCACCGGCGTCCCTGGAGGACCACTTGTCGTTGAAGAGGTAGAAGCTCATCCTGGTGACGGCCGCCCGCACCTCCCGGTGGACTGCAGCCTGAGAGATGGCGCGGACGCAGTCCTGCAGGCCAATGGCCGTGTGCGTGGCCCTCAGGGCCAGGGCGTCCTCCGCAGACAGCCTCAAGGCACCCAGGAACCTGACGCAGGGAACAGAGAGTCACCTCGGGCCGCCTGACGCCCGGGGGGCCGACACTGAGGCTTCTCGGGAGCGAGCCCCCACAACGCGCGGGCCTTTAGCGAATGCACAGCCCAGAGTGGAAAAGAGAAGCCCGCCTATCTTCAGAAACGACAGTTCCCCGACCCGCCAGCATTCAGAGGGACGTTTTCCTGCCGACAGAAATACCATTTTCACTCAAATCAGGAAGTACTGGCAGTTTCGAGTACGAGGCTGTAGAAAGGAATCGACCTCCCTACAGCCACGGTGATGAGCACACGCGTGCTCAGGCTCACACAGTTCCAAGCCCAGTTTGGCAAGCTGCCGTTGGACGGTGCGGGCCATGAACTAGCCGCGCTTAAAATGACCTGACTCAGCAAAAAGCATGATGTGTTTTTCTCTATTTCCCTGTGCAATGGTCTAATGAACTGTGTAACCTTTGAAACAAAATAGAAGCAGAGATAAACAAACGGGTCCATGGAACGGCTTCCGCACCTCAAGTGAAACAATGACCAGGAAACAAAGACAACCCAGGGAACGGGAAAAATTATGTAGCCAACACCCATCCGATAATGGGTTAATATCAAAGATAGGTAAGGCAGAACTTTAAAAAAAAAAAAGAAAAAGAAATATACACCCAACCCCATCAACAAATGAGGAAAAGAAGTGAAAAGAAACTCCCTCAGAGAAGAAACAGTCTACTTTCACAGAGGCGGGGTGGGGGAGGTGGGAGGGAGACTGGGACCATTGGTGGTGGAGAACGGGCACTGGTGGAGGGATGGGTACTGGATCACTGTATGACTGAAATGCAAGCACGAAAGGTCATAAGTCTCTAACTGTACCTCCGGTGATTCACTAATGAAAAACTGAAGAAAAAAAAAGAAAGAAGAAATACAAATGGCCAAAAGGCACATGAAAAAATGCTCTGCAATCCTAAACATCAGAGAGATGCAATAAACGCAGCGATGCGGTATCATCTCACATCACAGAAACTGGCACACAGCCAAAAGAACAAGGACCACTAGTGCTGGCGCGGACGGGGGGGAGAAAGGGGCTCTCCTTCATTGGGGGGAATGCCGGCTGGGCCAGCCTCCGCGAAGAAGAACACAGGCATTCCTCAAGCGCTAGAAATTGAGTTTCCATGTGACCCGGCACTCTGAGGATATAGCCTGGGGGGGCCAAAAACACACAGCAGACATGCCATCTGCACGTCTACATTCACTGCAGCACTGTTTGCTACAGCCAGAGTCTGGGAACAACCCGGGTGCCCGAGAGCAGATGAGTGGGTAAGGAAACTGGCACAGCTCCACGATGGAATACCACGCAGCCATTAAGAAGAAAGAAGTCACGAAATCTGCCTATAAGTGAATGGACGCGGAGACCATCACGCTGAGTGAAATGACTCAGAGGAAGGAGGACACACGGAGAGTGAGCACATCCCGAAGAAATCACCAAGGCAGTAGAAAGGAGGCCCAGGAGGACTGGTCCATGCCAGGAAGCTTGGCACAAGTGTGGGGGGCTTGGGCGGGGGGGGGCAGTAATGTCAGAGAAGGGACCACTATGACGTTGACAGCTGGAAATAATCACTGTGGCTAAGAGCTGGGTGACGGAAGGAGGTTTAAAGGGACAGACAGGACAACCTTTCAGTACCAGATTTGCAAACCAGAATGCCTAAAAGGAAAGAGAGAGAGAGAGAGAGAGAGAGAGTGTGTGTGTGTGTGTGTGTGTGTGTGGAGAGAGAGAGAGAGAGAGAGAGAGAGAGTGAGAGTGTGTGTGTGTGTGTAGAGAGAGAGAGAGAGAGAAAGAGAAAAAATATCCACCGCTGAGGCAGGCTGCGGGGAGGCAGGAGGGAAACTGAGGCACCGGTGGTGGGAAAGCACACCGGTGCAGGGACGGTGCTGGGACACTGAGTGACTGAAACCCAATCAGTCACAGGCGACTTCCTAACTGTGTATCTCAGGGATTCAATAAAATAAAGGGGGGTGGGGGGGTGAGGATTACACTCTGCTATGACGAGAAGAGCACACGCAAGGCTAAGGGTCTGCCGCCCGCCCGGGGAGAGAGGCCTGGGGGTCGGGGGCCGGCGGGGTGGCCGGGGCGGCTCACTCCGGGCGCTGGGGCTCCGAGTCGAGCTGCTTCAGCAGGTTCTCGCTGCCGCGGTACCACGCGAGGTTCCAGGCGAGTCGCAGCATGTCCGAGACGGGCTTCGAGGCCAGGCAGTCGGCGGAGAGCGGCAGGACGATGGCGTAGGGGCTCACGGCGTGGTGCCCCAGGACGTGGATGGGCAGGTGGTACCTGCAGGGAGCGGGACCCCAGAGTCACCGACTGGGGCCTCAGAGACGCTGCCCGCCGGCTGTGCCACGAGCCAGCAACGCAGAGCGCCCGACTCGTGGGCACGCTCCCGCCGTAGCCTGGGCCCTCAACACCCGGCATGAAACCCTCGCCCCAGGCAGAGGCTCTGCAGAGCTAATGGCTGCAGCCTGGCATGGGGGGAGCTACCACCCCTCAACACCAGGCTCCGTTCCCTCGCTCCAGGTGCCGGTGCCCCGACGAGCACTTCGGAGGGGACCACTGCGTCGGACAGACACCGATGCACGCAGGGTGCTCACGGGGCTCCGTGTGTTTCGCAGGCTCTTGGATTTCAACCGAAACCATTCCTTCCTAAAAACTCCAAAGAGCCACGAAAACCAAAGGCAGTTACGTCTTTTGACTGCACCCTGCTTTTTTTTTCTTTTCGGGTCACACTCCGCAATGCTCAGGGGTTCCTCCTGGCTCTGCACTCAGGAACCACTCCTGGCAGCGATCAGGGGACCCTATGGGATGCTGGGAATCGAACCCCAGGTCGGCCGCATGCAAGGCAAACGCCCTCCCCGCTGTGCTACCCCCCTGACCTCCTGCTCGCCCTCCAATGCCGCACTGGGGGCCTGGTAGAGAAATGAGGTCACTATGACTGAGCCGGGGCTCATTTCCTTGCTGTGAGAACGGTTGATGCATCAGCTGTGAAGGAGGATATCGCTGAGGAGGGACACGGTGAAGCCGTTAGGAGGCAAGTCAAATTTTAACTGAAAAACCTTTTCAAGCGGGTCGAAAAAAACACTTATGCCTTATCTATAACATAGGCTATAAATGCACGTGCTAGAGGACTTATGTAGAAACGATGTGCTTTATGTGAGTTTATACAGTTACAAGCGGATACGAAATGACACGCACATCATATCTGTCCACAATTAATACATCTATACAACGAACAACCTACATTCCGCTTTCATTGGAGAGCGAGAATGACAGGACACTTGAGTCAACAGACCTACCGTCAATGTGCTGGGCAGGAAAGGGAGCGACCCTGAGCCTCGGCGGGGCCTGGAGGGGGGCGGGAGGGCCTGGGGCGTCTCTAAGCGGCCTTGAGGCTCTGCCCGGCCTGAGCCACACGCAGCCACAGCTGCCCCGCGGGGACACCTCAAGAGAAAAGCCCAGTGACGGCCGGGGGTCCCTGTCGGACACTCCACACTCTCCGGAAAGCAAAGGAAGGAACATCTACCTCCTTTTTTCTTTTGCATTTGGGTCACATCCGGCGATGCTCAGGGGTCACTCCTGGCGGTGCTCAGGGGACCCTAGGGGATGCTGGGAATCGAACCCAGTCGGCCGCGTGCCAGGCCAACGCCCTCCCCGCTGGGCTATGGCTCCAGCCCCGGACCATTTACCTTCTGAAAACGGACACAGGCAAGCTGAAGACGGCGGCGGGCGCGGGCGTGGGAGCGTCGGGGGGCGGGTCCAGGGACCTGTGGGTGGAAGAAAGGGCAGCTGGGTGGGTCCACACGCGGCCCCACGTGCCTCGCCTCACGCCTGGCCCGGGAAGTCCGCCCGGAGCTGCAGCTGCTCCTCCTGCCAGGGAAATCTTTTCTTGCCCCTTACTGGACAGGACAGGAGGAGGGAGGAGCTGCCCCTACCGCCGCCATCATTTTACCGTGACCGACCAGGGTGACCAGCCCTCCCTCAACGGACATGGGGAAGCGGCCACTCAGAAACAAGCCAGCAGGAAACAATGTTTCATTTTGTTGTTTGGGTCCCACCGTGTGATGCTCAGGGGTCACTCCTGGAAGTGCCCGGGGGGCCCTAGGGATGCCGGGGAGCGAACCCGGGTGGGCGGCGTGCAGGCGAGCGCCCTCCCCGCCTTGCTACGGCTCCAGCCCCCGAATGTGTAAAGCGCCCAACTGGCGGCGTGAACGAGCTCAGGCTAACGGCACGCTGCCGCTGGCCGTGGCGTGGAATGGACCCAGCTCCCCTGCCGCGGCTGCCCCGCACCGGCACTGCACCGGGGGGCCAGGCTCAAGGCCAGGGGGATCGCGCCCCTCCCGTGCTTTTGAATATTCAGGAAAGGACACAGAGCTGAGAGTCCGGACCAAAACATACACAAACAACAGGAATCACAACAGTCTTTTCAGACTCTGCACTCGGTCAAAAGGAAGTTTTCGGGGCGGTGTGTTTAATCAACGTCCATTTGTAATACTGCTTACGTGACCAAAAAAGAAGGAAGTATGACACTGTTATGTCCGCAACACACGAACCGGCCCCAGCAGAGAGAGACCTCGGGGCACCCCTACGACGCGCCTCCGAGGGGCCCTCGGCCGGCCGCCGCACGGAGCAGAGGCCGGGAAGCCCGCGCTTACCACACGTCCATTCTCGAGACTTCGTCAAACAACAGGAGACAAAACAGAGCTCCGACTTCAGTCACGACAGCACTGTCTTCGTGGAAGATCAAGGAGACTGCAAAACCAAAGGACAGCGCACACGCTGCTGAGAGGAGGCAGAAATGAGAAGGACTTCGAGGACGCACCAGCCCGGGCGAAGGTGGCCGGCCGGGGAGGCGAGCTCAAACGTGAGCTCACGGGCGTCCTCGGAACAGCCCCGGCCTCAGGCGCCACACCACACCCTGCAGGCACGGGGCCACACCGGCAGGCCCTCTCACTGGCATGGCCCGGGTTGGCGGCATGTCTGTGTCGTTCCCTGCGACTGACCCGCCGGGCGGGGAGAAGGCGCCACCCGCCCAGGCAGCCCCAGAGACGAGTCAGCCGGGGAGCTGGGACAGGGAGCACGCGGCACCGTCCACAGCTACAGACCCCGCTGAGCTCCACAAGGGAAAAGGGGCACGGCGACCCCCCCGGCCCGTGCCCGGCCCCTCAGCCAGGCGCCTCTGTCCTCTGCCCGGAGCAGGGTGGCCAGAGCAAAGCCAGAGTGAGGAGAAGAGGCAGGAAGAAGCCAGCGACCCGCACGGCCTCTCCTGGGAGACGACAGGGACTGAGCACTAGCGGGAGCAAGGGAGACAACGGGGGCTGAGCACCAGTGGGAGCACCGAGAGCGAAGGGGACTGAGCACCAGTGGGAGCACGGAGAGATGGAGACTGAACGCCAGAGGGAGCACCGAGATATGACGGGGAGTGAGCACCAGCGGAAGCACAGGAGACGATGGCAACTGAGAGCCAGCGGGAGCACTGAGAGTGATGGGGACTGAGCACCAGCAGGAGCACGGAGAGATGGGAACTGAGCGCCAGTGGGAGCACCGAGACATGATGGGGGCTGAGCACCAGCGGGAACACGGGAGACGACGGGGACTGATCACCAGCGGGAGCACGGATGCCAGGGCCAGGGAGCTCAGCGGCAGGGCTGCCCAACAAGGGCCACAGTCCCAGCAGACCCCTGGTCCTGCCGTCTAAGGGACAGCAAGGGTCACGCCGGTGAGGCAGGAGCCAGTGAGTGTGCGGGTGGGGGGGGGGGGGGGCGGTGAGTCAGACTGACCCTGACTCACCTCGGAGCAGAGCGGTCAGGAGAGTGGGCTGTTGAGAGAGCGAGAGGCGCAGGGCCCCGTCGGCGCACAGGACCTTCCTCAGGAGCGTGAGGCTGGGCGGCACCAGGCACTCCAGCAGCTGCGAGGGAGGAAAACACAGCCTTAGTTTCCCCTCAGCGCTTCCCGGCTCAGAGCAGACACTGCACTAACTCAGCGCAGAGCAGAGACACTGTATGATCTCAACTCAGAGCAGACACTGCACCAGCCCAACTCAGAACAGAGCCCCTGCACCAGCCCAGCGCAGAGCAGACCCTGCACCATCTCAGCTCAGAGCAAACTGCACTTATTTCTCTGCTCTCTCAGAAAAGTTCCAATTTTAGTATATGTGCTGCCGAAGCGGGCTGGAGCGATAGCACAGCGGGTAGGGCGTTCGCCTTACAAGCGGCCAACAGGGCCGACCCGAGTTCGATTCCTCCGCCCCTCTCGGAGAGCCCGGCAAGCTACCAAGAGTATTCGATATGCCAGACACAGTAACAACAAAGTCTCCAATGGAGACGTTACTGGGCCCGCTCGAGCAGATCGACGATCAACGGGAGGGCCTTTACCTTTTACCCTTTACCTCATGAAAAGTATGCACCTAAGACCTAAAACACACACACTGAAAATGACTCTTCGCTGAAATAACAATCATGGTCCTTGTATTCTGTGCTGACATTTCTTACACAAATTCCAAGATTCTTTTTTCTTGATAAAGACCTAACTTCGGGAATTTGAAAAAATGAGCAAGATGGTGGGTGACACTCCGGACCCAAGTGGCCTGCCGCATCCAGGTGACTGCCCCTCACCTGTGATCCCAAGACAGAGGCCCACATGGCACCGCGGCAGCAGCCTTGGGGGTCTGGGCAGATCCCAAGCATCCCCCCAGCCGAAGCACCGCACAGAAGCGCCCACGTCTCACCTTGCCATCCCGATCCACACATTCACTCAGATACTCGAGTATCTTGTCAATCAAGCACGACTTTTTCACCATACTATGCATTTTAATATCTGCGGACAAAAAGAGGATCAAAAAAAAAAAAAATCAAGCCACGGTTCTTAAACACAAAACATTCACACTCCTCCCAAGCCCGTCAGCAGGAGGTCACACACACCATGCGAAGAGGAATGTTTCGGACTAACCCGAATACGAAAACCACAGGACAGCAGAGGGAACCTGACTCGTCGTTCTTAAGAATAACCCCCTGACGGAAACACACAGGTACACTACATCATCTTTCATCTGCCCCAGAAGTACTGTTCGACTGGCTTCTGAAGCAAGATGACATCAACGGGAGCCACGGTGCACTGGGCATCGGAGGCCGACGTGTGGTTTGATTCCCGTGAGCAGCCGGGGGAAAATCGGTCTCACCAACGACACGCTCCAGGTCGGAGACAGGCAGCGACTGACCCTCACACCCGAAGGACGGTTCCACCAACAACGTTCTCCAGGGCTAACGATGACCATCCCCGCCCGCCCCCACCCCCGACCATCCATTTCCCAGCCAGGGAAGAGTGTCCCTGCTGTGGGCCCCAGGACACCACAAGGGGAACAAGAGGTAAAAACCGTCCAAATGGGGGGTGGGCACAGCACAGGACGAGGGAGCAGGCGGCGGGACACGGGGACACAGAAAGTAAACCAAGTGGGAAGCGGGCCACGTGCACGAAGGATGAGGAACCGGAAGCAGCCCCTGACCGGCACCTGCTTCCATTCCACGGCCTGGCCCAACCCCCAGCCCCCGGGAAACTCAACTCAGCTAGAACTAAGGCCACGCCCCCCCTTCACACACACACACACACACACAGAGCAACGCAGACGGCGGCCCCCTCAGACGTCACCTTGCAGGATGACCGCTAACTGCTCGGCCGCCGACTTTCTCACGACGAGATCCACGTCGTTCGAGACGAAGATGCCATATACCTTCTCAACTGTCTCCACCTGGGAATTGGAAAAGAGAAAGGAATTTGCCGTCGACGTCGGGATTCGTCGAATTCACACCTTATTCCACAAGAACAAAAGCTGAACCGGCAAGAGACTGTTCCTGAAGCAACAGTCTCTGCGGAGCCGCAGCAGGGAGCTGGGGGCCCTGGTGGGCGCGGGGTCTCGGCCCCGGAGCTGCAGTGCACACAGTGGCTGGGGAGCCCAATGGGCTCTACCTGGGACCGTGAGCATCACCTGTACCATCACCTGCATCATCAGGGGGCAGAGAGCACTACACATAGCCTGAGCACTACCAGGGGGCAGGGAGCACTGTGCAGAGTTCGAGCACTGTCAGGGGCAGGGAGCACTGTGCACGGCCCCAAGCCTGGGTCCTCCCTCCTCTTCACCCCCGCCACACCCTGCAGAGAGAGAGATACTCGGGAGAAAAGTGCTCCTGCTCCTTTCCACCCCCAGTGTCTGGGGACGACACGGGACAGCGTTCCGGAAACGCAGGCGCGACCTGAGCCCCATCACCTTGATGATGAGCTCTTTCCGGTCGTCCAGCCGGAGTTCCAGGGGCCTCCTCACGATGAACAAATCCGTCGCTCTGGAGAGAAGCCGGGCATCGACCAGAGGCCGCTTTCCCTCGGCCCCTTCTTCCCGGGCAAGGTGAGTCGCCAAGTACTTCAAGGCGAGCAAGCGCACGCTGGAAAACAAGGGCACCGCCGAGAATGCGCTGGCCGCGCACTGGGCGACGCGCGGGGAAGCCCGCGGTTCCGCTGGAGAGCGACGTCCTGCACTGCGGAGGGAAGGGGCCGGACTTCCCCATTAAGGTAGCTGGGTTCTAGTTACGACCCTGCTTGTGATTCCAAAGTGAGCCCTGGCACCGAGAGCCGGCCCCAGTGAGCAGACATCACTGCCGACGGAGGGAAGGGACTCGGCCAACAGAGCCCGTAGTTGTGAGTTCAAAAACAGCGACCGGTTTCCTGGGGAACATGAAAACATGCCCCGTGTGTCCCCATGCGAGGTCCAGCCCGAGGGACGCGTGAGAGCGGGGGCCGTCCAAAAGCCTTCAGGGGGTCCAGACGCCTCTCCAAGAGGGAAACACAGAGGCTGCCGAATCTCATCAAAATCCTACTTTCCGTGCAGTGGACAGACGCGGGGCCACGGAGCGGGGCGGGCACCCAGCTCCAAGGACAGAGCAAAGGCGGCAGGAGAAACGCAAGACGCCACAGCCGGCCCAGGGCCTGAGTGAGTGCGGGCCACTCCCGGAGGCCGGTGAGAGGCCGCCCTGCGCGTCCAGGCCCGGGCACAGCCACGCTGGGGCCCCCCCGGGGAAACCCATCCCCCAACTGAAGGGCAACTGCTGTCTCGCGCGGCCGCGGACTCACTTGGGCTTCCTGACCAGCAGCAGCCGCAGGATGAACTTGAGCCAGACGGGCGGGGGCAGGACGCCGCCGCCCGCCTCGGAGCTGGCCTTGCTCAGGAGGAGGATGCAGCTGCCCAGGGGGTCCTCGGTGTCGGCATAGCCCTGCGGCGACACACGGGCAGAGGCCCGAGGGGTCAGGAGCGCAGCACGCCCTCCACGGCCGAGCCGGGAGGAGAACCGCGCTGGCCCCCGGGACGCTCAGGAACGCCTGCAGCTGAGCAGAGGGGGCGCGGCTCAGAGAAGCGCCTGGGCAGGCCGTGGACAGCCGCAGCGAAGGGTCAGGGCAATGCTGAGGAGCGGGGCAGTGCCTCCCCCCACCTGCGGCAGTCACACAGTTACAAACAGGAGCGGGCCCCAGCGACAGCACCGTGCAGGCAGGGTGTTTGCCTCATGCTCAGCCAACGGGGTTCGTTCCCGGGCACCCTGCCTGGCCCTCTGAGCCCCGGCAGGCAGGATCCCTGAGCACTGAGCCAGGAGTAATCCATGAGCACCAGTAGGTGTGGTCCAAAGAAATGAGTAACAATAAAACCAGGCAACAGGACACTAGAACAAATTAAAGCGCATTTTCAAATTAAAACCAAAAAAAAAAAAAATTAAACTACAACTAAACTGGGCAAGTGAGGAGATACACGGACTTGGAGGCCGAGTCCCGCCCTGGGTGTCTGCTCCAGCCCCTGGCGCTGGTTCTCCTGCCTTCCCGCCTTCCCTCTCCCCCGGAACCCGCCCGAGCTACCTGCAGCACCGGGATGACGGGGCACAGAGACTCGATGAACCTGCTCCAGGTGGGCGCCGTCATCATCAGCCGGCCCTGCAGCAGGTACGTCAGGATGGCCCTGGCCGCGGCCTGCACCTGCGCAAAGCACACACAGGGACTCAACGGGCACGGCCCCAGCCCCGGCCACCCCACCTCCCCAGGCAGCAGCCCGCACCCGCCACCCGCTGCTTCTCTACGGCAAAGGGGGTCGCGGGGAGGTCCTTCAAGAACAAGTATGTCGGGCCGGGGCGACAGCACAGCGGGCAGGGCGTTTGGCTGGCACGCAGCCGACCCGGGTTCGATTCCCAGCATCCCACATTATCCCCCGAGCACCGCCAGGAGTAATTCCTGAGTGCAGAGCCAGGAGGAACCCCTGAGCATCGCCGGGTGTGACCCAAAAAAGGAAAAAAAAAGAGAACAAGTATGTCACTGGTCTGGATTCCCAGGTTTTCTTTGTAGTTTCTTTTCAAGAACGCTTCATGGCCAGAGAAACAGCACGTGCCCGGCACACCGCTGACCCTGGTCTGCAATCTGGTCCCTCCACGGAGAGCGCCGGGAGTCCCAGGGCCCAAGCACCCTCCGCCCCGCCAAAAGACCAAACCCACACACCACCCCCACGACTGCAGGCGCAGAGTCAGGCTACGTTCCCATCAGGCTGGAAACTGTCTCGTGGGACGGCTGCCTGGTCTGATGGGCCGAAGGGGCGCAGCCGCTCCGAGCGTCTCCTTCCCACCTGCCGTACCTCGTTCTGGGGTTCTTGGAGGCCAAATGCAGAAATCTCATAAAGGACTTTCGGGTGGAGGAGAAAATGAATCCCAGTACAGAGTGACGACACGGGCTTGCTGACGTTATGGATGCCTAAGCACTCCTGGAAAACAGAACAGAGTCCTTGTAGAGGACAGAGAGGCAGTCCAACGCACTGATTTTTTCAAAGGCGTCTTTGTTCTATTCCAATTCCAGGATTTACTACCTTGAAACTTTTCTCTTACTCTATGTGAGACAAAAGCCTACGAAGTTTTGTTGAGTAAAGTGAAGTACAAGCAGGAGATGAAAATGGCTGTTACAGTGATGGCTGCTGAGAGCGAGCCCCGGGCACTGCGCAGCTCAGTGAGGGGAGAAAGGGTGTGTCGGTTCCCGGGGAGAGGGGGAGAGGGCACCCACACCCGCACCCACACAGGCACGCAGCAACCCCAGCTCTGGGCGTAAGCGATGGCAGGGGAAGCCAGGAACTGCAACAGACACCTGCAACCACGGCGCGGGAAGCTGCCCACGGCGACAAGGAGGGGACAGGGTCGGAGACTGGACCGGTGAGCAGAGCCCCTGCCTGGCGCCCGCCCCACCCATGCCCCAGAGCCGCCAGGAGGAAGTCCCGAGCTGACCTCAGCCGCAAAACCCGAGAGGGCGGAAAGATAAAAGGCAACTGCCCAAGTGTCCACCTCCACGTGAAAAGGTCAAATGTGGTAAACACAAGTAAACACACATATCAGTAATGATGAAATTACTTCAGTAATGAAACGGATGAAACGGTCACCATCCTACGTGTGACAGGTTAAGCTTCGGTGATCTTCAACGACACAGAAAATGAAGACTTGTTTCTGCAATATTACCGGGAGAAGATCTGAAGCGATGACACTTCAATCCCCATCACCCCAAACTCGCCTCTGGAAGAGCCAGAGCCAGGCGGCCTCCCCATCACTCAGCGACCCAGCAGAGGGTAACTCGGCCCCGGAACCACCCGACTCTTCCGCAACAGGAACTCAATGGGTGGGCTTAGGAGGGGACCTCAGAGCACCGACTCCCAGGAGCTAAGGAGGACCACCTATTTCCTGCGGCCGTGGGCTTCCGTCCCTCCTAGGTCCGGGAACTCAATTCTGGGAGCTGACCTGGGGCCCCGATGTTGGTCACCGCCCCTCCCCCCCACCCCCGAAGGCGGCCCACCTTGACGGTCTCCAGGCAGCAGCGGTAGGTCTCGGCCCGCACCTGCGGCGTGGGGTGTGACAGCAGCCGCAGCAGAACCTTCTGGCTCTCGCCCCGCAGCAGCGGGCTGGCCTGGGCCGACTTCCAGCTGGGGGCAGCCAAGACACGCAGGGGGGTTATTCCAGGAGGCATGGGGAGGGGGCGGGAGTTGAGTCCACTCGCTCCGGGTTCTCCATCGGGAGCTAGCCCAGCTGATGCAACGTAAGTATCCATGCATTCACGCACTCACTTGCTTCAAGGCTGGGACTGACTATTCTCCCTTCGAGAGTACCCCAAACGAGACTGTCCAAAAAAAAAAACACTGTTTGGGGCTGGAGCTATAGCACAGCGGGTAGGGCGTTTGCCTTGCACGCGCCCAACCCGGGTTCGGTTCCCAGCATCCCATAGGGTCCCCCGAGCACCGCCAGGAGTGATTCCTGAGTGCATGAGCCAGGAGTAACTCCTGTGCATTGCCGGGTGTGACCCAAAAAGCAACAACAACAAATAAAACCCTGTTTGGGATATACACATTGGTAGGCACCGTAAGAAACAGTCTAGGGATCCCTCAAAATCTGTCACAGGAATGCAGCAGTTTCTCGTGTCCGAGGAACAGAGTGGGCGTGCTGGAGAAGTGTCTGTGCATCACCCGGGACCCTGCAGCCACCACCAGGACCCGCCGCTGGGCGGATAGGTAAAGGAAGTGTAGCATGAAGATACCAGGGGCCGCTACTCAGTGTTAGAAAGGAAAGCCTAGCCCTCGTGGCAGCATGAACGAGCCCGGAAATCATCACGGGACATGAAATAAACAGAAACCGCTAAATACAACCTGATCTCGCTTATCAATCAAATCTAAACAAGCCAAACCTGCGTAGAAGCAGCGACGAGGAAGCTGGGTGAAGGATGCGAGGGAGAGGGAAGGGGACATTCGGGTCCCAAGGAACCAGGCTAAGGCCCTTCACGGCAAGATCAGCGACAAAAAGAATGAGCGGAATCTTTGGTCGTTGGCGGGGATAAAAAATGCCCCAGACGCACAGACACAAAGATAATTACATGGGAGCAGACATCAAATCACACACGGGGTACAAAAAAAAATATACAAAGCCATACTTAAATAAAAATTATCAGTATGACATTTACTCTTTCCAAAAGCAAGAGAGGTAATTAGGTTCTAAATATGAGTTTGCCCTGCTGTCCTGGGGGTCAATGGTGCTCTCCAAAACTCCGTGCGAGAAAAAGGCAGGAAGGAATGAAACTTACACTCTTAAGAGCCTGAAATTTACATTATTAATTAAAACTTTAGGGCTGGATATACTTCAAAGATAAACTTTAAAGAGAAATGAATACCCTCGACTGCTTGGTCGGATGAACTCCAAAAGAAACGCGTAAAAACCCAAAGACAACTCATTTTAACGATGACATTTTTTAAGTTCCTATTAAGTAAAAGCGAACTATCCTGATGCCACTGAACATACTTTTTCCAGCTCAGACACACAGAAAACCGAGCACCTTAAAAACAAAAAGAGCAAGATTTAAGAGCAGTTTTGCTTTCACTGCCGCAAAGCTTACACACCCAAACGTCATGACCGATCATAAGGGAATCATAGAAAGGGGGGAAAAAATTCACAGGCCTTACATCTTTGAACAAATGCAGATGATTTCCGTTATTAGGGCGAAGTGCTGATGGTAGGAAAAGCTCCGCAGGGCGTGGTCCGCCAGCTCCACCAACTCTAAGAGATTCTTCTCGCCCTTCAAAGGAAGCAGAAGGGGGCGGTGAACGCCACGTTCGTGTACGATGACACGCCCGACCGCCCCGATGCAGAAGAATCGCAGTTACTCGGGGACCCTGGCCTGCCCACCCGCCGCAACCCGGCCCCGGGGCCAGCTCCCAGCTGGAGGCCACGGTGAGGCCTGACTCCCTGCGGCAGCCCCCTCGCCCCCGCCAACTCGGCAGGGCTCGCCCGTCTCCTGGCCACCTCGCCCTTCTCGCCCTTCCAACCCCCCGGCTGGTGCCAGGGTGCAAGGGCCGTCCCTGCAGGCATGACGAGCGGGCCCTGTGGAATGCCAGCCACGCGCAGCTGTCTCGGAGGAGACAGGAAGCCCGCGGGATCGCCATGTGGCCAAGAGAAAAGGGTAACGGGAAAAATCAAGCAACGTGAAGTTCAAGGAGGGGCCAAGGCAATTAAGGACTCTGTCCGTGATTTTTCCAAAATATTTAGTATTTAGAAAGAAAAAACAACAAGCCAAACTTGGTTGTCTTTTATGACTTGGCAACCCTTTCCACGGTAACGGGAAATATTCCGAATGGCCTCTCGGAAAAGGACAAATGACAAGACACGGCTGAAAGTCATCCGACCACCTCTTTTGTTCTGTTTTTGTTTTTGTTTCTGGGTCACACCTGGTGGTGCTCGGGGCTGCCTCCTGGCTCTGCACTCACAGACCACTCCTGGCATGCTTGGGGCACCATGTGGGACGCCAGGGATCGAATCCGGGTGGACCGCGTGCAAGGCAAGTGCCCTCCCCGCTGTGCTACTCCTCCTGCTTCCCTTTCACCTAGCTCCTGACATTTAGTTGAAACAAACAAACAAAAAAATCAGGTCCTTTGTAGATGCAATGAGTCGATAAGTCATCAAAGGGAAAAATATCTAAATAAGCAATAAAATGGAACTTACAATTCTGTTTTTTCAACTGTCAGTTCATGCAGAGTAAGTCGCTTTATAGCGGAACTCCCTATTAAATATTAAAACCTTTATTGTAGGCGCTGCAGCGATAGCCCAGTGGGTGGGGCATTTGCCTTGCATGCAGCCGACCTGGGTTCAGTTCCCAGCATCCCATATGGTGCCCCAAGTACCACCAGGAGTAATTCCTGAGTGCAATGAGCCAGGAGTAACCCCTGTGCATTGCCGGGTGTGACTCAGAAAGCAAAAACAAAACAAAACAAAACAAAGGTAAAGGTAAAGGTAAAGGCCCTCCCGTTGATCGTCGATTTGCTCGAGCGGGCCCAGTAACGTCTCCATTGGAGACTTTGTTGTTACTGTGTCTGGCATATCGAATACTCTCGGTAGCTTGCCGGGCTCTCCCTTTATACTAATCCTTGCTTCTGTAAGACCCACCCATCTCAGGAACGCACCTATAAAGTCTTCCTTTCGCTTTTATGCACATCCTAATCTGACCGCTGACTTCAACGGGTCACCAACCCAGGTCCGGCAGCTCAGTTCTTGCTGTCCCTCACCCCTGAGCGCCCGGGGAAGCGCTCCAGTCTCCGGGCGCGCCCATACCTCCCTCCCCGCGTCGGCCAGGAAGCTGCAGGCGCACTCGATGGAGCGCACGGCCTGGGCGGCGCGCGTGTAGACGCTGTAGCTGTCCGAGTCCAGCTGCTCCAGGTAGGCGAGCGCGGCAGCGTGCTCGCCCGGGTACTCCAGGGACAGGGGCAAGTCCAGAGCGACCAGGAACAGGGCAGCCGACATGGACTCCGGCAGGAAGCGGCTCGCCTGGGCGGAGGGAGAGAAGAGACGCTCTGCGTGCTGGAACCGTGTCCTCCCAGAGGCGCGGCCAACGGCGAGCTCCGTGTCCGGCCTTCCAGCAATGCTCCCCCACATGCCTCTGCTCTCTGCCTTCCCAGAGGAAACACACGCCATCCCCTCGGCCTTTTCTCTGAATATCTTGAAGCCCCATTTCAAACCCTTCCCCTAGCCCTGAGATGGGGCGTTTCCTTCTCTTCCTGCACGCATGCCGTCTGTCCGTTGCCTGGGGCAGCCCAGCTCTGCGGGCGAGCGGCATCTTTCGTGCCCAGGACTGCCCGCGGCCCGAGCTCCTCCGAAGAAGCTTCCTTCACAGACACAGTGAGAGGGTGTCTGGCGGCAAGGAAGGAAGTACGGACCCCCGGGCTGACCGACGACAGAGCCGCCGGAGCACCGTAACAGAAAACGAGGCTGGGCTCGTGTTCCAGAGAGGAGGAGGAGGAAGAAGCCCAACACAGTATCTAAAATAGTTCCCAACACTCACAAGAAACTAACCTTTCAATAGCGAAGTAAATAAAGCAATGGGCTCAAGTGAAGCCGTCTGTTTTATTATAAAAGTCTTTGTTGTTTGGGTGGACCGGGGGGGGGGGGGGGGGGCCGGGGCAGCAGGGAACCACACACCCAGCAGTGCTCAGATGACTCCTGGCTCTGTGCTCAGGGGACACACAAAAAGCAAAAAAAAAAAAAAAAAAGAACTGTTTTTTTTTTTTTTCGATCACACCCAGCGGTGCTCAGGGGTTCCTCCTGACTCTGCACTCAGGAATTACTCCTGGAGGTGCTCGGGGTACCCTATGGGATGCTGGGAATCGAGCCGAGTTGGCCTTGTGCAAGGCAAATGCCCTCCCGCTGTGCTATCGCTCCAGCCCCATGCATGAACTGCTTTTCAATTCGGTTTGGTTTTGCATCACAGTGACTGGGCGACGGTGTGTGCATGGGTCTTACTCCTGATTCTGCGCTCAGGGCTCTCTCTTGGGGGCTCTGGGGAGCAAGCTGGATGCTGGGGGCGCAGGCCACGTGGGTGGCAGGAGCCCAGCCCGCTGGACAACCCCTCCGGCCTGGAGGCGCATTTTAATAGACTCGGAAGCGATCTCCTGCCACAGAGGGAGTGAAGTGAAGTGACCGGCCGCCTGCTCCCCGGTAAGAGCCCTGCGCCACAGCGGAGACGGCCCCCATGCACCTCCCCAAGGGCCGGGCTGGCCAGGACACTGAGCTCAGAGAGTCAGAATGGGCGCAAGCAGACATGGTCGGAGCTGGGCGGCCCCCGAAGGAAGGGGGAGGGCGAGGAGGCCGGCAGCCCCACGCGGGCGGAGCCCAGTGACACGGGTCGGGCTCCAGTCCGAGCAGAGGCCAAGCTCACTCTGCCCGGACCCAGGAGTGCCACCGACAGGAACCAAGGGGGCCCCAGGGGTCCCTGCCTGTCAGATGGAGGAGCACTGTGTCCCGGGCAGTGACAGGGGCAAGGGCAGGCAGGGGCCTGGCCTCGGGGAGGAGGTGCCAGTCACAGGAAGGAGAGGCCCGCGAGGAAGCGCGTGGGCAGTCACCCCTACCACGGGCTCGTCCCCCGAGACCGATGGAGCTCCCCACACTCACCTTCTCCACGGGGAGCACTGTCTGCAGCAGCCGCAGAGCGAGCAGCGAGGCGCTGACGAAGGCCATCCGGTGGTGCACCCGCACAGCCTCGTGGGGGCCCTCGTGGGGGCCCGCGTGGGCGCGGCTCTGGTGGTGGCACAGCGTGTCCCCCAGGGAGCTCAGCACAGCCAGCAGGCGCTCTCTCTGCGAACGACAGGCGGCACTGCGGGAGGAGCACTGGAGAAGGAGCACGGCGGGAGGGGCGGCTGCCAGGGGCCCCCCACTCACCCCCGACTCTCAGCCCGCTGGGTTCTGCTTTCCCAGGACACGCCCGGGAAAGCTTCTCCCCAGCTCAGGCCGAGAGTCTCAAGGCGTGACACACTCAGAGCCTCAGACTCGCTCAGTGATGCTCACGCACTTCCTACCGTGATTCCTAAGGAAAGAAGCCAAACACCAAAGTCGAACACGCCCCCAAGTCCTGTCTGGCGCTGCTGGGACCCGAGGGCCTCTCCCCCACTCGGGAGGCCTGTGACAGCCGACACAGGCCTGGGAGCCAGAGCTGCCAGGCCCCTGGGGGCCACGCCACGCCCACACGCGAGAGGGCAAGCTCAGTCCTCAGGAGTGAAACAGTTAAATCATCACAAGACGAGTTAATGGGGCCAGAAAGACAGTGTGGCAGGTCAGGCACTTGCCTTGGACACGGTCAACCTGGGTCCGATCGCCAGTACCCCACAAGGTCCCCCGGGAGTGCTGAGCACAGACGAAGGAGCCCTGAGGCCACCAAGGGCAGCCCACAAACCAGAACAAACCGCCCCCCACCACCAAAGGAAAAAAAAAGTCAATTAAAAATCGTGCCGTACAAAGTCACCAGATCCTGGAGCTAGAGCAGCGGAAACGGTCTCTCTCAGTTTCCCAAGAGCCCGCAGCTCAGGTCAAAGCTGCGTACCGAACGCTGGAACACACGCGTGAAATAGAAAGGAAGCTGGAACACAGGCAGTCAGGGCTCGGGAAACAGCTCAGGGGGCAGGGGCGGGCCTTGGACACGGCCCACCCGGGCTCCATCCCTGCACCACACACGGCCCACCCCGCACTGCAAGAGTGGTCCCTGAGCACCAAGCCAGGAGGAACCCCTGAGCGTCCTGGGGTGTGACCCAAAACCAAGACAAAGAGAGATGTGTGTATACGTGTATGGGTCTGTGTCTACGTGTGTATATATGTGTGTAGGTATGTGTGCATGTGTGAGTGTGTATGTGTATCTATGTGTGTGTGCATGCGTGTGTGTATGGGTGTATGAGAGAGAGAGAGAAAGAGAGAGAGAAAGAGAGAGAGAGAGAGAGAGAGAGAGAGAGAGTGTGTGTGTGTGTGTGTGTGTGTGTGTGCACAACCCTTCTGCAAATGCAGCTAGACTGTCCCGGCTCTGCCGACGGCCCGGTGGCCTGGAGACCCACCCCAGCTGCTGGACACAGGACAGAGCACGAAGCCTCCCTCTCAACTGTCCATGGAAAACAGGGAGAAACAAAACGTGTTTCTGAACGGCCCATCAACGAAGGAAAACGGCCTAACGCACGGGCGGGTGAGTTTTACTCAAAGATGACTCTGCAGGAAATGGAATGGAAGGGCCTAAGGCCTAGAAAACTCTGTGCAGGGTCACAACGGGACAACCGAGCCCACCGCAGCCCCAGGGGCGAGAAGGAAAGAACGAGGGGGCGACCCCCCTCCTTCCCCCTCCCCGCCCCGCTCCCCACCTCCCCTCCCCGTTGACAGGGGCGCTGCTGTCCCCCCAGGCACTCCTCTGTCCCAGGGCCAGGCGGCACTGCTCGCCGGCACACAGTGGACGCCAGGCACCCCGGCCTCTGCCCTGTCCCCTCGGACGGCTGTGCAACCCCAACAACAGAAAAACTCTCATCAGTTTTCTGCTTGGGGGCCACACCCAGCTACGCTCAGGGCTCACTGCGGACAGTGCTCAGGGCCCCCTCCGGGGTGCCGGGCCACCCTTGGGGTGCAGTGTGCGAGCAGGGTCCGTAGCGGCCCTCGGGGCGGCCTTTCTTCCCCGCTCTGATCCCCCAAGACTCAGCAGGGCGCTGCTCCCCGCTTCCTCTTCAAACTTGGCAAAACTACGCTGGGAAATTCTACCTAATTGCTTCTATTACTACGTAGCCAAAGAATGAGACTTTCCCTAGGAGACAGTTATTCTTTTAAACAAGAAAAAGTAAATTAAATATAATTTCAAGCAGTGCTGTTTTATTTAACATTTCTAACATACCAATTGGCACTTGTACAACAGACTTAACCTTTAAAGTAAAAATAATCCACTGAATCATAAAAGATCAGCATCCCCCCCCAAAAAAAATGAAGGAATAACTTTTACAGATCATATTCTGGCCAAGAAAATTTCAGTTAAAAAAAAATTTTTTTTCCAGTTAATTTAAGCAACTGATAAAACATTCTTCACACTTCTAGGAAAAAACTCACTTGCTGAAATCTTCAATATGTGAAGATTTCTGATAAAAGCACTACAAAAATGTGTGATAACCTTAAAGAATAAAGAAAAATTGAGGGTAAGGATTTTTTTTGAAACTTGAAAGCATAAGATACGATGCCTTTTGCAAATGCTTGTTTTCTCTTTTCAAGAAATTTTCCAAGTTAAAAAAAATAGCTTGAGTTTTTTACACCCGGGATTGACATCAAGCAAACACCAGCAAGTAGTTAAATTCTAGCCTCGGGGGTATGGTGCCACCAGCAGGTCAGTCTGTGAGGCGAGTGCACCAGCTGCCTGATGGCGCCTTCAGACTTCCAGATACCCCCAAATTGCCGCTGTGCCTTTGGCCAGACCCCAAAAACTTGGGGCAAAGTTTACCAAGAAAGTGAACGGCCAAAAGTTGGGTATGTGGGAGACACACCCACAAACCACCTCCGGCTCAGCTATATAATTGGAGGCATGGCCTCTCTGGTTCCTGATCGAACTGCTTAATGGCCATGACCCCAGAGACTCAGAAACAAATCTCGAAACCCAGCAGCTTTTGGCAGAAATGCGTCCGGTCCCTGCAGTAGGTTACTGGTGCTGGGCCAACCCAGGTGGGAATAGGTTTCGTGCCTTGGCCTGGGCCTCACAGGATGGGGGTGGAGACGGTCCTGGTCTCCCCGTCCCAACGATACCCCAAGTCATCGCCCACTAACGGTCTTTCTGGCTCCTGATCAAGCTGCTTAACGGCCATGATCCCAGAGGCTCAAGAGCAGATCTCGAAACCCAGTGGCTTTTGGCAGAAATCCCTCCAGATTTAAGTGTTAAAATTTCGGAATTTCAAAATCATGCGGTCACTCCTGCAGCCACGCAACATCATATGTTATTCATAACCAGCAACAGAACACAAATCGTCTACTGTTGCCTTTTCAGCAGATCTGAGTGTTGGGGTAAAATCCCAAATAGTAATGGTGGGTCTGGTGTCGAAATATTGAATGTGATCAAAGTAGAGAGAGGGTCATGTGGAAATCATCTGCCCCACAGGTAGGGGGAGGATGTGGATTGGGGGTATACTGGGGTTTTTGGTGGTGGAGAATGGGCACTGGTGAAGGGACGGGTGTTTCATTGTATGACCGAGACTTAGACCCGAAAGCTTTGTAACTGCTCTCATGGTGATTCAATAAAGAAAATTATAAAAAAAAAAAAAAAAAAAATGAAAAAAAAAAGTAAGGTGGAGTTCATCCTTATTTCAATCAGCTTAATCCATGACTAAATAAATATCAAAGTACTCCTACATAAAAATAAAAAAGCCCCTGAGAGGATCATGTCCGACTTCTAGCACCAAAAGGAAAGAACCCCCCCTCACTGGCCTATTGTTGCACCGATACAACATTCCCTGACTCAGAAACCCAAGCCTGTTCCAGGTCATGCACGAAATAAACTGTCTCTATGAAAGGATACACTCAAACACTAATGAGATCATGAAACAAGCTTCAGAAGATGAAAATAAGAATAAAAATGCAATTACCCACATCCCAAGGAAAACATCAATTCTTACCATATCAATAGCAAACAGACTGTTGTCATCCCAGACATCTGCCGAGATCGCTTCACCCGTCAGTATCAAATCCTCCGCCAGCAATTCCAGGACTCTTATTATCATCTGCCTGCTACCTGGAGTCCAGAGGAGAACGAGGAGGAAGAAAGTGAGCTCTCACACGCACGGGTGAATATCGCACGGGTCTATCCTCTCGTGGGTCACGCCCCACCAATTCCCACTTCTCTATTTTATTGTTTCTTGAATTGCAGAAAGAAAGAAAGAAATAGGAAAGTCGTAACCTACAACCGCCATGAAAGACTTGGCATCCTTGTGATTACTCAGCCAGAACACAGCAAATGTGGTGAAAAGTGGAGAAGATACCCAGGAAGGGAGAAGCAAAGTCGGACAGTGCCGGGAGACACACGAAAACCATTCGTCTGGGGCTGGAGCGAGAGCACAGCCGGGAGGGCATTTGCCTTGCACAAGGCCAATCCGGGTTCAATTCCCAGCATCCCAAATGGTCCCCCGAGCTCTGCGAGGAGTAATTAATTCCTGAGTGCAGAGCCAGGAGTGACCCCTGTGCATCGCCAGGTGTGACCCAAAACAGCAAAAAAAAAAAAGTTCTTCAAACTCATGGCCCATCCCGGGAAGCGTGATCTGTGGCAAAGCACTCGGTGAGCCTGGCGCGGTCCAGCAATCTCCCCTGTACTGAAAGGAGCCTTAATCTCCATTATAAGTGAGCGTTTCCACACAAGGGCTCACAAGGGCTGCCCAGGAAGCAAAGCCCGAAACTGGAGCCACCATAAACGCATCTGCTGAATGTAACTGAAGAAACGCCAAGGATCTGCCCCAAAGCCTAAAAGAGATCCACACAAACTATGCTGTCAAAGCCACACGGCTCAGAGCAAGCCCACTCCCGCGAGGGACAAGAGCGGGAATCCCACCAGCTCTGATGGCCAGGAAGGTCGGAGACCCAGGCCGGCCCGGCCAGCCCGCAGGATAAAGGCCAGTGTCTCGGGCCCAAGAATGAAACGGCGTCTGCTCGGAGTGGTCCCGATTAATTGTTTCATAAGAGCAGCTGGAGCCAATTCTTTCCGAAATCCCTTATGAAACTGAACAACTATAAATTACGCGCTAATTTACCACAAAAGGGCACGAGAACATTTAGAAAATTTTATGTACCAAGACACAGCTTTATAATTATCAATCTGACTTTTTACAGCATATTAAGGAAAGGTTAAATGCAAAATCATTACATCGAAGGCCGTTCTTCTCAGTGCAGCAGGCAGACAAACACATCCTTGATGATGCCAAAGTTCAGCTCTTCCTTCATGTCACAGAACTGGCCCGTGGATTCAGATGCCCCCACAGTGCAGAGGCCGACCTTCTCACTCCATGCAGGGGAGTGCGGCTTTCCCAGGACAGAGGCCCGTGCCCACTCCCCGAACACACAACTTTGTACCCCACCCCTGTCACGTCAGCAAAAACAGTGGCAGGGCATACAGAGCCCCCCACGAGAGGATACACGGTCACTCTTTGTAAGACGGGGGGAGAGGTCCGCCAACAGGAGAAGCCCCGTGACAGGAAGTGACTCTGGCCCCCTTTAGCTCACAAGTCTAGCTAATATAACTGAAGAAACGCCAAGGATCTGCCCCAAACCCTAAAAGAGATCCACACAAACTATGCTATCAAAGCCACACGGCTCAGAGCAAGCCCACTCCTGCGAGGGACAAGAGCGGGAATCCCACCAGCTCTGATGGCCAGGAAGGTCGGAGACCCAGGCCGGCCCGGCCAGCCCGCAGGATAAAGGCCAGTGTCTCAGGTCCAGTGCTGTACCACTGTGGTCTTGGGAAATGTTCAGCCTCAGAGACTAAAGATCACCATCACCTTCGAGGTCTCCCTTCGAAACGCCCCGGGCTTCCGCCGGATTCTAAAGAAACGGCCCAAAGCCCCTGCCCTCAGCTGCCTGGCTTCGGAGGAGTCTCTAAGCCACTTTCAGTCTGTTTCCACCCAGCAGAAGCAGCGGCCAGCCCAGACAGGGCCAGGCAGCACAGGCCGGGGGCCGGGCCCCGAGCATCTCCCAAGGACTCTGGTGCCAGACTAGGGCGTGGGCCAGCTCAGCACAGTTCCCTACCCGCCCAGATGACAACCAGAGCTCCAGCCCCAGCACATCTGAGAGGAAAGCGCTGACCCCAAAATGGTTCAGAATGGGGGGGGGGGGGGGGGGGGTTGTGTTTGAAGGAAAGACTTACCGCAACGGTAAGATCTGGGGTTTGCTTTTGTTTCTAACACGGTTTAAAGAAGACAGTGCACAGAGGGAAGAGTAAACGAACAGGGAAGGCAGCTCAGCCAGGGCCGGCCCTTACAGGCCACTGCATCCAGGGAGACCCACTACACAGTGCTCCGAGACACCCGCGCTGAATCAAGGAAGACAGACAGGCAGGCAGGCAGGCAGGCAGGCAGGCAGGCAGGCAGGCAGGCAGACCGACCTCCGCCGTTCTCGGTTGTCTGTTTCCCCCACATCCATGCCAGCAGAAGGCGGAGGCCCGGGCAGGGGGAGCCGGCAGCGAGGGGCCGGGCCCCCCACGCCCCTTACCCGTGCGCAGCAGCGGGGTGGCCGCTTCCAGGATGGACACGCAGAGCTGGGGCAGGCTGAGCTGCTGGCATTGGAGCTCCAGGGCGCCCAGCCCCGTGTCCAGCTCGGGCAGCTCCAGGGGCGCCAGGTCCGACGGGGAGTGGCCAGAGAGCCGGGAGTCGCCGTGGGCGCGGCTGCTGCCGCCGCTGGGGGAACAGGCAGGCCCAGGTCACACGGGCAGGGGCCCGGCCCCCAACTCCCCCACCACGCGGACCCAGCAGCCCGGCCGGCCCCAGAGCCCCCCACACGCCAGCAGGGTCTGTCCAGGCTGGAGGAACGGGCATGCTGAGGGGCTGTGACGCCGGCTCTGACTCAGTGAGACCAGGCGCCATCCCAGCGCTGCCCCGTGGCGCGGCCGGGCCTCCAGCACCGGCACTGACGACCCGCACCCGCCGGACAAGCCGTGCCAGCAGCGCCATCGCCACATTCCGTGACCGGCCGCACGCTCAGACTCGGTGTCCCACCTCCCCTGCCTCCTCATCAAAGGCTCTAGAAAGGCCACGTGAGCAACCAGAGGAGGCGCCAAAATGCCACAAGGGGGCTGGAGCGATAGCACAGCGGGTAGGGCGTTTGCCTTGCACGCAGCCGACCAGGGTTCAATTCCCAGCATCCCATATGGTCCCCTGAGCACCACCAGGAGTAATTCCTGAGTACAGAGCCAGGAGTAACCCCTGAGTGCAGAGTGCCAGGAGAAGCCTCTGTACATTGCCGGGTGTGACCCAAAAAGAAAAGAAAAAAAAAAATGCTGCAAGGCCGTGGGCGCCAGATCACTTTGGAAAGTACCACAGCGCACAGCAGTCTCGACACCGACAGGCCCAGCCAGCCCACATCCCGATTCCTCAGCCGCTAAGCAGGTGGGCACCCAATGCCACCAGGACAGGCACCACACCAGGCTGCCACAGCATCTGCGACCTGGTTGGAAGCACAGTGACCCACGTCACCCAGCCCAGGCGCACCCACGTTCCCTCCGTTTCCTGAAGAAGCATACGAGGGGGCTGCTCTCACCAGCACAGCACACGGGACCCCGAGCCAGGCCCTCGGTTGCCGCCTGCCCGGTCCACCCCCCACGGCACCAGCACCGTCAAGGTGCTCCGACAAATGGTGCCCACAATGCCCACAGCCCCCCGGCTGCGGCAGCCTCTCCTCCGGGACAGGCGACAGACAGAAACCCTCGCCAGAGCAGCGGCGACACGGGGGCAGGAGGCGCGTCGGCTGAGTAGCAGGCAGAGGGCAGTCAGTCCTGGACGGGGACACTGCCCACATTGTGTGTCCCCCCCAACCCCACCCCGGGCACGGCTTGCAGAGGCCCAGAGCCGCAGGGGGGAGGGTCCCTGAAGATACCCCCCCAGTCCCCCACCCCCCGGTCACCTGGAAGAGCCAGCGTCCCAGTCCTGGCCATCCCCGCGGGGCCGCTGACCGGTGCGTCCGACGACCGATGGCCGCGGGCTGCTGCTGCCCAGGGAAGGGTTCCGAGAGGGTGGGGCGCCCCGCGCGTCCTGGCAGTAGGACAGGGAGGAGTTCTGCGACACCGTGTCTGCAAAGGCAAAGCGACTCCTCAGGGCACGGCCCCCGAGCCAGCGGGCTGTGGGGGTCGTGCCTGAAGCAGAAAAACCCTGAGAAACCAGCACTGGCCAAAGGTGGGCGTCGCAGGGCCCTGTCCCGGTCACCCTGTCACCCCGCCAGGTCCCGCCCAGCACGGCGGGAGTCCCAGTCAGCGGGTTCTGCAGAACCGT
Organism: Sorex fumeus; assembly: GCF_029834395.1. Taxonomy (NCBI): domain Eukaryota; kingdom Metazoa; phylum Chordata; class Mammalia; order Eulipotyphla; family Soricidae; genus Sorex; species Sorex fumeus. The sequence continues at coordinate 5,969,610 of NW_026606149.1, forward strand.
CCCGCTGCCAGGACCCAGGCCCAGCAGCAAAGCTGCCCAACCAAGCCGACGCCAGCCCAGGACCCCCAGGCCAAAGGTCTCTGGGGACCCTCCTCCCCCCCCAGATGCAGAAAACTCCAAACACATCCACAACCCACACAGAGCCATGAAACTGGGCTCTGAGCAGAAAACACAGACGCTTAAGTGGGGAGAGCACCTTCACAGACACTTCTCCAAAGGAGACAGAAATCGGCCCAAAAGCACCCGAAGCGTTACCCAGGAGGCACCAGGGACTGGCCACGAGTCCTCAGGGAAGGGCAAACTAAGATACCCCTCACCTAGAAGGACCACTCATCAAAAAAAAAAAAAAACAAGAGGGCAGAAGGGCAGCTCAGGGTGCAGGAAGACTCGTCAGAAGTGGCCCCAAAACGCAAAATAGGAAAAAGCAAAACACCAAATATTGGCATGGATGGAACTAAATGGGAAGCCTCGGACCAGAAGCCGGGGCTGTGCAGTGGCGCCCCCTGGCGCTGGGCTGGGGAACTTCACGGGAAGCCAAGCAGGGAGCAGCACCAAGACGCAGCCAGGCCCCTTCTCCGCGGACTGGGGATGAAGCAAGCGAGAAGAGCAGGTCAGCCGGCCTGTGAGGCACCATCACAGCTCCGACACAGGAAGGAGGCGGCGCCCGAGGCTGTGCAGAAACCGGGCTGGGACTGGCGGGGGGGGGGGGGGGGGGGGGACGGACGGACAGGGGGGGATGTAGCCACTGCACAGGGGAGGCCTGAGGCCTCACCTCACAGGTGAGCTGAGCCAGACAGAGAGCCCCAGGCCGCAGGACTCCACTGCTGGGAAATGCCCAGAACGAGGCCAGACTAACTGCGAGACTAGCTGCAGGAGGACGTGCTCAGGGTACAGTGCTCCTGGAAGGGGACCGGGGAGGTCTGGAAACAGCCGGGGGGATTGTGGCGCCACAGGTGGCTGAGCCGTGCCACCAAAGGCCCGTCTGAAAACGGCTGTGATCAGTTTATGGTACATACACGCAATTTTTTTTTTTTTTTCACTTTTTACTGTGGGCTGGAGAGATAGCACAGCGGTCGGGCATTTGCCTTGTGCACAGCCGGCCTGGCCAAGCCGGGCTCAATTTCTTTGCCCCTCTCAGAGAGCCCAGCAAGCTACCAAGAGTATCTCGCCCGCACGGCGAAGTCTAGCAAGCTCCCCGTGACGTATTCGGTATGCCAAACACAGTAACAACCAGTCTCACAATGGAGACCTTACTGGGCCCGCTCGAGCAAATCGATGAACAACAGGAGGACAGTGCAGTGACTTTTTACTGAATCGCCACGAGACAGACGCTGAGGAAGGGGTCTGTGATGGGATCTCAGTCCTACAGTGTTCCAACACCCGCCCCTCCACCAGTGCACACGCAACCTTTAAAAGACCAACAGTGAAGGCATTTATGAGAAAGGGAAACTCGCCCCCCCTAGAGGCTCACCCTGTCGGGGTCCTTTGTGTCCCCAGTCCCGGCCATATGACGCCCAATCCCTGGCTGCGTGCCCCGCCCCTCCCCTCCATCTCCCCCACCCCGCTGCACCAGCTGCTTCCTGCCCCTCAGGCCTGTCGCCCTCCTGGGTGTTATCCCTGAGGACTTCAAGCAGGAACCTCCTTCCACCCGGTCACCTCCTCCACCAGGATGCCCTCCCTGACCAGCCTTTCCCCGGGGAGCCACACCCCCGTGACCGCTCTTCCTCCTCAAGCACTTCCTACCTGACACAAACGCGTTTGTATGGATTGCAGGGGCTTCGGCGCCTGGCCCTGGGCGCTCTGTCCCGGCTACAGCCCTCAGAGCCTCCGGGGCAGGAGGTGGGTCGTGAATGCTCCGACAGGAGTCGGCAGGGAGAGCCGCCGCGTTTCTGGGCGCCGGAAGCCCGTCCGGGGATACGGGCCCTGGAAGCCTTCCAGGCCAGCAGTGTTATTTTAATAAAGTTAACGCGGGAACTCTGGCCCCTCTGAGACCTGATTCTCATAAAATAATGCATGTGTCAAATTCCAGAACTGCGGATTCAGTGCGACAGCCACAAGCGATACGGCAGGGGACAAAGGGCCTGCCGTGACCCGTGATGCTACAGGACAAGCCAGTCCCCGCTGCGGCCAGGAGGTGGCGCTTCTCCCTGGCGAGTCCAGAGCCCCGCCCCACCGTCTCTCGGGTCACACAGGTGTTCCCGAACTGCAAACTGGATCTTTTCCACCCAACCGATCTAGTCACGCGACCCCCACTCGGCTGGTGACCACAGTCCCACGTGACTGGCTGAGCCCAAAATCCCGGTCCCCAGCTCCATGCCCGGCTGGGCCCAGGAGAGGCAAAAGACGGCTCCCCTCCAGGGAGGCACTTGGCGGGGGGGACAGGCCCATGGGGGACAGGTCACGGGCAGGCGGGGCCGTGGGACGGGGGCGTGGGTGGGGGCCAGTACCTTGCTTGCTGGAGAAGAAGCCGGGGTCGCGGTGGCAGCTGAGGCGGGAGCGGAGACCCGTGCAGAGCTGCTGCAGGCAGGACACGGCCTGCAGGGCCAGCCGGTGCTTCAGCAGCGACAGGAGGCTCTGGGGGCAGAGAGGAGGCTCAGCGAGGGCGTGAGGAGACGGGCAGAGTCCTGGGTCCCGCACGGGCAGCAGGAGCGGGCCCAGGATGACCGCGTTCCTGCCGGTCGGGCCCCGGGGGAAGGCAACATCCAAATGGAACAGCAGGTGTTTCCCGGACAGTCTGAGGAGGACGCGGGAATCACTGCCCTTTCGGGACGAGGGGTCACGCACTTCTTCAGAGCTCAGCTCGGCGCTCTGCCCCCTCCCGGGATGAGCACCATGGCCCCTGCTGTCCCCACACAGCGCGGACAGGTGGAGGGGGAGCAGGTGGGGCCGCCGAAGGGCTGGGACCTGCCCGGGCCCCGTTCACGGCCCTCCCACTGCCCACCTGGGAATGTGCCTGGGCACCCTCGGCGACGCTAGCCCACCCTTAGTTCCAAAGCCCACCACCCTCCTCTTGAGGGGACCCAGAGGCGGCCAGTTCCTGGGAGACCAACTGGCTGCACGTGCCCCGACGCGGCTGTCCCTGAAGAAGCCTGACGGACATGCAGATCTCGGGTCACCAACGCCACCCAAGTACACGCGGATCTGCAATTAAGGGAAGCTGCCCACATCCACGCAGATATGCAGTTAATGGAAGTCACCCACATCCACGTGGACTGCAGTTCATGGAAGCCGCCCACGCGGACTGCAGTCAATGGAAGCCGCCCACGCCCATGCGGACTGCAGATGAGTGCAGGAGCCTCGGCCACTGTGCAAACACCTCCTGGGGCAGACGTGGCCGTACCAACTTCCTCCCCGAGGACTCCCTACCTTGCATCCCCTGTTTCCCGGCAAACAGTTTTCCACTTCAAACTCGACAACCATTCGAGGACACACACCTGCACGATCTTCGGCCTCTGGAGGAAGATCTCAGCGGGGAAGTCTTGCATGATGACGTCCTTGAGGAGCTCGCAGGTGTTCCAGATTAAGGTGTGGTTGCTGCTCCTCAGAGAGCTACGAAACACGGAGCGAAACACGGAGCTCACAGCTGCAGGGAGGCCGAGACGGGGGCAGGCACCAGGGCTCCATCCGGCCCGCCCGGCCCCCGCGGGCCCTGCCTTCGGGAGACGAGTCCCCGCATCTGTGACACCTGCAGGCAGCTGTCGCGAGCCCCCACCCGGCTGTCCTGGCAGGGCAGCTGCTGCGGCCGTGGGATTTGGCGAATGACGCAGAGACAGAAAAGCCCCCCGCGCGCAGGGGGGTCCGCGGACCGCATCCGTCACTGCTCCTCTCTGCATGAGTCGGGGGCCCTCCCCGCCCCACCTCCCGTTTCTCTACAACCTTCTCCCTCCCAGGCCTGGACCGGGTGTCCGCCCCACCCCAGCAGTCAACGCCCGTGTCTCAGCCCTGCTGCAGTGGCCCTGGGTGGGGACAGTGGAGACCAGTTCTTCGTGCGGGTGACCAGCACGAGACGACCCTGCCCCCACCGCCTCCCCCCAAGCTGCTGCTCTGAAAGAAGCGAAAACACCTCACGCTTCCCTCGAAAGGGCCATGCAGCAGCACAGGCCTCGGTCCCTGCGAGAGTATCTGCAATGTCCAGATTCTCACCCGAGAAAGAGAGCCCATTTTCTGCAGCCATCACTGACACTAAAGTTCCTTTCTTTCTTTCTTTCTTTCTCTTTTTTTAAGCTCTCTGAGTTATACCCAACAGTGTTCAGGGGTTACTCCTGGCTCTGCACTCAGGAATTTCTCCTGGCGGTGCTCGGGGGACCACATGGGATGCCAGGGATTGAACCTGGGTTGGCTGCGTGCAAGGCAAACGCCCTACCCGCTGTGCTATCACTCTGGCCCCTGAAACTGAAGTTTCAGCCCACAGTGAGCTGGACACCAGCGTTCTCTGCAAACATCCGTGTCAGCTGCTTTGGGGGGTAAGAAGCAGCCGACGGGTGGTCCCCACCCTCTCCCCGGCCCATCGTCCTCCGCACAGCGCCACGTCTTAAAATACAGGACCTGCCCAAGTTAGACCCACTGGGCTCATTTTTCCACGTTATTACCCAAGGACATAAGCAAAGGCCATCAGAGACCCGTGCCCCCACGGAACCCTCAAAACTCCAGCGGCAAAAAAGAAAATTCACTGCAGGTCGGAAGATCTAACTTAAAGGCAGACCCATTTTCTCATGAAGTCTGTGAAATGGTGAGACCCGTTCGAACGTTGGCGTCGCTGCCCTGTGGCACACGCCCCTGTCCCATGAGGTCCCGCACACCGCACCCCTACACCCCAGGCCCGGCCACGCACCTGTCGTGGGAGGACAGCACGTGTCTGTCGGTGGCCGTCAGCGGCAGCCACGGGAACACAGAGAACTTCACGCAGCTCACGGCCTGGCCTGCAGCAGAGAACAGCGGGGCTCGAGGCGTCCCCAGCGCGGGGAGGAACGCCCAGCTTCCCGACGGGCCCGGGCCGCTTCGCGCCCAACACGCCTCAGGATTCTTAGAGGGAAGAAGCTCAGGGTGGAGTCAATGCCCAGACGGGGGCCAGCGCCTCTCAACCCTCGACTGAGCCGCACCTGACGCTTCAACTAACTGAAAAGGAGGTGCCATTGCGAGCACTTTAGAGACGAAAGAGGGCTGGAGCGAGAGCACAGCGGGGAGGGCGTTGGCCTTGCACGCGGCCGAGCTGGGTTCGATTCCCAGCATCCCATATGGTCCCCGGAGCACCGCCAGGAGTGATTCCTGAGTGCAGAGCCAGGAGTAACCCCTGAGCATCGCCGGGTGTGACCCGAAAGGCCACAAATAAAGAAAGATACGGAAGACGCGGAGACCGTAATGAAACACCGTCCACCCAGCCATGTCCCAGCAGAGACATCTCCCTGACGACCAGGAGACCACAGGGCTGAAGGGCAGAGAGCAGCGCTTGGGGATGAAGGCGACCCTCTGAGCTCCCTCAAGCCCCCCCTGCTCAAGCTCTTCCTCCAGGTCTTGGGCTGCGCAAAGTAGGGCAGTGACACCGAGAAACTGTGTCTACAGAAGCTGGCGGCCAAACACTCTGAAAAGGGCCAGGAACTGCTGAGTGCCAACAGCAGCACAAATCCACTCCCAAACACAGCCAAGTCTCTGCGGCCAGATGCGCCCACACTGTGCAGGAAAATCAAGAGGCGGCTGGCGGGGAGGGAGGACGGACGGGATGGACGGACAGACAGACAGACAGACAGACGCCACATGCAGACGAGGCGGCTCCCCAGCCCGCAGCTGCAGCCGCCACATGCCAGCTGCATCCCGGCCGAGCTGGTCTTCGCGCAGCCTCGCGGCCAGCACCCACCAAGCCTCCCCGCACGGCCAGTTGGGCCCCCGCAGCCTGACCAGCCCTGCCAGGACAGAGAGATGGGCAGGGCCTCCCTCGCGTCCACCAGAGCTCCCGCAGAGCTTTCGAGAAACGGAGGGCTTCCAGGCTGCGCCCACCGAGACACCGGCGGGGACATGGGCACACACGGCCAGGGGCCCGCCCTTCCCTCCCGACCACCAGGCAAAAAATCTCAGGTGCTGACTTGGCCCCTCCCTGCCTAACTGGGTGTCACCCGCGACAACGCTTTCATGGTAAGGCCAGCCTTCACCAGCCATGGCGGGAGCCAGGCCTGGGTTCTCGGGGTGCGGGAGGAGAGATCCCACGGCGGGAGACCCCCGGCGCAGCAAACAGACTCCTTCCGAGCAGGGCGGTGCTGAGAGGCAGCACGTGAGCGACATGCGAGGCACACGCAGAAGACCCGGGAGACTCAAAGCCAAAGCTGTTTTTTAAATGTGTTTGTTTTGGCTTTTTGGGCCACACCCCGCGATGCTCGGGGTCACTCCTGGCTCTGCACTCAGGAATCACTCCTGGCGGTGCTCGGGGAAACCCTATGGGATGTCGGGGATTGAACCCAGGTCAGCTGCGTGCAAGGCAGACGCCCTCCCCGCTGGACTATGGCTCCGGCCCCCAAACCAAGACTCCTTAATCAATGAATCTGGGGCCAAGGATCGATGAAGAAACTAAACGGTCCTGAGCCTGGCTGAGCACGGGGCCGGCGGGACCCTGAGGGCGACTCCGTCGGCACTGACCGCAGCCATGGGCCACCCCCGTCGAGGGATGGCTCAGAGGCCACGCCACAGAACAGCTGACGGCGCGGACGCTGCAGGCCCGAGGCAGGTCTGAAGGGGGTGGGCGCTGGCCTGCCACCAGCCGCTGGGGCTGTCCATACGCACCCGCGGCCCGGGGAGGCGCCTCCGTCCACTGACCGTGGCTCTCCGGGGGGAAGTAGCCCGTGAAGGCTGCACACTGCGGCGGCAGTTCTGAAACGAGAAACACCCGTTATGGGATTCCAGTCATTATTCACTAACAGGAAAACTCAAGACGTGCATCCTCGTCAAACCCTGAGTCGGAGCAAAGCCCAAATCAGAAACAAGTCGACCTGCTACTCCAGTGCAACAGAAGAACAACAACAACCGGAATCTCCTGAGTCCCTAAGTAACTGCAACTGTTTCCACCCGGAAAGAGCCACAGTGTAATGTCCATAAAGACTCTGCTACAAAGTATCCACCCCGTCTCTGCCTGGGCATTGCCCTCTTTCCAGGCCTGCCCTGCTCCTTCTCAGACACGGTTCCCTGCAGTTCAGCAGCAACGCCAGAAAAGCCTACAGCTGAATAGGCTGACACTCCCTTTGCCTCTCCCTAGCTGTGACCGAGGCAGCAGGGAACTGGAGACAAGCCTCCCTGTCCCTCGAACATCACCTGCCAGGGAGTGCGGCGATGCTCACGCTCCTGAAGACAAGAGGGACAGCAGCCTGCCGGGGCTCAGTCAGGAGAAACCCTAAGCCAAAGCGCCAGGACACGGCGAGGAGCTGGCCGCTGCCAGCTGCTCCCGCTGACAGCGCTCGCAACGCCGGGTAGGGAAAACCGCAGTGGACACTTTCGCTCCACAATAACAGACAGACTGTGGGCATCTGTTTCTCTCGGCCCATGAGCTAGGTACTACGTGGGGCATCACAGCGCAGGAAGAAGACAAGAGCAGCAGCCAAGGGTCCCGAGCGTGGTGTCCGGGGGTCCGTCTGCACTACGGCCCCGCCCCCCCCGGCCCTCACTGTCTAGGTGAGGAGAACCCCCCCCCCCCCCACTGTGCCACCTCGGACCCTGCAAGCCACAGAACTAAGCTCAGCACCGGAGGGCTCGCTGGCTAGCAGCGCCCCCGCCCCCCCCACGGGGCACGGCAGGTTCTGGAAAGGTCTTTTATACTGGTCTATTTGGGCCGAACCACAACAGAACAAGGAGCCAGGGCACGCCGTCCCCTCCCGAGTACCAAGAACCTAGGCCCACAGCCCAAGAACAGCGCCTTCGGAAATTCACGAAGATTGCTCAGACCCCCTGTGCAAACTCTGTGTCCTCCTGGGTGACTGCAGAGGGCTGCAATACAGGGCAAGCGCGTGGGGACCAAGAAAAGGGGGAAGGGTTGGGGGGTGGGTATACGGGTTCAGGTTCTTGGCTTTTATTGGTTTGTGTTCTGTCTAAAGGTTCTTTTCTTGGGGCTGGAGCAATAGCACAGTGGGGAGGGCGTTTGCCCTGCACGCAGCCGACCCGGGTTCAATCCCCAGCATCCCATGTGGTCCCCTGAGCACCGCCAGGGGTAATTCCTGAGCACAGAGCCAGGAGTAACCCCTGTACATCGCCGGGTGTGACCCAAAAAGCAAAAAAGTAAATAAATAAACAAATAAATGTTCTTTTCTTTCGAACTAGTCGCTTACAACCAGTACCTTTTTGTTTTGACAGAAAGTATACAGCTTTTGGTTTTGTTACTGTTGCTTTGGTTTCTGGCTGAGGGGCTGACTCCAGGCTGAGTTCAGGGGTCCCTCCTGGCAACTTCGGGAGACCAGAGCGGGGGATCCCGAAGATCAAACCTGGGGTTGGCTATGTGCAAGCCCTACCCAGTGCATTACCCCGCCAGGCCCCAGGAAGCATCGTCACCTGTTTGACCGGTGGTCTGCTGAGAGGTCGAGCACAGCACGGGCGCGTCTGGAGGAAGGATAAAAAGTCCATCCAGAATGCCATCGATCTCGGCCTGCAGGCTGGGCTCCACATTACCTCGGAGTCTAGATAAGAACTCAACGGCACCAAGCTCCACCAGGTGCTGGACTGCTGCCGGGTACTGAAACGAGAAAAGGACCTGGAGAGTAACTGTGAGGACCACGGCACGGAGGCTTTCTCTCCCCACACCGCCTCAAGTCGGGGGACACGAGATGCTTCTTCCTTAAAAACGTCGATTTTGTTCTCGTGGGGGAATACCCTGCCACAGAGGCAGGATGGGACGGGGGGGGGGGGGGGGAGATGAGGGTGGGGGGGGATGCTGGGACCCATGGGGATGGATGACGGGCACTGGTGGAGGGATGGGCACTTGATCATTGTATAACTGAAACCAAAGCACAAAATTTGTAAGCCTATAACTGTACCTCATGGTTTTTCACTAATAAAAAAAGAAAAAAAAATAAATAAATAAAATTAACTTGTTTAAAAAAAATTAAATTAAAAAATAAATAAATAAATAAAATTGCTGCTAATTGCAAAAAAAAAAAAACATCGATTTTGCATTGAAATCATGCAAAGCAGTGACTTTCCCAGCTTGGCATCTGTGGGAAAGGAAACAGGACAGAACTTCACAGCCCACTAATGTCAGGATAAAAGCGGTGATGTCCCTTACGTGGATTCACAGCACCGTGACCGCTGCCCACAGCCACGCCATGTGCCCAGGGTTACTGCATGCAGGGCAGCGGGAACGCTGGTCCTTTTCCCCTTTTTTCTTCTCAGGAGCGCCCGAGGTGAGGCAAAGGGCATACCCTACCAACCAGATCGACGGTTCAAAGCGACGTCCCAGTGGTTCTGGGGGTCCCAGGGCCACATGCAGAGGCACTGGGGGTCCGGCTGGGCGCTGCCTGTCTAGCACTGGGGTGCAGCGTCAGGAACGCGGGCAGGGCTGGAAGGCTACCCTGGCCCTCCCTGCCCTCGGCAACTGCCCAAGAGCGCAGATTCCTCGGTGGCACCCGGCCGCAGACGGCCCACGCAGGCCACTACCCGGAGGGCTGACATGACATGAGAAAATACACACGCAACAGAGATTCATGGGTAAGACACCTGATGGCACAGGACAGGCAAGAGCAGACAGCAGCGATGAGAATGCACACTGCCAGGCCCAGAGGGACGGCCCGCTAGAGGCACTTACTCTGCATGTGGCCAACCTCCGTCCAGTCCCTGGAGCACTGTCAGGAGAGAAGCCCTGAGAACAGAGGCAGAAGTAGCCTCCGAGCACCAGCGGGCGTGTCCCAAAAACCAATCAAATGAAAAGAAATTCACGCCTTCTGGCAGTGCACAGTTTGTGGAACTGGGGACGCACCCAGGACGCACCCAGGGTGGGCTGTGAGCAGGACAAGCACGTAAAGCCCGGACTGACTCTCTGGCCTACACACATTGATGAACGAAACCGTTCGTTAAAAATCAAGTTTTGCTTTTTGCAAAAATAAAATGTTAAAAAATGACGAAAGAAGCAAGGAGCAAAAAAAAAACAAATTCCACACTCTAGGATGGAAGACTTTTTAAAAGAAGATACACACACAGCATGAATCCCTACTTGAGTTGGGTAACATGGGGTTACTTCTGCCCGCTGACAGCCAGGAACGCTATGGGCCTGGGGCCCAGCGTCTAAGAATCCCCACCTCTGAAGTGACCTGTAATTTTTCGAAGGTTCAGCTTGTCTAAGGATGTTTGACTCAACCGATCTAAGGGCCCTGTACACAGAGGAACATAAATCTAAAAAAAAGCCAATGAGGGGACGGAGACGCAATTTCAGGACCTGGTTGTGTAAAGTGAGCTCCAAAGTTTTTTTCTCACAGTCCCCTCCAACGTTTAACCCCATGTTCAACAGAATCACAAAAGTTAAAATCCAAGAAGACAGGTGGGGAGGGAGGAAGGCCTTTGCCTTGCAGGAGGCCAACGTGGGTTCTATTCCCAGCACCCCATAGGGTCCCCCGAGCACCGCCAGGAGTGATTCCTGAGTGCATGAGCCAGGAGTAACCCCAGTGAGTGCATCGCCGGGTGTGACCCAAAAAAGCAAAAAAAAAAAAAAAAAAAGGAGGAGACCGGAGAAACGACTCCAGGGTCTGAGCCCGGCTGGGCAAGCTGGCCAGCGCGGGGAGGTGGCCCCAGCCCGGCTGGGTGTGGCCCAAACCGACAGCGACACAAACACCCCAGCCGTAGAACGCAACACACACACACACACACACACGAACACCCCAGAATCCCCCTAAGTCCCAAGTTCGCATCACAACCAACAGGTACAAAAGAAGAGAGCCCCGCGGGGTGCGGGGGGAGGGCGCTTGGCTCTTGCACGCCCGCGGCCCGGGTTCGATCCCCGGCTCGGCTCCTCCGCGCAGAGGCAGGAGCTGGCCGACCCCTGAGCACCGCCGCAGGGGGGTCCCCCGCCGCCCCCCGCGCGCCCACCTGCACCAGGCGGCGCAGCAGGCGCAGCGCGTCGGCGGGCAGCGGCGCGCTGGGGAAGGTGAACCAGCGCAGCAGGAGCGCCAGGAGCCGCCGGTCCCGCGCCAGGTCCCCGGGGCTCGCCAGGCCGCGCTCCAGCTTGCACAGGACGCTCCGGAGCGCGCGCGCGCGGATCTCCGCCAGCCGGTGGCCTGCGGGGCGGGCGGGGAAACAGAGGCTCGGCGCGCGCCCGGGAGCGCCCCCCGCGCCCCCCGCGCCCCCGCCCCGGGACCCCCGCGCCGCACGCGCCGGCCGGCCGCCCCCGGGGCCGTGCAGCGGGAGCCCCCGTGCACGGCCGCGCCTCACCCAGCTTCGCGATCAGCCCGCTCGGGACCATCGCGGCCCGCCCGCCGCCGCCGCCGCCGCCGCCGCCGGAGAATTAAACGGCCGCGCCACGCCGCGCGCTCCCGACCGCGGGCCCCCCCCGGAAACGCGGACTCCGCGCGCCGCACGTTCCGGCCCGGCGCCCGAGTAGGCGCCCGCGGTTCGGGAGACGGGGGTCGGGTGGGTGGGTGGGGGTGGGGGTGGCGGTGGCTTCGAGCTGCGCCGCACACGCCGACGGTCGGGCTGGAGTCCCCGCCCCGCCGTGTCGGGACGGCGGGCTCCGCCGGCAGCACCGGAAAGGAGGCGGGGGAGCGGGAATCGTGCCGGACGCGCCGCGGTGCATCTCGGGAGTTGTAGTCCGCGCCTTCCCCCCCCCCCTCGCGGTGCTTCCACCCCCCAGCCCGAGGGCCCGGCCCGCCCCGGCGCCAGCCGATCCGGGTTCCCGGCTCTCCCGCCGCAGGACTGCGCCCCGGGGTGGGGGCTGCGTGAGTTGCCTTGCGCCGGCTGCCCTGAGGTTGCAACGCGCCCACAACGCTGTTTGGGATCCCGGGAGGTGCATCTGCAAAAGGAAGGCCGCGTCCTTGGAGACCGACTCAGGCTAACGGGCGATTCGCGTAGAGCGACTCCGGCTGGCCGAGACGGCGGCGCTCAGACTCCAGACTGGGGAGAAAGGGGGCAGGAGGCACCACCAGGGGCGCGGTGGGCATCCAGCGGGGTGCCAGGTGGGTATGTGCATGCCCCCGGAGCCCGCTTCTGCAACTTCTTCTGCAAGCCGGGCCGGGAAGAGAAGGGGAGGAAACGCTCGGCCACCCGGGGAGCAGCAAGCCCAGTATGAAACGTTTGCACAGTGAGGGTTGGAAATGATCACTCTGGGCGACAACTGGGTGCTGGTGACCTGGTTTGACCTCTACTGCAAACCAGGAAGTTCAAAAGGAGAGAGACGGAGATAGAGACAGACAGACAGACAAAGAGACAGAGACAAACAGAGAGGCAGGCTGGGGGTAGGGTGTCAGGAGGGAAGCTGGGGACTTTGGTGCTGGGAAATGTGCACTGGTGAAGGGACGGGTGTTGGAACATTGTATCACTGAAACCCAACGGGGAAACAACTTTGTAACTATGTATCTCGGTGATTCCATTTTTTAAAAATCAAATTAAATGTTTGCAGTTCCCAGTGGAGCTCCATGCTGTTCGCAGTTGCCTTGGGAAACCGGGTCAGGGTGGCTGTTAATATTGCCAGGAAACGTGTGTGGTACCCCAGCAGGGGTGCGGTGGGGGCAGCGGACCCTGAGTGGGTGACCGGGTGGGCTGCGTGCTGCTGGACGTAGGCAAGTTTGTGTGCAAACGGGCAGAGGGGGGTGGCAGCACACGGAACTCCCCACCAAGCGGCACCCCCACCCGCCCCTGGCGACCTCTGTCAAAGGGTTCCGTGCAGGGGAAGGACGGTCTGACGGCTGCCCCTGAGCCCTGGGGACCCCCATACTGGGCACAGGACCCCAGGCTCACCCACTCTCTGGGCTTTGCTGTTGCTGTTTGGGTTTGGTTTGGAGGCAACACTTGGCGGTGCTCGGAGATTACCAGGCTCGGTGCTCGCAATTCCTCCTGGCAGGCTCAGGGGACCATGGGGTTCTGGGGCTCGAACCCTGGTCAGCCTGTGCAAGGCAAGCGCCCTGCCCACCGTACTATCACTCCGGCCCCAGTTTTTTTTTTTTTTTCAAAAAACTGTATCACTTATTGTGGGGCCACATCTGGAGGGCGGTGCTGGAGGCAGAAGCCAGGATTTGGCCACTTGAACCACAGCCCTGCACCCCTACAAAAGTTGTATGGCTGGACTGGAAGGATTAGATCGAAATAAATGCACCGACAGGCCTGGGTTAGATTCCCCAGATACACATGGTACCCAGGGCCCTGCAGGAGTAAGGCCTGAGCCCCCAGCGGTAGAGAAGGAGAAGATGAAACGGGGGTGAATCTTTTCTAGTTTAATGTCACAGCTGAGCGCATCCTGGTGGTTACATCCAAAGAGAAGCCATTAGTTCTCATCTACCTTGAACAGGCACAAATTGTCCTTCTGGTGTTAACCATGTAAAAGGAATTACCGTGTCGCCAGCCTGAAGTTGCCCAGAACATCGAGAAATCCTCTGAGTTGTGCAAAGTCAGCTCGGCCACTCGCTGGGTTACCAGCAGAACCTCAGAGAAGGCTGCAGGCCTAAGGGAGGAGACACTTGAGCGGGAATAAAGGGCTGTGACAGAAAATGAAAGACAGCCCCCCACCACCACCACTCTGCCCCCCCCACCCCCCGCTCCACACACACACAGAAATTCAGAGCTCAGCACCCAGCAACACTCTCTCCAGCAGAGAGCCACAGGCTGGAGCAGTTGTGGGAAGGAAAACAACACTGCAAAGGCAAGCAATGTATAATCCGTCGGGGTCACCTTCATCGCAATGTGGGGTGCATAATTCCTTGCTTTTCTTCTATGAGGTACCCCCGGTACTCTGCCCTTAGGGAAGCCTTATTCTCTCTGGAAATGGCTGTTACGTCCCCATAATCTATAAATAAAACTAGTTTACTTCACTTTTTGTCTCCTGAAAGTGTGTCTGTGTGTGTGTGTGTGTGTGTGTGTTGTGAGAGCAAAGTAGTTTTGCATTGAAAGCATAAGTGCTTCCCAGGAGGATTACTCCATAACTTAGAGGCCAGCCGGGTATTCTAGGGGAAAGGGCAGCTCAGATAGAGAAGGGAGCACCAAATAAAGGGTGCTTGGAGGATCCTCCCAGGATAGGAGATGCATGTTGAAAGTAGACTATGGACCGAACATGATTGCCACTCAGTGCCTCTTTTGCAGACCACAACACCCAAAAGGAGAAAGAGAACAAAAGAAAATGCCCTGCCACAGAGGCAGGGGGGGATGGGGGGATGGGGGGGATATTATCCATGGTGGTGGAAAATGGGCACTGGTGGAGGGATGGGTATCTGATCATTGTATAATCAAAACCCAAGCACAAAAAATTGTAAATCTACAACTGTACCTCATGGTGTTTCACTAATAAAAAAATTTTTAAAAAAGCATAAGTGCTTCAATGCCTCTTTTGCAGACCACAACACCCAAAAGGAGAGAGAGAACAAAATGGAATGCCCTGCCACAGAGGAAGGGTGGGATGGGGGGAATGAATGGAGGTGGGAGAGATATTACCCATGGTGGTGGAAAATGGGCACTGGTGGAGGGATGGGTGTTTGATCATTGTATAATGGAAACCCAAGCACAAAAATTTGTAAATCTACAACTGTACCTCATGGTGTTTCACTAATAAAAAAAGAAAAGAAAAGAAAAGAAAGCATAAGTGCTAAACAGAAGTGTCCACCTATTTTGGGTGGACCTAAAGGGTCAAACCAGTCCACACTCCTCAGGGTCCCCAGGACAGGAAACATTCTGTGTGTCTTCTGGAAGAGTTCTCTGGCCCCCAAAATAAGGAGCATGCTTTAAACAAAATTCTGATATCTCTTTTTAAATCCACAAACTGATGGATTCCTGATCAGGCCTCGCATAACTTTGTCCTATAAACTTACATAAGATTTCTTTCTTCAGGGCCTTGTCCAATTCAGCCTGGTCCTTTCAATACCAGAATAGAAAGTTCCCGCATAGCTGATGCCATTGTAAGGTGGTAGGATTGAAACACTCCGGTTCCAAATCAAAGAACAACATGAATTGGAACTCTGCGGAGTCTGCGCAGTTGAGTAAACTGGAGCCTTGATGATAGGTGTGGGGAAGCAGAAAGGTTGTTCGCTGCCCCCCCCCCCCCCCCCCCCCCCCCCCCCGTCTCCATCTGGCCCACATCATCCAGGAAGTTTTTTCCAGGTTATTGGCAAGAAAGAAAAGGCTTCCGGTTTAGAAAGGGAAAGTTTCTACTTTCAAGGGAGAAACGACTAAGGAAATTGCAAAGAGACAATCACAGGGGGGGGCATTCACGCACGTACAGAGTCCGAGAGCAACTCTTTATCCAGGGGAGCAATCAGATTCCCACACCCTGCATCCCGGGGGAAGGGGGTCCCGTGGTAAGTGGCACCCCCTCAGCCCAGCTTCCGCATTACAAAGCATTGCACGGCTCCAGCCAAATGCATTCGCTCATCCGAGGTTCAGAAAGTTGCTTGGCACTCAGCCCTTCGAGGGACTGGTGGTCCTGGGTGCTGGCTGAATCTGGAATCTGGAAAGAAAATATTAATTCCAATTAGTTCTCTGAAATGTGTGTTCACATAATGTTCAGACAAAATTGTGTTGCCTCAATTTTGAAGTTGGCGCCAAGGTGGAAGATCAATTAAAGAACATCAACTCACGTCGAAACAAAACGTCCTTTGTTTGGGGCGGGAACGATAGCACAATGGGTAGGGCATTTGCCTTGCACCGGGCCGACCCGGGTTTGATTCCCAGCAACCCATAGGGTTCCCTGAGCACCGCCAGGAGTAATTCCTGAGTGCAGAGCCAGGAGTAACCCCTGTGCATTGCCGGTGTGACCCAAAAATTTTTTAAAAAGTCCTTTGTTTGGTTTTGTTCTGTAACCCCACCCCACTCCCCTTAATTTGCACGTGCCCGCGCGCACACACACACACACACAAGTTTATGGTGTTCTTGGTGGTTGCACCGTTCAGTCCTGGTTGTGCTCACCAGGGGGCGCTGTGGTGCTGTTGCTGTGACTCGTGGCCTTGCGCGGACTGTCCACCGCTTTCCTCTTCGCTCACCTGGGTCAGCAGGGAAGGGGCCGGGAGGGTGAGAGCTGGGAGCGTTTCTGGGTAGCTGCTCAGCACAGACCTTACGTCTCACCAGCCCCACGGACAGTCATCCACCTGCACCTGGCCCCACTTGATTGATTATTGATTACTGATCAATTATTCAAGGCATGGGGACTCATCCAGGCCGCCCCATTTCTTGGGGAGCCATGGAACTCAGGCTGGACCCGGGGATTGCTCTTTGCAGGAAATGGGAAGTTTCGTTCTAGCCGCTCCTCACATTCCTGCCCTCACAGGAGGGAATTTCAGGAGAGGACGAAGAGTGAAGCAAGATAATTTGGCAAAGATGAGGAGAGAGTCCTGTGCTGAGAGAGAATGCAGCTTCACTGGGGGGACAGAAAGCACTCGATCACTCTGGGACGGGGTTACACATGGAGATTTCCCACAATCACCTTGATCTGGAATTCTGCACCCCTGGAATTCTGGGCTAGAGCAATAGCACAGTGGCAGGGCATTTGCCTTGCGCACCAGCAGCCCAGCCGAGCCAGGTTCGATTCCTCCGCCCCTTTCGGAGAGCCTGGCTAGCTACCGAGAGTATCTCACCTGCACGGCAAAGCCTAGCAAGCTACCCGTGATGTATTCAATATGCCAAACACAGTAACAACAAGTCTCACAATTGGAGATGTTACTGGGCCTGCTCGAGCAAATCGATGAACAACAGGAGGACAGGAATTCTGGCTGGGCTTTCCTCGGGGAAAGCGCTGAACTTCTGGTGCTCTCTACATGTTCCTATCAGCTTCTGCCCATGCAATCAGTGGGTCTCCCCTCCCGGGCACCAGCCGTGCTTAGAGGCTGCAACTCTGCACCCTTAAGGTTTTCCAGACTCCTCAGATGGGTCTTGAATCACAGATGGCCTTTGAACTGAGTTTTTTCCTTGGGGACTCAGTGTCTCCTCAAATCTACATGACTGTATTGTCACAGCCTCTAATCTACCTTATAGGCCCGCGGTGTCCAGCTGCAGCAGTGCTCACACAGGCCAGAGGAGACCCCAAACCAAACCAAGGATCAGGGTGCTCCCTGGAGGTTGCATGCTCTTGGCAGAGGGGGGACCCCAGAGCTGCCCAGATCATAGGAGGCACATTCATGGGCCAGAGCGATAGCACAGCAGGGAGGGCATTTGTCTTACACGCGGCCGACCCGGGTTCAATTCCTGGCATCCCATAGAGTCCCCTGAGCACTGCCAGGAGTAATTTCTGAGTGCAAAGCCAGGAGGAACCCCTGTGCATCGCCAGGAGTGACCCCCCCCCCAAAAAAAAGCACAGTCAGGTGGCATTTCAGTCATACACCATCACACCGGAGCCAGCAGGGGGAACTCTAGTACCCAGGACATTCACATCCAGCCTGGAAGCTGGGTGGGGACTTGGAAACAGCCATAGTTCCATGCCAGGGCTCGTGCTCGTGCTGGGGTGTGTGTGTATGTGTATGTGTGTGTGTGTGTGTGTGTGCTCACGCGCATGTGTGTGTTTATGCCAAGCCAGGGCCAGGGGCCTCCAGAAAGTCAGCCAACCCCCCAAGAGGCCTTCCATTGTTTTTATTTTATTTTATTTTGGTTCGGAGCCACACCCAGCAGTGCTCAGGGCTCATTCCAGGCTCCATGCCCTGGTGGGCTCAGGGGGCCATATGGGCTGCCAGGGATCAAACCAGGGATGGCAGCATGCCAGACCAGCACCCTCCCCACTGTCCTAGATCTTGGCCCCAGGCCATTGTTTTTTT